>NC_141691.1:727925376-728525376 GCF_964263255.1 Lissotriton vulgaris
GGCAATTGTCTTCCCCAAAATATATCATGCAAAGGATTTAGCGATAATAGAAGGAAAGGCTTCGACAAGAACGAAAAGAGAAGTAGGAGATGCAGAAGTAGTAGGAGACGTATTTGGAGCAATGTTTCCTATGTTAGGTTTAATACTTAACGATGTTAAGATCAGGAGACTAGCTACAGTCGTAGATAGATTATCTGCAAGTACTGCAAGATCATTGATGCTAATAGAAGGTGAGATGCAATCGATTAGAGCAATGGTTCTTCAGAATCGACTTGCTCTTGATGTGCTATTAGCAAAAGAAGGCGGAGTTTGCAAGGCTTTGAAGGTCCAGGAATGTTGTACTTATATTCCTGATAATTCAAAACCACTTGAGAAGGTCATAAGAAACATTACACAGATTCATCAAGAGATCGAAGATTTGTCAAAAATAAATGTTTGGGAAAAAGTAGATTATGGAGTAGGAAAGGTTGGAAGTTGGTTTGCCAACCTTGGTAAAAGTATAGTATGGTACATATTAAAACCTGTATTAATAGTATTAATTTGTATAATCACATTGTTAGGATTTGTGAAACTATATAAATGGTATAGGACGAACCGGTTACAAAGATCTATGAGAGAACAAGAAAGGAGATTAGCTGCTTTACAAGATCAACAGTATAAAAGTTTAAGAGCACTTGAAATGATGAAAAGAGGAAATGATGTAACTAGTTCTGTTTAAAAGTGCTATTCAAATTGCATTTAGTGATGACTCCTAAAAAGTCATCAAAGGGGGGAACTGAGAGAGCGCAATTTGAATAAAACGTATATACGAGTCATATTTAGAAGTATATTGTATAAACGTAGGAATGAAATGTATATCGAACGTGAAGTTGACGCTTACAGCATAAAGTTAACAGATGTGACCAAAGTAATATAGGGAACATAACTGTATTTACTCTTGAAAATGCATTAGATTTAGAAGGCCCGTATATGTAGTGGGCTAATGTAGAAATGTGTAGAAATGCTTACGAACAGAAGAACGTGCAAGGTAGAATTCATGTACGTGTGTAACTTTAAATGCAGAAACGGCGTGAAATGTAACATGGAGAAATGTGTAGAGAGCATACATATGTAACGATGTAACCAATAAGAATATAAAATTATATTTTACGTAATTTATATTCTATGTAAAAATGTATTCACATACAAGCAAAGGATTTGCTAAATGCGATCATATATAAATGTGTGTTAAAGGTTATACTGTGTAGAAGAAGTTTGTAGGAATGCTAGAAGAGTTTAGGTCATTTGTGATTGTAACCTGACTGACCAAGGGTTCGCAGGAGTGTAGTCCGCTGTTGGTAATTTAGTGGGCTCACAGGAGTCGTGAATAGCCTTCACTTGAATGTGCGAGCCAAAGAGTCTAGTTCTTGTTAGATTTAAGGTGACAAATGTCGGACGAGGTTTATTGCCTAAACATGAGAGGAGACGATTGGAATTTGAGTCTTGTTTTGAAATGACCATTCACAGGACCAAATGAGGTTAAACGTACAGCCGTAAAGAATAAAAGTTCTGATAAAGTGATAGATTTTGTTCCAAAGGTGTCAAAGGTAAAGTTGAATGAAGTCACCAGCAAGAAGACGAAGATGGCGTCTAAGGAGAAAGGTCAACTTAACGGACGGCGAAGAGACGAAGCCATGGAAAAAGCTAGAAGATGACCTCACGGGGAAAGTCCGTGGTGGGCGTCGAAGGGGCGTTCCACCCACACTATGATTGTGTATTTTAGGGACAGCACCCCGGGGAGAAGATAGCAAGAGCTCAGCGAGAACAGCGAGAGGCAAGTTAGAAAGCGTAGATGACTTGAGCAGATGCGCTGAGAGAGATCAGAGCGCAAGGGAGCAGTAGGCCGAGGACCCTTAGAGATCGGATGGGTAGGCAGAGAGAGGATACTGCTTCTTAAACTTAAGTTACCTTTAAAGGCTAAGAGAGTTTGAACTTCTTTGGGAGTCAAACTGCTGACACCTTTTTAGGAAAGAAACTTGCAAAGTAGGGATGTCACCTAGTATAGAGTAGGGACAGATTTAACTTGATTATTTTTTCTCTTTCTGTAGATGACGCAATGAGACCACATTGAGTTGATGCTTTAATCTGCTAAGATTTGGAGTTGATATCAATTGTATTCTTCGTATACTGATTAAGATTTATCCTGAGAGGATTGTATTTGCAACTTTTCTTGATTTTATATAAAACCTTTTAAACTTTATCAGTTGTAAGTGGTTCTTCAGAGTGGCGTCAGTTAATGGGGTTTATCTAACCTATGCGGGGTTTGTCTTTTACTCAATGACAGACAACAAGCGATCCAAAATTGACGAATGAGATAAGTTATCAATTTGATCATAAAAGATATTAAAATCTCATTCCCCGCACTACCTTGTATAAGTAATCAGATCTGTGCTGTTACATCAGATGGCATCAGGCCAGGGAAATAAAATTAATGTTTATTAAAGGGATAGTGCTAGGATGGTGTTATTAGATGACACTGTTTTAACTATGCGTTGTGATTTGTCTAATAGGTGGTACATTTGCTCACCTTATGCTGGCTGTGCAATTTCCATAGGTTTCCATTGTGCGTTATATAATAAAAAGGCATAAATCTAGAGGTGAGCCAGACTTTCTCTCAAGCCTCTAAGGTTGTCTGACTTCTTAGCATATTGATTTACTGCATTCTCTGGACTTCTGAGACTATGTCAATTCCCTCTGACTGATTCATTATACATTTTGACTGATTTTGAGACAAACTATAGTTTGCCTTCTGCATTGCACTTAAATATTTTATTAAAGCTTCATAGTGTTTCCTCTTTACTTCACTCAAAAACGCTGATTTAATTGATTATGCTATTCGAAATGCTGGTTTAAAATCCACATCCTACATTTAGGGGCACATTTCTTCATCTATTCTTGAGGACAACCCTCTCTTGATCCTGCATAAGCACTTTATTTTTTATCTAATCAGATTATTAAATATAGTGTCTACAACCTCCATTCCTGCTCTTCCTGTAGGTGTCTGCTGAGCTCATCAGCCGGCAGGTTTTGCAGGCAGAGGAGATGAATTGCCTAACTTGAATGTTCCTTGCCAGAAACCAATGCCAGCACCCCCACTCTCTCTCGCTCTCTCTATCGAGCAGTTGTTGAAGTCACACACTGTGGTTGAAGTGTAGATCTGAGAAGAATCCAATGTGAATCGATCACTTGATGCAAGGGTTTTAGGGTAGTTTGAAGTGCCATGAACTCCAACATTTTGCTGTGATGTATTTGTCCCTTGTGACATCACTTCCCCTGAGTTATCAAGCCATCTTTATTAGCTACTTAGATACATAGATGTGAAGGCATTTCTGTTTTGATCCATCTGTCCAGAGATATTTCAGTTTTTAGCCTCACTTTCATAGAGGTTACAGGAGAAGACATCGTTGTTGCTTGGTTGGTTTGCAACAGGTCACGCTGCTTTCTCAGAAGCATACTTATCTCTTGAGCCAGCTGGTCCACCCTTGGAGCAATCTGGGGTGTATGACCTGAAAATCGAATGTGAGGTCCATTTTGAACTATCTTAAAATACCCATTGCTGGGTGATGGTTGTAAATGCTCCCTCCAACTGGGGGGGGGGGGGGGGGGGGGAGGGGGAAGAGGCAGAGCAGTGGAAATAGGACGGGTGGGTTGAGGGCCGGAGGTTTTTGTGAACATACAGGGTCCACCCAATAACCCTTGAAAGCCAGGATGCTCACAATAATCGTTTTGAAGCTGTAATTATAGATGTGTCTAAGGTCTGTTTGCCGCCTGAGGCACGTCATACGTTAAATAAGGGCTCGCAACATTGACACCGACACATCATTTCATATTTATGATGTTTTCTACATTAGATATGTATTGACCAATAGGCACGGTAGGGTAAAAAGAAAGCCTCACATTTCTACATACGTCATCGTTTCTTGTCGCATTATTTATTCCGTCTTTAAAAAATTATATATTTTCCCCATGGTTGTTTTCTCTACGTTTTGAAAGGAAATTGTACAGCGCGTGTATCTATTTTCCTTCCGCACTTTTAATAAGAAATGTGTTTCTTTTAATGAAATCACCATCGCGGAGGAGGACGTGAAGTGAATTCGTTTGCTCGCCAAGGGCTTTCCATTAATCACTCAGCCAGGGGAGGACGGCCTCAGCTGCTCTCTCGTAATTTAACATTTATTAAAAATATCCTCCGAGTTTAATTTCTCTGTCTGTGCAGGGCTGCCACAATTTCCATAATTGCTTGCTCATATAGTGTAACAGAATTATGCTCCTGAAGACTACACATTCACGACCGACGCCTCGCGCTGCCAATCTTACTGCTGGCTAACACAAAGCGGTGTCGGAAAAAGAAAGTTAGTTCCAAGTAAACACAAAAAAAGGCCTCCATGCACCAGTTGATCATGCCATTGACAGAAAACAGCATCATTGCATCATGCCTTTATTTTATCGTGGCTGTTCCACCTCAGTCATTTTAACTTGAGGCCATGGATAGCTGTTAGCACCAAAAGCATTTTCTAGGTCTGCCCTCTGCACGCTGGCCTGCTCCCTATTGGCTGTGTTAGGCTCATAAAGCACGCTGACCTTTCACATTTGGCAGATTGGGGCATATCCAATGAGCGCTAGTGTCTACGTGACATCTGAACTCGATGGCCCCTACATAATATGTTGGCCCTGCACAGTATAACAATGACAGGGCTTGTTGTCACAATGGAAACATTCGTTTACTGTTGTGCCTGCCAGCTCGTGTCAGGTGGAACCTTGATAGTGAAGACGTAAGTGATACATGTTTAGCTCGTGGCTGGCCTCTTGCCTGTGCTATATTCAGACCAAGCACCCTGCACATGTTTGCAATGACACTCGGTGTGCCAGGCCACAAGCCACCACTGCCACCAGCTGGGTTTGTGAAAGTTTACTTTTAGTAAATGCATATTCGAGTGCCAGTAGATATTTCATATCATTCAGTTTGGTGAAACTGTGCTTCTCTAGAAGGATATTTTTTTAGAGGAAAACGATACAGAAGAAGCCAGAAGCCAAGAACCTGTTTTAGAATAGTTTGCTTAAATATATAATAACTTTTTCTTCAAGCACATCAAATTGCTTCGGAGCAAATGTACAAAAAAGTGAGTTTGCGGTTTCCTAATTGCAAATGTTTGCGATTCGCAATTAGGACATCATAAAAGCTATGTAGAACAGTGTCTCAGACACTGTTTGAGATTCCCAATGGGTCGCAAATGGATATGCCTCATCAATATTCATGAGGGAGGTCGCAATGTGCGACCAATTGGGAATGGCTACAATCACATGAATGTTGGCCTGCTGGTGTCAGCAGACCACCATCTCTGTGATTGCTTTTTAAATAAAGCAATATTTTTGTTGTTGTAATGCAGCCTGTTTTGATTAAAGGAAAATGGGTTGAATTATGAAAATAAAAATGAAAAGTTTTCTTTTCATTTTTTAAGAGCAGACAGTGGGACCACTGCCTGCTTTAAAAAAATGTTTCAACCGAATTCACAAAGGAATTCCTGTTTGCAAATGGGTTGCCACCTCCTCTAAAGAGTTGGTAAAATATGAATGTTTTGCGTCTGTATTCCGGTCGCAAAACATTCATTAATACCAGTGCCATGCGGTATTAGAAAGGGATGACCTAAACACGCCCCTTCCTAATACCGAATTGCAAAAGCAAAACGTGATTTGGTAACAAGTTACAGAGTCAAATTTTGCCTTTTGTACATTGGCCGTTTGAGACCGGTGAAATGCTACGCACATCAGGTCCTTAATCCAATCCATGTGTTGTAAATACCAGATGGTATAATTACCCATTGATGGTAGTCAATTTATCGATTTTAGAAGGGTTAAAGGCTGAGATAGTGTTGCTGGGTATCGAACTTGTGTCCTGCAAATGGATGTATGACATTGCATCGCTAACAATTACCATGTATGCCTTTACCACACGTTTTTTACCACACAAAACTTTACCAAACATATGCCTTTATCACGCATGGAAAGTTTATCTAAGGTAAGTATAATTAAGGTAAGTGTTCAACACACATATATAGATATTACTCTATAACAATCATCGCTGTAGGATGATCCAGCTGCACTTTCCTCGAAACTCCAACAAAGATGCCACTCGATATTTGAATGTTCATTAGATGTTTATTTCTTATTTTTTATTAAGCAGCAACACCCAACATGGAACGTCAACGTGTTTCGACTTACAACTTCAACCAGGCAACCCCATGACCCACAACCACTACGTTTAAACAAGCATTTGCAATGGAATAGGTCTCGCATTTACGTAATTTTGAGCTATTGGCATTGTAAATGACAATGCCTTTTTTATGATTTGGTTTTTAAAACATAAATAAAAGGCATTGCCATTTATAATACCAATTGCTTAAACTCACGTAAATGCAAGACCTATTGCATTGCAAATGGTTGTTTTCAATGGGTGTCTGGCATAGCTCCTTGTTGGGGTGATTGGGGCGGTCGAAGGGGGATATTGTGCAAACAGCACATCCTTGCCAATGTCACACATTATTACCACCCTGAGGTGTGCACGATGCACTCTGCTCCTACAAAGAGCACTGCAGTGTGTCCTTTGGTTTCTTGGCCCTCGTGGGAGTGTTATACATTATTTTCGAGCATTGTACATACCTAGCCAAAAGCAGTAAGTCAAACTAAGGATTGTTCACAAATGCATACCAATTTTATCTAATATTAAATGCGAAAGCGCTAGAATCAAAATCCAATTTCACTATTGTATTTCCACTCCACTAAGAAATAACAGAGAACACTGGTGTTGCCTTGAGCATCAATGCATCTCAATCCTTTAGATTGTTACTCTTTACAACAAGGGAAGTGATCTTTATAATATATTTGATGACTCGAATCCTTCGTTAAGCAAAAAGGTTATGTTTTTCAGCGCTTTTGACATTCTCCATTGTTACTAACAAACTTTTTACCCTAATTATATCCTGCTGAACTTACATGTTCTAAATATACTAAATTGTCTGTTTGTTCATAAAAAGTTTGCAAAAAACGCACAATGCAACAAGGGAAAACCAAGGAGTCACAACAACGCCGAAGGATATTGCAGAACAAATATAAACAGGGCCATCATTTCCTAGCCTTTTGTGCTCTGTAAGGAGAAAACGTAAATAAAAAAAACAACAAAGTCGCAAACTTAATGGGGTACAGTTGACACACCTGGAGGTGGGAACGTACCTGCCTCGTCTGCCAGTTTGTGAGTGTAGCTTTCTGTGGCAATCTGTTGTTTATTTATGTAAGTGATAGGCCGCCTGTCCTTGAGCAATTAACCAGAGCCATTAAAGAGGTAAGAAGCTCCAAGCCTCTCTAGTGCCCAGACAGGACCCAGCTGTGGAGGGATTAACTTCCCCTATGGAGTCCGAGCAACAACGGGTTAAATACATCCCTGCCATGACTCAATGCCACCTTGTAGGTCCCTGCACACTTATGTTCCTATATTGTATTGTAATTGCATTTATATAGCGCTTACTACCTCTAACGAGACGTCAAAGCGCTTATGTAATTTTGTTTGACAAGGCTGTATCAACGGAACTTTGCAATTAGCATATTACATTTGTTGTAGGAGCCACACGCCAGCCCTGGAGATCTATATAAAGTATGACCATCTTGATTGTAAGTGATTTCTGCCATCTTGAGCCAGCTACACTCATTCGTATATTAAGAGAACGAGGGGCATGTCATTAAAGTATTGTCTTATATCTCTTCTCTAGCATGAAATTTTTTTGCCCATCTACCTTTATTTCAATGCTCACACAACACCACATTTTTGGATGATTTGCCCTTTGCGCTGTCTGTTCAGAAGCTAGTAAATGGAAGCAGCTGACGTAAGCTGACCGTGCCCGCACACCATACACGTGCACATCTCCTGTCCAGGCGTGGAAGCAGCTGATGAAAGCGTGCCGTGCCCGCACACTATACGCGTGCACATCTCCTGTTCGGGCGCGTGCATATCTCCTGTCCCCCTTCGGAAGCAAAATCGATGACAATAGATCTCGCCAAGTGGGCAGCACATGCGCTGCATCGCTAGAAGAGAACTAAAAAAGAGAGCGACTGTCACATCCTCTTTGCTCATTGCCTTTCAACAGCATCTAGGCTCACAGCTTCAGCCACATTAAAATGCTTTTGATTGCATGCAGTGACATGATCCCCACGTGCAGACCACATTTTCAAATATAATTTTTTGTATTATTTGGAATTCTTTTCATTATAGAATTTTACAAGTATGATTGCCAGATTTAAAATTTTTCAACTGGGAATGCATTATTCAATAATAATGCACAACCAATTAAATGCCTGCCATATCAGCTTAGATTATCAACTGTTTATGCATAGCACATTTCCTGTAGCATCATGTTTCTTCAGTACAGTGTTATAGCACATATATTGTTGTAAAAATACATTTGTTGAATTGCACATGCCTGTATATTATTTTTAATATTTTTACTGTGGTCATCCAATGCACGCACATGAAGTGCAAGTGCAACCAATACATTTAATCACCTACCATTATAGTCGCATCCCAATATTATTGCACAAACCTCATAAAGTGCAAATGCATATTTTTAGATTGTTTCCCACAGGGACCAGCAACCCTCTATCTAAAGTGCAAGTGCTTGTTAAAGTCTTTTCCCATGCTTTCATTGCTGTCACCTAAAGTGCAAGTGGATGATAATAAGCACCAACTCAGAGCATAAAATGCAAATATCGTTTGTAAACAAGACACTCTATCTATCCTGCCAAATGTATAATCATAGGCACCAACTCAAGAGCATCAAATGTACCCAATAGAATGTGCAAATGCTATTTGTAAACAAGTCACTCTATCCATTCTATCAAAATGCCACTGCAGCGCAAATGCATATTGCTGAACATTCTTCTCAAATCCTGAAGCATAAATATAGATATTATATGGGGTTGCAGATATGATCTTATCTTGGTTAAGTGGTCCACAATAGTGAGAATGGTTGTGTACCTTGTCTTCGTTTTGGGTAGTTCAACTACAAAGTCAATTGACACTGTGTGCCAAGGACACGGTGGTACCGGAATGGGGTGAATTATGCCAACAGCTGGCCGGGACAGGGTTTTTCTTTGGACACGGACAGAACAACGAGCTATGTATGCGTGCATGTCAGTGGACATAGAACGCCACCAAAAATGCCTTTGTATGTGGTCCAGTGTTTTACGGTATCCAGGGTGGATGGTTAAGAGGTGATCATGACACATGTGCAATGCCTGGTGTTGGTGTTCTATCAGGGGGATAGTACCTATGATCCTTGTATAGATACCCATCCTGGAATGTAATACCCATAAGGTTCCAGATCCATTCCTCAGGTCTTATTTGTTCTATGTCATGGTGTAGTGTGGACAAAAAGGAGGATGTAAGTACTACACCCTGAAAACAATGTTTGGGTATGATCAATACGGATTCTGCTTTGGCTGATTACTCTTCTGCTTCACCTATCCTAGAAAGAGCATCAGCTTTAGCGTTCTCTTTTCCAGGACGATATGTAATCAGAAAATCTTACTCATTAAAGAACAAGTTCCATCTTAGTTGTCTAGAGGTGAGGGCGTTAGCTGAGAGTAGGAACTGCAAGTTTCTATGGTTGGTATATATGGTTAGAGGATGTCGAGCATCTTTCACGTAATGACGCCATTCCTCAAATGCTGCCTTGATAGCTTGGAGCTCTAGGTCGGATATCGTATAGTTGCACTCTGCAGGATGCAACTTCCGGAATTAGTAGGCCACAGGATGCACCATTCCTGTCTTGGTGTCTCACTGCGACAATACTCTCCCTAGGGCACTCTGTGAAGTGCCAGCCTCTACAATAAAAAGCTGTTCAGGATTGGGATGTGTTAGGATAGGGGTGGTCATGATTTTGGTTTTCAGGGTAACCGGTATCGTTTTTTTTATTGTTATGTTATTTATGGCCCTGTAATCGATACACATTCTCAGGGCATCCTATTTCTTTGCCACGAAAAAGAGGAAAGAAGAAAAGGGTGACTTGGAATGGCGTATAAACCCATTTCTCAGGTATTCATCAAGGTACGTGCGGAATGGTTGTTCTCTTTTTCAGAGAGGGAGTATACACGGCTACACAGTAGCCTAGAACCGGGGATCAAATCTATTCGGCAATCAAAACTGTGATGGGGAGGTAATGTGTTGGCCCCTCGTTTATCAAACACCTTCGCTAAATCGGCATATATTTCAGGTACTACCCCCTGTGTGATGGCACCCTTGACTGCCAATGGGAAAGCATGGGCTTGTACCGACCGATCATGTAACATGTCTTTCTGCGGATAGCAGGAAGATTTGCAGTAAGCTGAGTCTAGTGTTATGACTATGGACACCCAATCAATGTGTGGATTATGTGTTACCAGCCAAGGAAGACCCAAGATAAGTCTAAATTGAGGCGCTTCAATAAGGCCGAAGGTAATGGTTTCAACATGATCATTTTTACAGGTGCATTCTTATGGCTTTGGTTTGGCAACAAATTAGACTGGAGGTTAGATCAGTAGCATCCATTGCCTTCACAGTTTTGGGTCTCTTCTTGGTTATGGTGGTTATACCCAAACCCTCCATGTATTGAGTATCGATAAAATTCCCTGTGGTTCCAGAATCAATAAGAGCAGAAACCTGTCATAATTGTCCTAACAGCGACTGTAAGGTCACTGCTATACCCACGTGATGGTTGATATCACAGGGAGCTATGGTCAAGGTTTACTTAAATGATTAACCCAGTGGACTGACCCCGTCTTCCACCGAGTCACTTTGTTTCCCGCCAAGTTCCCTTGAATTACTGGAAGAGCATATGGTTTATTCTGTCTTGGTTTGGCTGGTTTAACGGAACATTCCTTAATGACGTTTGTGCCACAGTATAAGCATTGGTTTTGTTTTTGCCTTTTTTCCTTCTCTTCCCTTGACAAGGGACCATGGATTTTACCTATTTGCATTGGTTCTGAGGTATTTGTGTATCTTACATATATCAGTTTTAGGTTTTTCTCGGTATGCAAGGAACTTAGAATCACTGCCTTATGTTCAAGTATCCTATAGTTTAGTTTGACTAATAGATATATTAATGATCCTCACATCTGTGGGTGTGACATTTGGGAGATAAGATTTATTTATTTATTTTAGTGTTTTATAGAGCGCAATCTTGACCCATGAGGGTATCAGAGCACTTTACATGATTTACAGAGGTTAACAAACAAAAAGTCTAAAGTACAGAAATATACAAAAAGGTTGGCGAAGGGCAGGGATGCTGGGAAACATAGGAGAAAAAAAGGGGACACACGTGTATGGTTACAGTTATAGTTGGAATCAGTCGAAACAAAAGCCCTACATTTTCGCAGCAGGGTGAATTGGTGATCTGAGGAAGAAGCAATAGTTTTAGATTCGTCAGGCACACTGTGGTGGTTGAGGGCAGGCCTTAGACAAGGAATTTACCCATGAGGAAAGTTTTGGCCTCCTTCTTGAAACGTGCTAGAGAAGGGATTCTTCTGATGGCGGGTGGGAAAGAGTTCCAAATTCTTGATGCTGCACCGGAGAACATCCTATTGTAGGTTCTTTTTTTCTGAAAACAGGCAGTTTGGAGCAAGAGGTTTCTAGCGGACCGGGAGTTTCTGCTTCCTCTTGATACCACTAGTTTCTGTGTCAGATAAGCAGGGGAGTTTGTGTATAGAGCCTTGTGTGGAATGCATGCCAGTTTCAGCTGTATTCTGGCCTCTAGAGGGAGCCAGTTCAGCGCTTTCATATGTGGAGAGATGTGGTTGAATTTCCTAGTGTCGGTGAGTAGTCTGGCGGCCGCATTGAGGCAGGCTTTTAGAGGTGCCCAAGGAGATCTTGGGTAATCCCATGAGGGTGGAACATCCATATTCCACTCTAGAGACGACTAGTGCTTGGACTGCCATTTTTAAGTCAGGAGCATCAATGAAGGGTTTCAGCTTCCACAGGTAGCTCAGGTGGAATCTGGCTGATTTAGCCATCAAGTTAATGTGGTCTCGCATGTTCAGGTTACAGTCGAGGATTATGCCCAGAGATTTGGCAGAGTCCACAATGGCCGGCGGGCAGTTTAAGGCTGTGATGGCCTTGATCCACATCTGAATCTCCGGGTTGGCTTTTGAAGGGGAGATTAGGAGAAATTCCGTTTTCTTTGCGTTGAGTTTGAGTTGGTTGGCGGCTAGCAATTGGACAGTCAATTTCAAGGTCTTGTTCAGTGGGAGGATCTCCTCGAGCTATGAAATATCTATAATACTATAATAAACTTTCAGCCTTTGAGGCAGGTAAACTCGGGAACCGCAGCGCCAATCCACACACCCGATACACCGTTGGAATCGTCAGGGTGTGTAGATGGTTATAGGCTATATAAATTTAAAAAAAAACGTTATTTCAAAAATGTACAGTAAAAAAGAAAGTAGTCCCTCCGAAGTAGCGTCGGCCGCAACGTGCGTGCTCACGTCAGGAGCGCGGGGAGGAGCGGCGTCCAGGAACCAGACCAGGAGCGGCGGACATGGCGCGGGGGAGAAGCAGTGACGTGAGGAGCAGCGGACAGGCCAGCGGCAGTGAGGTGAAGTGGCGAGGAGCGGTAAACTGAGGAGCGGCGGCTGAGGTAAGGGGACCCATGTCGGAGCAGGCGGGGGTCGGGGCAGGCAGGGGACGGCCCGGGCGGGGGCCGGGCAGGGGCCGGGCTGCTGCAGGGACAGGCCGGGGCCGGGCGGGGGCCGGGCGGGGGCCGGGCTAATAGCTGTGGGCCAGGACTCTCCAGGGCGTAGGAGACAGGTGTTAAAAGAACATCTATCTGGTTTAAATCCCCTCGACCACCGTATGTTTATGCCTCCCGGAAGTGAAAGGGAAGCATACAAATACTGGCGCCTACGCTTTTTTCTATACCCCCGACTGCTGCTCTCATGGAAGGTGTGGAGACGCACAGAAATCCTGTTTCTGCGAATATGTTTAAATGCATGTTTGTACTTCTCCGAACCTTGTGGTAGTGGAATTTTGCACATGAACATTCTGTTGTAAACTATATTTTAAACGGGGCCGGCGGGCGGGGGTCGGGGAAGCCTGATTGCTCCCAGACAAGGTCGGGACGGGCTGCTAGTTGATGAATATTTGGGTGTCGTCCTCATACATATGGTAGGAGATGTTGGTGGTACGAAGAACTTCGGTGAGTGGCTCTAAGTAAAGATTAAAGAGGGTGGGGGACAGGGTTGAACCTTGGGGGACTCTGACGGTGACCGGGGTGGGAGCTGATAGGTTGCCGTTAATGAGGAATCTCTGAGATCGGTTGTGGAGGAAGGACATGAACCATTCTAGGACAACGCCATCCAAACCCATCCTGAGATTGAGTCGTTCGAGTAGTTTTTCATGGTTGACCGTTTCGAAGGCGGAGGATAGATCTAAGAGGAGTAGAAGGCAGGTTTTGCCTTGGTCTAGGGCTTGGAGGGCGTCGTCCACGATGTGGAGTATAGTAGTTTCAGTGCTGTGCCCCGGTCTGAATCCCGATTGGAAGTCATCAAGTAGGTGGAAGTTGTTGATGTGCTGACTTAGTTGCTGTTGTACACACTTCTCTAATACTTTGGCTAACAGAGGGATATTGGGGATAGGTCTGAAATTGTCGGGGAGGCTGGATCCAGCGATGGTTTAAAATAGGGAGGACTTGGCCGGCTTTCAAGGGGTCCGGAATCGATCCCTGCTGGAGTGAGACGTTGATTATTTCAGTCCAGTAAGGAACAATGGATTGGAAGGCAGCAGCGAGGCAGTTGGACGGCAGCGGGTCATTAAAGTGGTTATTTGTGTTTAAGGTAGAGAGGATTTTAGAGATTGAGTCTTCGTCATAGTATTCGAAGTCGGCCCAGCGTGCTTGGTTTTTAGGTGAGGCCAGTGGGGGTAGTGCAGGAAAGGAGGGGCAGGTCCGGAAGGGGTTGAGAGTAAGTGGCGGTACTTAATTCAATTCCTAATGCCGTGATTTGATCGGCGAAGAAAGAGGAGAATTCCTCTGAAGATATTAGAGACTTAGGAGATTCTTTGGGTGTTTTAGCCAGTTTATTTGATTGGTGTTTGACCAGTTCAAAGAGCTTGCGGGGTCTATTCTTGGCATTCCCCAATTCCGATCTGAAGTATTCTTTTTTTGAATTGAGGATGTGCTTGTTGTAGGAGTTTCTCGCCTGGCGGAGAAGTTTTAGATGCGTAGCAGAGGGGTGCTGTCTCCAGATTCTTTCAGATTGCCATAGGGATCTCCTCTCCAAGTTCAGTGAACCAGCGAACCAGGGCTTTCTGTCTTTGATTTGGGTTCTCTTTAGTTTTAGAGGGGCAAAGATGTCCAGAATGTTCGATATAGGGGGAGGAGCTTAGCGGGCATCCAAGATGGTCGCGTGAGCACAAAGCTCCCCGGATCCTCGCCGCTCCTCGCACTTTATCCTGAAGATATCCTGACTTCTTGGACAGCTTATTGGAGATGTACCTCAGCTGAGTCCATAACTCTTCTCAGAACTGAAATCGGACATCGGTGACCGGAGACATGGCACTTTGAACTTTTCTGGCCCACCTGGAGGCTATGCCGGGGTCTTGGCTACTTGCGGATCCGGGACGGAGTTGAACAACAACGGCAGTGGTGCCTCATCGGTGACCGCATCTCTACTTTCGGTTTCGTTCCCGGATCCCCACATGGTCTGATTGAGAGGCCGCCTCGCCCGGCTGGGGACCAGTCCGGCCCCCACTTTGTGTCTGAACTGTCTCCTCATTTCATCCTTTTTGGATCACATCGTGCCTTTTCTTGGTCCTACGAGCCAGCTCTTGTGATCTCATTGGCGCCCGGACTGTCGGCGGCCATTTTCACTTGGTCGTGTGGGCCCCTCTGGGGAGCAGTTTCCAGCATGCCGGGCAAGGGTGATGCCGAGAAGCGAAAGACCAAAACTTCTCTTCGTGGTGGACCGGTCCAGACAAATGTTATTGATCGGTATACTCAAGTCAAAGGCTCCCCTGGGCCTCCCAGTCGTTCTCCGGAGGACGCCCGAGGAGGCCCTTCCGTTCCTGCCGAGTTGTCCCTGCAGGACATTATGGGCGCCATCACCGGCATGAGGGAAACCATCGGCCAGCAATACGAGGCCCTGGCTAGCAAAATTGACACGGTTGCTGTGGATGTCACTCTGATCAGGGCCGACCTGTCTAAAACGAACAAAAAGGTCAAATCACTCGATCTGAAGACCTCCAGCCTCACGGCCGATGTGGTGGAACTTCAAACTGAACTTGGGAACTTAAAATCGGTGAATGACCAAATGTCCCATCGGCTGGAGGATTATGAGAACAGGGCAAGGCGCAATAACGTCCGCATTATAGGGGTCCCGGAAAACCCCGAGACTCACTCTGTGGATCTCCTGGTCGAGGATCTGATCCTCACCCATCTTGCCCCCTCGGGCTTGTGTAAATTCTTTGCGGTCGAGCGCGCACACAGAGTCCCGGGCGGATAACCTAAGCCGGGCGCCCCTCCTAGGCCCATCATTGCGAGACTTTTTCATTTTAGAGACCGTGATGCGATCTTGCAGGCATCGAGAGTGCATGGCCCGGTGAAATTTGAAAACTCCTCGATTAACTTTTTCCCAGACTTCACGCAACTTGTGCAAATACAAAGGATAGGCTTTCTTGGAGTGAAGCGGCGTCTCTGGGACCTGGGCCTTAAGTACGCCATGCTTTTCCCTACTAGGCTTCGTGTGGAGTATGAGGAACGGACCTTCTTTTTTTACCGACTGGACATTGTGAGTGACTGGTTGGATTCCCTGCCGGGCCGAGGCGATCGTACGGAGCACCCTGGCGGTGCCGAGGGTGGTGAGCCTACGCATAAGTGACTCTTCGGTCCCTGGTTTCTGAACATTGGACTTTGCTCAGCTGGGTACTGTTTTTCTGTTTTTGTTGCCTTGTAGTTGTCCACATTTGGGTGGTGGGTGGGAACGGGCCTCTTTCCTCCTCCGGGGTCTTTTTGTAGAATGCGATTGTTAGGGCGACAGGCACACTGCACTTTGGGGGGGCTTTTTAGTCTTTTGCAGGGGTGCAGGGAGGGGGGAGTTGTAACGGGTTCTAGTTGGGGGGTGGGGGTGGGGGTTTGTGTTTGTGTTTTCCTTCCTCAAGGCGGTGTATTAGTTCTTTCTCTGATCCTGATGTCCTGCTCTTCATGGGAAACCCCATGCAACATGTTTGGGAGTGGGGGGTAGTGGGCTGAAACTTATATCTTGGAATGTCAACGGTTTGGGCGATCATATAAAACAGGGTGTTGTTCTGCAGTATTTGCGACGTTTGTCCCCTGATGTGGTACTTTTGCAGGAGACGCACCTAGTTGGCAATGTATGTCACACGATGAATAGATGGGGTTACCGACTGGTTGCACACTCCGGATTCACCACTGGTTCTAGGGGCGTGGGCATTCTGATCCGGTCTTCCCTCCCACTTGAAATTGATACTGTCACTCTTGACGACAGAGGGTGCTACGCCGCCCTCACTGGTAGGTGGGAGGGCAAGATTCTCTCTTTGGTTTATGTTTATGTACCCCCTGGACTCCAGACCACTACATTCTCAGACGTTGGTCGGCTGCTGCTGGGGCTCCCTGATGGTCTTCTCCTTGTGGGTGGGGACTTCAACTCGGTACTCTCCGGCGATTTGGATCGTCACCCCCCCAGGGACCTTCCCGCGTCTCAGTCATGGCTCGGTGGGTTCCTGGACACCTTTGGTCTGGTGGATTCCTGGAGGCTAATGCACCCGGCGCTACGTCACTACTAAGCATGGGCGGAAAATCCGTTACGCTCGCGGATTTTGCGGATTTTCGGTAAATTCGCAATCCGCGAGATCCGCGAATTTCCCGCAAAATCCGCAAATTTGCACGCAGCGGATTTTTTGCTGCGTGCGGTGTAAGTTCGCAATTGCGAACTGGTACAAAATCCTCGCGAACTGGCAGAAATCCTTGCAAACTGGCAGAAATCCTTGCGAACACAAAAAAAGCATTCAGCACGTTCAAAAGTTCAAACTCATCATTAGTAACCATTCCCTGTAGTGCTTCCTGACAAGGGCCCCTCCAGAGTTCAGTTGCTAGTTGCAACAATTATATGACCCTGCTCTGACCCTCACAGCAGGCTCATAGAATAGCTACAAGTAGGCCACAAAGGTCCTGGAAAAAAAAATTGCACTGCAACTGAAAGCAAATTACAGATAAGGAAGCAGGTGCCAGACTGGAATTTTAAAACAGTGACACATTAATAAATCAACCCCAAATTAATTCATGTCAGTTGAAGCAGGCAGGTGTGCTTGCTTTTCCCCCCCATAATCTACAGTGATGATGAACCAGAGGGTGGCATTGATGCACCAGAGGATGGCATGGGTAAAACAGAGGGTGGCAGGGGTCAAACAGAGGGTTCTGGGAACCTGTGATGATGAACCAGACGTAGAAACAACATAATCGTGACCGTTGCGAGCCGACATGTAAGTTTGCAATTGCGAACTGGTACAAAACCCTCGCGAACTGGCAGAAATCCTTGCGAACTGGCAGAAATCCTTGCGAACACAAAAAAAGCATTCAGCAGGTTCAAAAGTTCAAACTCATCATTAGTAACCATTCCCTGTAGTGCTTCCTGACAAGGGCCCCTCCAGAGTTCAGTTGCTAGTTGCAACAATTATATGACCCTGCTCTGACCCTCACAGCAGGCTCATAGAATAGCTACAAGTAGGCCACAAAGGTCCTGGAAAAAAAATTGCACTGCAACAGAAAGCAAATTACAGATAAGGAAGCAGGTGCCAGACTGGAATTTTAAAACAGTGACACATTAATAAATCAACCCCAAATTAATTCATGTCAGTTGAAGCAGGCAGGTGTGCTTGCTTTCCCCCCCCCATAATCTACAGTGGTGATGAACCAGAGGGTGGCATTGATGCACCAGAGGATGGCATGGGTAAAACAGAGCGTGGCAGGGGTCAAACAGAGGGTTCTGGGAACCTGTGATGATGAACCAGATGTAGAAACAACATAATCGTGACCGTTGCGAGCCGACATGTAAGTTCGCAATTGCAAACTGGTACAAAACCCTCGCGAACTGGCAGAAATCCTTGCGAACTGGCAGAAATCCTTGCGAACACAAAAAAAAAAAAATCCGCAAATTTGCGGTTCTTGCCAACCGCCTCCTCACTGTTGTTTGCGACCTGATTCATCCAGATCAATCAGGCTTTATCCCGCACCGGAACACTGCTCAGAATGTTCGATATAGACGCCGAGTAATGACCATTGAGGTCACTGACCTTAGTTATATGCGAGGGGGGGAGGTCAGATTTGCAGTGAGCCTCCAGTTTCATAACGTTAAGGTTCTTAGTGTCTCTGATCCAGCGTTAGGGAATCACCGGTTGCAGTGTCTTTGTCTTGTCTTTGTCTTTGTCTTGTGGGGTCCCAGGTAAAACAAAGGAGATGGCGTGGTGGTCAGACCAGTCACATGGGTCTATGGAGATAAGCTTGACTGAGGATTCCTTAGAAGTGATCCAGTCAAGGGTGGCCCCTTTTGAGTGAGTTGGCAGAGAGCAGGCTTGAGTCAGGGCTTGATCGGTTAGGAGGACTTTGATGGCGTTGACATAGGGATCTTTAGGGTCATTCCAGTGCCGGTTGAAATCATCAAGGAAAATCTCTTTGGCTTTGGAGGAAATCTTAGTTGTGATGTTTTCCAAGAGGTGATCGGTGAAAGAGTCGTTCGAACCTGGGGGTGGTAAAAGATGTGCAAGTTGCAAAGATGTAATGAGTTGCTACAAATGGAGAGGGTGAGTTATTCGCAGGAGCCAGTGGTGTCCGCCAAGAGTTCAGTGACAAGAAGGCAGGATCGGTAGATGCAGGCAATGCCTCCTCCTTTCCTGCTTGACTGTCTGTCCAGTCTAGCAATGTTGTAGTTGGGAGGGACTTATAAGTCCAGGCAAGGGGAAGAGTATCTGTTAAGCCAAGATTTGGTTAGTATAGCTAGGTCTAAATTTTTGTTCAGGATGAGGTCAGCAATATCAGCGGCATGCTTAACTGCCGATTGGCAATTGATTAAGAGACCAGATAGGGGTGGGGGTTCTGGGGGAGTGTCAGTGGTCTGGACAGACAGGAATACAGGCACAAGGTTGCTTTTAACCACCCTTCTGTTATGGAGGGTAGCTGGCCTGTTGGGGTTGATGGTGACCATGCTGATGGGGTGTTCAGGACTCATATCTAGTGGGGGGGATGGCTTGGACAGAGTTGTGGTCGTGGAGGATGGCTAGGATTTCGTTTCTCGCGAGGTCTAGTGGATTAGAGGTGGCAGTGGTAGAGTTCTAAGAGAGTGCAAGAGTGCAGGCGAAGATCTCTCAAAGGTAGCAAAAGTGGGTGCTTGGGAGGCTCGGCGATCTGTGGGTGGGAGGATTGAGGTGGCTTGAGGTTAGCAAGGGAGAGTTCGGCAAGGTGAAGGAGGTTCGTAAGGTCCAGAATGGAGCTATGGATGCTCTGGGTTAGTTTATCCGCTCTGGAGTGCAGAATTTCGAGATCAATATAAGCTGGGGGTGCTAGAGGGCAGTGGGGCAAAGGTTCAGGAGCAGTACAGGTGGCATACAAAGGTGGAAGGGGAGAGAGGTTGTGTTGAGCCGACTCAATGGTCTTTGGAGGTGTAACAAGCTCACGGTTTTGGTGAATGGTTGGCGGGAAGGTGATCAGAGGTTGGAGGTGCCTGGGATGAGCTATAACGTTTAGGGTGATCAGTGTTGGGAGCCGTTAGAAGGCTAGTTGGAACTGAGTCCGGGGTCTTTGGGAGTGTACCAGTCTCCCAGTTGGTGGGAGGGGATCAAAGGTGTAGGGGAGAGACGGTAGCCAGGGCCAGTAGACATGCTGGGGGGATAGAATAAACTGCGATGGAAGCCATTGGGGGGGTATGCGGGTGGCTAGGCACAATAGGCAGTCATTGGTGCGGGTGTTAGTTACCCTATCCGTGTTGTGCACATGGTTTCTGAGGAGGGTGAAAAGGTCTGTGAATTTATTAAGGTTATTGATTGAGGCTTGGATCAGAACGATGCAATTTTTGTAGAGGGTGATGGTGAGGTCCGCTCGCAGGGTAGAGGAGGGAGCAATTGTGAGTTTGGTGCCATATGGAATGTTTCTGGTTGAGCGATTGTTAAGAAGGTGTGCCAAGGTTTTGCGTCAGGCGGCGGTTTTTCTGGAATAGAAAATAAGGTCATTTATGCAAATGCCACTGTCCGCGTTGATGCGCAGGTCGGATATCAGCATCTCAGGGTGGCTTTTTAGGGTGGCGTGCTTGTATGATTTAGCAGCAGTTTTGGAGAGGTTGGGGGGGGGAACCAGAGTATAGGAGTTTTCCCCAGTCCACGTCAGGTCAGGTAATGACATGTTGGTTAGGGTAGGGCACTAATGTGAGTAGAAGGGTAAAAAGGCAGCGGAAGGGATGATTCTCCCGGTACACAGGCGTGATGGAGCTATGGTGACTGAGGCATGTCTCACAGGAGTGTTTCTCATTAGTCACCAAGGCGGGCGGCATCTTGGGCGCGCTTCAGCGTTTCAACTGGGCAAGAAGTGTAGAAGTCTTCCAGGAACCTGATATTAAAGGAGGTCTTAAGGTGAGCAAAATGGAGTCAGGAGTGACACTAGTGTGGTTGAAAACAATATGAAGTTGTAGCCCGCAAATTAAAAATTAGGCGAGTATTCAGGCACAGCAATGGAACTGTGATGTCAAACAATAAAGTTTTGAGGCAGCGCCATCTTAAGGTAAGGCACTGTGAGACGAGTCGAGGATGACTTGAACCATCGCCGTGTTGGAGTCAGGCATTGATCGGCATAAAGTAAACAGACAAGCTGTACAGGGACTTAGTAGACCAACACACATTCAAAGGGCAGTAATTCACTTCATTTTAGGGCGTTTGCAGAGCTGCCTCTTTAGCGGTAAGGATTCAGGAGCAGGAGCTGTGAGAAATGACCTGAAATAACTTCAGGGCGACGCCATTTTAAAAGCTTGGGAGCTTTGGCCCAGGACCCTCTGAATGGGTTAAAAATGTCTTCTTTGACTCAGCCCATTTCTCTTCAATCACTAGTCTGTTAAAGGTGGTGATGTAATGAAACAAGTCAGAACTACCCTGTCTGAGATTGAGGAGCTCATTGTCAGCAGCTTGTACAAATGTGTGAGGGGCAAACATTCTTTGCAATGTTTCATTGAATATAGTAACGTTATATAGCATAAGGTCGTCGTTTTCTACCATAGGTATGGACCACTTAGCAGCGTCCCCACCCAAATAGGAAAAGATTAAAGCGACTTTGGAAGCATCGTCCGGGAAGGGCGAGGCAGAAGCCATAAAGTGCAGATGGAATTGATGAGAAAGACGCTGTATTTGCTGCTGTCGCCATAAAAGCATTTTGGAGCAGCTAACAGAACAGAATGAGGGGTGATCACCTGTATTTGAGTAGCGGCACCCTGAGTGGACAAAGAAACCCCCTGAAAATGTGGAGCAAAACCACCAGGATTGAATAAAGGAGGTCTTAATACCTCCTTTTGTTTGGATCTTACGTGAGGAACCTGACCCCCCAAGCCCCAGTAGGGCTGGCAGATAGCTGGCTTTGTAAAGCTGTTACATCTTGACTCTAAACTCTGGTTCTCTACCTGATTACATCTTAACATAGCTGCTATATCCTACAGGCTTTTATTGGGGTGGGTCCTATTGTCCAGGCACGACACGTGTCTTGGGCTTTGAAATCTTTCAGAGCTCTACGAGCCTTACCTTATGCTCGCCGAGCGGTCCTGCAGAGACGATATGAACAACCTCCACGTCCCCTACCTCCCTGTAGTGATATCAACTACAGCAACCATGGTGAAGGTTGGGGCCAGGAGAGGGAATCCTAGATGGTATAGTGTGTGTTCTTCTGTATGCAGAGCTTAAAACAAGAAAGACAGAAGTCAGAATCTACCTTGCCTGGCGACAAGATAACATACCTCTTCCATGCCCTGGGTAATGGATATACTCCTGGCTATGAACAATCTGTCATTATGCAGAGTATGGAAGCCAAAAGAATGGTTTGTGTAGGAAAAAAGACAGGGACACATCTAGGAACAGCAACCTACTGGGATAAATCACAGCATCAGATCATCCATTACCCTAGGTCACATACATACACCCATCTGCACAATAAATAAAGAAACAGTTTGAACATGTGTAATCACCTGGGAAAATGGTTCATGCCAACAACCAGGATACCCTCAGGATTCTCAGTTAACACTTAACTGAAATGAGGACATCAGGGTAAGCGCTCATGTGCAAGGAACAAGATACAAAACTGCAAGCGGTCCTGCGCACATGGGGGTTAACAGTTTGAAAACTGTCAAAGGTATTGCTCCCAAAAGAAAAGAGAAGTGCTCCTGCGCATATAGAAAACAGCAGTTGGATAACGGCCACAAGTAATGTTTTTTCCAAGAATAAATACGCGCTCCTGTGCGTGTAGACAATGGCAGTTTAGGAACTGCCCCACGTGTTGTGCTCAAGAAAGGTATAAGTGCTCCTGCACTTATGGGGGTTAATAGTTTGAAACTGCCACATGTTTTGCTTCCAAAAGAAAAGATAAGTGCTCCTGCGCATGTAGAAAATGGCAGTCTTAGGGGCTGCTCCAAATAATGTTTTTCCCAAGAAAAAATACGCGCTCCTGCGCGTATAGAAAATGGCGGATTAGGATCTGCCCTAAGTGTTGTACTCAAGAAAAGTATAAGCACTCCTGCGCTGTTCAATGATAGTCCCACACACTACCACTGGTCAGTACTTTCTTGTGAGGGCAAAGGCGGTCCAGGCAAGCCACAGTGAACTGCCACGGTCCACTGCAATCCAGAGATTCAGAGCAAAATGCTCTACAGAGGCGCTGGTCACTTCCGGACTCGCGCACCGAGACTCAATTCGAAGCAGCGCCGGGTTAAACGCCCCAGGTTTAAATGTGGTCTCACCAGGAAGTTCAACCCGTGCTGAAGCTTGGTAAGGTGATTCCGGCTGGAGGTCTCTTGAACGCTGACCTCGAACCGTATAA
This sequence comes from Lissotriton vulgaris, assembly GCF_964263255.1. NCBI lineage: Eukaryota > Metazoa > Chordata > Amphibia > Caudata > Salamandridae > Lissotriton > Lissotriton vulgaris. The sequence goes on from NC_141691.1 coordinate 727,948,503, forward strand.
CACTACAGAGCTCTGTAGCACCCGCATAAGGACTCGGGATCAATCTTACACCACATCCACACCGCATGTCGGGCCCCCAGGTGAGCCCCCGGACCCAGAACCATGACAGGAAGAAACTGATGAGGTATAAAGTTACTCTGGCATCACACAATTTGTAGTTCTGCCCCATATTTTGTTGAATATTTTTTATCAGTGAATTTTGTCAGCATTTGATTTTTCTTACCACTGATCCACCATGGCTGTGTCCTGCAAGTATTCAGCTTCGATTCTACATCAATGGTCCACTCTTGTTAGATCATACTGCTATGGGCCTAAATAAAACACTTAATGCTGTGGCCAATTTTGCTGAAATGAACCATGTGCAACTCAGCTATTCGCAGTCTGGCTTCCGGGCCAACCACAGCACCGAGACGGCCCTGATCGCAGTCACCGATGACATCCGAGCGCTGCTCGACAACGGAGAAACAGCGGCCCTCATCCTCCTTGACCTCTCTGCGGCCTTCGACACTGTCTGCCACCACACCCTAGTACAACGCCTCAGCAACGTCAGAGTCCAGGAGAAGGCACTGGAGTGGATCATCTCCTTCCTCGCTGGAAGGACACAGAGAGTCCGCCTCCCCCCGTTCAGATCCGAAGCCACCGAAGTCATCTGCGGCATCCCTCAAGGCTCCTCGCTCAGTCCAACCCTCTTCAACATCTACATGAGCCCCCTCGCAGACATCGCACGCCAGCACAACCTCAACATCATCTCCTACGCCGACGACACCCAGCTGATCCTCTCCCTTACCAACGACCCCGCCACTTCCAGAGCCAACCTTCACGAAGGGATGAAAGAGGTAGCCGAATGGATGAAGAACAGCCGCCTGAAACTGAACTCGGACAAGATGGAAGTCCTCATCCTGGGATCCTCACCCTCCGCCTGGGACGACTTCTGGTGGCCCCCCGCCCTAGGCAGCGCACCCAAACCAACAGACCACGCACGCAACCTGGGCTTCATCCTGGACTCCTCCCTCTCCATGACCAGACAAGTCAACGCTGTCTCCTCGTCGTGCTTCAATATCCTGCGCATGCTACGTAAGATCTTCCAGTGGATCCCCACCGAGACCAGGAAGACGGTCACCCAGGCCCTCGTCACCAGCCGTCTGGACTACGGCAACACCCTCTACGCCGGAACCACCGCCAAACTCCAGAAGAGACTCCAGCGGATCCAGAACGCCTCAGCACGTCTCATCCTGGACATCCCCCGCCGCAGCCACATCTCCGGACACCTGAGAGATCTGCATTGGCTCCCGGTCAACAAGAGAATCACCTTCCGTCTCCTCACCCACGCACACAAAGCTCTACATAGCCAAGGCCCAGGATACCTCAACGGCTGCCTCAACTTCTACGCTCCCAAACGCCAGCTCCGTTTGACCAGCCACGCCCTCGGCGCCGTCCCCCGCATCCGCAGAGCCACCACAGGGGGACGGTCCTTCTCCTACCTCGCCGCCAAGACATGGAACTCCCTCCCCACCCACCTCCGCCTGACCCAGGACCACCTCGCCTTCAGGAGGCAACTCAAGGCCTGGCTGTTCGAGCAGTAGCGGATCCCCCCCCAGCGCCTTGAGACCCTCTGGGTAAGTAGTGCGCTATATAAATACGCTGATTGATTGATTGATTGATTGATTGATGATAAAAGCCAAGTAATAACATTTGAATAGTCAACTTAAAATGATTGTTGGTCTATTGTCAGCCATCACATTTAAATATTTGGGCATTCTTCGTCATCAACAAAAAATACAAAATTTTTCATCTAAGAAACTTGCTGTGCAAGTCCTGTTAAATGGCAATTAAGGCTTAATGCTACATGTTTGGGTATTTCTCGAAGCCTGTAGGTAAAAGAATATTGGCTAAAATTCAAACAGGTTGCAAACCTATGGGCATTGTGTAGTTCTCAGCCTCTAACAAGGTGACTGAATGATCTCAAGGTTTGACATTGGGCTGCCTACTTGCTGACTCCTTATGAGCTAGCCTTAAAGGATTACACCTGGTATCCATTTGGGGGAGAATGATACAATTGATCACTACTTAATTCTTCCCAAATTCCAAAACCACCGAAAATCAGATAACATTTGCTGCTTCTAAAAATGTATTTTCTAGCCTGAACGAAAGTCTACACTTATTTGGAGTAGGGGAGTTATGTTCTTACCCAACAATCACGAGATCTACATTTAAGCTGATTCTTCAGGAACAGGTCATGTCATTGTCCTTGTAGACAAGTCTTCATTACGAAAACATAAAGCTTTGAATGAATTATTTCACATTCTTTTTAACAGGGAAATTTAGCTGTCATATTTGATTATACATAATTATTGGCTTTGATTGAACACCATTGGTCTGGACACGAAAGTACATTCTGAGAATGCATGATTGGGTTCTCAAGAGTGAAACAATACAAATTTAGGAATAGATGTTGGGCAACTGGAAAATGAAACAATCGTCATAAATGCAAGCCATGATGTTAATTTCAGAAAAATAACAAAGCATTTTGCTTTGAGAGTGAGAAATTAGTAAGAAGTCGTGCTATGGAATTGGTATAAGTGTGAAAAAAATGAGCTGACTCCATATGTGAATAAAAGACAACTATGAAACTTATGAAAGCAAGTATGGAAGAAAAGTTTAGATTGAAAAATACCACAAAAGACTTTTCTCTGAATGTTCTAAATAAAACGAGAAATATATTGTGAGACAGACCTTTTCAGAAAATTGTAGACTCCAAGAAGAGATGTAAAAATGTTAACTGATTCCAAGATTGATGACATATCTTCAAGGAGTATATCATCTAGGGCTAGAAGTATCAAGTCTTTTTGCGTTCGATAACGGGCCGATTCGCAGAATGGGCCCGTTTGCTAACACAAAAATGGGCACATGCATCAACCTATTAAGGAAGTGCAAACTGTGCGAATCAGTAAATTCGGCCGTTTGCACTTCCTAAATACGTTTTTGGGATGCATCAAACACTTTTTCAATATTCCCATTTTTTTGCATTTCTTAAAAATGCAAATGCATTTAAGGAATCGCATTTGTGCGATTCCTTAAATGCAATGCATCAATTTAAAAAAAAAATCGAATTTTGAAATTGGAAGTGCAAATTAACACGAGGTTGACCCTCGTGTTAATTTGCGAAAATCTTTCAAAATGCAAAAAAATGCATTTTTTACACTGTCATGTTACAGACACACATGTCCTTAGGACATGTGTGTTTGAAACATGCACTTTCAAATACATTTCAGGGGTGCAGGGGGGGGGGTGCTTTGGACCCCCCCTGCACCCTTGGAATGCATCAACAAATTGCGAATTCGTAAATGCCTTCCCATTGACTCCTATGGGCCTTTCGGCCCATAGGAATCAATGGTATTTGCGAAAAAGCAGTTAGGAATTCGGTATTTATTTGCGATTCGGTAAAAATTGCGATTTTTACCGAATCACAAATAAATACCGAAAAAAATGATGCATAGCATTTTGCAATTCTTAATTTGCGATTCGGTAATTTTCGCAAATTAAGAAATGCAAAATGTATGAATGATGCATGTGCCCGAAAATGCTTTGCAGATGTAGGAAAGCATATTTTGCGATTCGGTAACATGTTACCGAATCACAAAATGGGATTGCGATTCGCTATTAGGAAGGGGCGTGTTTAGGGCGTCCCTTCCTAATATCGAATTGCATTGGTATGTATGCATGTTCTGCGACCGTGAAGGCTGTACTTCAAGTAGGTGGTAACCCATTCACAAATGGGAAGGGATTACCAACCTTCTACTTTGTGAATGTCAGTAAAATCTTTTTTTTTTTTAAACGCACGCCGTTCTCCTTAAAGGAAAACGGGCTGCACTTGAAAAAATTGCTTTATTTAAAAGCAATCACAGACATGGTGGTCTGCTGAACCGAGCAGGCCACCATCCCTGTGATTTTTGTGATTCCTAGGGGGTCGCAAATTGCGACCTACCTCATTACTATTCATGAGGTTGGTCATTTGCGATCCCCTAGGTATCGCAGAAAGTGTTAAACACACTTTCATGCATTCCGTTTTGCGATTTACTAATTGCGAATCGCAAAGATTCGCACTTAGGAAATCGCAAAACAGAGCCTAGATACATCTGGCCCCTAGTATCCAAACCTGTGTGCACAAAGTGTAAGTGTTATTTAGAATGGCAACAGTTTAAAGCAGATTAGAATTAAGATTTTAGAACACATTTGAAGATCAGGTTAAAAATAAAAGATATAAATTGTCCCTCAGATGACGGATTTGCTTAGGGATTGATTGAATGTGTAGGATACCTGTACATGTATAGACAACTTTTTTAACATAATATGGTAGTGGTAGATAATGTAAATGCAATAATGGTGCAGTAATGGTGTATATTTAAATTTGAACCCATGTAATGAAAACAATTACGTCAACGTTAGAAACATCATTGTGAGTATTTATGATGAGAGTGATATGGTAAAGGGCGAGCTGTATAAAAATAAAAACCTTGTGACATTACATAAGTTATATATTTATATAACTTACATTTCCACCGTAATATGAAGAATAAAAGGTGTGGCTTTAATAGATTATCAATAAAATAATGATTATTATTTCTCAGTTGCAGATCAAGCAGAATCTTCATGTAGATTCAGTAATATACCTTAATTTGATGTTGTAGGAAGATGGTTGTCTATCCCATTTTTGTGGAAATTCACATTAGAATCTGTAGTCCAAATTATGTTTCAGTGAAAGGCTTAAAGGTCTGGCCTGTCAAGTACCAGAAGTACTGTCATATGAATTTTGAACGTTATGATGAACAGCATGTATTTAATTATGTAGTTGCCTCCCGGGGTTAAAGAATTGTATAGTTAAGCCACATGCCCCTAGATTCATCAAAGTCCCGATTGCGAGTCTGTAATAGCGATTATTAAGGAATTGCTATTACAGACTCGCAAAACGGGATTCATGTACAAATCGCAATTTATTTTGCTTCCTTAATTGCTAATCGCAAATAAGGAATAACTCCCCATTTATTTTAGGCCCATAGGAATGAATGGGAAGACATATCAATGTGCGAATTGCTATTAGCGATTCGATTTTTGAGTTTGCGATTTCAAGGGTGCAGGGGTGTCCAAAGGACACCCTGTTGCACCCCTGAAATGAAATTGGACCTTGGTGTTCCGCACACACATGTCCCAAGGACATGTGTGTATGTAACATAGAACTTAGAAAAATGCACTTAGGTGCATTTTTCTAAGTTTCCGCTATTTACCACGAGGTTTGACTTCGCGGTAAATAGCGGCCCAAAATTGCGAATTCGCAATTTTTAAATGTTACATGAATTGCATTTAAGGAATCTCAAATAGAGATTCCTTAAATTCAATTCCTTGCAAAATTGCAATTTCTATAATAGCGATTTTTGCATTTGGGATGATGAATCCCAAATGCAAAAATTGCGCTCGCAAAGGGCCAGATTCTCAGAATCTGGCCCTTTGCGAGCCGATTTTACGTTGATGAATCTGGCTGTTAATGCTTTATTTTAAACCATAGTAAACAATTTGTTAAGCTTAAGAAAGATTAGGTGGGTTTTCACAAAAATGGGTAACTAGTGGCAATCAGTATTTCACTGTAAACTGTATTGGACCCAATATACAAGGTTTTTCTGCGTCCCTGATATTTGGGTACACAAATACAAGACACTGCATTAGCAAAATACCTTACTTTTGGCCCAATTCTCACAGATGCAGTACTCCAGTGCTGGCATTCCTTTATCTCCAAAGTACAATACCATGGTACTGGTACTTCCAGCATAGCCGATTACTGTGGCATTACTAGCATTGCACTTATAAATGAAGATTAACATCTGAAACCTGTGCTTTGTACCAATTTCCACAGGTATTTTCCTATTGCTGGGCTTTTTTGTGTGTACACATTTAGCCAAAAGGGGTGGTTTTCCGTGTCAGTTACAATTCCATTACCAGTGAATCAGGAATTTGACACCCTGAAAGAGGGACTTAACAGTGTAGAATTAAATAGGGAGCAACCCTGCTCGCAAGATTCCCTGTTAGGCTCAATTGCTGGGTATTTAGAGTCCAATGGTGTTATTGTAGGAAGGCAGTCAGGTTAGGTGGAAGGTTTAGGATGCACAATGGAGCGATTTGGAATGCATGCAAAGAGAGTGAGTGACAACTATCAGCCTCTGTTGAGTTATATTGTGACGGAGCACCGCTTTCTAGGCGGTGTACATGGGCAAGCAGCTGAATGCATCAGCCCAGTGATGTCACAATCTTAGGCAGTGAGCTGAGAATGATAAATAGGGAAGAACACTGAGGTGGGAGGCAGAGCGTCAGTTGTGTGCTGGTACAACACAATTTGACCCTAAGGAAATGAAATTCCTCATTACTTGTGGGATGCTCTCTGTGATTGCCTTTTCTAAATTCCAGCATCACATAGCCATCTGAAGATAATTGAGATTTAGGCAGTGCTTAATTTGAGTGTCATTTGGGTGCATCTGATAGAGCTTTTCCTGGATAATCAGGTTTTCCTTCACTGGTGGCATTAAGGAGCAGGATTTAGATGGCATTGGAGCCAAAAAGGGCAGCATAATAGCAACATGGATCACAACATGGATCGCATTGACTTAGTATCTGATGAGATGAACTAGTGACAATGAGATGGAACTGCTGATAGAAGCTTAAAGTGTTAATGTGCATTATATGGCAGAATGTTTTATGTGATCCCACCTGCTCCAGCGAAACATTAAAAATGGTAGCACCATATGAGACTAATTGAGGTAATTTAGGCTTCCCCTACCTCCCTAAGGTTGTTAAGGTGCCTGGTATGCCTGGGCAGTAAAGTAAGGGGCAGATTTAAAATCCCTCTGCTCCACCAGTAAGTCAATTTTCGTGACGTACTGTTGGCGCAGGGGCTCCTCCATATTTACAAGGACAGGAAAAGCCACCCTGCGTGACTTTTCCTCTCCTTGTAAATATGGCCCCTTCACAGGCAGCACTTTGTGTTGAAGGAGCGTTCCATGGGTGTTGCTGTGGGTGTTCCCACGCAACATCCATGGAACAAGACACATCTCCAGATTTACGAGAAACCGTAAATCTTGAGATGCGTTTGAATGCTACGCCACCCTAGAGGTGGAGTAGCGAGGCGCAACGAGGAGAAATGTTTTAATTTCTCCAGGTTTTTTTCCTCTCATGCATTCTACAGCACACACTGAAAGAGGAAAATGCCTGTAGTGATTGCTTTTTAACGACGCAGGCATCTTTTGCACCATGCTGCAAGGGTGCCTGCGCCAGTGCATGGCTGCAGTTTGTGCACCAGCGCAGGGGGAAGCGCAGCGATGCAACATATTCTTGTAAATATATTGCATCCCTGTGCTTCGGAAGTGCTGCAGCGTGGCGCAGCCAAAGGGCTTGCGGTGCCACGCTGCGGCACTTCCTTGTAGATCTGTCCCCAAGTACATAGTGAAGGCTGTGCACGGCTGCACAGTAGTGCTATCAGCATCCTCCATCATTCTGGGACTAGAATGATGGTGGGAGGGTGAAGCTGGGGGTTACTTTGCCACAGTTCTAAATTTCCAAGTAACAGCCCTGTATAGTATAAGTATAAGTCTAGCTCAATCCTATCTAAGCAAAATGAATACACATAGCTCTAGAGAACAACAACAACGCAGTTGATTAGTGTAGAAACAGCTATGATAAGCACAAGAAAAAATAGATGAACAGTTGTGAAGTGCATCTGGAAGCTGACATCCACTAGTGAGACTTTACTAGAAAGTGTATATTCAGGTTGAGCTAATACACTGTTAATGAGAATGAACTAGGATCCTACTCTCAATCAATTCATCGAGAATTAGAAAGACAGCTTCAGTCTCCTCCAAGCCATGTGTTTCAGATTCCACTGGTAAGTCTAAAGCTAAATGATTTCCACTCTTAGGGATCACCCAAAAATGTATTTCCCAATCTGCGACATTAGTATGGGACCTTTATAAGCTTGATTCAGTGAGATTTTGAAAATCAAAAATACACGACACATTTATACATAGAGAAACTAAAAGGTTGAAATGTTACATTACACTCAATAGAAAAGGAATGCATGAAACAGAGACTAGTCAAGTAGAAGCATCGTAAAAGTGTGCATTGAAAAATTATATGAAGAAAACATGTTGAATAATGTTAATACATATAAATGTAGTTGTACTAATGAAACATGCTTATTAATGAAAGTTTGCAGTTAAAACGGAGTGGCTTAGTAAAATGGTGCCTGTTGGTATTATGCATCATTTAGAAAATTGATGCTAAAATGTGTTCGAAAAGAAATATAAACTTGATATTATACACACTGATATTAGAGATGATATAGAATATGAAACTATTTAAGCAAGTTTAGAATTTTATATTTTGAAAAACGTGCATTTACGAGAAAAAAACTTGTGTAAGTAGAATATTTCAACATTAGACATTTCATATGATAATATTCATACAAGCTTATACATTTTTGTGAGAATGAATTTAAATTCATTACAATTAGATAGAGTTAAAGCGTATTTCATTTAACCATACAATGCTAACTTAAAGGCCTTTCTATCTTCTTTCAAGATGTATTTCACTGGTATTGACCTTTACCTTGATTCAATACAATAGACCGTTCTTTACAGGTGTAATGTAACTTATTTGTTCTGTACACTACTGCTCCTTGACATGTTTTCATTATTCTTCGAATTTTCACAGTGAAATGTTCCCGTTGGAATTGAATTTTAACTCTGACCATAAACTACAGCTATGTATTTCTTTTTAGCAACGTTAGGCCTAATTGGATTTGCGAGGTTTTGTTTCTCATAATTGGAAACCAGTTTGATGTTTCAATCATTTTAGGTGAGATGATGTGACCATAGCCATGTGATGGTCTTTCGATGGTGGTGTGATGCTACACCACTAGAAATTTACCAAAGAACCTATAAAAGAAGAAACCCAAAAGGAGGGGCCTTTTATGCAAATGCAGACCTTTTTTACCCTCAACTTCTGTCGCTTTACAGACTTTTCTTTTTTAGATGTTATTGGAACATGCTACATTGCATTATGGACTAAGATAGATTTGGATCCTATTTAATTTTTATTAACTTTGGACTGCCTATTCTATGCTACAGTTGGTGACATGTAAACTGAACTTTATGTTGATAGTCTTTATGGGCCAGATGTAGGTAGAACTTATTTACCGATCCTTAATTACCGAATTTTACCGATTCGGTAATTAAGAATCGGTAAATAAGAAGGGGGGGTATGTAGGAACATCCAGATGTTCCATTTACCGAATCGGTAATTATCTGTATTTACCGATTCGGTAAATACCGACCGGTAATGCTCCATTCATTCCTATGGGCTTTGAAGCCCATAGGAATGAATGGGGCATTACCGGTCGGTATTTACCGAATCGGTAAATACCGATTTTGACAAGGGTGCAGGGGGTGTCACTTTGACACCCTCTAGCACCCCCACAAAAGGTTCGGGGGCCATGTGGCAGGCATACCTGCCCTAAGGGCAGGTCTGCCTGTCATATGGCACAGGTGTGCATGCACACATGTGCATGCACACCGGAATCGGTATTTTACCATCAAATATATTTGATGGTAAAATACCGATTCGGTAAGGGTTGTGGGACTCAAAAGAGTCCCACCTACATATCAATTTTACCGAATCGGTAAAAATACCGATTCGGTATTTTACAGAATCGGTAAATTTACCGATCGGTAAATTTACCGATTCTGTAAAATACAGGGCCCTACATCTCAAATTGCATTTACCGGTCGGTAACGGCCGAATTCGGCCGTTACCGACCGGTAAATGCCTACCTACATCTGGCCCTATATATACAGTATGCTTTTAAGAGTGGTGTATCTAAATTTGATTTCTAACCGGTCAGTTGACTGTCAATTAATGGTCCTCCTTGGATGGCTTAATTTCCACCCCTCCTATTGGTGTTGAAAGATTCATCAGAGGATCATGGCCTCTGTGGTAAATGAAATTGATTTGATCATCTAATCGTAGAGGACCCAGTAAGGTTGGAGGATTAAATGAGTGTGTCATAAGTAGACCCCAAAAACTATTTATAAGTACGCTTCACTGGATCAAATCAAATGGATCATAAGCTGAGCTAAAATATAGAAGTTGCAACCCCGGATTTCCCACCAAAATTGTGCACTGCAAGTGACAGGGTAAATGCTTATTCATCGCGTCTTAGTACGTATGTGTAGTTCCAGGGGCATAGCAACAGTTTCTTGGATGCTTTGAGTAATTGATACCACATGCATCTGCACATGTATGAGTGCATATTGTGGTAGGCCCAAAAGCCAGATGAAAGAGCTCTAGTATATTGCATTTGTACATAAGAAGGGTGATGTTGCATGAAACTGATTGCCTTGGGTGGTGACTAAATGTTGTGAACTATACCTTGCCAATTGGATAACCTTTGTACTCTGATGGTATTGTATGTGCAGGAGGGTTTGATAAGGGGTTGAGAAGGGAACATAAAGGGCAGGCTAGTGAGCGTTCTGTAGGGAGCAATATTCGAGGTAATCAGCCTGACAGGTTGGGGGAGAGATACTACACATAAGGGTTTTAACTTAGCTCCCATATTATGCTCAGGATCCACAGATGTATAAAGCAGTAGCGACCCGTGGTGGGAGTGCTGCCGGGCGCTGACGTGGGGAGGGGGAGGGACAGGGTGGGGGTAGTAAACTATGGATCGCGACTGATTAAAGGTTGTTATCCATAGTTTACTACCCCCCACCCTGCCCCTCCCCCTCCCCACGTCAGCGCCCGGCAGCACTCACACCACGGGCCGCTACTGGTAAAAAGGTTTCAGTGAGAATAACCTTGACTTTCTTTCAGTAGATTTTCCTAGGAAGCAAAGCAGTCCTCTGAGGAAACTGCATGTGGTCTGCATGAGTAAACAAACCAAACAATAGTAACCTAAAGAAATATACTTGGGACACTTGAGAAAACGACAGAATAACATTTTAATCATAAACATTTTGCAAAAAGTTGAAGAAAATCATATAGGAGGCGTAAAACTATGGAAAACGTCTCCGTTGAAAATCATTGGGAAAACCAGTCAATTTGAAATCAATAGTAAAATGAAACTACTGATAGTAGGATTGGTTGTGTACTATATACATACTCACTAAATTGCAAGAATTATTTACAGTCATGACAGTCAACTGAGTCAAAACTAAGGGTGCGCAAACTTTTTACTTGTCCGCCAAGGTTTTGCATGCAAGAGGTCGGACACAAGGGCTGGCTTGCAGTCAAGAGCTGCGCCCCGTCATGCATGCACCACAAGAGGTAATACACCCAACTGCAGGCCTGATAAGTTAATCCTTTTTTTGAATTCACAAATTTCTAGGAACTCTTCATTTCAAATTTGCAAATTTGTATTTATTCAGTATCCTGTAATGTATGTGTTTTTTCTACCTCTATGACTAGCCTGTGGCTTTCTTTAACCACTCTCACTGTCCCTATCCCACAAACTTGCTCTTCGAGAAACTCTCAAATTCACCGCAATTTTTGAGCTGAGGAAAATGGTGCGCATTTGCGAATATAAAATGGAGGCCCAATGCACTCGAATTTTCAGTAGCTTTCTCCCATGGTGTGGGGGTCATTATGTTTTTCTGGCCCTCTCTGCCAGGTTTTCGCTGGCAGTAATGGACAGAAAAAAAGACATTATGTGTGGTGTGAGTGAGTGGTGTGGTGTCCTCCCTACAATGCCCCTACTCCATTGGGCCATCAGAGGAAGTTTTCCGTCAACCGAGCCAACGGGGGCTGCAATATGGGCACAACTATGGTCCATGCATCTCTAAATGAGATGCGCAGAGCTAGGGTTTGGCGGACAGGATACACTCTTTCCTTTCAATGGAGTACCCTGTGTGTCAAACCCTAAATCAGGCCCTTGGACAAAAACCAAATGGATTGCGAGTGACACGTTTTGGGGTGTTGCTTCATCTGTGAAATTGTCTCTAAGAAGACCTTGGTTGAAATCAGCATAACTGAATGTATTTAGAAATTGTTACCAAGATTAAATGCTGCTTGCTTTTCCAGAAAAGGTTTAAATTCTTCAATCATACATATGAGACATATTACCATACATGTTTCATTGGACGTTGATAATGTTAAACAGTGTTACTTTTCGTACTCCAGATGGATAAAAAATGTACACTTTACCTCCTTTTTTTGCTCCACAGAAAGAATACATTGGGTAATCCAGCGAGCAGAAAGTGTAAATTGCGGAAAACACATTTAATTTCTTTATAAATCCATTTACACGGAAGAAGAGCACATTGACATCACGCCCTAGACATGGGAAAAAAGACAAATACATTCAGGCGAATGCAACAAAAAACGTCTAGCAAATAGTTTGTACTGAAAGAAACTGTTTGTTTACAAAACAGTTGTACTTTTCACAGAGATTTTCAGGGGGCCCACCAAGATTTTTTGGGTAGTTTTATTGTGGTTCAAGACACCTTGTAAGTATGGCGTCAATTCACCAAAATGCCAGAGGTAGCGGTAGTGACTTTACTTACCCCATCACCTTCACTTTCACTCACAAATACATATGCTTATACATACATACACATTCGCACATACATACACACTCTGGCTACACATGCATACACAGTCACACATACACACACTCCCTGTTAGATAAACACACTCAAAAATGCAAGCACATACACAACACACATACATTTAAAAGCATTTTCTTTTTACTTACCTCATGTAGGAAAGTAGGATCTGCTTTCATGATCACCTCCACTTTTTGCTTTGTCACTATGTTTTCCTGACTGGTCTGACTAAGATCCTACTAATCAGGACCCAGTCACGTTTTCTCCCGTGTTGTAAGTGCATCAGCCATTACAACATATAGAGTGGCCATTCATCATATCGCGATGACCATCTCTAAACTGGCTGTAACGAACCCTGTCATGTTTGGTATCAAACATGTGTGTATGATTCCATGCACTGTAAAGCTCCGCCGGGAGGCCCTCAGTGCTCAAGGTACCAGTCTTCCAGAACCGGACAGCAAGCTAGGGCTGCTGCCGACCAGAGACACGTTTCTGCCCTCCTGCTGCTGAGCCAAGCTCGAGCAGGGGAGGCAGAACAATAGGTATTCTGTCACAGGGTGGTGTGACCACCTCCCAGACAGGGTTTAGTGTATTGGGACCTGGTGGGGGCAATTACCAGCACCACTGAGACTGCTTGAAGGGCACATTGGGTGCCCTCCTTGCATACTCCAGTTCAAACCAGTTCAGAGAGACGCTGGCTCCTACTCTGGTGCGAAACTGGATAAAGGACACTGTCCGGACCCTCTTCTGGGAGGGATCCCTGAATCATCCCAACCCTTTCCTAAGTGTACTTAATGGCTTACCTGTGGGTGGGTCCCTAGATTTGTTGTGGGACAAGATTCAGATCCACATACCACTTCAACTTCGACCGTCTGGACACTCTGGATCTCGCTTTGGGAACCAAGACTGCAACTGGTAAGATTACTGCTGCTCCTGGTCTTGTCGTTTTGTTGGTCTTCTGCAACGCCATTGCCCGTGCTCCATACCGGTTCTTCACCAGGCCTGTGGACATCCAAGACACCTGAAGGAATCTCCCTTGCAGTGAAGGAGTCACTCCCCTGCATCTGCAGGCACCATAGCGCAGCTGACTGGTCTGCTGATCCTGGGCTCCCACAGACCCTAAAAGGCTCAGCAACACCAGTGGTGGTTCTGCACTCCCTCGAGACCTGCACTACTTTCACACCAAGTTTGAGGCCAGCATCCCTCCTCGGAACCGCTGAAACAGAACGCCTGTGCTCTGCGTTGACTTGCCGTTGCCATTACTTGTTGACTCTCTCCTCCAGAGATCTTCAGGCCCCATGAAGCTCTAACCTCAAGCAACTCATGAAGCCAAGATCTTCGTCCTTACTGCTCTCTCTGCACAGTGGGCCTACTTCCTTGGTGAGCTGCTCGAAGTCCTCTTGCGATTAGGCCTGTGGGTCTTCTTGAGGGTTTTCTTGGGCTTCAGTGGGCTGCTCTGCTTGCTCGGGGTCTGCTCCCACTTACTTGCTCGTGGTGAGTCACTTGGAACTTGCTGGTCCATACACTGCACCTTTTTCATTGACTACGTTGTTTGCCACTGCCAAGGATTGATGGTGCCCCTGCCGGACACTGACACCTTGGCCCTTGGCATTCAACGTGGGACAGCTTGTGAATGACTCCTGGTCTTCTATAGCATCGCCTGGTCCGCACAGCTGCAACTTCAAGGGCACCGTCAGCATCTGCTGCATCGGTGGGCATTTGTCTTCCGTGCCTCCTGGACACTCCTGAGTGGCATAGACTCTGTCCCCTCTGCTTGTATGTACCTCTCATCCTGAATCCACCTTTGGGTTTCACCGGACTCCTTCATCTTCTTCTCCAGCGGGCTAAAGCTGTAAGTTTCTCTTGAGTGGTAGATTGGTCAATATGGATATTGCGAGACTTCACAATAGACATTTTCTTCTGAGAGCGCAGTAGGACTGTGATGGGATCTGCAGCATGTCAAGCTGAGACTGAAATGCAAATGACCCCATCATGCTCCACAATCTTACTGTTGTGACATTCTTCTAATGAGGTCATTTCCCTGCCTGCACCTACGTCACTTCCTGATGATATGTACAGCTGCCATGAACAGTACTAGCATAAGTCTTTATGTGATGAGAGAAATTAGGCTGCAGGAGGAAAAGTAAATTATTCTTTGCCAACTATGTACTTATAGTAATTAAATTTACAACAATCAATTAATCAGTTTTGTCCTTAATGATCAGTTAGTTCGGACGCATACCAAATAAACAAACTTTCTGGGACATTTGAGAGAGGAAAATAGGGGGGGGGGTAATTAAGACATGAGTTAGTGCATGCAGAATGCAGAGATAGCTAACAGAAATGCTTGGAAGCTGCATGGCTGACAGGGTCTACCATTGCCAATTTCTTTCTTTCATCCAGCCTTCTTTTCATTGAAAGGTGATACAATATTGCACGTTTTGCGAGGCATAAACATGTTAAAGCTGACCAGTGATAATGCAGTCATTGCTTGTGGTAATGGATGCATGTCTAATAACATGTTTCTATGTCTATCTGTTTTTATAGAATTGTTTTCCTACCACAAAGGGCCTAAACACCAGTGCTTAATTTGAGCCGGTGATTGGTGGTGGGGGCCACTGGCACTTATTTTTGGGGACCCTCACTTATTTTTTCCCCTCAGATATTTGTCGAGTGTAAGAGAGAGAAAAACACACAGTTCGTAAAGGTGAAGGAAGAGAAAGGCGGCAAAGCAGTCAAAAAGGGAGAAAGCAAGAACCTGTATGAGTGAGAAAAAGGGGCAGGGAGTGTCTGCTGATGGATTAAAGACTACTGGCCATTGTATTCAGTGCACCAATGTTTAATTGCATAGACCACCAGCTTTTGAGCAGAGCTTCAGGCACCACCACTCCTTCTTTCACAAATTAAGCACTGCTCGACACCCGTCCTAGAAAGCCAAGTCAGTGTGTGCCATCTTCTGTCTTTCATACCTGTATATGGCACCAGACCTCAAAGTGAGCCAACCCTCATTAACAATTAACCTACAACTTTACTCTAGGTTGGGAGAGTGCATAACCTGGGTCATCTAAGCATAGCACACCTGTGACCTTTATATTAAAGATAATGGAAGGCTGGCTGTATACATTCAATTCATTCTGCCGTAGAGCTTGGAGAACTTTATCGGTTTATGCTAATTACCAAGGGCAAAAGAGAGGCCACTGCTTAATTTGAACAGGTGGTTTCTGGTGCTCAGCACCGGCACTTAATTGCCAACACGGGCACTAGTGACATTCTGCCACAAAGGGGCGCTGTTGTCTTATACAGAGATGAGTACAATAAAAGTTATTTATTAATTTAAGATACATTAAAAATGACTAATATCTGCCGCCTAAGCCACTCTTACAGCTTGGGTCATGGAATAGTCTGAATTGTCACTCTTGTAAGAGTGTGATGGGTGGTATTGTGTTGGTACTGTGACTGGCAGCAATGATAGGTGCAATGAGTGGTGCAAGCTGCAGTGGCCTCCTGATAAGGGCCTTGGTAATTCGTGTTTTACAAATGAAGCTCTGGAGTGTTCACATAGCACTACAATTCTGAGAATACATTGACATTGCTTATCATAGCGACCTAGAGAATGCCGTATTATATTATATATTTTGGAGCCCTTTACAGAAGATTAATTCATGGCTTCAACTGCTGTGCACACAGGTAATCAGTGGCACAGCTGCATACCAGGCTTTATTTCAAAATCTTGTACGATTCCCTCTAGCAATCTATTCTAAAAAGCTTGACTCGTTATGTGATCTCATCGAAGTATTATGTTATAAATCCCTGAGATGTGATACTGGGCAATTAATTTCGGATGCACCACGAGTCTCTGCTGCCAGCTTTTGTTTTTGCTTTCCTCCGTGTATTTACAAGGCATTTGAACAATTATTCATATAGTACACCCATCAAATGAGTGCGTTGCCAGAGTGAGGGCGAAAACTAATCCCAACAACCCCAATGAAAAGGGGATTGTCAGTTTTCCAAAAAGACCTAACTTTACTATTGTATTTCCAAGTCCTACATTCCGCAGCTGAATATTGATTTTTGTAGTTTTAGTGTACGCTCTGTACAGTTTTCTAACTGCACAGGCTTAACAGTCGCGTCAGTTTCTCAGGATCCTATTTAGCAAGCAGGCCAAATGGGTGCTGGACTGCGCCAAAGCCATGCGCGAGAAAGGGACCCAAGTGTGGCATTGGTGCCCTTCTTCAGGCTCACATGCCACTGAGGTTGGTGATTGGTCTGCTCTCAATGCCACATTTAATGGGGCTAGTGGGTACTGTAAAAGGGTAAGGAAGTGGATTCCACAAAGGTGAAATAAAATGTAGCCCCTTTTCTGTCACGATTAAGTTGGGAGCAGGTTCAAGCGATTCTAGAACTTACTAAAATATCCCATTAACAAAACAGAAACATTGACTGATACTTTTTAAAATTACTCACATTTGTATTTTATGCGACACTTTCCAAATTTAGTTTATAGATACAAATCTAGGGAATGTACACAAAATGTCATAACCTTTTTATAAAGAATAAAGTGAGAACAAGAATAGGGCACATTCTCTTGAGTATAAATCTAGAATATAAAGCGTGTGAATGTATCCAACGGCATAACATTTCTTAATTAAATTTACCTCCTAAATCCTAAATTCCTTGACTTAACTAAACCCAAAGTGGGAAAGGTACTTAGATCCAAGCAACTCTCTTATTACGTTCATGCGAAGGATGGTAAGCGGGGAAGCCTGAATTTGGAGGTAATATGAGGAGTGACAAATCTTAGAGGTCTCCTTTAATAGTGAAGCTGCGGGAAGATAATGATACTAGAAAATGCATATATAGAGATAGGTTGCATGAGTTGGATGCAGAAGAGGGGATCAGCGTATTGCACAAGGCTGTGATTCACATGAGAGAAAAAACAGCCTATGATCAAATTGCAACAGCTGTAAACATGAGCACAAAAAGTCCTTAAAATTATTGCAGCTATGTGAAAGTAAGAGGAACCTGATGTAATTATTGTTAACTGGTTTCCAAATGCAAGCAGCTAAGGGTTGTAAGCATGACATGCTTGGACCTATCAACCATCTTTTCTTTTAAAGGCCACCCGGAACCTGAGGGTAATAGTCCTACAGCCAGATTGATCATGTTAAATAAATACAATATTCTTTTAGGTACTTGATTTATTAAGTGTAGGAGATCGATGACCAAAATATTGAATGTTGTCACTAGTATCAGCTGAAGGCAGGAAGGATTATAACCCCAAATGCGATGCAGTGCATGCAACAAAATTTGTTTTATTTATTTATATGTTTACTTACCTGTAAACCTCCGTAATCCATAGATTACTACCCCCCATCCTGCCCCTACCCACGCCACCGCCCGGCAGCTACTCCCACCACCGCCCGCTACTGTTTACAAGTAGTAAATATTCTTTGTGAATACCGAAAGTCTTAAAGTTAGACTTTCGTCTCACTTTACCTTTATGAATCGGGCCCTATATATTTAAAACATTATTTAAATCAATGTCCTAATCTAGTGCAAATAATGTGGATAGGTGTAATTATAAAGACAAACAATACAGTGGCAAAGAAAATTATTAATACACAATATAAGAGATAAAACACTGTAATGGTGTTTCAGAATTTCATTGCACGAAAACATGGAGTTAGCCTCTGTTCTCCAGCCCCTCCCTTATTGTCCCTTCATAAGCTGCCTTAACACCCAAAGGGCCTGTATGAGTTTTTAAGATGGCCTCAGGCCTGCATAAATCAGCCACACTACTGTCATGATGTCCTGTACTAAGAAGGGCATTTTCTGTCTGTCTCTCTGTCTCTCTGTCTCTCTGTCTCTGTGCTCATTAGGTTGTGGCATTCCCAACAAGAAGATAAGTCCAAGAGAGCCTTCCTGTGGCCTTTCTGAAGTATGAATGCAGCTTTGCTTGCATCAGTAGTGTGGTAGTTAAAGACAATTCAAGCTAAAACACTATGAGAATAATAAAAAGTGTGGAACAGTTCCGGCTAGAACAATGTAAAGGGTGCAGCAGCACTATCTGCACCGCAGCGATCCCGCGCCCCAGTGCACGGTAAGTACCAGGCTGGTGTGCAGCGCTGTGTGTTCCAATAATTAGATTTAATTACCAAACAGTTATATGCTCCAACCAGCAGTGGAATAACTTTCAAAACTGAGACCCCAGTATCTTCAGGTGCCACATGTAGTAGAGATCAGATTGGTCCTGATGAAAAAGCAAGGTGACATTTAGGCTATATTGAACCGGCTAAAACATGTTGACCAAAGGATGCAGGAGTCAATAGCCACTCCCTTGGCCTCCTGCCTTGTTTTTAATTAGCCGAGCGTACCTAAAAAATAACATTAGAAGGGTTCACCCGTAGGCCATCTTTAACAATTGCAGTTCCCTCCTTTTCTCAGTAGCAACAAAGTGCTCCCTCAAAGAGTGATACAAGGGGGGGGGGTGATTGACGGAGCATCTGAACCAATCAAACACTCACACCCAGTCAACAGATCTGGGTTTAATCCATCACCGTTCTTTAGCCCACTCTGCCACCCCAGTTCAGACATGGCCATATGCAAATCAGTCTGACCCTGTGCCTCATGGGAACAGTCCAGCCCGAACTGCCAAGCCATGCCTTCCCAGATCTGTTGACTGGGTGTGAGTGTTTGATTGGTTCAGATATTCCGTCCATCACCACCCCCTTTTGTACCGCCCTCAAAGAGTGAGGCAGAGCCTGTCTGGCAATATTAGATGTACTGGACGTAGGACTCAATGATGAAGTATGCCACACAGAAGTGTGGGTGAGGGTGGACTATTTGCCTGGGAATAGGTTACACTTTTCTTGTATAAAAAAAGATTCTCAGCAGAAGGCCTCCTCCTGTAGTTTTAAGGTTAATATTGGGGAACCAGTTCCTTAAGAAAATGTCTGCTTCGCCTAACCTGACTCCCAGGCTACATTTAAATCTTCCACTTAATTGTAATTAATTTTAATGTTTTGTGCTATTTTATTCTTAGGGTTCAACAAAGTTGTGCTGCATCAACAGAAGAGTATTAAATCTCAATTCTGTGCTTGTTCCTGCCTGAATAGGAGGGCACCATCCATCATATTCTCGCCCTTCAAATACAACCCTGTGATAAAGGGAAGACTAGCATTTAAGCACCAGTTGTATACATGATTGTCTGGGTTCGCTCCATCAATAGCTATTGTGTAAAGAAGAGTAAAATGTGCATTATCTGCTTTGAGCAGACTACTCAGCTGGATTGTACCAATGTCATATGTCTTCCAGACCACGCTCAAATTTCGGTGAGACCCTTAGAAGGGGTGCGAGTGAAATTTCAATTTTTTAAAGCATGTTTTCACGAAAATTAGCACATTCAGCACGTGTGGCAGTGACATACATCCAGGTTTACAGTTCACACAAGACATGTTCTGCTTGAACTAGTCCCCCATGAAAAAACACTAAGTAGAAATAATACTTCCTGAAATACGTGAAAGCCAATAATCGGTGTTTAAAGTAGGTTTCGCTCATGTAAAAAATTGCATTTTTACCTAAATGAAATAATGCCAAACACTGGAATTTGGATTAACATTTCAGGCCTGCCTACTCACACAATGCCACCATGTGACACATTAGCTCCCTTCACACAGTCACCCAGTGAGTAGTCAAAACCACATGGTGACAGGGAAAACGAGCTGAAAACCAGTGTAAATAGAGGATTTCCATCTTGTTTTTGGTGCCTTTAAACTGCTGACGTCCATAAAGTGATGTGGAATCACCCCAGGACTTTGGCAAACGGTTTGGCAATCTTTTTTTCTATTTTTAGGAGGAGGGCGCTTGGGGGCGGAGCTGGGGCAAAATAGCCTCCTAGGTACTTCTCTGTTTGAGGCCCTGCCCTTCAAGACCCTGCCCACTCCTCACACAGTGAAAATGTTGTTTTAGTAGGCAGGTCTGATATTTGGTATTAACTAGAGCGAGTTGTGTACCACAAACAGCAGTGAGTGGTTTCAGCACGTGCCTGCAACGCCATAAAAGAAAAGTGCATGTGTGCAATGAACATGACAACTGCACCGAGATTACTTGCCACAATGAAATCCCAGTTTTTGAGTTCCAGATATCCCATTATTTGTGAGAATTTAATTATGTGATAGCATTGTAACTAAATGGTGGATGAGTACATTTTCCTAGAATTATGGAAAATGAAAGTAGCATCAGGGGCGGCCCTCTGCTGTGGCGGAGGAGCGTCACCCCACTGCTTTTAAGCAGTGAGAAACATAAAATGACAATAACTTAGAGTTCTTGCCATTTAATATTTAGTGTCCTGCTGCTTTGTGGTGGGCGGGTGGGCAGGCCTGCTAAGCTCTCCAAGCACGGCAGGGGAGGAATGGTTTGCCCACTCCTAAAGTGTACAATGACTGTTTGGTCGTCCCTCTCGGGCTGCCCAAAACAGTCATGCGCAATTCCCTGTTCTCCATGCAGGTTGCCTAACTGCCTGCAAAGAGATCATGCCCACCCCTCCAGCCCCTGGCTGAGCACCATGTCACGGCGCTCTGACTAATCACAATGCTGCAATGCAGCGTTGTGATTGGCTTAGGGGAGGCAGTTTCCTGTTTTTGTCAGAGGCAGGAGAGCAGGAGCAGAGGAAGACGCGGGACCCGGCCTTGGGGTACGTTTTTTTTCATTTTCGATCCCCCATGCGGCACCCGCCCCCCCTAACCCGCCACCATCAAGTGAGTAGCATTGCATACGCAGTTTATGGCGCTTTCAGTAAAAGAGGGTGAGTGCTAGTGGAGCCACCATGAACAGGTTTCCCTACACATGTATGTGAGGTTAAAAGGTCCTACAGTGCAAACTTGATGCATAGGTGCACTTTCAAAAAATAATGTTTCTCATTAAGAACGTCTTATTCACTTACTTAAAAGAATTGCAAGTTTCATGTTCTCGATTCCTGGTGGGGTCATGAAACAAGGCTCGAAGCTGAAACCAAGATCTTGCACTGGATCTGTCAAGCAGAGAAACAACACAGAGTTAGGATCATTCAAAATAAAATACAAGAATGTTCATGAGAATTTCTGTAAAAGGAGAATAAATCTTCTGGTCATTATTACCCCAAAGCAGTAGCCCCAGTGAAAATCTTATCACAAATCCTCAACTTATACTGGCATTAGGTGACATTCTATATATGCTGACATAAGATAAGAAACTGGGTGAAACATTCCCCTTGTCACTTTACCTTCACACTGGCAACCAATCACCCTCTCAAACTTAACTTTAAAAATACATTGATAACATACCCCTTAAAAAACCCAAAAGCGAGGATCTCCTTTTTTTGAGCTTTGAGTGCTTCTGTAGCATCAGTGCTTAAATTGTAAAAAAAACACATAAGTGCCTGGGCACTTGTCAGGAGGCCACTGCATCTTGCACCTCCCCTTGCCACCCCTACCAGTGCTGCCAATGACAACACCAACATAACTAATAACCATTGCTCTGGTGTGACAATTCAGACTACTCCAGGCCCCTAAAGCTATAAGAGAGGCTTGGGCAGCTGGTATTTGTGATTTTTAGTGTATATTGAATAAATAAACAACTGTTTTTGTTCTCATTTCTTAACCACTTCACTTTGGCGGAATGCGGGTGAATCTGACTCGTGCACAGATCGATGGCCCTCGGCCATCCTCCGCATACGCCCACCGTGACGTCGGCCAGACGGGGGCCGTCCGACACATGGAAGGGGTTAATTAGTGTAGAGTTGTGCTCTAGTTTTCGCGCGTTGCGTCGTGCCGCAAAACACGCGAAGACGCCCAGTCGGAGCGAGTGCGCATGCGCGCAGAGGGAGACCGCGCGTCGGAGCATAGAAGATGCTCAGCGCTCTCCCGCGATCGTAGTTAAATAATAAATCGATCTTCCCCTAAGCTCCTGAGTCTGCCTTCTCATTACTGCATGTTAGTACCTTTATAGTGGCGACGAGGAGTGGGATTACCCACAAGAAAATACAAATAAAGGAAGCAGATAAACGGAGAAGCAGCACCAACAGGAGGGGAACATACCCCACGTGAGCACCTTGACAAAGGACAACGTGGGAAGATACCACGTCCAAGAGGTCAAGGGAAAGATCGCAGGGAGAGCGCGGCAGAAGCGCAGAGAGGCAGGGAGCACCAACTGCATGCACCAGTGCTAGAAGGCGGGAACCAAAGGGGTGAAGCACGGAGCAGAGCGATAAACCCCACAGAGGCCTTGGCGGAACTGGGAGATCGCAGAGAAGGGGGTGCAGGAGAACCCCGACCGAACCCGACGCAAGGTGGGAACGCAAGCGCACCCGGCAGCCCAAGAAACCAGGGAGCAGAACCGGAAGAACAGGCCAGATTGAGCACGCAGACGTCGTCACTCACTGCGCCAGTCCCGTTCTTGCCCAAACCAGGTGATCCCCAGATGAAGTGGGAAGACTGGAGGGAGTATTTCAAAAATTATCTTGAAGCCCTCGAAGATGAAAACGGGGAACCCTTCCCCAATGCGAGGAGAAGAAGGTTACTCTTGCACAATCTGGGCCCAGAAGGAATAAGAGTCTTCACGAACTTAGTGCCAACGACCAGACCACAAGCGGATGCTGACATCTTCAAGAATGCCTTAGAAGATCTAGACAATCACTACCGCCCAGCAGTACGTGTCTCCATCGACCACTACAATTTCCAGCAAAGGGAGCAAGAAGCAGATGAATCCATCGATGATTATGTCGCTGCTCTACGCCGGTTAGCGATGACATGTAATTATGGGGCCCTGCATGACGAATTTATAAAAGACCAAATTGTGATGCACACCACCAATAAGACTGTACAAGATAAACTATAGGTGCACGGAGAAGCGTCGCTGAAAGAAGTCATATCCATGGTAAAGAAAGCGGAATTGTCGAAACGTTGTGCCGAAGCAGCGAAAAGGGAATCCACCATGAAGACCATGGTGAACAGGGTAGAAGATTCGGAACCTTCAACAAGAAATAGAACGGCGCCTGGAGAAAGTAAAAGGACTAACAGATGGGCGGAAAGAACCGGACAGACGAGGAAACAACCCATGGAAAGCAGGTCCACGTGCTACAGGTGCGGAAGCCCGAACCACTCAGCCCAGGACAAACGCTGCCCAGCGTTCAGGGCGAAATGCATGTTCTGTGGCCTACTGGGCCACTATGAAAAAGTGTGTCGCAAGAAAATGAAGAGACCAGTAGGGAAGTACGTAACACAAAACCACACAGAAGGAGAGGAGGACGAGCTGGATGACGACGACCATGTGTTGTGCATAGAGGAGCAGGTGCTGGGAATAGGGAGCAAGCGTTCCCGCAAACCTCAATGCGACATGGTAATAGGAGGTGTGAAAATCAAGATTGTGATAGACTCGGGGCCCCCGTTCACCATAATCCAAAGATCGGTATGGGAGGAAGAGTTTGAACCCAGCCTAGGGCCCAGACTAGATCCACCAGACATATGGCCCGTGACATACTTGAACACACCCATCCCCATGGTAGGGTATAGGACTCTAAAATTTGAATTCAGAGGAAGGACAGCAGAGTGCAAGCTGTATGTGGCAGAAAAAGGTCCATCGGTCTTAGGTTGGATGGATCAAGATGACTTGGGGATCAAACTGGACCCGGGAAGAGACATTCAAGTATTGATAACAGCTCCTGAGAGTTGGCCGGATCTGGAGAAATTAAAAAGGGACTTCCCGAAGGTGTTTGGAGGGAAAGTCGGCAAGCTAGAAAAGTTCATGCACACAATTCTCCTCAAGGAAAATTCCAACCCAGTGTCCCACAAAGCTAGGACTGTTCCCCTAGCAGTGAAGGAAGCAGTACAACAAGAATTGCGTAGACTGGAAGACCAAGGAATAATTGAACCCATAGACAGTTCGGAGTGGCTGGCGCCCTTGGTGGTGGCAAGAAAACCAAATGGCAAGGTGCGTCTGTGCGTGGACCTCCGGGAACTTAATAAGTGTCTTATCGTGGAAAAAATTCCCGTTACCCAGCATAGAAGAAATGCTAGCCAAAACGAGAGGAGTAAAGTGGTTCTCCACTATCGACCTTACGTCTGCCTATCACCAAATAGACCTACACCCCACAAGCCAGAAGCTCACATCCTTTAATACGCCCTTTGGATGCTATCAATTTGGCAGGATGCCTTTTGGCCTTGCCTCAGCTGCAGCTGTGTTCCAAAAGCTAATGCATCGCCTATTCAAGGACATTGAAGGCATCCAGTACTTTCAGGATGATATTTTGGTAATGGGGAAAGACCGGAAGGACCAGGACAGGAAATTGGACAAGGTGCTGGGTGTGCTACAAGAAACAGGCCTGACGCAGAATGGGAGAAATGTCGACTGGGAATGACATCAGTCACTTACCTTGGACACGAAATAGGAGAACACGGAATTACGCCAAAAAAAGAGAATGTAAGGGCAATCTGTGAGGCCAAGGCACCAGGCAGCAAAGAGGAGGTGAGATCCTTCCTGGGGATGACCAAATATTATAGAAAGTTTGTCCAGCACTTCGCTACTAAAACACATCACCTGAGGCAACTGATAAGAGACAAGACAGTGTTCAAGTGGAATGTTGACAGTGTTAAGAGGAACATAAGTCAAGCGGTGCCTTTACATGGATATGACTCCGTGGGACAGACCATACTGACGACAGATGCCAGTGAGAAGGGACTGGGAGCAGTCCTTGCGCAGGATAGAACAGACGGAACTGTGGAGACCCTCAGCTTTGCTTCCAGGACTCTATCGCCCACAGAACAGAAATTTAGTGTAATTGAGAAAGAAATGCTAGCGGTGGTATGGGCCCTGGGGAAGTTCCGGCAATTCCTGTGGGGCACGAGATTTTGCCTGCAGACGGACCACAAACCTTTAGTCACGGTGCTAACCTCGAATGGACATGCGACCGCCACGCCATGCATAGCCAAGATGTCGTCGAAACTACTTGAGTACCGGCATGATGTGGAGTATATACCGGGGACACGCAACAAGGTGGCAGACTACCTGAGTAGAGCCTCAGCCATGGAAGAAGCCCCAAACCTCTCATCGGAGGATGAAGAAATGATAGCTATAACGGAGGTTCCGGAAAGAGTAATCAGTAAACAAGAATGGGTTCTAGCATATGATGAGGATGAAGAGATCCGTGAGGTCAAAGAACACATAATCAAGGGCTGGCCCAAAAAGAAGAGAGTGAAGGAGGAACTCCGGAAATTCTATAAAGTCCACGAGGAACTGTCTGTGAGTGACTCAGGCATCATTCTATACCGAGGGGACAAAGTGGTGCCACCTACGAGACTGATCCCGTTCCTGTTGGCACAGTTATATGAAGGGCATCTCGGGATTGTCAAAAACAAAATGCGAGTGAAGCAAATGTACTGGTAGCCTGGACTAGACATACAAGTGGAAAGGCATGTGAGAGACTGTGGCCAGTGCCAAGGGGCTGATAAAATACTGAAACCACTAAGGCCAGTCTTAGGGAAACTTGACCAGCCACGCAACCCCTGGGAAGATGTCTCGGTCGACATTTTAGGACCTGTTCTGGACAACCAAGGAGTGCAGAAGTATGTATGTGTCTTGGTGGACAAATACTCAAAGTGGCCAGAAATTCATATCCAAGAACAAATGAACTCCAAAACTGTAATAAAGTCCCTCATGTCCGTCTTCCTGAGAGAAGGGATCCTAAGGACAATCCTGAGCGACAATGGCCCGCAATTTACCTCTGAAAAATGGTACAAGTATGCAGAAAGGAATGGGATCAAAACCAAACACACTTCCATATACCACCCCTCGAGCAACGGACAGGTGGAAAGATTCAATCGGGTCATCATGGGGTCTATCCAAGCTTCCATCATGAAAGGCAAGGATTGGGAAAAGGAGATACAGAGGATGATATGGGCCTACTGAATTACCCCCACCTCCACTGGGTACAGCCCATTCCAAATTCTGAGAGGCAGACACCCATTCACTAAGGACAATGTGGTCTGGAGAGAAAAGACCATCACCAGCAAATGGTCCCCTGCAGTAGTGCAACATAACTTAGAGAGAGCTCAGAAAGTATATACCGACCATTATAACCGGAGAAGAAACGTGCAAGAGACTGCACTTGAAAGAGGGGAGTGGGTGAGAGTCAAACTGGCAGTGTTGAAAAGGAAGGGAGAAAGCAAATATAGCCCGCCTCTGCAAGTAGAAGAAGTATATGATAGAGCTGCGTTACTCAGCGATAGGAACGTGTGGTCCCAAGACCGTATGGCTAAAATCAACAAGATCCTACAGTGGCCTGTGGAGGAAGAGAGAGCCCTACAAGATCAAGAGCCAGGAGACAGAGAAGGAGGTACACCAACAAGGGAAGAGCGCCAGACTGAAGAAGAATCTTGTGAGGACTTGGAACACCCAGAAGGGCCCTTTGCAGAGGAAACGCAGGGAGAAAGGTGTACGCCAAGAAGAGCAGAGCAGAGTCAGCAGAGAGACAAGAATGTAAGCCCTGCAGAGAACTGCACCAGAGAAGCCTCCACACCGGTAAGACGCACCCGCGCCGATAGAGTGGTGGTCAGACCTAATCATTTCAGAGACTTTGAACTAGGGGGATGTTAAGCCCCTGAGGACTCAGAGGACTCTTTTGTGTAAGTGTAAAAAGGGGAGATATGTAGAGTTGTGCTCTAGTCTTCGCGTGTTGCGTCGTGACGCAACACGCGAAGATGCCCAGTCGGAGCGAGTGCGCATGCGCGCAGAGGGAGACCGCGCGTCGGAGCATAGAAGACGCTTGGCGCTCTCCCGCGATCGTAGTTAAATAATAAATCGATCTTCCCCTAAGCTCCTGAGTCTGCCTCCTCATTACTGCATGCAATTAGCACCTTTATAATTAGATGTCGCCACCATGTGGTAGACTGCCATAAGTGCTAGTGTTGACAAAAAGTGCTGGTGCCGAGCACCGGAAACTACGGCTCCTGTTAAGCACTGTGTAGCATCCTGATGTCTGCATCCTGTAGGGACTGACTGACCCTTGACATGTCCTTGTCTGAATGTGTTTCTAGTGTTAGAATAATCTGGCTGTCAGTAGTAGTGATTGCAGTAGGAGTCTGGTAAATGGAGGGGCCATCATTAAGCTTTTAAGAAACATCCAATCAGTGCCTAAATGATGATGGGCAAGAAGAAGCAACCATAACAGTTTGGGTTTTGCCAGCCAGGCAGATCGTAATCCCATTAAGGTTGGTGCCTTGAATCCTTGTGTCACTAAGGGCCAGATGTAGGTAGGCGTTTACCGGGTGGTAACGGCCGAAAACCGGTAAAATCGGCCGTTACCGAGGAAATGAGATGTAGGAGGCCATGATTTACCGATTTTTGAAAATCCGAGTCGGAAACATACCGACTCGGTAAGAATGACCCGGTAAAATTACCGTGTCGGAATATACCGTATACATAAATACCGAGTTGGTATTCTCCGACTCGGTAAATCAGGAACGGTAAAAATTAGCCATGGAGATGTAGGTAAGCACAAAAATACCGATTCTGCCGAAAAACGGTATTTATTAGTCGGTATTTACCATGCATTGAAAGCAGGTGGTAACCAAGGGAGGGCTATAAAAAAAGTCCCAAAATGCACCTCAGGACCCATGATGGCGGCTTTTTACATCATAGCAAGACGGCAGAGACTACAGGCAGCAGGACAGAGAGAATGGCTAAGGGAGGAACAAGTGTACAGGCAGAGGATAACACTGTTCCAACTGACAGAGCCTGAAATACTGCAGAGGTACAGGCTACACCCAGACACCATCAAGCAATTGATCAGGGACCTACACCCTCTCCTGGACCACCCAACACCCAGGGCCCATGCAATCCCACCTCATGTCCAGGTGCTATGTAGCTTACACCTGCTGGCCTCAGGGAGCTACCAGAGTGTGATAGCTGCAGTGGGTGGCGTGTCCCAGGGCTGCCTGTCCCGCTTCTTCAGGCGGTTTATTGACGCCATGATGCAGAGGATGGGGCATTATATTTCATTCCCTGTTACACCGGCAGAATTAGCCAAAACCAAGACTGACTTTTATCAACTGGCACACTTCCCTCACGTGATCGGCTGCATCGATGGCACCCACGTCCCACTCTGTCCACCTGCAGCCACAGAGCACATATACCGGAATCGCAAATCGACGCACTCCATCAACGTCCAGGTCATATGTAATGCAGGTAACCTCATCACTGACATCGTAGCCAAGTTCCCCGGAAGTAGCCATGATTCATACATCTTCCAGAACAGTGGAATATACACGCGCCTACTTGCCGGAGAATTTGGAAATGGATACCTGCTAGGTAAATCACATTGACACACCCTGACACTCACATTAGATCTACGTCTCATGTACTTGCAATTAATGTCTATCTTTCTCCCCCTAGGCGACAGTGCATATGCCCTGCGGTCCTTCGTGCTCACTCCCTACCTCAACCCATCCACCAGGAGTGAAAGGCGATACAACGTGGCTCACAGATCCACACGAAACGTAGTTGAGCGCACATTTGGACTCCTAAAGAGCAGGTTTCGCTGCCTCCACAAGAGTGGAGGTGCACAGCAGTACACCCCAATCATCTGCTGCAAAATAATAGCGACCTGTGCAATGTTGCATAATCTCGCCACCAAGCAAGGCACTGAGGTGGAGCTCACATATCATGAGAACATTGATGACGACCCAGAGGTGGCAGAGCCCCAAGCTACAGTGGCAGCAGCAGCTACAGATGGGAGACTGAGACGGGCAGAGGTTACACAACAATATTTCTGAGTGAGTAAAGAGACACAGGCATGAATGTAACTTTGTTGAAGTAGTTTAATATTCACTACGCCACAGCATTGTTAGCTCACATTGGGCTCACTAATACAAACACTCCATGAGTGTGATGTCACGGTTAACACCACCGTGACTACAGCCTTGGTTGGAGTGCAAAGTCATTGTTTGTGGGCACGGGCCACAGGGCGGGGCTGCTGTGGCTGTGAATCAATGTCCTCACGCTGGCCTGTCACACTTCCCCCACGCCTGCCACTCCTCCGTAACTCATGCACAGGAGTGCCTGCACCACTCCTGCTGGTGGACCCCTCGCTTTCGGCAGCACAAGTGTCGCCTCCAGTGCCAGTCTGTTGCGCGAGCACCAGCTCCATTGCAGAGGTCATCCTGGCCATGCCTTCACTTAAATTGTTGCAGCACTGCACTATGGCAGTTGCAAACGTGTTCAGGGCCTTGGTTTGCTGGCGCGCATCCACACGGGCCTTGCGTCTCGCCAAATGGTCCCTGTCCAATTTGTCACACAGGACAGTCATGCACTGTGTGATATCTGATATTCCTGACGCCATGGATTGCATGCTCTCTGCCATTTCCCCAATGCCCTTGCCTACTGCTTCCAGTTTATCATTTGTTGTGCGTGCGTGCCTCTGAACCCCCATCATTGCTTTCGCCTGCAGGCGCTGCACCTTCACCATGGTGGCCTCCAGTCCGCAGAAGACACCTTGGACTTGCCGCACATCCTCTTCCTCCCGTGGACGTCGCCCTCGGACACTGGCCCGCGTGACTCTGGGAGTGGGCTGCTGCTCGGTGTTGCCTCTGTCCTGTGTGCCACCCTCCTCCTCCTCCTCCTCCGATGATGTTTGCAGTATTCTGCGAGGGGGCACATCATGGCTCCTGACTCTTCCCAGCACTGGGGATGGTGATGTGGGGGTGGGTGATAGTTCTGCCGCTCCTGTGTCCTGACTACCGAATAGGAGAGGGGATTGTGGATTTTCTGCAGTTGCCTCCTCAGGTATCGGGGCTGCCTGCTCTTGGTCCTGCCCTCCGTGAGATGTGCTAGGTCCGGCTCCTTCCCTCCTCTTCTCTCTGACCTCAGCTGTGCTGCGCTTTGACTCTCCTGTGGACAGACATGGACATTGTGTCAGTAATGTTGATCACCTGTGTCATGTGATAAAATACACTTCTATTGCACTTTAGCCTGTCTCTCATTTGCCTATGCTACTTGTCTGTTGCTCCCCTTGCTGCAATGCACGCTGACTGCTCTGAGGTATCTACACATGACTACATTTCACAGGATGCATTGCAGGACATTAGTTAAACCTGTTGTGGAGTCTGATTTGTCCTGTGAGGGGAATAGGTAAAAGGGTAAATGATAGTGTTCTTGCATCTTACCTGGTTTCTTAGCTCCTCTTGCTGAGCTGTCTGCGTCTCCTATTCCGTGTATACATTCCTTCTCAAGGGTGGATGCGACCATCTCCTCGATGTCGGTGAGTCTGGGGGCTCTGTTTCTTCCTCCGCCTGTAGCATCACTTTCCTTGCGGTGGGCAGCAAGCTTTTTTTTGGTGATTATGCGGATGTCATACCACCGTTTTTTTAGGTCTTCTAGGTCACGGTGGGTGACACCAATGGCATTTACCTTGCCTTGTATGTCCAACCAGGTGCTGCGTTTGATGGATTCTGCAACATGCAGAGTTTGCTTTCCTAAAATTTTGCCATAATGTCTGACAACCTCCGAAATCAGCACCTGCAGTTCCTCCTGGCTGAACTTCTGCTTCCTTTTGCGCTCTGCAGCTTCTCTCTGTGCCTCCTGGCTCTCCATCTTGCTGTGTATTTTGTCTCAGGTAAGGCTGCTCCACACTCTGTCCTCCTGCTCTCCTGACTGTTTGTTTCTGCACCTGCATGGGCGTGGCCTGTCCCAAGTACTGGGGTGTGGTGGTTGGATCTGATTGGTTAGTTCCCCTGTGGCTTGAAATTTGGGTGTGGTTGAAGTACCTGATTGGTTCACAGGCGCACATGTTTGTCAGTTTCAAATTCTTCGGCGGATAGTTCCGACACGGTAAATACCGGGTCGGTCTTTACCTACTCGGTATTTTCCGGGTCGGGAGTTGCCATTCATTCCTATGGGCCGTGGCACCGGTGGATCGGTTTGGGTTTTTCCGTCTCGGATTTTACCGTGTAGGTATATTCCGAGACGGTAAATACCGTTTCCGATTACCGACTGGTTCCGAGTCGGTATTTGTTACCGCCATTCTTACCTACATCTCATTTTCCTACTCGGTAATACCGAGTCGGTATGACTCGGTATTTAAGAGGTCGGTAAATAAAATTTACCTACATCTGGCCCTCGATCTTTGGGGCAGGAGTTGATGGTCGTTTACAGGCAGGGAAGGAGAATGGCGACGATAGTGTTCTTGTGATTTTACCAGATTAAAATGAGTGCAGATTCATCACCTATTTTGGGATAAAACCTGATTTATTTGCCAGAGAGGAGGTTATATTTTTCGTGCGATGAAATCAGAAATTTGACTCAAGGCTTTCTTTCCAAATAGCTTCCTCAGAAGGTGGCCATTTGATTGAATCCTGCAGAGTACTTGGGTCCGGTTGATCAAGTCCTTGCTTCTTTAGTGATGACTTAATGTAGGATTTTTAGTTCATCGGGGAGCACCTGTCCTGAAAGACATGAGATTACTAATCACTCTAGCCACTCTGACGCATGCAATGCCACTGGAATGGAATATTTTCAAATCTATTTGGATAGCACTGGTCGTCGCTAATCCGGTGATCGAACCAGCCTTGATAAACTCAAATGTTTCTTTTATGAAAACTGTATTGAACGCGCAGAGTTTAGGCTTCATACTTGTTCTGGTACAATTAAGATTAGAATGGAAAGATGGTTTCTTATTGCTTTAAAATGAAAGCGAATTTGCAGGTTGTTAGTTCTTTGATGAAGTCATCTGCCAGTGGGTTGCAGAGCTCATGAAAGTGGTTTGCACAGTTAGTGTTAGAAGCTTGGGCCATGCCATTCAGAGTTGCATTTGAAGAGTTCTTTATCACTTTCTTGAGAGTTGCTTTAGAGGCTCCCTGCTGTTGATGGAGTTGGTTTTCCATGTTTTGGAAATGTTTTTTTCTCCACAGTCTTTCAAGGGTTCAGTTATGTTGTTTAGAACTTTATATAATGGTTGAGTTAGCAAGCCTTATGATGGTGTTGTATGTTTCGTATATTACACAAACGTATCAATGTGTGAACCTGAAGTGGAGTGTTAGTAGCATAGCCCACACTTATGTTTTTAAATAAGATCGTCACTGAAATTGGATTATTTTTTGAGGTGCGTGTCTACCCACCTCAAGGAGCAATCACAACACTTGTCAGGGCGATTCCTCAAAATTAGTAAATTAACGTAAGCTCAACGTCCTGGTAGATATGGCACAGAGGGGGGAAGGAGGGTAGACGGGGACAAGGGGTAAATAAAAAAATTAATTAAACTTTCCTCCTTGCCCCATCCTCCCTCACCATGTCCTCCTCGTCGCTCCACCGGAATACAGAACAGGAAGCACCCAGTCTGAGGCTCCCCATAGCCAATCACAGCACTGTAACGCAGCATTGTCTTTGTCCTGAGCGCCGTGGTCAGGCGCTCAGCCAGGAAATGGGGGCCTGGGCATGTTCTCCACTCAGGCTGTAATGCAGCCTAGGTGGAGGACATGCTAAGTGCGCATGAATGTTTGGCTGGCCCAAGAGGGCTGGCCAAACATTCATGCACACTTTGGGAGAGAAAACCACTCTTCCCCTCCTCTGCTCTGTCAGCAGAGCAGCCCTGCCCCGCCCAGCCTGCCTTGCAAAGCTGCTGTGCTTGCAACAGGAAAATATAAAATTATATTAACTTTCAGTTGTTATCATTTTATGTTTCCTTACACTGCTGAAAAGCAGTGGGGCGATGCCTTTAGCTGACGAGCCACCACTGAGGTCCAGTCCTTAATGGCTCCTCTTAGAGACAGCAGAACCAGTCCTCTTTTGATGTTCGGCAGGTTAAGAAAGTGTTCTGAAGTGGGTGCTTGGAGGTGCCGCCACATTTATGCCTGGCACTAGTTAATGGGTGGGAATGATGCCTCCTGGACATGCCCTAACTAATGGGGTAAAAGTTCCCGGCGCCAACCATACTGACTTGGCACTTTTTAGGATGGCAGAAGTCTTTGGCCACACTTAACATGGACTCTTAGGGCTAGGTGTGTGTGTTGGGAGTATACTATGGTAATCCAAGTATCCTCCCACATTTAACACTAAAATCCAGTTTGAGGCAGCCACTGTACCGACAATAAAACCAAAGCCAGAATTCTGGTAGGACAAAGGCAGAGTCCTTCAGCAATCAAACAGTGTATCCTCAAGAATTGCCTTGGCACCCTGTTCACTCGGAATACAACTAAAATGCCCTGCCATCTTTTGGATCATAACCACTCTCATGATGATTTGAAATATCTGATTATAGGTGAGGTATTTTTCAGTACTAATCAAATATGAATCCTATCACAGAGAAAGCAATCATGGGTGAATAGTCTAAAAACCAATGTTATCATACTGAGCAATGACATTTCTTGGAGTCAACTTAATAGTATGAACTTTTAACTTAACAAAGGATTCCTGATTGCACAGATGAGGATCAGAAAATACAGATGATTCTGAAGATATATACTACATACCTAGTTTTATATTCACAGCCATTTACATATAGAAACATTTCAGACTGATCAATAATATAATTACATTTCTTCATAAACAGTTTTCTCTCTGCCTGGAGGTTATGAAGTATACATCCATATTCTAGATAAATAGGTGCATTGATACTAACTGCTTCATTAGTTGTGGTATATTAATAACGGTTGAGTCACAAAGAAAGAGCTTAGGCACGTACATTTTACTATAGCTCCTAGCAAAATAGGGAAACTTGTGACATCACACGCAAGCACATTGATGTGAATGCAAGGCAAAAGGAGTGTTGTGATACATGTGCTATATGACATCAAACACATGAAGCATATCAGATAGCTTGAGTAAACGCTTAAACAACAATACAGGACACAGGTAGTATGTAGGGCATTGGTGACATGACGCCCTTGAGGAGGTAAGTTGAACGAGTGATTGAGTGTGCGCTGGAAATCGATTTTGAAGTATACAAAAAAGCAATTGTTCCAATGACACTGCGCAAGAGACCCACATCTCGGTATACCCGACCCACCAAAGGTGACACACAGAAGTATACAAAAAAAAGATGGATGGAATGCTTGAATTACTCTCAGTAACTGGTAGTTACTGAGGGTCGCATCCCAATCTGTCATTATTTTGCACACAATACAACCTCAGTTAGGACCCAGCCTATGCAAATCAGTCTTGACCCTGCTCCGGTGTGAGCAGTCCGGCTAAAACTGCTAGGCCATGTCCTCCCTAAACTGTAACACAAGCAATCCAGGACCTGTTTCTCCCTATTTAGGCCTCGTCTACCAGGTATAGCTTGGTTCCAGTGGCATAGTGTGCATGGAACCCATGTCTCAGTATATCCATTGCACTTAGGGTGACACACTGAAGTATACACAAAAGTGATGGCTGGAATGCCTGAATATATCTCAGTCATTGGTAATTACTTGGGCCACATCCCAGTCCATCATTATTTTGCACACCGTGCCACCTCAGTTTGGATCCAGCCTTATGCAAACCAGGCTTGACCCTGCTCCAATGGGAATAGTCCAGACTAAACTGCCAGACCAGGCCTCCCTGAACCAGAACACAAGCACCCTAGGACCAGTTTCGCCCTAGTTAGGGCTTATCAGCCAGGTACAGATTGGTTCCAGTGACATACTGTGCATGGGATCCACATCTGGGCATAACCATCACACTTAGGGCAGCAAATTCAAAGTGATGAATGGAATGCTTGAATTAATTTCAGCCACTGGCAATTGCTTGGACATCATCCCAATCCATCATTTAGCACCGACCAGTTGCTACGGATCCTTGAAAATTGACTGCAAGGCAGTTAGCCTTTTAGGGATCTAGGTTGGTGACTTGAATATTCTAGCAGTGTTTCTCTCTGTAGGTTAGCAGAAAATGTTTTGCCACTTCCCACTAAATTTCAATATGGCCACCCCTCCCCTCAGAAACGCTTCAAGTTCCTTCTGTGTAAGTACTCTTTTTCTGTTTACTGTCCATTATATCTGCCGCCATCATAAGCTGCCCATATGCCGCACACTGACTGAGACAACACATAGCCTAATAGAGAACTCCTCTTCTACCCTGCTGAATTACTGTTCATCCTGATGCAGGATAGGGTCCTATTTTCCTTTCGTGCACACAGTATATAAAGGCAGCCGCGGTCGGTAGTGGGATGACCTGCAGGGCGGTAACGTGGGAAGGGGGTGGGGCAGGGTGGGGGTGGTAATGTATGGATCACGGAGTTTTACAGGTAAGTAAACATATAAATAAATAAAACAAATGTCATTGCATGCACTGCATCACCAAATGCGATGCTGTGCGCGCAACAAAATTTGTTTCATTTATTTATATGTTTACTTACCTGTAAAACTCTGTAATCCATACATTACTACCCCCCACCCTGCCCCTCCCCCTCCCCACGTCACCGCCCTGCAGGTCATCCCACTCCCGACCACGGCTGTATAAAGGCCATTAAAAACTGTCACCCTGCGCCTTGCTGCATCTTTGATTGATTTGGCCCAGTGGTCCTGCTTTCCATTCTTGCAGATACTGTAACACAATTATTTTTCAAGTACTTTATCGCAGAGGATTTCCACTCCTCTTTTTTAATACAGGATACTTACTCTTCTGCAGCTCATTTCTGGGGTTTTATGCCCCCTTGTCTCTTAGGACTAGCTACATAACTGGGTAATACTCCTCCATAACCCCATGTATTTTGCGATCTGCACTTTCTATATTCCTTAACTCAAGATCATTGCCCAAACATCTTTACTTATTATGCATTCTTTTCTTAGAATAGTGAGTTCCTTTCTGGAGTCTCCAGCACAGATGTGCAAATTCTCCACCTTCATGACCCCATGTAAGTGTCCATATGGCATTGTTTTCCCTCCCTCCCTATATTTGCATGTAGCTAACTCTCAGGCTCATACATACACGGAGTCCTGGTGATGATCCTGTCATTTCCAGGGATCGAAGTACCGTCAAATGGATAGGCGGACCCATTTAATTGTATTTAATTGTGTTTACTGGGCCATCCATTTATAAGTTTGTTGTACACAATTATTTCTGCATATCATACGAATGTGTCATATTTCGAGCACAGAGGATATACACTTATTCACCTCACTGAACATAGTTATTTATCTATTGTCAACTGAAGATATGCAAATACAATTGATTATTAAATAACAAAAATATGATTCTATGAATTATTTGGCATAGGGACCTTTGTTTCTTCTTACTTGATTGGCATCTATCACAGCACAGCTGATATCAAGGGGTCTGTCCGCATTGCAAGCATCAGTGATAGTGTCAAGTAACATGCTATATTATTTTTCATGTTTATGGGTACATGCTTCTGAGCAGTGCAAAAAAGACAAAAACTGATAATAACAGGATGGCATTATCATTTTATTTTTTTCTACGAAGCCAGGTTGGGTGGGGCGGGGCGGGCTAGGCTTATGTCACAGTACAGCAGGAAGAGTATATGCACCTTAAGAGTGAATTATGTTTTGTCCAGCCGTCTTGGGCCGGCCAAATAGTCATGTGCACTTAGCATGTCCTCCACCGGGCTGCAATGCACAGCCTGAGTGGAGATCATGCACAGGCTCGCAGTCCTCGTTTGAGCGCCGAACCGGGGCTCGCAGACCAATCACAAGGCTGCTGTCATGATGAAAGCAGTGTTGTGATTGGCTTGGGGGAGCCTGGGTGCTTCCTGTTTCTGGGAGCTAGGAAGAGCAGAGGACGACAAGAAGCATGTGGTGTGAACAGGTAAGTGATCTTTATTTTTATTTTTCATTCCCCCCCCACCCCCCCCCCCCCACCGGCCCCACTACCCCAATTCCACAGCAGCAGCCACTGCAATAAGCATCAGAGGGGGGTTTTACCCAGACAAATGCTGAAGGCCATTGTAATAGCAATGATCACTACTGGATGTGATAGAGAGAATAAGAAGCTTGTCCATTTCTTCTTAGACTTCTTTAAGCCATTTAAGGGGATATATTGTTTTACAATGATGCTATGTTGTGCATATTCAAATACAATATCATTCTCTTCCTCAGTTCTGCATTCCACCTTGGAGCCAGGAGATATATTTTCTACATATTTCCATTCATGTGTGTGCTACAAAGCTTTTAAGCGGTAGACAAGGCGGTGTGTTTATAAATTCAAGATATTGTGAGATTTTATATCACTTCTGTGATTTTATTCTGTCAACTATCATAAAATGTAGTTTGATGCTCTAAATTTCACAACTTTACATGGACGTCATATGTGGGTAGCCAAAGATCAAAGTTGCTACCCTTAACTTGCCCCTGGCACTGCTTTTGAGGCCCCTGGCCTCATATATAGTAAAACCAGTGCCAAAAACACAGAGGCGGCTCAGATCTCTATGCTTTTGGCCCATTGTTTTATTACACTAGCCATGAATAATATTATAATATTCACTATTATTGTAATAAAAAGTAGAGCATATGGAGCTGGAATGGGACCTTCGGTGGCAGCTGAGGTAAGTAAAAATATTTTGAAAGGTATGTTATGTGTGTGCTTGGTGGTGAGAGTAGGTTTGTGTGAGAGAGTGAGTATTTATGGGTTAGCATGTATGTTTTAGGTCTGGACAGAGTTTGCGGAGTTGTGCTCTGTGGAACTCTGCAAACAGAAAAAAAGCTGAGTGATGGAAGGAATGCTTGAATTATTTTGAGCCACTGGTGAACCATCAAGCTGCATTTCCATAGATCTTTTTCACCCCCAGTGCTATTCTAGACAGAGATCTTCCATGTGCGAATCAGGTTTAGTCCTAC
This sequence comes from Lissotriton vulgaris, assembly GCF_964263255.1. Lineage (NCBI taxonomy): Eukaryota > Metazoa > Chordata > Amphibia > Caudata > Salamandridae > Lissotriton > Lissotriton vulgaris. The sequence continues at coordinate 727,986,934 of NC_141691.1, forward strand.
TCCCATAGGACCACTCTAGCCCAAAGATCCAAGCAGGGTCCCCACCAGACAGACAATCCCAGAACACAAGCAACCCCATGCCAGTTATAGTCTGTTGTGGCCACAAAACTGAGATGCAGCCTGAGTTACATGACCAAGAACTCTGTAGGGTCTGCATCATCTCCTTTCAAAGCAGAACAATGCACAGCAGTGATGGTAGCAATAAATACAGTAATAGAAATAGCAGCTGCCTAGCCTACCCCTACAGGTGAAATTATTCAAAATTATATGCAGAATGCCTGTCCTGCTACACATTCAAAACTCCTTCTGTTAATGCTCAGGCCTTGTTGTACGCTGTACCATAAATCCTGATTCAGGTTCAAAGAGCAGTTTGTGCCCATATTGCAATTTCAAGTTTCAACCCTCACTTGTTTGGCTTCCTTCAAGAAAAATGAAATATTCAAGAATCTTTGCCTAATTCACTGAGCTGTAAGTCAAGCAGGACCATGTTACTTCACTCTTTGAAATTCAGGCCTTTTGTCCTCCTTAGAACTTTATGCTCTTCAGCTCACCTCCTTTTACCACCTTGGCAGATGGAGGACCATTTGTAACTTGGCAAATCTTTCAAGAAGTGACTCTTTCCCTGTCCCCGGCCCACTGATGAAGTGTTCTTGCTCTATCTCTGATGAGATATCTGTGGGTGGCTTCATACTTTCCCCATTGTGCCAAGACACCCTCTAGACCAGCAGTCTTCAATCTGTGGGGCGCAACCCGCAGGGGGCCGTGGAGGCATGGGAAAGGGGTTGCACTCTTCATTTCCTAAAAGAAAACATCCCAGGTGGTTAATTCCGGTACTTAAAATGCTTTCCCTGGAATGTTGTTTTTTAGGGACTCTCCTGACTCCTGTGCTGGGGAATGAAAGACAGATGGTTATAGAAAAACAGTGATCCTCAAACCAATTATTTGCACGAGTGAAAATATTCCTAATATTTACTGAGTTTGGTGCTAAAGTAAAATTGGCACTCCTTTTGGACAAAATTGTTCCAACATATAGGCCCAGATGTAGGTCGCCAATTACCGGTCGGTAACGGCCGATTTCGTCCGTTACTGACCGGTAATTAGTTTTTGAGATGTAGGGGCCATCATTTTACAGAATCGGTAAATTTACCGAATCAGTAAATTTACTGATTCTGTAAAATACCGAATCGGTATTTTTACCGATTCGGTAAATCCCAGATGTAGGTAGCACTGTTTACAGCGCTAAGGGCCTTCAGAATTCGGTATTTTACCACCCAATCCATTTGGGTGGTAAAATACCGAATTCAGGTGTACATGCACATCTGTGCATGTACACCTGTGCCATGTGACACACAGACATGCCCTTAGGGCATGTGTGTGTGCCACATGTCACACAAGCCTATACTTGGGGTGCTAGAGGGTGTCAAAGTGACACCCCCTGCACCCTTGCAGGATTCGGTATTTACCGATTCGGTAAATACTGAATGGGTATTTCCCATTGATTCCTTATGGGCTTCAAGGCCCATAGGAATCAATGGGCAATAACGATTCGGTGTTTACCGAATCGGTAAATACCGATTCATACAGATTTGGTAATTCTAAAATAAGAATTACCTACATCTGCCCCCTTCCTATTTACCTACTCTTAAATACCGATTCGGTATGATTCGGTATTTAAGAGTAGGTAAATAGGAATTACCTACATCTGGCCCGTAGTATTAGCAGTTTTACCAATTTATGTATATACAATAAATGTAAACTTTCTGCGAAAACAGAAGAAATGGATGTGCAGAGACTTTAACTTTTGTCAGCATACAACATGAATTTATTTTCATTTCAAACTTTACTGACATTTATCATGAGGAACAGTGGTTGCTCCGAGGGGAACGTGCAGAGAAAAAGTGCTCGAAGGTATGAGTAGGGTGGGAAAGTATTCCTGGCGTGAAAACTTAGAAGAAAAAGGTGACAGATTCAGAATGAGATTGATCTAGTGTATCAATCTGGGTGTCCTGGCCCATTAATATATTTTACATGGTCTATTTACATTGGTTGCTACAATCACAGATTGTAGTCATTTGTGGCACGTGATCGTTAGAGGCTTGGTAGGTCCAGGTACAGGGGAATGTGTCCGTCAACGTTTCGACGCGACTTGTGGCTTATGGGACAGTTGGTCCTTTGCCTGCGAGTCTTCCTCAGGACGGGACGGGAATGGGCAGGGAGGTAACCAGCCTGTGGTTTAGAAACTTCATCCGCATTAGACGCTTAGCGGGAATAGTAGCAGTGTCGGGACATGATTCCTTATCCTCAGATACCCAGGGGTCAGTCCGGATGACAATAGAATTGTTCAAGATCTTAGCATAGATCCGTGTCCGCTGCGTGAAACAAGGGGAAATTGAAGACAGGCAGACTGCTAAAGATGCCTTTTTACAAGTGTGTTGCTGGCCTGAAAGAAATGCAAATGTGCACAAGGAGTTAATCTGCAAATGTAAAGGATTTTTAGATTAACTCAATGTGCACATTTTAATTTCTTTCAGGCCAGCAGCAAGGTGTGTTAAGCTGTCTGCCTGGCTTTGATTTTTTCAGGACAGGAGAGTGCTGTTGCAGTTACTTGATTAAATCACTTGAAGCTTTATGAGAGGTAGTGCACAGAGTTAACTGAGCTTTCAAGTGCTTGCTTTTAAATGTTGTTGTATATACTTAGTTCTTACTATCCCTGAGAATGTGTTGAAGGAACAGCTATGTAAAATAAATTGCATCCATAGGGTCTGGATTTTACTAAAATCTACGGGCCTCATTTATAATGAAATGGTGTAGGGCAGCTGCGCAAGTATTTTTGCTGTGCTGCCCTATGCCAATTCAAAAGTACAGGAATGGAATGTATTTAAAAGATACGGTGCATTCCTATCCTTTCTGCCAGCACACACTTTGGTACCTAGCACCAACGCAGGCACCCTTGCACCATGGGGCAAGGGTGTCTGCATTGTTGGCAGAATTGGTTTTGCGCAAAAACAACCCATGGAGGCTTTTTCCACTTTCTATGTGTGCTGCACATAAAAAGAGGAAACAATTGAGGAGAAATAAAGATATTTCTCCTCATTAAGCATCCCCTGGAGCAGCATACAGTTTTGATGCATCCTCAGGTTTACAGATTCTTGTAAATCTGGGAATGTGTCAAAACCCATAGGAAAGCCCACTGCAGCGCCCATGGAACGCCCCCCTGACGCGGTGTAAGGCAACGTATCGACTTGAGCTGCAATGCCTTACACTATATCTATGAGGCCATGAAAAGCCATGCAAAGTGACTTTGTGTGGCCTCGTAGATATGGGACTGTAGTCTGCGCTACCAGAGCATCAAAAATATGACGCACCGGCAGCTCAAGGGGCTTATATTGTTGCTTATTGCTATATTTGGGTGTTAAACTCTGGTACTAATAAGGTGCAACCACAGATTGACCGTTTTCCGGCGAACATTTATGTTCCTCCACGATAAGGAGTACCAGGTTCTAGACATTTTTGTAGGGAAGGGTCCTTATGCCTAAAATGTTTTGTTGGGGGTCTCAGCATCAAAAAGTTTGAAGACCACTGCTCTAGACTAACAACGCACTTGCATATTAAACATCAAATAACATAACAAGAGGCGCGCAAACAGCACACTTTTTTGATGCAAACATTTCACCTGACATAACCTTATATAATTTGCGTGGGCTCCTCTACATTCTGAATACTGCAAATCAGAGAAGTCGATACATACTGTATTTCTACCCTATGACCCGCTATATCACATCCAGTAAGTACAGAATCCTGCAGTACCGGTACTTACCCATTGCAGATATTCTGTGATTCTCTAAAGATGGCCCAAAATACTCGTCCGAAATTACTTTCCGTGCTTAGTGAATAAATGTTGATATGATAAAAAAAAATCTACACTTATTTCTGCGAAAAAAAAATGACAGAGGATCTTTTTTTTTTAAAACACATTTTATTAGTCTGCGCAAATATAAATGCAAAGTCCCGATCACCGGAGTCTGTTGCACACTGCAATGGAACGAGTACAGCAGTGTCAGACATTTTCATAAAATACAACCCCCCCCCCCCCGCCCCCCAGGTTGCGCTGCTACCATATACCAGGTCACTTAGCACTCCCTTGTAGTTAAAATGACAGAGTGGAGTTCAGAGGATCTTTAAGGCAGATTATTTTGTTTATGAAATATTGGGAGAAACACAAACTTTTTCCCTTCGATTGAACTTCTCCTTTTTCGCCCAGCCTGTGTACACTTTCCTACTTCTTCTTTCATTTCCTTGTATTGTGCAGACAGCGGTTTCCTTTGATTGTTTTGTTACAAGCAAGCCCTGGACAAGATATAGACATCAACGCAATTGATAAATCCTATCTTTAAAGATCTTCCTGTCTAATCAACATATATTCATTCACAAGCACCAAGGGCTACATATTCAAATCCCGGATTTATATATTTTATGAGTCACTGTCTAAAGGTGTTTCATCCAATTGATTTAAAATTGTGAGCACTAATACTTGCATTAAGGGGATAAGTGCATGGTCAGCTCTGGAATATGCGGTCACTGGTATTACAATTATAATAAGCCTGAATATAAGTTCGACTTGTGTATAGTAAATGAACAGTTTATGAACACAGATACACAAAATGTATGCACATGGTCAGACGCTTCATGAACAAAACACAAAGAAAAAACACAGCAAAATACCTACAGACAAGATGCACAGAGACAAAGAGACACACATGCACCGATGCTGAAAGACCATTAGACCTAGATGCACCTATGCATGCAGACAAACATATAGTTGAGCATTCACAAAGCCCAACAGTCACACACACAACATATAAACATATGCATACCATATATAGGCACAAATGCACACAGACCTAAACAAACAGGCTCTTGCGTGCACAGGCCGACCAACATACAAGCACCCATGTCCACAGACCAACAGACGCAAAGGTAGCATAGACACGGAGCCACATATGTATACGAATGAGATAAAGAATTTAACATACACACATATATTACATGCATGCTGTAACACACAACAGGCATGGAGGTGCACATTCAGTCACAGACAACACGTATAGTCACACATCGATGAACAGAAGATCGGCAGACAGAAAACAGGACAAGTTTACAAACATTGATTCCAACACAACTATGTGTATTGGTGAGCACAGATTGTAAGACATACACAGTTCAACGGATATACAGGTACCTGTACACAAAGACCAATAGACATAGAGTTGCTCATTCACACATCTCAAAAAGACACACGTGCGCACACACACACGTGCACACACACACACGCGGGACATAAAAGCAATCATGCACACAAAGCAGGAAACATACAATCACACAGGCATGTTGACCAATAGGCATTCGGCTCTGATGCAGACAACATACCGCAACTCTTACTCAGTACAACTGCCATATAGCCATCCAAGCATAAAGAGTGGCACCAATCAGCATAGACTAAGAGATATACAGGCTCCTATGTAAACACAGGCAGCTATGCACTCACACAGACACTCAGAGGCACACACACACATCATACATACAGGTACAGTTAGGGACAAGATGGCATACATAGACAGACACAGACAGATTGGCAGTGGTGTCGATGGTATGAGAGGAATAAACTGACTGGCATTGGGACAGATGGATGCCACAGCTACAGGTATCAATTGTCTAAAAAGCAAAGACATTTTCTTACAGTTTCAGATGTTGCTGCCGTCCAGAATGAGCAATGAAAATAAAGCCATGCAAGGGTTCCCAGGAAGATTCCTTGCATCTCTGAATGTCGTGTGATATGGTGAGATAAGTGGCCAGATAGTTCCTAATTCAACGGCATATCCTCTGCGTCCAGATCTTAACTTGAAGAGGTGCCCGTGACATGCCTAAATGTCTCATTTACATATAAAACAACACATCCTGAGGAGAAACGGATAGGGCCCAATTACAAGTGGGTCGGTGTATACTGACCCGTGCCCAAACCCCTGTTTTTGCATGGGTCGGAATTATGAGTTTGAAGGTATTTGGCATATCCAATAATTATCGGAGCGTGAAATACCTCAACGTTTGTTACATTTCGGCAGGTCAAGCAGGCAGGCATGCAAATTAGTGTTTGACGCTTTCCACCTCCACAAAAATGCAAATGAATAAACAAGTATTTAAATACGCGATTACTCAATATTTCCACTAAGGGCCAGATGAAATGCACTTCCCCCACACCTGCGATCTCCTCCCATCCAGTGCCCCTCTCTACCGAGAACACTGATACCCTCCCAATGTCCCCTGCTCCACTGAGTGCCAGCCCCTTAACCCCCCCTACCCCTGATCACCCCGACCCAGGCACCTATAATGGAACCACCCCTAGACACCAGACCTCCTCCCCGCCAGCCCCCCACCAAAATACAGAGCTTGACACTCCTTCTCCAAAGAACATGGAGCCTGCTCCAGCCAATGCCCTACCACTGTCACATGCCCCTTCAACTGATTTGGTCAACTCGAACCCCTATCCCTTCATACCCCTTGACTATACCAATCTTGAAACTCTGCACTCCAGAGCGACCAAACTCACCCAGAGCATTCACTGCTCCATCCTGGACCTGATGAACCTCCTTCACAGTGCCGAGACCTCACTAGCTAACCTGAAGTCACCGCATACTTCCCCCTCACCCAACACCGAACCTGCCAAGCACCCTCTCCCGCTACCCCTAAGACACCTTCGCCCACGCAAACAACCTTGCCCACTCTCTGAGGAGGAATCCCAAGCTCTCTCCCTCACTTATAACGCACCCACCGCCTCCCCTAACCATCTTGACCTCACTGGAAATGAAATCCTAGCCATCCTCCAGGACCACAACTCTACCCCAGCCATCCCCTGTCCATCAACCACCCGGCCCGAACACCCCATCAGCACGGTCACCATTAACCCAAACAGGCCAGCTACCCTCCACAACAGAAATGTGGTAAAAAGCAATCTGGCGCCTGTAGCTCTATCTGTCCAGACTCCTGACTCTCCCTCCGACACCCCCTTATCTGGTCTTTTAATAAACTGCCGGTCAGCAGTTAAACACGCCGCTGACATCGCCGACCTCGTTCTGGACAAAAACCTAGACCTAGCCATTTTAACTGAATCCTGGCTAAAGGAATACTCTTCGCCATGCCTGGATATACTAGTCCCGCCAAACTACAACATTGCCAGACTGGATAGACATGCTAATAAGAAAGGAGGAGGCATAGCCTGCATCTATCGATCCTCCTTGCTTATCACTGAACTCGCAAAGGACATCTCAGACTCCTGTGAATACCTCGCACTCTCTGTCTGCAACAATTCAGTACACCTCTGTAACTTGCACATCTTTTACCACCCACCAGGTCCTAACGATGCTTTCACTGATCACCTTCTGGAAATCATGACTACAAAGATTTCCTCCAATGCCACAGAAATCTTCCTGGGTGACTTCAACTTGCATTGGAATGACGCTAAAGATCCCTACGTCAATGCCATAAAAGACCTGTTAAATGACCAAGCCATGACCCAAGCCTGCTCTATGCCAACCCACTCAAAAGGAGCCATCCTTGACTGGATCATTTCTAAGGAGTCCGCTGTCAAGCTTATCTCCATAGACCCCTGTGACTGGTCTGACCATCACTCCATATCCTTCATTTTGCCCGGGACTCGCAAGACAAAGACGTCTCAACCGGTGATTCCCAAGCGATGGACCAGAGACACTAAGAACCTTGACTTTGGGAAATTCGAGGCTCGATGCAGATCTGACCTACCCCCACCCCTGCACATAACCAAGGTTAGCGATCTCAACGAGCACTACGCATCATCCATCTCGAACATTCTAGACGACCTTGCCCCTCTAAAACTTAAAAGAACTCAAATCAAGGACAGAAACCCTTGGTTCACTGGCTCCCTCAACATGGAGAGGAGAGCCCTCCGTCAGTTTGAAAGAAGTTGGAGACAACACCCCTCAGCAGTGCATCTAAAACTGCTGCGCCAGGCGAGAAATGCCTACAACAAGCACATCATCAACTGCAAAAAAGAGTACTTCAGATCGGAATTAGGGAACGCCAAGAACAGACCCCAAAAGCTTTTTGAACTGGTCAAATTCCAATCTAACAAACTGGCTAAAACAACTAAAGAATCCCCCAAATCGTTAATATCTGCAGACGAATTCTCTTCCTTCTTCGCTGATAAAATCACGGCATTAGGAATTGAACTTAGTACTACCAACTGCGCCAAACCCCCTCCTGCTCTGCCACACCCTTCCACTCCTACCTCTATGGCCTCCCCTAAAAACAAAGCCCGCTGGACGGACTTCAAATACTATAATGAAGACTCCATCTCAAAAATTCTCTCTAGCTTAAAACCAAACAATCACTTCAATGATCCGCTTCCTTCCAACTGCCTCACCACCGCCTCCCAATCCATCGTCCCCTGTTGGACTGCAATTATCAATGCCTCTCTCCAGCAGGGCTTGATCCCGGACCCTTTGAAAGCTGGCCAAGTTCTCCCCATCTTAAAAAAACCGTCACTTGACCCTGCCTCTCCTGACAATTTTAGACCTATCTCCAATATCCCGCTACTAGCCAAAGTATTAGAGAAGTGTGTTCAACAGCAACTAAGCCAGCATATTAACAACTTCCACCTACTAGATGACTTCCAATCTGGATTTAGACCAGGGCACAGCACCGAAACTGCTATGCTGCACATCGTGGACGATGCCCTCCAAGCCCTAGACCAAGGCAAAACCTGCCTTCTAATCCTTCTTGATCTATCCTCTGCCTTCGATACGGTCAACCATGAAAAACTACTTGAACGCCTCAAACTCAGGATGGGCCTGGATGGCGTGGTACTAGAATGGTTCAGATCCTTCCTCCACAATCGTTCCCAGAGATTCCTCATCAACGGCAATCTATCAGCTCCCACCCCGGTCACAGTCGGAGTCCCTCAAGGCTCAACCCTCTCCCCTACCCTTTTCAACCTTTACCTTGAGCCACTCACCGAAGTTCTTCGCTCCGCCAACATCTCCTACCATATGTATGCGGACGACACCCAATTATACATCAACATCTCCTCGCTCAATGAGATCATCTCCCTGAACGAGACCCTGAAATTAACTGTCCACTGGCTAGCCAATAACCAACTCAAACTAAATGCAAAGAAAACTGAATTTCTCCTAATCTCCCCATCTAAAACCAACCCGGAGATACAGATGTGGATTAAGGCCATCACAGCCCTGAATTGCACACCGACCATTGTGGACTCTGCCAAATCCCTGGGCATTATCCTCGACAGTAACCTCAATATGAGAGACCACATTAACTCAATGGCCAAAGCAGCCAGATTCCACCTGAGCTACCTCTGGAAGCTGAAACCTTTCATCGATGCACCAGACTTAAAAACTGCAGTTCAAGCACTTGTCATCTCCAGACTGGAATACGGCTGTTCTACCCTCACAGGATTACCTAAGACCTCCTTAGCACCTCTAAAAGCGTGCCTCAACGCGGCTGCCAGACTACTCACAGGTACCAGGAAGTTTGACAACATCTCTCCACACATGAAAGCGCTGAACTGGCTCCCCCTGGAGGCCAGAATCCAGTTGAAAGTGGCTTGCACTGTACACAAGGCGCTTTACACAAACTCCCCTGCTTATCTGGCACAGAAATTAGTGATATCCGGAGGAAGCAGAAACTCCAGGTCTGCCGGAAACCTACTGCTTCAACCTGCCTCCTTCAAAAAAAAAAGAACTTATAACAGGGCGTTCACCGGAGCAGCACCACGAATCTGGAACTCTCTGCCACCCTCCATCAGAAAAATCCCCCTTTTAGCACGCTTCAAAACTGAGACGAAAACCTTCCTCATGGGTAAATTCTTCGCCTAAGGTCTGCCCAGAACCTCCTCATTGAGTGGGACTATTCTAAGACTACCGCCTCACATATCAAAAGCTACCCACGACAAATACATTTGGAACCTTGCTTTTGTTTCTGTCTATGACAATGAGTGCAACCATTCGTGGATCTGTTTGTCCCTGCACCTTAATCTTTTTGCTCAACATTGTATACCGTGTAATGTTTGATCTATTTGTCCCTGCACCTTAATCCTTTGTTTGCTCAACAATGTATACCATGTAAAGCGCTCTGATACCCTCACGGGTCATGTTCGCGCTCTATAAAACACAAAAATAAATAAAAAATAAATAAGACAAAGCTCCTGCATATCCATAGAAAATTAATCCTTTTGAAAAGCGAGAAAGAAGGTTTAAGATGAAAAGAGACAAGCGCCCCATTTCAGACTGAGAATGGCATATTGTGAATGCGTTTACAGGTTCTCAAACGAGACAAAATTAGTTCCCCCTCCAAAAACAAGACACTTGAAAATTACATTTTCAGTCTGTTCACAATAGCTCACACGTGCACATATTCCTAATTAGAGCTCGGCAAGTGCAAACGTGCACAATTTACACCAGTGAGGTATATATTTGCATTCCTTAGTTGTTGCAGGCAGTTTCCCATTTCTTTTGTATGTTTATATATTTTTTCTGGGTTTTTCGGGATAGTAGTTGATATATTTTTAGCTTCTTAGTGATCATGTGTGTGCAATTGTTTAATTAAGTCTGGTGCTTGTGGGTTGCAAAAGCTCAGATGTTTGTTTAGGGCTACTTTTAGTTTGAGGAAGTCATAACAAGCTTTGTCGCGGCGGTTGTATTGTAGGTGAAGGGTACTAATGGATATGGTGTCATCCAGGTTTATCAGATCTTTAACGTAATGCATGTCTTTTGTAATCCATTTGAGTCAGAAATGCATTTTCCCTTCAATTTTAATATGTGAGTTATCTCGTAGTGAGGCCATAGATAAGTTTTGCTCCAAATCATTGAAGATGCAGGTGTTGGGAGCCGGTCCAGCGAACTAAGCATGGGCAATAATTTAATTATAATGGCAATACATGAAACCTCTGAATTTCGCATTATGTTAAACTCATAACATTTCTCAAAATGTTGCATTATTTTACTTCGCAAAATGTAATGTTTTCCTGAAGAAGACTGGTTTGTGCAGAAAATGTTTTGCTCAGAGACATTTTCTGCTTACAGCTGCCTCCTGCTGGTATCTATACATTTTTTAATATAATATGCATCCTGATGTGAAAAGTCATATGAGGAATCGACAAGGCTTTAACCCGTTCCATGCTCATGACGGAACCGCTTTGTCACGAGCCTCGGGTGGGCTGTGCTGGTGACGGAGTGGTTCCGTCACGGGCTGCTCGGCGCTGATTTCGCGCCTGCGCGGCGCGTTACATTGAGTGGGTGGGGCAGTGACGGAACCGCTCCGTCACAAGCACAGCGCGCTTGAGGCTTGTGACGGAGTGGTTCCATCAAGAGTATGGGAGCGCGGCGCGGCCCCCCTCTCCCCTAGCGCTGCGGCGGAATAGCCGCCGCAGCTAAGGGGTTAAATTAGATGAAAAAAGTGGGGTGTCTCTAAAAGGGGCAGGGCTTGTGTAATTAAGGGTGTAGCTTAGACACAAACTAAGGGCCCGATTCACAGAACTAACTTAAGACAAAATCCTAAACTTACTACCATTTTGGTATTCACAGAAGGCACTTTCTCAATTTGGTATTCACAGAAGGCACTTACTCATTTCGGTATTCACAGAATTAGGACTCCTAACTTTTGGACTCTTAAATGCCTTCTGTGAATATGAAAAGGCTTAAAGTTAGGATTTTTGTCAGTTTAGGAGTAGTAAAGTTAGGACTCCTAAGTCAAGGTCTTTGGTCATGGAGGGCTGTGTAGGTGTGCGTGAGGATCTTGATCTAGTTTCTCTTCTGGATGGGGAACATGGATTACCGTAACTTTTTTTACGCTCATTGTTCAGAAAACGATCAGTGTCTTTAGCAATAGGGTTACAGATAATGATATAGGGGCCAATAGGGATTAGTTTTCTACTATTACCGGGTCTGAGACCTGAAGGGACCAGTCCCACGTAAAGCCTTTCGTACCACAAATCACATTTTGTGCTCTAAGTGTAGTTTTGCACATTTTCACAACATTTTCGTGAACTTTTATGACTTTTCATTAAAAAAGTATGGCATTTCACAAACTCTAGTGCAGAACCTACACAATTAACAAATCCCCTTAACGAATAGGGCATCCCTCCAATTAGTGCTTTAAGTATGATGTCAAATCAAGTCTCAATGTTTAGCTAACCAGGGCCTTGTACGGTTTTTCTTGAATGCTGCACTATTCCCAGGTGCCATTTGTGGTGCTGAGCACGTTTAGGGTGTATCAGGACCAGCCGCGGTCGTTAGTGAATATACTTGCCAGATGGTGACATGGGGAGGGGGAAGGGCAGGGTGGGGGGTAGTATTTTATGGATTACGGAGCTTTACAGGTAAGTAAACATATAAATAAATAAAACACATTTTGTTGCGCGCACTGCCTCCCCAAATGCGATGCAGTGCACGCAACAAAATTTGTTTTATTTATTTATATGTTTACTTACCTGTAATCCTCCGGAATCCATAGATTACTACCCCCCACCCTACCCCGCCCCCTCCCCAGGTCACCGCCCGGCAGCTACTCACACCATGGACCGCTACTGATCAGGACTTAAAACTAATCCTTCTGCTGTCCAATGTATAAATAACCCCAATGCGAGCTGTGGTGGGTCCAGATGCTCCATGCATGCAGGCTTCTATCTTTGATGGATGGTAGCTCTATGTTGGTGTTGGGCTGTTTGCAGGATTATAATGATCTACCAGGGACAAAGCCAAAGAACCAAAGCTTAATAAAGACAATCATGTGGAAGGGGACCTTTGTTGGTTGAAGGACCACATCACGCTTCTCTGTTATTGAGCACTAAATTCCATTGTTATCCCAATTTAACATGGTGGGTGGTCAGTTTCAGGGCCACCGCTTGCAGAGGCAGTAATGGAAACAATTAATGGATTTGTAGCACTTTTACTTAGCGTTACAATGTTTGGGGATATGTCCTCATCACAATCTCCATCCATAACACTTCATTCTGTTCCATGTTTCCTGATCCTGCCTGTGATCCCTGCTCTTGTATTGTTCTTGTTTGCTTTCGTTGATAGTTTTTTCTTTAAGAAGTTTTCTGTGAAATGCTTTTTCTTCCACTAGGTTGCGGTTAGAGAAGGTTTATTAATAAAGATTAATGATCCCTTTTGTGTGTTTAAGTTAGCCAAATTCAGAAGTCTAAATGTATTTATTGTTTCAGTTTACAAATGTAAGCCATACAATACAAAATCCATAATATTCGAAAAGTAAACTCAACACTTTGCAAATTCTGTTATCTATCATATTTCATAAGTTTCATATTGTTTTTAAAAAATGTATAAAAACAGTTGACTGATTTGTATAAATGCACTTTGTTCTCTTCCCCCCGCTCCAGCAAAATTCCATAATTTTTAAAATAGGAAAAAACAGCCAACTAACACAAATAAAAGTTTGCCAATCTCTTCCTCCAGCTCGGTGTGTAATCTATGCTGTGACTTTCCTGGCTAATTCTCTTCATTTCATTATATATAGGCATACAAATTCAAAGTAGCCCAACTCACAGCATGCTATGTGCTAGTGCTTCCGGGCATCGAATCCCGTTAACCCTAGACTAGATGTAACTCAGGCAACCTCCAGTATATTCCACAGACCTTCTTACCTTGGTGGAATTAGGTAGAATATTACTTTTCAATACCATGATGGCACAGTCAATTGCAATGGCTTCTTCAGGACTGAAACAGTTGTCTACAGCATCACTGTGTCCTGGTCTTGTCTGTGCATTTCACAGCCTTACAAAATAAAATGAAGTTCCTAAGTTATTGCAGCGAGTGGTGCCTCGGGAACCTAAAATTGCACAATTACAACTGTTGGACTTGGCCCTTTTTGGAGGGTCATCCCTGAACTTTTTGCCTACCACCTAGCCTTTCTTTCTAACATTGTGGTGGTGGTTTTAGGACTCTGGGCACTTTGACACTGCTGTCCAGTTTAAAGTGTGTGTGCTCTCTGTGGTAAACATGGTAAGATTGGTCTACACCTGTTTGGCATATTTAATTTACCTGTCAGTCCCTTGTAAAGGTGTATCCCAGATTCCTTGGGGCGGTAAAATAAATGTTACTGGTGGGCTTGCAGCGCTGATTGCGCCACCCACCAAAGAAGCCCTTCAAAGCTATCTCAGGCCTCTGCCATTGCAGGGCCTGTGCGCGCAGTGTTACTGCCGCTGTGACATGGCACCTAAAGTGTGTGCCACGTCTGTGACTCCCCTTTTGTTGCATGTCAGTCACCCCTAAGGTAGGCCCTGGATAACCCTATGGGCAGGGTGCATTGTAGGTAAAAGGTAGGACATGTACCTTAAGTGAGTGACATGTCCTGGTAGTGACAAACAGCCATTTTGGTTTCTCACTGCTGTGAGGTTGCCCTCTCATAGGAATGAATTGGGGATTCCCTGATAAGTGTTTTACTGGTTATTCCTGATATGAGAGGAACAGCGTGGTCAAGTTTGGAATATTTGGAATGGTAATAACAAATGCTGCGCAATGATGTGCGCAGGTATATTATACCTATTTTGGAAATGCCACTTTTAGAAGTTGGCATTTCTGTGTGCTATGTGTTTGCCTGCCTGATGTGGATTGCATGTCTGGCTTTGGAGTGACAGGGGCTGATGAGCTGTGTGTGGCTCCAGGGAGGGCAGGGTGAGTCAGCGCTAGGCTGAATGGGAGATCTGCCTTTGGAGTAGTGGGACGAGTAGTCCCCTGACCCGGAATAGGTCTGTGCCTGCCTGGGTGAATGCTGGCTCTGCCCCCCTGTGGTGGTCTAATGACCGAGCCCCACCTGACAATAGGAATAGGAGCCCTGTCAACAGAGTGCTCAAAAACCCAGAACACGTTCAGGCTGGTTCCCCCAAGCTCTGTGCCAAGGGCAGACAAAGGAAAAAGTTCTATAAATACTGGGGCTGTGACCACATGCCAATGTTGTGCTTTTTGTGCTTCCTGTGACTTGCTGTTGCTGGGCTCTAGGAGGAACCACCACGAGGGACTGCCTCCCTGCTGGAGGGCCCTGTGTGCTGGCCTGTCTGGGCCCAGCCTTGTGCCCATGAAACTTGGACTGAGCACCTTGTAAGTGCCATATCGCTCTCCCAGGATGGGGAGAGTCCTGGGGCTTTGCAGCGCTGAGCTGCACATCGTTCGGAGGGAATCCCCGGCATAGAGATTCCCTGGTGCTGCTGGTGGTGGAGCAGAAGCCCACCCCACAATGTCATGGTCCAGAGGTGCAGCGGGGACCTGCCCCGCCTTGTCGGTATTTTTAGCGACAGAGCGGGAGCCCACACCTCCCTGCGGTGCCACTGGTGAAGCGGGAGCTCACTCCGCATTTGGTAATTTAAGGTGGGAGCCTACCCCGTACTTTAGTGAAGAGAGCTGCTGAAGCAAAGTGAACCGGATGCCAGGCAAGTGCCGCCTGGTTGTAGGCAGAGCCTCACATGGCTGGCTGGCAGGAAGGAGGAAGCCGGAGGACAGGCATCTTGCCTGGTTGTAGGCAGGGTAACCTCCCGTGAAGAGAGCCTCCGGAGACTTTGCTCTGTGTCCTGCTCCCTCGTGTTCCTGTGAGGAGGGAGCTGTGCTGCGTGAGTGCAGCCCCCACAAGCATGAGGAGAGGAGACAGTCCGGTGCTGGTGCCCCAAGGAGACCGGAGCAGTCAAAGGAGAGTCCCGGTGAGTGGGGCTCCCATTGGGCATCGGGTAGCCAGTGCTTTTGCTGCTTGTCCCAGCTGCACCGCAAAAGCATGGGCAGCTGCAACGGAGGGACCCCTTCGATTTTGTCCTGGAGTGGGTCTGCCAAGGCACTGTGGTGCCTAATGATCCACAGCTGCACTGCAGTTGTGGGCACCCGCAACGTTGGGGGCAATTTTGTTGTGGTAGGAGTCCCAGAGTGGGGCTCCACAGGCACTGGAGTGCCCAAGCCTAATTTCCAGCTGCACCGCGAGAGAGAGCGGGCAGCTGCAACACTGAGGCAATTTCGTTTTCATGACAAAGGAGTGAGATACGCTCCTCTGCCCCAGTGCATTGCACACTTTTCTTTGACTCATTGGCAGCAAAAGGGGCACTTGGAAAGCCCTAGGATCGCGCCCCGATATTTTGGACAAAGGGCATTTGAGCCCTAGAGAAGGCCTGTTGGCCTGGGGTCATTTCAGTGAGTGTATTTGCTAAAGGTGCGGTGTGCACTTTATCTGTGGTGCTGGGGTGTAGTACTCATGTTTTAGGTATAATGTGTTTATTCCTAATGTGGTTTATTCCTAATGTGTCTATGCCTACTGTGATGCCTATGAAATAATGTGTTTATGCTTAGGGTGTTTATGCATAATGCGTTGTTTATGCTAATATGATGCAGACATACACAGGCGTAACGATAAGTGAGGGTGCCTCCCTGCTCGGTACTAAGGGGGGCCCCCTTCGGGCTCAATCAGGAGCTCTCCGGCCAGATTGTAGTGCCGATGGGGTCCCCTGAAGCTAGGGGGCCCCCTGCACCGCGTGGGCTGCGGAGGCCTGTGTTACGCCCCTGCATACATAATGTGTTTATATTGCAGGTGATTGCTAAGTATAGTATTTTACAGTAGTCACTGGTTGTGTTTTATATGTGCTACTAGTGCTTTCTAAAGGTTCTGACCGTGGCCCGATTGGCCATGTCATGTGTAAATAATCCCCTGTAAATATTGCCAGCTGCAACAGTGTATATGTGTGATTATGACTCTAATGTGTTTTGGATAATACAAAGGCTATTGTGTATGTACTCTTGTGAGGAGTTTCTTTTGTAGTGTGCCTAGTGTGTTGCTGCTGTATGTGTGTGTTACGCAAATGCTTTACACATTGCCTCTGGGATAAGCCTGACAGCTCGTGCCAAGCTACCAAGGTGGGTGGGGGGGAGCAGGGGTTATCTTCAGCGTGTAACTCCCTTGCCCTGACTAGAGTGGTGGTTTCTGCCGGGCTTAGGCACATGCCCTAGCCAACCAGAAACCCCATTTCTAGCAACAACTTTTCAACCTTCTTTTAAAATAATGGTGTTTTTTTTTTTAACTTTCTCTGAAATACTCTAGGGAAAGCTGCCATTTCCCCAGATATTCGAGAACTGGAGTTGGAATAGTAACTTTGTCTTCCCATCATCCACAAAACCCTTTGCTGTCTGATGGTGCAAATGAAAACATGAAAATCAATGTCCAGGGAAAACATGACTGATTCTCTGCTTATAGTTAGAAAACACCCTGGCACTCTTAGAGTTTGTTTATTTAAAACAACCAGCGATAATTCCAGTTGGCCTTTGAGTGATTTATACAACTCTGATAAAACAATCAAAATGGGACCCGATTCATGTACCAGTTTCATGTATGCCCGACGCATCTATGGCAGATTTACATATCTGTGGTAATGCGAAATTATTTTACTTTTGGATGAAATGTTAAAGCTGGAAGTTCATCCACTGGTAACATCTCTAAATTAGGATTTTGTTGCACTGCTTTCCCAATACCCTGAATGGCACGAGCCGTTTTAAAACTGATGATTATAGCCACAGGCATTTCACCTTCGTTCAGCGCTATTTATTTATTTTATTTTAAAGGTTTTAAATAGCGCTGGCTAGACCCGGAGGTATCAGAGCGCTTTACATGAGCATCAGATCATAATTACAGGTTACATTGTTACAAAGGTTGCACAATTATTAGAGCATGGCAACATAGTTACTTATAAGGCCGAGATAAACAATAAGCACAAATACGTCAGGGGAAAAGTAGGCAAGGGGAAAGATTCAGGGGAGGAGGCGTAGGAGTTGGGGAAGTAGACAGGTAATGAATGTAGGAAAGAGGAGGGGAGGGGGAAGGACACTGCATGGAAAGAGGAGGGGAAGGGCGACAGGGACACAAACCGGTAGACCAGTCAAAGCAACGTCCAAAGTCCAGTAAGCTGTGATCCCAAGGGAAGTGGTTGCTGGAGGCTCCCTTTACGCAGTGGACTCTCTCAGAGGGGTCTCTGAGACTCCAAGGCCTACATACTGGATCCTTCCCCAAAAAGGGGAGAGGGAGTGCTTTGGCAAGGGGTGCCATACCATACCTCAACTGTGAGTGGCTCCCTTGGCGCAGTGGACTCTCTCAGCGGGTTCGCCGAGACTCCAGAGTATAAATATTGGATCAAAGGGCACAAAGAACAGGGGGCTAGACAGACTAGCCGGCAAGGTGAGAGATTCAGGGGAGCGGGGATAGGAGCTAGGGAAGTAGACAAGGAGAGAAAGAGTTCTTAATGGGAACATATATAATTAATGAGTTATTATAAAGTGCTGGCTAGAACCAAGGAATCAGAGCGTTTTACATGAGGAACAATAATGTTGCAATTTACATCAGATTAAAAGTTATATAAGTATCAAGAAAAGCATTTAAAGAACATAGGGGACAAGGTGAATGGAGCAAGGAAGGGTAAGGGGATAGGGTTGAAGGAGTAGGAGGAAGATAGGATGTAGAGACGTGGGGAAAATCTGCCCAAGGTCCGGCTGGGTAGGTTACGGCAGACGGCATGTTTAAAAAGCTTGGCTGCTTTTTTAGACAGGTTTGCGGGTATATAACGTTATAAGTGTGTAATCCTGTGTGTTCCATGATGTAGGCAGCTCTTGTATCTATAAGGAACCAGACTTGGAAGTAGTAGGTTATGTAAGGCTAAGTGGGGGGGTCTCACCAGAATATTTGCAGCGAGGCGAACCAGAAAGGTGTGTCGATGATCTAATAGTGATGGGTAGTTTTAGTATTGCTAAACATGGATAAGTGGTCAGATCAAAGTGGCAACTACGTTTAATGCCAGTGATTGTTCTTGAGGGGAGTTCAAGATGGCTGCTTCTTTTGCTACTGATGGTTGGTCCTGGAGGATAGTTCTTTATCACTTTCTGCACTTTCAGTTAATGTGTTGGGTAAGGCTGTTGTCCTCTTTCAATTGCCATTGATTGGTTCTATTTTCGTTATCTCTATGATAGTTTTAAAGGGGGGGAAGTCCAAAGTCTCTTTTTGGATAAAGCCTCCACAAAGATTAATAATAGTTATTCCAATTTGGCCATAATCCTGATACAAAAGTACTAGATTCCCAAGCAACCAAAACACTCTGAAGGTGTTTCCTGCATGAGCCCTTTCCATCATCCTATTCTGTATTTGAAAAATATGCGTAATTTCCATTTGTGTAGTCATGCGAAATTTCCCCCAAAATAAATTTACATTACATGAAATGTGGTATACCCCAAAGAATCTTCCACAATCAATTATATTCATAAGAAGAAAACTGTATTAAGAGCGCAGAGATAACGTTGGTATTCCCGCTGCAGCCAGCATACAACTGACAGCAGAGGAACACAACAGTGACATGGAACATAGCAACACTAAAACCAAAGATAGAGCATAGCACTTAAAGTGCCATAACACATATTGTACATTATGTCATATGCAGAATATAACTAAATGCAGACCCAGCATTCTCCACTACATTTTTGTGCAAAATCAGTTCTCAAGTCTGAAATGGACATGACGACAAATCTTGTGCTAAAACTAGTGGAAAAGAAACCATAAGTGCTGCGAACAACTGACACCTACGGTTTGTTAATTTGTATTGTCCCAGCTCTTGTGATAGAAGTTTAACCCAAATGGACTTGATACTACTCGACGTGGCTGGCATAACAACTTTAACACACAATGCCGGGAATTATATGAGATTACACTGGTGTAACTAAAATGTCTCCTGGTCCTCTTCTACATTAGAGGTTTAGTAATTTTTTTTGAATGCTAAGATCTTTCTAAATACAGAAAACTCTGCCTGTCTCTAATGGGGAGGGGATATGGTTCTAAAGGTGGGATAGAAAGTATAGCATACTGTTCAACACACTCAAGTAAGACTCTTCTGGTGATGCACAGTGTGATGGATCTACAATCAAACACCCGTAGATGAGGATAGAATTTGCATTATATGATGTTGCTCCAAGCACCTATGGCTACAGGTGATTCTCATGTTCTGAGCCTCACAGGTTTCAGTACTCCACTCTGACAAAAAGGCAATATGCTATGGTGTCACTGCTGTTATGGATGAAGCAAGCTTTTGACTCATTTTCCTAGCATTTCATAGGATGCAGGCACTTATCTACCATGACATAGGGGTCAATAGGGCTTCGTATTAAAATATTACCGGGTCTGAGACCTGAAGGGACCCGGCCCACTTAAAGCCTTGGGTACCACAAATCAAATTTAGTACTCTAAGTGTAATTTCTAAATAGCTCTATCAATATCCTTTATTTTACATGTAAGAAGAAATAAAATGTAAATGCTTTGGCACATAGTGAGCCATCATGTGACACTTTTATAGTTCTCCGTCTCCCAAGTGAACTGATTTCTAAACTGAAGAACAAGTAAAATTACCACTACAAGGGAATGATATAAACAAGAAACTAAGGAACTTTACATGATAGAAAACTGTAAAACACTGAGTTCTGAGTAACTGAATGATAAAAAGGACTAGTCGTGCTGTCGACAGAAATTGTGGGTGATATTTCTTGGAACTTCAAATACCAGCATCCAGACCAATTACGAGATAAATGCAAAAAGAACAATTGATGGACAGAATGTAGAACAATGCTGCAGTTACAATATTGAGATAAGACATATGAACTGGAATTATTTACATGAATTGCAATTATAACTGCTTTTATATTGATAATTTTGTAGAAAACCCAAGAGATGATATCATTATTCAAGGAGAGAATTTATATTTGTATGCGTAGATGTATTTTCTAAATTATACACCTTATCTTACACTGCCCTACACTCAAGATCTTCTGGGGAAGGGTGTTTGACTTTATAGATGAGATCTTTAAGCGCAAGACGAACAGAGATTTTATCTCCATTGTCACAGCAGGAATAAGATCAGACCTTGCCTCGGAAAACGACGAGGAACTTATGGACCTCCTGCTGACAGTGGTGGTCAAAACAGTTCTGAACAACTGGAAAGACTCAAGCAAAGCAACCTTTCAAACCTGGATAAACTGAATTACATACCTAAGAGGTGCGGACAGCCTGGCATTGCAGTACTCCCCATTGAAAGCCTCGTCCAGAGGGATGTGGGAGACCCTGGACAGGTACCTTACCCCCATAAACCCCCATGAAACGCCGGATTAGAAGACCTACAATTCTCGTCATCGCTGCTCGGACGCCCTCGATGGACTGAGCCAACGGAATCTGCAGCAGTGGAATGTCCGTTCCTACTCCTCCTGTTGGTGTTGTTTTGTGTGTGTGATGCATAGTTTGATTCTGCAGTACTCTTTATACAGGGCCATACTAACCTTCTCTTCTTAGTTCCTCTCCTTTCTCTTTTTCCCACTGGTCTGTTCTGTCCTTTCCCTCTTCTATCACTCGCCTAAGAGTAAACCAGACCACTACAAGTCATGTATATGACTGTTTGTACTACTCATAAAATCCCTATAAATATTTAATTAAAAAAAAGAAAAAAAGGGGGCGTGGCCAAGATGGCGACGGAGTAAAACGTGCCTGCGAGCTCCTCCGGCACCCCGAGCCCTTCATAGCTTTGTATAGCAGTATTGGGGCGATTTCAGCCCCGGCTTTTTGACTTTCCTGGGTTCGCTGAGGCGTCCTGCATTGGCTTGTCTTTCCTCCCGTCGAGCTACGACACGGGACGGCGGACTTAGCCGGGGTGTTACTTTGGTGACGCACTTGCACCGGAGCGGCCTACGGGGCTTTGTCTGGGCGGCATCGACTCTTCGCAAGAGGGGACTCGGGACTCTGGCAAGTGATCGAGTGAAGCGCTTCTGTGCGAGTCCCCCACACTGGAATTGTGACGAGCCTGCCTGTGATTCCGGTGTCCGAGCTGGCAGTTGTCGCCGAGCAGAGGTGACGAGGAGGCGCCGGCCTGTCTGGAGCTTTGCTGGACAGCGCAGACGTCGAACGGGCGGAGAGGTGGTGCCATCTTGCCTCTCACCATCTGCGCTGAGGCGTCGCATCATGTCGACGAGGAATCGCCTGAATAAGTCGGGGAAGGATGGTCCCGGTAAGGGGGCATCTGGATCGCCCCCCAGTCCTAGCAAGTCACCGACCAAAGACGACGCTGATGGCC
This sequence comes from Lissotriton vulgaris, assembly GCF_964263255.1. Taxonomy (NCBI): domain Eukaryota; kingdom Metazoa; phylum Chordata; class Amphibia; order Caudata; family Salamandridae; genus Lissotriton; species Lissotriton vulgaris. The sequence goes on from NC_141691.1 coordinate 728,009,111, forward strand.
CGGTCATGAAGGCCTTCCTGATTGAGCTTTTTTCCTCCATCAAGGAGGATATCACGGAGCTGAAAGCACAACTGGCCTCCGACCTCCGTGAAGTCCGCCGTGATGTAGACGGCATCGGCGAGCGTGTAGCGACCCTGGAGGACCACGACTTGGGCCTCAATGGGGATGTCCATCAGCTACAGCAAGACTTGCTCCAGCTTCGCGAGCAGAATCTGGACCTCCAGACCCACTGCGAGGACTTGGAAAACAGGTCCTGTCGCAATAACATCCGAATAAGAGCGGTGCCGTGGGATGGAGACGGTTGGAACCTGCGGGAATATGTGGAGGCTCTCTTTTTGCACATTTTGGCGGAGGACGATCGCAATGAAGTCAAGATGGACAGAGTACATCGGGTAGGCCTGCCGCGTGGCGCGCGCTCGCCGCCTCCCGACATCTTTGTTTGTGTCCACGACATTCAGCTGAAGGAGACGATCCTGCGGAAGGCGAGAGACACTAACAATTTGCTTTTTCGTGGGCACAGCCCTCAACTTTTCCAAGACCTGGCGGCCTCTACCCTGCAAAAGCGACGGGACTTTCGCCCAGTCACCGCCTTCCTGAGTGAGCACGGGGTGTCCTACTCCTGGGGTCACCCCTTTCGGCTTATCTTCCGGTGGCAAAATAGACTGATGCAAGTGCCAACAGTAGCAGCCGCCAGGGACTTGCTCGGAATGGAGGAAACATCTGCGTCGGCGGACGTCAGCGCCTCACCAAGAAGACGTCGCCGTTCCCGATCCCCAGCTTGGCAGAGAGTGGGCCGACATGGCGCAGCAGAGGGGCCATCCCCGTCGGCGAGCCAGAGTGAAAGGGGAGATGCTTTGGCCTCGGTGGCCCAGGTGACTGAATCAAGCCGAGTGGACAGCTCCTCGGCGGCTTAGGCCCCCTCAACAGCGGCCCGTGGGAGCCGGGGGGCTCTACCACCTCAGGTACTCTGTAGGACAGTTCTCCGATGGAGGGTTACCCCGACCCTGGATTCGGGGGGGGCATTACCTGGGTCTTCTACCCCCGACGGTCATGTCCGGCTTTCATTGTTCTTTTTCTACTTTTTGCTTTCCCTTTTTTATGGTTTGTTTCTGAGGCTCCTGTGGGTTTCGGTAGGCTTGTTGGGGATGGATCCCGGTGGTGGTGGATGGGGACCTGGTATGGCAGTGGTGTGTCTGGTTTGTACTTAGAGTTGGGCTGCATTGATTGGAGCGCTGGGGGGAAGTTGGTCTCGATGTTGCCTGTTACGATAGGCTCCTGGAACGTTAAAGGCCTTAATTCTCCTCAAAAGCGCCAGAAAGTTTGGAAGTATATTTTAGATCATCAGCTAGATGTGGTGAGCCTGCAGGAGACTCATTTGGCCCGCAAAGATGAATCCAGGCTTAAGCACAGGCAGTATCCCCTGATTTATAAATCCTGGCCACTACTAAGCACCGTGGGGTTGCGCTTATGTTCCGATCTGCCCTTCAATTTCAGCCTGTGGGGGTGCGGGGGGACAAGGAGGGGAGGTGGTTGATGGTGAAGGGAATGCTCATGGGTAAGCTTTGCACCTGGGTGGTGGTTTATGCTCCAAATACAGGGCAACATGGGTTCCTTAAGACTATTCTGAGTGTGATTGAGGACTTTGGGGAGGGAGCGTTGATTGTGATGGGAGATTTCAATTTGGTTTGGGATAAAAGTCTTGACTGTTCACATCAACAGAGGACGGAGACGGGTCTCTTTTCCCCGGAGCTGCGCGATAACTTGTTAAGTCTGGGCCTTATAGATAGCTGCCGCTCCCTCCAACCCCGCACTAGGGACTACACGTTCTATTCACATGTTCACCACACATATTCCCGTCTCGACCATATTTTTGTGCATCAATCTTTACAGGGCGACCTGCGCGATAGCAAATTTTTTCCACTTTCAGTTTCGGATCATAGCCTTTTGGCGACGTGCTTGATCTGGGCCCCAGAGTCGTCCCCTCATCGCAAATGGTATTTCCCGGCATCCCTTACGCGAGATGATGAATCCTGCAAGAAGCTTAGGGCGGCCATTGGTGAGTTCTTTGAGCTGAATAAGATTGGTGACACCTCGATCTTTACCCAATGGGACGCCTTCAAGGCAACGACACGGGGCACGTGCATTGCATTGAACTCCGCCCTGAACAGGCTTCGTCGTGAGGAGAGGGAGGCGCTGGAGGCGGAACTGACTACGTTGGAAACTGCGCATAAGCAGAATCCTTCTAGAAAGACACTTCGCCCTCTTGCTGCGGTGCGAGGGAAGCTCAGGGCGCACTATAATAATCGAGCTGAATATACCCTCCTGCGCCTACGGCGCCTCTCCTACGCTCAGGGCAACAAAGCGGGGAAGCACTTAGCACGGCAGCACCGTGATAAACGTGAGAGAGAATATGTGGGTGGCATTCGGACCCCCTCCGGGGTAGTGGAACACAGGGATGCGGTTAAGGCAGAGCTCTTCGGTGACTTCTATGCTGCACTATACTCGGCGGACCGCCTGGTGCCGGCCGCTCAACAAGCACACTTGGAGGCCCTGTCGCTACCGCAGGTCTCCAGGGAATGGAATGAGCTCTTGGGGGCCCCGTTTACTAGGGAGGAGGTGCTTTCAGCCATTCGGTCCCTCAAACCGCAAAAAGCCCCGGGCCCGGATGGCTATACGGCCTCCTTTTATCAGACGTTCGCGTCCGAGTTGGGAGACCACTTGGTGCTCCTTTTCAACACCATGAGGGAGGCGGGCCACACTTCGGGCACTATGGCGGAGGCTATGATTTCGATTATTCACAAGGCGGGAAAAGACCCCTCCAAATGTGAATCCTACCGGCCCATAGCCCTCCTGAACGTTGATGCCAAATTGTATTCCTCTATCTTAGCCACCCGGCTAAAGGACCTTATGCCTGCTCTCATCCATCCGGATCAATCGGGCTTTATAAAGGGTCGTCAGACCCATGATAACACCAGACGGCTGATTCATCTGATTGAGAAAGCTGAACGCTTTAGGATTCCAGCTGTCCTGCTGGGCCTTGACGCTGAAAAGGCGTTTGATCGGGTGGACTGGAACTTCCTCTTTAGTACTCTTCATGCTTTTGGCTTTTCTCCCAAATTTATAGATATGCTCCGGGCCAACTATCATGGCCCGCGTTCGAGAGTCATGGTGAATGGTCATGTCTCACCATTTTTTGCTCATTCCCGAGGCACAAGGCAGGGCTGCCCCCTATCTCCCTTACTTTTTGCGCTTAGCATAGAGCCTCTTGCCATTAGGGTTCGAGAGGACCGGGATATAGTGGGCCTCCCCTTTTCGGGAGAACAGCATAAAATATCTTTGTTTGCTGATGATGTCCTTTTGTCGCTAGCTGACCCCGGGACTTCCCTTCCGCGGGTGCAGGACGTGCTGTCCCAGTTCGAAGCAGTGGCGGGGTTTCAGGTGAACCCCGGCAAATCATACATACTCAATCTCACGCTTTCGCCCTCTGAGGTAGAGCGCATTCGACCGCTTACGCCCTTGGCCTGGTCTGGCTCCTCCATTCAATATCTCGGGGTCAAGCTGACCTCCTCCATCGCCACCCTGTATGCAGCTAACTTCCCTCCTCTGCTGACTCAGATACAGGCTGAGCTGAATCGCTGGAAGCCTATGTTTATCTCTTGGCTTGGACGCGTGCATGCTGTCAAGATGACGCTGCTCCCCAAGCTTCTATATCTGTTCCAAGCCCTCCCCATTCCCTTGGACGGGGTTTTTTTTCGACGTCTGAAGACTATGGTTCTGTGTTACATCTGGCAGGGGGGCCGTGCTAGACTCTCCTTTCTTACGCTTCGCCGGCCCTTGAGGAAGGGTGGGGCTTGCCTTCCAGACATGCTTCTTTACTACAAGGCGGCTCAACTCCGGGTGCTGGCTGAATGGACCCAAATGGAGTCAGAGAAGCATTGGCTGCATATGGACAGGAGTGTGGCGGGGCGCTCTATTTGGGACCTGGTTTGGAAGGCGAAGGGGGATCGGCCTCGCAACGCATACATTAGCACCCCTACGAGCACCACTCTGAAGTTCTGGGACTCGGTCTCTAATGATGAACGATGGACCTCCTTTCCTTCCCCCTTCACACCTATTCACTTTAATCCAGCGTTCCCGCCGGCTCTTGTTGAGGACCCTTTGATGGGTGGAAGGCGGGGGGCTGCCACGCACTTACACATTTGTTTCATGGCTATGAGCCGCTCACCTTCCAAAATTGCATGCGTGACTATGGTGTGCCACCTACTGAGCGCTACCGGCACGCCCAGCTGCTACATTGGGCATTGTCTCCTGAGGTGCAGGACGCTGCGACGAGGCCTCCCACGGATTTCGAATCTTACATTACTCGCACATCATCTATGAAGGGGGTGATTTCCTTTCTCTATGATTTACTGTTAACCACGGCTATCTCACCTCGCCCTAGATACATGGGTTTGTGGGAGGAACACCTGGGGCGAGACATCTCCGACGAAGAGTGGTCCCATCTTTGGCGAGATCTACACACATTCAATCATTCGATCGATCTGAGAGAAGCACATATGAAGACCATGCTAGATTGGTATCTGTATCCGACCCGGTTGAAAAAGATTTTTCCCTCAGCTTCTGACAGATGTTGGCGGGGCTGTGGTCTCCTGGGGGACTTTCGCCATATCTGGTGGGATTGCCCCATCATACGCCCTTATTGGGAGGAGATTCTGTCTCATATTAGGGAGATCTTGGGCTACCCGATTCCAGATTCCATTGGCTTCGTGCTCCTGGGCCTTCGGGACCCGCTTCTGGAGCACCAAACCAGGGCTGACAAGCACATCCTTTGGCTCTGTCTGGGAGCGGCCAAACTGACTCTGGCTGCTGCATGGAAAAAGAGGGAGGCCCCAGCTCTTTCCCTTTGGTTTGCTAGGTTATGGAGGCTGCTGAGTGTGGAGCGTATGGCGGACATTTTCAGAAATAACTTTAAGAACTTTACTTTCAGATGGGGCCCACTGGTCCGCTTTCTCTCTCGGGGGTTGTCGTCAGCGGTTTGCCCGCCCACTATACGTGCCTTACATCTGTTTCAGGTGTGAACTGTGCTTGTGTGAATGGTTGGCGTCTGGCTGCCACCATCGGGGGGGGATGGGTGCACTGGGGAGGTTGGAGCCTCTGGGGGGGTGGGGGGGGTTTGGTTTTTGTTTTTCTTTTCTGAAGGGGGATGTGGACGATTTGATTTTTATGATCTTCTTTGTCGCGTTGTTTTTCTTATGGCCGAACTGCATGGAGGTGTACATGGACTTGACTTGGATAGACTTGCCCTATACCAAGGCGGGCTTTCCCCTCCGGATTTCGCAGGGGGCTTGACATTCTCCCGGGCAGATTTTTGAACTTTTTATTTTTGAACTCTTATATCCTGCCCTGAGTGATGACACTGCTTAGCCCTTCATAACTGTTACTGCTGCTTGGCCTTTTGCATTGGCCCCTGCGTGGGTACTTCTTTGAATTGTGATTCATGTGCTTTCATCCCCCTTTCTCTTCTGTTGTTTCTATCTTTCTATTCTCTCAATAAAAATATCTTTAACAAAAAAAAAAGAAAAATAAGAACTATGTAAAATACTGTTAACATTCTATGCCGATTGTTCCTATGTTATGACTGCTTTTCACAGAGAACAATGTAATTGATGTGATATAACTATTTACAGTAAACGTTGTTGTCATGCAAATGCCAATAAAAATAGATATTGAAAAAAAAAAGAACTACTAAGGTGACACCTTTGATTTTGATGTGCTGATGAGAAAGAACACGGTACACAGAGAGTGACATTTCTCTATGAAATTGAGTGGAAATTCAGCAAAGGTTTAAACAGGAATATCATATTAATGCAGGGTAAGATGTTTAAAAATTGCCCGTTCATGAATATGACAGCATGAATGAAAATGCGTAGAAATATAATATATTTAGGGCCATGATTACCTGCATGCCTCCAGGATTTCCAATAATCCTTATGATACACATGTTGTAACCTCGGAATAGAAGGGATGTTTGTTTGGTTAATGGCAGATCCTCCCCCATTGCAACTGGAGTATTCGTACTACAGAACTTGATACTAAGTAGACCACATTTTTTCCCTTTTTTGTTTGGAAAGGTTTGAAATACTTTTAAATGTGAACACCGATCCAAAACAAAAATGGCAAAATATAAATTATTTGAAAAAAGATTCTGTACCTGCTGCTTATTATTTTTGCAGATAAATGTTAAAAATATTCCCTTTATGAAGAGTTTTAATCTGAAACGCCTTCATAATTTATAGTACCTCTCACATTGATAGAATTACATCTGTACGTAAGCATGGAAATAGCTAACAAAGCAAATAAATACATTTGAAGATTTGTAAACGAGTAACATTAAATTTGCAATATAAAAGATTCTTTACTGAGCTCCTTACTGTGATGCTTGATGAATATTCTTGCAAAAAACAATTGAAGTGGATTATGCGTACTATCATTAAGATTTGCACACAACTACGAGAAGCGCACCAAAGAAAACTTTTTGTGATTAAGGTTTTACAAGAGCATAATTAAGAGGGCAGAAAATCACTAGATATCGAATCCTCAGTTCAGTCAATGACAAAGTACAAATTGATGTACACCATATTTTCCAAAATAAATTAAAATATTATTATTCGTCTACTTGAACTATATGCATGTAGGGGACAAATCTAATGAGCTTTCCCTAACTAGTAACTGAAAAAGCTTTGCTACCTGGACCTTTTGACTTGCCAAAGTGGCAGATGCAGTGATTCAAGTACATTTGATGCTGAAATTGTTAGAATTTAAATGGCCCAAAAACAAGTTTAATACAGTTGGTATGCTTCAGCAAAACAAGGTGATTTACCAATGTAGCAGGAAAATATAAGTGTTCACCAAATCATTAAACATTCTCATGCATAGCAATTTGAAATTAGAAGCGATGCAGAATAATAATGATCTATGTGCATACATAAGAGCCAGTGATGGGTGCGAGATTTGCCCCCTTCTATGCCAACCTTTTAATGGATTGGCTAATTATGGTATGCGAAGGAAACACATCACATACTAACTTCACAAACAGTAGGTATTCGATGATGCTATAGTGACAGCATAAGCTATACCTGACTGATGAGCCCTGGTTAGGGCGAAACCGGTCCTGGGCTGCTTGTGTTTCGTTTCTGGGAGAGTCTGGCCTGGAGGTTCAGGGTGGGTTTTTCTTATTGGAGCAGGGTCAAGACTGATTTGCATATGGCTGAGCCCAAACTGAGGTGGCATAGTGGCAAAATAACAAACGACTAGGATGCAGCCGTGAGTGTTTACCAGTGGCTGAGATTAATTCAAGCATTCCATCTATCACTTTTTGATATACTTCCATAAAACTTTCTGACATGCCTACTCAGTACACACGTCTAGTTTCACAAAGGTGAGCTCCCACCCCATCACCACCGCCCTGAATCCTGAATGTTTTTAAGGGCTTGTTTAGCCATAGTGACATGATATAATAGTGTGCTGTTCTAAAAGAAATGATGTCCATAATATGAAGCGATGATGATGTCCGAATTTTAATTTTGACAAAATCCTTCCTCCTGGGCTGTCACGCATCCCGACCATGAAGGGTTACAGCAGCAGAATCAAGTAAACCGAGCTGCCTCTCCCTTTTCATTTTCATTAAGTAACATCTGGTTGCCAAACAGCTGATGTCGCCTGCGTCATGAATTTTTGATAGTTTGTTTTCATCCGAGCTGCAGCAACACATGAGCGGATTTACTCGCACAAGAGCTCCCAAAATATCACACATCCCTGTGAAAATCCCACAAAAACCTCTAAAAACAGATAAATAACAATAAGGCATGGCGAGCATTTAAAGAACAAGTTCCGATTCGAAGACTTTTTTAAAGAAAAGTTGACTTCTTTGCTATTGTAGCTCATGTGCGCTATGAAACAGAAAAAAAATAGTACATGATTCTGCCAGCGTCTAATTATGAAACAGCAGACGCTTCAGAAACCATTAGGAAAGGGAGAAAAAACACTCACCACAGCTTTTATAAGACACTTCCAAGTCGCCTGTTCTGCACACAGTGTGCACGGGCCATTCTTTGTTTTCAATGAGAGATGCCATAAGTAATAATAAAAAGCACAGAACTGCAGTAAAGAACTTCATGGCGGGCTCTTGTGAAGGGGCCAGGCGTGCAGTTTTCAGATCTTGTCCTACTGAATGTGCCGAGCAACAAAAAAGCCCACCTGACGTAGTGCTGCGGCGAATTAGCATGTTGCGGTTCGCTGCTCACCCTTAGAGGATGTACGAAATCAGAGAGGCTTCTGGTAGATCCCATTCTGCGCTCTTTCAGGAGGGAAGTTGTGAACTTTGGTCCGAGGACTATGTTTACAAAGAAACAGTCGCGGCGCTGAATAGTAAGGTTTTCCCCCCTGTTAAAAGTATTTAACCATCTCTTCTGAGCATTTCTGCTGCACTGTCACGCAAATACCTCACTAACTCCCGCATTTTCGATGTGTATTAACAAGTGGTGAAGCGGAACTATTAATGGGGCTCACACTGAGACAAAAATTATAGGGTCCCTCACAAAATATAGACAGGGTAGGGCAGCACGTCTCCCAGAGCCATGCCGGGGACTTTCCAATCCAAAATATACTGTGACATGGCTGCTAAGTTTCCATTCAGCTTATGTGTGACATTTCTATGTTTGAGGTGTGCTTATGTGTGACACTGTCACGCCCTAAGTGTGACATTTTGAGTGACACGTATTAGTCCCTGCTACTAATTGCTCTTAGACACATCGGGGCAGATTTACAAGCCCCTTGCAAAACTTTTGCACCGCCTTTGCGTCGCTTTTGTGACGCAGAGGCGGTGTAAAAAATGAGGCCAATTTACATCGTGACACATCTAGGGAGCTGCGTCACATTGTAAAGCCCTGTGTCACATTATGCCTGTGTCAGGTATAATGTATGCAGGGTGGGCATTCCCACGCAGGAAAGCCTAGTAAAAGTGACGTAGTGAAATCTACAAGATTTCACTGCGTAACTCCTAGGACGCCACTGCGTCAAAACCTTACGCCTGCTTCAAGCAGGCATAAGGAGTGACGCAGGGTAGTGGGAATTGGCCTCAAAAGACATTGCTGAAGTTGCATTATGCTTGCGACACGACTCCAGCAATGCGTGACTTTTGCCCTAACAGCTGCGTCAGAATTTCTGTTGCATCTGTCAATCCTTGTGTTATGGTGCGCCGTATTGTAAGTACTTATTCAAACAACAGGGGTCCCATGCATTCCATAATATATGAACCAATAAATATAGACAAAGTCAGATCTATATTTGGAGTGACATGTCCAGCCGGACAGAGGTCATTCAAGTTTACTTAATAAACAGTAAATCCAAACAGCGAAGATACCTTCCACAGTACACCCGTGTGGTACACAAGTGGGTGCCCAACACTAGCGGGGTGGTTACAGATGGTGAGAAATAGAAGGGTTTTAAGGCAAACAAGCGTTTTTCTGCTCACATTCAAATTATACAGAAATGTCAAAAAGCACCATTACAGTAGTTAGAGATCAAGTATTTGTATAAGGTGCTAGACAAGTCGACGGCGTTTCGGTGCTCCTATTGGGTCATGGGGACCATCATCAGGACATTCAATAATTGCCTTAACGTTAAAACCTCAAAATGCCAAGGCAGCATACTGATAATAGTTTTGCCGTATGGATAAGCAAAAAGCCCGGACCAGCAGCCCTGAATAAGCCGTGGGTTGCCGCGTTACGGAATCGTTATCGGGCGACGCCAGGGTAAGCCGGTTTAGTCGGTCATAGGAAGTGTTCCCTGGCACTGTAATGGTGCTTTTTGACATTTCTGTATAATTTGAATGTGAACAGAAAAACGCTTGTTTGCCTTAAAACCCTTCTATTTCTCACCATCTGTAACCACCCCGCTAGTGTTGGGCACAGGCTTGTGTACCACACGGGTGTACTGTGGAAGGTATCTTCGCTGTTTGGATTTACTGTTTATTAAGTAAACTTGAATGACCTCTGTCCGGCTGGACATGTCACTCCAAATATAGATCTGACTTTGTCTATATTTATTGGTTCATATATTATGGAATGCATGGGACCACTGTTGTTTGAATAAGTATGTTCCCCGAGGTCCCCTGATGACTGAATTGGGGCCCGTTGTTGTTGCTAATATGTATTGTAAGTACGGCGCATCCATAGCGGCACAAGCGTTTCTCATGGTGGCGCAGGGAAAGTGACGCATCTCTACAGACACGTCACTGTCTTGTAAATCTGTCCTATACTTTGGAAGTCTCTTAGTAGAAGCACCAGCTAATCCCCTGTCCCCTCAAAGGCCACCCTGAACAACCCATGATGGCCAATACTGAGACTTCACACTACTAAATTCCAAGTACTTCCAGCACACAACCCTAGAAGTGTAACTGCAAAGTGCTTTGTGGAGTTTCTTACTTTTTATTAGAGCTAAACTTCCTAGTGTCACACCAGCTTATCATGCTTAGGTTATGCATGCCACTCTGGATAGCATAAGCATCCCAGACAGCAAGCTGTAAAAATGTTAATGGACCCAGAGAGTACATGTATAAATGGCCCCAAACAGTCTAGACCAGGTATGGCCACGTACAATGCATGCAATATTGTTCTCAAGCTGTATTGCACATTTACAAAGGCCCAAAAACATGATCCACATACAAGTGACCTGCTGTCCTCTCTCCCTGCCTGCCCTACTCCATCCGTGTGTCCGTCCATGCCACCAAGGCACTGTAAAGTCACCTCAGAAAGAGAATATCATCTTAGCTATATACATCAGTGGCGGCTCCTTCAAGGTGGAGGATCGTCGCCCCACTACCATAAAGCAGCAAATTAAAGTAAAAAATAAAATGAAAATAATGTAATGTTATTAACAATTAGTTTTGTCCTGCTGCTGCAGTAGCTTGCATGAGAGGGCGGGCCTGCAGAGCAGGGGAGGAGTGGTAGAACACTCCTAAGTGCCCAATAACGTTTTGGCCCGCTTGCTCAGTGTTCTCCATGCAGGCTGCATTACAGCCAGCATGGAGAACATGCCCACCCCTCCGGCCCCTGACAGCGCTTAGACTGCAGCAGGAGCGTGGGAGCGCTGGTGCTTCCTGATTCTCCCAGGAAGAGGACACAGGAGAGGCGGTGGCGGCTGGCCAGCCAGGAGGTACGCGTTTTGTTTTTTTAAACCTGACCTGCCCCTACTGCTGCTTCCAGTCAGCAGTCGCAACTGAGTTACATGTTTTCTCAGTGTAATACACAGGTCTCCGGCACACATCTATTACTACTCTACCCCTCTGCTCTCTCTCGTCACTCCATCACAAGCCTCACTCTCCATTCAGACCCTCTTGCTCTGTCACTCCCATTTTACCATGCCTGAGCACTCTCTGCACGACATTCCACTGGCAGCCTCCTAGGCATGCACTGCTCACTGCCTCTGCACATGGGGTATCCACCAGCTCCTATTCACTAACTCTGCCCCGATTATTTAACTCTGCTCTGATCTTATGACTATTTCATCCACTTACTCTCTGCCCAGATTCCACTTTGATCCTATTTCGTTTCTTTGCTCTGAATCCCTCAGAATGCCCTGAACTCCTTGTATTACCGTCTCGTTCTGCTCCCAAATGTTGGCACTACCCATCACCAGAGGGGTAGCTTCGGGGGGTGGGGGGGGGGGGTGTCCGGGGTGTTACACTCCCTAATAAATGTACTTTTTGATAAGTAGTTGGATAAACATGCTTTCAGTTGGGTATGGTGAAGTGTCTGTCGGATTTCACCAGGGACTTTTACATACATACCGAAAAAAACGTGCACACTCTCTCCCTCTCTGTATTAAAAGTCCTCAAAAATGTGGATATTTTACAAAATTGTGTGTTGTCTCTCCTAGTACTCCTATCAGTCCACATTCGTCTCCCTTCCCATTGCTGTTTAGGCCCTTCTCATGCACCCTGCTTGCTGTATAAATGCGTTTTAACATTATATGCCAGCCGAATTGATAGAAAATCTGAACTCAACCCACACCCCTCCCCCCCTTCCCCCACCCCACCAATGTTTAAGTTACGCCCATGCCCATCGATCTGCTTTTACATTTCCAATACCCTAGCCATTTAGTGTTCTGTCTCGTTCTGCCCCTGCCAGATCGTTTGCAGATGCATTCTCACTGTGCCTCATTAATTTATTGGCCCAGGTCTCTTTTCTTACACAGTCACCCCTGCTGCCTTTACACATGCACTCTGCCCATATGCCCAACCCTATCACCTTGATCCACATCGCGTTTCCTGTTCTTTTTGCCTGCTGCCACCCTCTGACTCTTGGCTCCTACCCTCTGTGTGAGCAAAGAAGCAGTAAGGGACATTACGGGTGCACCCGGACATCACACAGCATCACAGATCCTCGATTGATTCATGCAGTTGTAATGTCGAGGAGCATTAAACGACTAATACAGGGGCAGTAGGACCGCAGGAAAAGAGTAGGACTGAAGGACACTGGTCATTACTTCTGTTGGGGGGGTTTAACAGGACGCAGAGGATGCAAAGGGGTCAGTTGGTCATTAGCTGCAGATATGTTGATCACAGATGAGGGGAATGGCATTTGAATGGAAGTATTCCTGTAACCCGAATAAAGATGAGTAGAAACATACCGTGTGGTGGTGGCCCCATTTGCAGGAGGAATTCTACAACTGTCACAGGATAGTTATGTTCCTGTGTACCTGTGGATCCGATCGGCAGTTCTGAGCTTTGTCCTTGACCTGGAGGGCCCAGCCTACTACACTCATTACATGTTAGGGCCATGAGCTCACCCAGAGTCTCTCTGGCATCCCTCCTTCCTCTCCTGGTGACTGCCCTGCAGTGCACAGTGAACCATGGTGCCAGTCAGTCCTCACAATTGAAGCCTCTCATCATGGAGAGCTGGTCTCTGGGAACAAGTGGTGCACTGCGCAGAGCCGCACAAGAGTCTCTGTTGGGTGACTGTGCTATTGAGCATGCCAATCACAATTTCAGGGAGAGGATGCCAGACTGTCCGGGATACAATGAGAATCTCAGATGCTCACTGAAGTGCTAGTCAACACACAGCGCCATAACCAAACTTCCATTGGCTGCTTGTCGCTGCAAGAGGGGGCTGGAAGGCTGGGGCTGTAAACAAAGCTCTTATCTACAATCAGGCTGATGAAATTGGAAATAGACATTGTCAGCCGAGTCAGGTGATTTGCGTGAGCACCCTTGGAACTCACAGTAATGTAGGGAAATTCCCAAAATGTTTTTGTGTAACCCTCAGTAAGTGACACTTGGCAGACTTCTGTGAGGTAAGCTACAAAGTACCACCTTTTCCTAAAGGGAGACAACAAGGCAGGCAGTAGGTAGCTCATCATGCTTGGAGTACATGGATGTTCAATCATATGTGCGATCTGATAGATTCAAAGCTCAACCAATCGGGGTTTACAGGTGCAGCGCAAACTTCACAATTCCTCATAAAACCTGGGTCTCATTCCTGGTGGTACAGTGTCACTGTTCAGCTTTAATGGGAAAGGGTGGAGGGCAGTGGCAGCTCACCGAGGGAGTGCTGCGGGGCAGCAGGGCGGGGGAGATGCAGGATGGGGGGATAGTGGACTCAGACATATGACAGTACGGAGTAAAATAAGTAAATAAATAAATAAAACTATTGACCTAGCTTTCGCTGCATCACCGAGTTGGCGATGCAGCGAACGCAAGGTAAATAGTTTTATTTATTAAAAAGTGAAGGATAGTTCAGGATTTCTGAAAAATTAACCACATTGGTGTTCCAGGCTATCCTGTTGTACCAAACCCTGCTGTGATTTGTTCTGAATTCCAACCGAGGCAAAATGTTTTATGGTCATTGACTTCTGTGAGGTCTTCTTTTCGGTCTCCCTACACGAAGAGAGCCTCTTTCGCTTTGCATTCTGGTTCCAAGAGAAGACTCTCAAGTGGTGTCTTGCTCCACAAGGGTATACTGAAAGTCAATTCTATTTCAAACAGATATTTAAAAAGAATCTAGAATTTCAGCAGTTACCATTTATTTAGACCCTAATCTAGTACGTTGATGATCTTCTGATTCCTTCGATGACCAAGGAAGCCTGCAGACAAGACACAATTGCTTTGCTCAACCACCTGGCTGAGAAGGGGCATAAAGTTTCTGAGGAGAAATTACATTATTATCAAATAGAAGTCATGTACCTGGGACATCACATAGGAAAGTGAGTGAGGCGAGAGTCCCAGGAACGCATTGAGACAGACCTTAAAGTAAGACAGTCCTTAAAATGTAGTTCCCAACCACGCAGGAGAAGTACAAAAGTTCTTGAGCATGGTTGGCTATTGCTGACAATAAGCAGCCTCTCTTGGAATGCCAGACTATACTAAGGAGTTTGTGCTCTTTTCTGGGGTGGGTGATAAATGCTGCTCCGTCGACGGAGTTCGTGTAGTTTTTCCCACTCCCCTTTACACTTGTTACGCGGAGTTCTGGCAAAACGGTGCGAACCGCAGTGTGACTGAGTTTTTTCTCATGTGTGGGGCGACAACGTTAAGTTGGCAAGTACGAGTGGAAATTGATGTATTCGTCCACAATTTCAGGTGCTAGGATGACACCCAGCAAGAATTTCTTAACTCAGACCGTCTTGGGAGGTCGCAACCATTCGCGATAAGAAAGCTGCCACTCGAGCAGCAGCAAAGAAGCAGCGCCTCTGGAGCACCGCATGGTGCAGTTCAAGCTCTTTTTGCAGCACAGAATAAGCTCCCAGTGGTTAAAATCAGTGCAAGCAACGCAACCTGCTTATTTATGCCTAGTTTTGGAACTCAGTGGAATCTCACAGAGTTTTTATGTAAATCTGTGGAATTCCTAGGAGTGAAACTTCGCCATTTCTGTCCACCCCTACTCTTTTGCTATGAGAGAGATGGGTGTACACTGTCCATACTAAAACAGACCCATGGGAAGACAATATCTTTGTTAAAAAAATTGATTTTTTTACTTATATCAAAAACAAAAATATCGGAGGAAAAAATATTGTCACCTTTAAATAAACAAAATATTAATTCACACAATATTGAGTACAATAATATTGCAAAAGTAATGACTATATCATTAAGAAAAAGTATAAAACACCTTTTATGTAAAATAATTATTTAAAATGAACCTAAAACATTGGACACACGTGTTCGGTTTAAATAGAAATATATAACATCCCCAAAATATTTATAATTCACCCCAATGAAATATATACCTAAATTCCTAACAATATAACCAAACAAAATTTGCATTAACTACAAACTACAAACAATCTAAATATTAATAAAAAACTAAATATATATAAAGTGCATTCAAAACTATCAAACTGTATATGAAACATTTTATAAACAAAACCTTTACCATAGAAGGACATAACTGATAAAATGAAAATGAAAATAACTAATAAAATCAAAATACAAACAGCCTTATCTAATAAAATTAGACAAACAATTAAATCAACACTATAAAAGAAAAAAGAATTTTACCAACTAAAATCAACAAAGACTGCAAAATGAAGCCACTCTGCTTGCTTCTCCGACCAGAACCTTAAAGAAGAAATATATACATCTTGACAACTACCTAACCAAGTAAGTAAAACTTATATTAGAACTAAAACTTACTTGTAATAAAATAAAAACATTAAAATAGCAACTATTTAAGAACGCACTCTCCAACTTCTACGTCTTTAGATGTACCTCCTAAATGAAAACACTAAAACTTGAAAAGTGAATACCTGCCTGAAGAAATAAACACCTATCACAAACCAGCAAAAAGATATAACATAGTAATTATACACAAATTATTAAAAAAGATAAACTCACCACAAAAGCAAGTAAAAATAAATCTAATGACCCCCAAACTCTACAAACTGCCAACAAATAAACATTTACAATGAAACTGACACTTTTCCCCCTTCCAACAGAGAAGAAAAAATCTGTTCCACATTACAATACCCCTAACGAAAAAGCTACAAAACAATGTGAAACATTTAAAAAGTATAGATAATAAAAATATTTGCATAATTTTATATGTTATATTATTGATCAGTACAGCACCCCAATCACCCTAGGGGCTATCCAGGAGGTTGGGTAGGTGTGTAAGTTTGTGGTCCCCAAAGTGCTTCTACGAAGAGGCATATCTTCAGCTTCTGGTGGAACTCAAGCAGTGAGGAGGAGGCTCTAACGTATTGAGGGAGGCAGTTCCATGTCTTGGGTACGATGTAGGAGAACAACCAACCCCCCTTTTTTGCTTTTGCAGATGCCGAGAATGTGTGCAAGTGATAATGAGGCATAGCATAGGTATCTGGTGGGTTTGTTAAAGCGTATGCAGCTGTTCAGATATTCTGGTCTTGTGCTGTGTAGGGCTTTGTATGTGTGCATATATGTAAATAACAAACATATAAACTGTAAAAAAAATTCATTTATTTATGCTATTGCACTACTTAAAGATACAATGACAGAGAGCTAAATAGATAACATGCTAGAAAGGAAAACAGTTAATACGTCAAATGGGCTACACCTTCAACTAAGAAAGCACATTGACTGAAAATGTGAAATGGAAATGTACCAAATATTATTCTAATGCATGCGATGGGAGAGCCACAACAAAAGATGATGTAATTCATGAAAGGGAACACAACCACTGTCCAAATGTAATAGAAATAGAAGTAAGGGAGGTATTGCAGGATATAAGAGAGGCAAGAAGTCCAGGAACCCACAACCAAAATCCTTAAAAATATACTGCTTTAAGGCCCCCAAACACATCATAGGCTAACTACCACCTATACCCTCTCTAAAACGTTTAATTGCACAAATGAAAAAATGCCACCAACAGTACTCATTTTGCCCCTAGAAGATACCAAGATATAGAAATACCTGAACAGTTAACATTGACAGATAATGAAAACCATATCCTGTTATATGACAACCTAAACAATGATAAATGAATCCTAATACATTCGACAGCAGATAACCTACTAAAACTAAGATATTGTCTAACTTGAATGATGGATGGGACCTTCAAAATGTGTCTGAAACCATGTATTCAGATATACACAATATGTGGTGAATACCACAATACAAATATCACTTTTATATATGCCCTAATACTAAATAAACAAAGCAGCACTTACTGCAAACTCTTAAACCCTATCAAACATACAACAAGGAACTACTATCATAAAGCCATGGTTCAAACCATTAAAAACATGTAACTCCACACAGCCATACAAGGCTGTAACTACCATTTTAATCAAAGCATATGGAGACACCTCTAACAATCTCCACTAACTGTAGAATATGCTGCAAACAGCCAATTGCCTTTGAAATAAAAACATGACAGCACTAACCTATGGCCCTGTCACAGAGGTAGCTAACCACTAACATTTACTAATAGAAAACCCTTTCTACCAACAAAACAGAGAATAAATAAGGGCCCAATTGTGAGTTTGGCGGTCCGATGGACCGCCAAACCCAAGGTGGATGTGCAGCAACTGCTGCACTTGCGGTTTGATCACCCCATTATCACTTTGGCGGTCAGACTACTATAGACCACTGCTACCAACAAGGAATCGCACTCCCTGGTGGTCATGCAATGATCTGAGGCCATAATATGCTGGTGGTGCAGGTGCTGCACCTATGAGCCTTTGAAAGGCAGCATCTTGGGCCAGCTGCCGTAGGACCCACTGCCCGGATTACAAATTGTACTCTGGCGGGCAGTCAGCGGTTGAGATTGATGGTGTTGGAGTAGGGTGGGCACCCGCTCCCACACTGCCAAACTCCTAATCAGCGATACCAAAGGGAATGATGGACGGAGCATTGAAGCAAAGCAAACACTCACCCCAAGTCAACCTATCTGGGTTTAATCCATCATCATTCTTTAGCTCACTCCACCACCCCAGTTCAGACATGGCCATATGCAAATCAGTTTGACCCTGTGCCTCATGGAAACATCCCAGCACGAACTGCCAAGCCATGTCTTCCCTGGACCGGAAACAAGCATCCTGGAACCGGTTTCTGGCTAATCAGCCGTCATCGGCCAGGCTAGCTTGAATCCAGTGGCAAAGTGAGCAAGGGACCCACGTCGGGCATACCCTGCCAACTTAGGGCGAACAAAGCGATACCAAAGGGGATGATGGTCGGAGAGTTGGAGCAAATCAAACACTCACCCCCAGTCAACTGATCTTGGTTTAATCCATCATCATTCTTTAGCTCACTCCACCACCCCAGTTCAGACATGGCCATATGCAAATTAGTCTGAACCTGTGCCTCATGGGAATCGCTTTGTTTGCCCTAAGTTGGCAGGGTATGCCCAGACGTGGGTCCCTTGCTCATGGGAACTCATGGGAACAGTCCAGCCCGAACTGCCAAGCCATGTCTTCCCTGGACGGAAACAAGCATCCTGGGACCAGTTTCTGGCTAATCAGCCGTCATCAGCCAGGCTAGCTTGAATCCAGTGGCAAAGTGAGAAAGGGACCCACATCTGGGCATAACCTGCCAACTTAGGGTGAACAAAGCGATACCAAAGGGGATGATGGACGGAGCGTTGGAGCAAATCAAACACTCACCCCAGTCAACTGATCTGGGTTTAATCCATCATCATTATTTAGCTCACTCCACCACCCCAGTTCAGACATGGCCATATGCAAATCAGTCTGACCCTGTGCCTCATGGGAATCGCTTTGTTCGCCCTAAGTTGGCAGGGTATGCCCAGACGTGGGTCCCTTGCTCACTTTGCCACTGGAATCAAGATAGCCTGAAATGGTATGAGTGAAAGGAAAGGATGCATCAGTGGGTATTGGGTAACTGAATGGATGGGTGAAAGGATGATTGAAAGAAAGCGTGGATACTGAATGAATGGATAATGGTTCGGAAATTGTGATGTGGGCTGGATGAGAAAATATAAAGCTTAAATCACGGTGGCTATGGCTGAATATAGAAGAATGAAAGAATGATTGAATAATTGCTTGGATGAATAAACAAGAGAGATCTTCTTTAAGGGGGCAAGCTGCTCACCTACTTCGCTTAGTTTGTATTATGGTTATCAAAGCTATAGTTAAAAGTGGGAGGTATTTTAATTTTGTTCTAATTCCTTGACTTAGTATATTTGTTAAGCAAGACAGATATGTATCCCACCCATAATTCATTACCCCACTCCCTGTGCATGGCATTTCACTACACATGACCGAAGTGCAGTGTGGTTCAATTCTTGACTGCAGTGTTGCCGTGCAATGTGCATCTGCTTCAGTTAATGCAGCATTTTCAAAGTTTTCAATGTATTTCCCTTCACCACTCAGTCACCTCTTAGCGCTTCACTCCTTAATTCTTTCCTAAGTTCTTCCCACCCAGCCTACCAAAAAATTGAAAAATCAATTCTTGGCGTATGTCACATTTTTATGGCCATGTGAAGTGATGCCATAATATATTTCATGGTCTCCCTTAACAGATTTATTTACTGCCTGTTCAGATTTTTCCTTTCAATGTTCATCTATTACAGTGGCTTAGGCACATGCTTAGGCACATGACGAATCGATGATCGGTGACATCCCTCTATTCTATAGCAAAAGCTTTACCTACCCGCTTAATTTTTCTACCTTACCCTGCAGTAGAGTAAGTCAAGATTCCTTTCCTTACTGCCCATCGAATACATTTGTTGGAAAAAATTTGTGGTGGTGGGCGAGGCCAGTAAGTAAAGTGGGACTAAGTGCTAGATTTGATTTCAAGTTTGGCATAAGGGATACTCTGTGACAAACTTGCCAAATACAATCTATAAAGCCCATTCCTTTCCCTGTAGTGCAGTACAACTTTTTCACCAGTTTACTTACGACAGACAGGATAATAATATCCACATTTTATATGTGATGTGTGTGGCCTAGTATTACATTTATTATTCATCTAGCTCTTTGGATTCAGTGTATGAACTGAAAGGCATTTGTAGAAGAGCAGGGCCATTGGAATTAAAGATAGATAATTCTCATCTACAGCTGCCCCAGCTGCAGACAGTAGCAAAGTACCCGACGTGCTGGCTACCATGCCTCCATTAATTTAGCACAACAACTTGTGCTCCATAGTGCATAATGACTTACTAATTAATGAGAGGTAATTTATTTTTATGTTTCTACTCAATGTGTCTGTTTAGTAACTAGAAAAGCCTTTAACAGAAAAAAAAATCAAATCACTGTTTTTATAATCTGGTGTTATTCTGCCTTCATTCTTTTCTGCCAGACTGTCACTGCTTTTCATGTGAGGCATGTGTGGTTAAAAATAAAATTGGCCCTATGACTCGCCTAATCATAAACACATCAAATTCCAATGGCCCCAGGGGACCGGCAATGTACTGCTACTCTGCCACCCACTACTTAATTTCAAACAAGTGTTTGCACAGAGCATTGTCTACAATTTGTCTTTTTTCTTTTTGTTTTTCTCAATATAGCTACTTCTGCTAGTCCACCAGCACCACCCACCAGGCAGGAAATATCGGCTCTGATGTGGCGGCAGAGGCTGGAGACCATTCACTCCAAATACCGGTGACTTGTGCCCTGGAGGATGAAGAGGCAGAAGTAGCTGCCTCTGACCCAGGACCCTGATCAAAAAGCCAGCCCCAGCCTCAGCCTCTCGGACATTACATCACAAATGCCACCACCATCTGTTAGGGGCCCTGACTGCCACTGCTGTCACCCCCTCCTGCTCGAACAGGCAATTTCAGCTTTGTATTCTGCAGCGGCTCGACCGTTTTGAAAGCTGGCTAGGGAGCACAGAGCAAAGCCTGGACCAGCTCCAGACCCGTAAGGACAATGCCCTCTTCTACGCCCTTTTTAATGTTTTTTTTGGGTGGGAAGGACTTGTTGTGGGTGGAGAGGGTGGGTTGGGACTGGGTGTTTTTCTTAGTTAGTTATAAATAGTTATATATCCTTGTTTTATTACCCTACGTAACTATCTTGATCAATAGGGAGGATGCAGCCATGACCTATATTGCCTAAAACAAAATAGATAAACGATTTCTTAACTGGAGTAGCAGTTAGTTGCCTACTTATTAACTTAACTAGTTCACTTAACTCCATATTTCTTTTACCTGAATATAGATAAAGCAATAAAAGGAGAGCATCACAACTTCACAAGTGAGGTCCTACTCCCACCCATGTGACCTCCAACTGTAGGATTACTTGGAAAGATTATCCATTTCAGGCCTCTAAATGGAAATAAAAACACTGATTTGGTGGGAGATACATTATATCTTAGCTTTACAAAGAATTGAGACCAGACTACTACGTAACACAATAAAAAATACCTGATAGTGATGAAATGAAAAAATATATATATTGTAACTTCTACTGAGCAATGTGGAGCTAGTATTTAATTAAAACGAAAGTTACAAAATCCACGAGTCATAAAAAGTTGACTTAAAGTCAGGAGTGGACAAGATTTATGCAACATAAAGCCTAAATGATGATGCTTACAATTGATGTTCTTCTAAATCTAAAATATGGATCACTTTTATGTGTGGGTGGGTAAATGGGGCCAAGTGTGAGCTAATGCTTTGGTAATAGAAGATCCTGCAGTGAGTTGGTGTCACTTTCACTACATCCACCCCACCATGTCTGTGATCCATTTATGGTGTAAATTAAGTCACACCTCAAAAAAACAGAGCCCGGAGGAAGAGGTTTAAGGGTTTGATGAATGGATGGGAAAGGGGATTTGGGGAAAGGTGTGATGAAGACAAACAATACACAAGGACAATCTTCATCGGAGGATGAGCAGCACATTATCGTCATCAGTCTGATGTGGTAAGACACAATACATTTAAATGCATTGCAAACAGTCCTTCTGCTCCAGAGACCCAAGTTATCAGATATTTAAATAATCTGTCTTCCAGGTTTGAAAACATCACATTTTGGAGGAGTGAAACCACCCAGTTCTAAAATATGATTGTTAAAAGAAAAATAATACTGTGGTGCACCTGAATTCTCCTCAGGAATTCCATCACTCTTGGGTGCCTGTCTGGACCAGTAAGCAGGAGTTCAGCTTTCGCCCTTCATTCGTGGAGGTCTGCGGATTGTAAAACAGAAACTGTATTTTACAGCCAAGTAGAAGGACAGAAAGAAGGTAAGCTTCATGATGAGCATACCAAGAAGACTCAGAGGCAAAGCAAAAAACAAGAGTTTCACTTTTGCCACCAATGCAACACACACACTCAGCAGCATTTCCCAAATCAATGCACCTCTCTCCATTCCACATAGCTGAGTACTAGGCCTCAGAGTCATGGTTTGCCTTTGAAGTTGATAATTTCTTTCTTCTAGCTGGTGATGAGGCAGTCCCGCCCTGAGTTCTTCCATCCTCCTCCTGACTCTGAGTAACTCAATCCCATGATGCAGCGCTGACTGGAATAGGAACTCTGGCAAAATAGGTCCGACTCGGAACCTTCTATTTTGAGCAGATGACTGCCACAAATTCTAAGTATCCCACTCCTTCCACAAAAGTAAAAGGGAGGAGGCCCAGTGCTAATATTTTTGCCAGCTTCCGTTGTACAAATGTGTCTTTCAGCGGTTTAGGTCATACGGCCCCTCCTGCCTAAACATGCCCATTATAGTAGCCTGCATTTTTTTTCTTCCTTTCTGGAGCCACTGACACAAGTGACTTTTGAGAAGTAGGTGGTGGTAGACTAAGTGCCCATCGAGGTGGGGCAGTCACTGTATGGCTTGGTGTCTCCATCTGATTCTGAGTCTTGTGCCATTGTGAAGGTGGGTGATTCTGCTGGTGCACGATTTGGGACAGGGCTGCTTTGCACGAGGATGTCACTCTCTTCTTCCTCATCATCACCTCCCACAGTGATTAGACTTGTAGTTGATGTTCCCTGGCTCGCCTCACTTTCACCATCACAACCATGTTCAGCAATTTTTTAAGGTGCTCCTCCCACTGGATTATGTGATGTTTTTCATAAGGGTCGTTTGGCCTTCAGCACCATAATGTGAAACAGGCTTAACTCAATGAATGCACCATTGTGGCAAATGGTGCCTATTGCAGTGTTCTCCTTATCTCTGCTAATCATAAAAAAGTCCCAAACTGAGGAGGAGCAAATTTTTACTGGGCCACTACCAAAGCCTGAAGAAGAATTAGAGGTAGGTCGATGTGCCGTCGATTACCTCTCTGCAGTACATACTTCTACTGAGGTAGTGCCTAGTGCAGGTCTCAGCTGGGCTTTGCAAATATGGGAGCTAGTGGTGCTACCTGTGGCACATCCATCGGAGCAGGTTGAATAGAAATGTTGGACTCCTCTGTGTCACCTTCCAAAATGCCTAGTTCATCGTCGTCATCAACCTCATCATCCCCTTTCATAATTCTAAGGCTTTCAGAAACGTTTCTTTTCCCTTACCTTTCATGGTGTCTCCTGGCCTCTGGTGGGGTCCATGGCACTTTCATATTATTATCATCAGAAGTGGTGCTTGAAGAAGATAGTGGAGTAGTACCCTTTCTTTTACTTGCTGGAGGTCTGGGAGCCAATGATTCTAAAAGAGGAGGGGACATATTACTAACAAGTAGCAATATTTATCGCTAAATAGGCTTAGCAGCGATTTTTTTATCGCTGCCTATCGCTGGATATGTTAGCGGAGAAAACATGCTATTAGCAACGTTTTTTCCATTGTGCGAAAATATCCAGCGATAGCGGCGAAATGCGTGAATATCGCTGAGAATACAGCGATATTCACGCATTAGCGACAAAATGCTCTTAGCCATGTTACCCACCTCCCATTGGATAACATGGCTAAGAACTGGTCTGAGCAGGCGTTAGTTTTTGGCGACAGCGGGAATATTTCCATCGCTACGCCTGACTTGCTAATAAGCGATAGCAACATTAGCAACTGCTTTCAGTCGCTAACAGGTTGGGTACGCCCACTTTGCATGTCATTAGCGATAAATATCGCTGACATGCAAAGCGGGCCCCAAACCGC
The DNA here is from genome assembly GCF_964263255.1 of Lissotriton vulgaris. NCBI lineage: Eukaryota > Metazoa > Chordata > Amphibia > Caudata > Salamandridae > Lissotriton > Lissotriton vulgaris. The sequence goes on from NC_141691.1 coordinate 728,033,123, forward strand.
TCGCTATCGCCTAAAAGCTGTCGCTAACATCAGTTAGCGACAGCTTGCTAATAGAGCAATAGACTTATCGCCGCTTAGCTGCCGAAAACGGCAGCTAAACCGGCGATAATTGCCTATCTCCCCCCTTGGTAATATGCCCCCGGGTTCTTGCTCAGCAGGATGCTCGACCTCCAGTACTACTTTAACATCAGGAAGATGTACTTTTGCTGGCTGCGGCTGCTGTCCACTTTACTCTGTTTACTAAAACAATTGGGTACTACTTTGCAAAAGAGACAAATCCAATTCACTGTCACTGTTAATCGGCATCACCATGATTGCAGTGGCTGCATCACTGATACACATGGTCTTCGGCTTAGGTTGGGGTGGTGCTGTTGATGCACAAGTGCTGCTTCCAGCTTGCTCCCTGGAAGCATGCGACGTTGTCCGAAAAAGATTTTGGCTGACACGCCACTATTGGAAAACTGCTTCTTCTCACAGACTGCTTTCCTTGCTGCAGCTTTCTTTAAGGCCATCTTAAAGCTCTCAGCTGCGAGTGGCACTAAGCTGCACAAGCAAAAGAGATTGGAGAACTGATGTGTGACGTCACTGTACAGGCCTTCTGGTTGGCAGTACTATGGGTGATGTCTTTTTGTCTCTTGTGCACTAAAAGCAAACAAGCAAGAAAACATTTAGTGAAAAAAGGCATTTTTGCAGTTTAAACACAGATAAAGGCAATATTAGTGGGGTTGGTTAATTATGTAATAACCACTTTAAATTCAAACCACACACCATACCATGAAATGTAATTCCCCATCAGAATAACATACAATATGCAGATAAAGCGCTTTCCTTTATGTCCATATATTCTAAAGAAGACATCTGTTGAACTCAGAGAACGGCATGGACAAATGGAATAATAATCTTAAAAAAATGGAGATTAGTGTGTACCTATGACAGGCAATGTGGTCAAGGGTGAAATAGAAGAATCATAAAAAAATTAATGATGCTGATATGTCAGCCAGGGTATCCAGGTGGAAATAAAATGATAAATTAAAAAAAAAATGCTGTTGCGGGGCTGTGCGCCTATGGTGGATGGAGGGGTGGATTGACTGAGACAAAATGAAAAAAAAAAACGAAATACAAAAAAAATTACAAAATTCAAAAAGATAAACAAATGTTTTAAACCAAGTATGTAAATTACGGGCCCGATTCACAGAACTAACTTAAGACAAAATCCTAAACTTACTACCATTTTCGTATTCACAGAAGGCACTTACTCATTTTGGTATTCACAGAAGGCACTTACTCATTTCGGTATTCACAGAAGTTAGTAGTCCTAACTTTAGGACTCCTAAATGCCTTCTGTGAATACCAAAAGTCTTAAAATTAGGATTTTTCTCAGTTTAGGAGTCCTAAAGTTAGGAGTCCTAACTTTACTACTACTAAATTGAGAAAAATCCTAATTTTAAGACTTTCGGTATTCACAGAAGGCATTTAGGAGTCCAAAAGTTAGGAGTCTTAACTTTACTACTACTAAATTGAGAAAAATCCTAATTTTATTACTTTCGGTATTCACAGAAGGCATTTAGGAGTCCTAAAGTTAGGAGTCCTAACTTTACTACTACTAAATTGAGAAAAATCCTAATTTTAAGACTTTTGGTATTCACAGAAGGCCTTTAGGAGTCCTAAAATTAGGAGTCTTAACTTTACTACTACTAAATTGAGAAATATCCTAATTTTAATACTTTCGGTATTCACAGAAGGCATTTAGGAGTCCTAAAGTTAGGACTACTAACTTCTGTGAATACCGAAATGAGTAAGTGCCTTCTGTGAATACCAAAATGGTAGTACGTTTTGGATTTTGTCTTAAGTTAGTTCTGTGAATCGGGCCCTACCTTTTTACATTTAAAAAAACTTACAATAAAAAATATAACAATATTTATCTATCTATCTGCCTGTCTGTCTGTCGGTCTGTCTGGTTGTCTGTTTGTCTATCTATCTATAATATATATTTTACACAGTGACAATCGCCACTGTGTAGTTATAGTTAGGAAAGCGTTTTATAGGACATAGATTGTTTGGTTTGTTAATAACTTTGGCACCATTTGACGAATCTTCACGAAACTTTCAACAAAATAGGTTAAGCCAACTCAGCTCCTTCCTGAATGTTTCTGGGTTATTCGTCAAGTGGGGACTGTGATAAGGCGGGGTTGCAAAACTCATTTTCCTCATACAATTTTCCATAGGAAAAAATTTCTAAATGGAATTCTACCAACTGTGGAAGAAAACTAGATATTTACACAAAAAGCATGTTTTTGGTGATTTGGGGTTAGATGTATCAACATACCCTTTTGCGATTTCCAAATAGCGATTTTTAAGGAATCGCTATTTGGAAATTACAAAATGGCATGTATGTAGAAATTTGCTATTTTTTAGCGATTTCTTAAAATTCCTTATTTGCGATTAGCAAATTGCTAATCGCAAATAAGGAATAATTTCCCATTCATTTCATGAATGTGAAATTATTCTCAATTTGCGATTCGCAATTTGCTAATTGCAAATTGAGAATAATTTCAAGGGTGCAAGGGTGTCTCAAGGACACCCTGCTGCACCCCTGAAAATGACATTTGTGCGCATATGGCGCACATACATGTATGAGCGTCACATGGCACCTTTACAAATTGCACAAGTGGGTGGTAATTTGCGATTTCTTAGCTAAAATTTGCTTAAATGAAATGTTTCATACATAGCAAGAAAAAAGCTTGATACATCTACCCCTTATTGTAAATATGTTCAGTAAGGGTGGGCGGGCAGCTACGCTCCGTGCACGGAGTGTGCGTAGTGCTGGCTTCTACGCATTTTGCGTAGCAGGCGTAGAATTCGGCACTACGCACGCTCCGCAGACGGTGCGTAGCTGGCCGCCACCCGCCTCCCTCCCGCCCTCCCTAAATACTTTAATTTAAATGTGTGAACGAATTAAAAGGCACTTACCTTGCCCGCCGCTGCCCGCCGCGTCCCCGGGGCTCGCTCTCTTCATCGCTGCCGTCTTGGGTACTAATGCGCATGCGCGGGCGGCCGCGCTTGCGCATTTCTCACGAGAAATGCGCATGCGCGGCCGCCCGCGCATGCGCATTAGTACCCAAGACGGGGGCGATGAAGAGAGGGTGCCCCGGAGACGCGGCGGGCAGCGGCGCGCAAGGTAAGTGCCTTTTAATTCTTTTACACATTTAATTTAAAGTATTTAGGGAGGGTGGGAGGGAGGGAGGCCTGCGGTGCGTAGTGGGGCTACGCGGAGTGCGGAGGTGGGCGTAGTTTCTCACCCACTTTACGTAGCTCCGCAAAGCCCCACTACGCCCACTACGCCCAGGGTTAATGTTCAGTAGGTTTTGAGAAATTATTGTTTGAAATATATTTACAGCGAGTAGTACAGCAGACCGGCAGCTCAAAAGATAGAATCTGAACGGCTGCCTCACATCAAGAAAGATATTTGCGAGACATTTTAGGACTCGGGGAGTCAATTCCTGTGTCCCAAAAAAAACCATATCGATGGACAAGGTAAGAATACCTTGATGCTTTGGAGCGAAAACCAAAATTTGTTTTAGCGATACCACAACACCACAGTATTTTTTCTTTAAAGGCAGGCTCTTACCCTTTTCAATTAAAAGCCCCTTGGGTTAGGCCAGTGCCCGGGCAGTCGGTACATCTATATTGATTAAATAAAGTGGTGGGTCTGTGAGGGTGCCCCCCTCCCCAAGCCAATCAATGGCTTATAACATATTTTTGATTATCAAACCATGTCCAATCATGACTAAAAGAATGGAGAGTAGAGACAGCTTTCTATGGCTCCATGAATGAATAGTGGGAAGGTGAGGAGTGGGTGGATGAATTATTTCATGAATGGATTATTTTTTATAAAGTATTTTAGCTACATGGAGCAATTGGTCTCAATGCACTGACCAAAGGTGGGGGGTCTGGTTTTCATTTTATTTAATTTTAGCTTCTGCATTAAAACATTACTGTTCCCAAAAACTACTGCCAGCAATCAATATGAAACAGGTGTAGCCTGGATATATTTAACACACTGCACAGAATTAGCATTAAGCTTTTGTTGGACTTAGCCCATTCTGCATTGTCTACTTACTCCTATTTGTTTTATTGCTGAATTAGTTTTTGTTGGTTTTAGGACTCTACAAACTTTGCCACTGCTAACCAGTACTAAAGTGCTTGTGCTCTCTTGTTTAAACGTTAAATTAGCTTATACCCAATTGGCATATTTAATTGATTTGTAAGTCTCAAGTAAAGTGGCCCAACCTCTGCCCAAGGCCTGTAAATGAAATGTTACTAGTGGGCCTGTAATACGGATTGTGCCACACACTTATGTAGCACATTAAACATATCTCAAGCCTGCCATTACAGCCTGTATGTGTACAGTTTTAAACTGCCATGTCGACCTGGCAAGGAAAACCCTTTGCCAGCACCTTCCGTGTTTACACATATATATGTAACCCCTAGGGTAGGAACTGGTCAGTCCGGAGGGCAGGGTGCAATTTATTTAAAAAGTAGGACATGCACTTTTAGGTTTTACTTGTACTGGTAAAGAAAAACTCTTAATTTATTTTTTTTCACAACTGCAAGGCCTACCACTGCCATAGGATAACACTGAAGTTACCTTGTTACATTTTATAAGACTAATTTCCAAATGGGAGCAGGCAACCAGTTCATGTTTGGTGTCTCTTGAATTGTAATTTAAAATCTTAACTTATGGTGAAGTCAAAATTTAAATTACAATTTTGAAAATGCCACTATGTAATTATAGTTTCTCATGAAGAGGGCAACCATGTAGCACTGAATTTTGTTACAGATAATGTACCATTGAATTACTTGTCTTATAGAGCACAAGCTTACACTCAGTAGTCTTCATGTGCTGACTGATTATCATTAAGCAGTGTTTACTCATTTTATGTTTCATTCACATTTTGTGAACTACACTAGGTTTTATTTGGGCATGCACTTTAGGTGTCTGTCACCATACTCATGAGCACTCTTTTGCTTCGACTCTGTGTGTAGCACTAATCATTGCACGTTTACCTCATTTTGTGCAGCAGGCAGATTATTTTGGTTTCTTATAGATGATTAGGTTCAAGTCGGGCAGAGTTTTATGTATTAAATAGGAGGACACAGATATTCATTAATTATTTTTTTCACGTTGGATGTTTTCTTCAGAGACACTACTCATAATCGATTGATGCCATCTGATGGGGAGTATTCTCTTCACTTCAAGTTGAGCGTCTGACTACATTTTATCCAGGCATTTCACTATTCCAATATGGCCGTGTCTTTTTCGTCAGTAATAGACTGACGAGTCCTTCCTCTATTTTTTACACATGCACTCGCAGCGTGCAAGCGTTTACTTATGGCGAGGTGGACAGCTCTCAGTGACAGTACTTTGGCGCCGGACTTGAAACAGAGAGAGTTTTCTTTTAATCTGAAGGCATTCTTAGGTTAGAGCACTCGCAACACTCGAATAAGAGGCTGTTCATGTTAATTTGCAGAATCATCACTTTCAACAGAAAGAGTGGTGGGATTCGATTAAGGCATTACTAGCTTTGTAAGTGCCCTTTTTCCTTTTTTTCCATCTGATGCTCTCCTTAACATTTATAATGGGCTCATTCTGATAGTGACCACATATCGTTTACAGCCAGTATTCTGCTGCTCGAGCAGCAGTGAACCTTCCACGCTTGTTAATCACCACGAATCATGGTTGGTGTCGGCGCATTTGGACGCCTGGTAAGTTTAAGTGCTCTCCGCTTTACTCTTAGTAACATTATGGTCAATATGTAGGGCATGTTTATATGGTGCCTAGGATCATTGATATTGAATTTCTTTTTGACTTCACAGACCGGTTTCTGGCATATTTTGATAGACCAGCTTTAGGTCTGGACACAGTTTTTCAACTAGGTAGACATGTTTTTTGCACATGTGTGTTGGTATAGCGCTTTTCCTTTGTCTTTTTACTCCTAGCACAGGGTGAATTGGGACCTTTGGCACTCTTAACACTTTGTGTGCTTTGTTGTTCTAGTGTCACAACATTCACAGTAATCTGGTGGTCATCTACTAATTTGCTCTTCCTGAGTGTAACTCACACATTATTCTTGAACTTTCCCGGATATTATGGGTCCACAGAGTATGTTAATTCATGCTTTCATAAAACAATGATATTTAATTTCTATACAATGAATGTAACCTATTTGCTTGTAGATATCCCCTGAAAAAGGGTGTTGGCTACACCAGAAATGCATTGGGATTTGGATTGAAGAACAAGCCATATTTCATTGTTTATAATCTGATTATATGGACTGTTGAAACATTTTTTGATTTGGATATACATTACAAAAGCGAACACAAAGAAGTATATTTGCACGACGGACTTGGTTGATTGTTTAAACTTTTCATTGTACAGTTACAGTTCTTTGTTTATTTGTGGAGCAACAGATTACATTGTTTTTCCTTTCGTAAATATGTCCTATACATTTTTGATGAAACGTTAATACACACTCATGTAGGAGTATATCAGATAGTGAACATCCTGTCTAGATCATTATGCTCTAGTTTGTACTTTCTACCTTTAGAAAGTTGGCATTTTATTGTCTTAGCCATTTGGTGCCTTCAGCCAGTCTCTAGGTCACATGACTTGGTGTAGTTGACAGTTGGGCTTTGTGCATTCGTCCCAGACAGCCACATACAATGGAGAGCTTAGGTGTTACTGGATGGGTCATCACTGGCAGGGTTGGAGGGGGGCGTAGTGCCCAGCCCCACTAACACTTGAATAGGCTGTATCCTGTCTCCACACAAAAGACTGCACACTACTTGCAGTTAGTTTGGAGCCAGGGCCAGGAAGGCAGGGGACCTGTGCACTTCAAAGGCAGGTCTCTAGAAGCTTCTCCCCACTTCAAATTATTAACTGGGTATAATTACTCGACCCTCGACCCCAACTCTTCAGTACACTACTGAACCTGTGGATACTCTGCCAGGAAGAAGGAATGCTGTGCTGCCGAAAGGACTGCCACTCTACAGGACTGCTGCACTGAAGGAACTACTGCCCTATTGGGCTGACCTGCTGCCTTCTGCCTCTTGCCTGGGTGAGAAGATAATTGGACCTGCAACTTCACCTAGGACATCAGAGTGACTACGAGGGCTGAGACTCAGGGGCATAAAAGACTCCCCAACATCTGCACCCGCACCTGGATCCAACTAAAGTGAGTTTCTGACCCCTCAGGTCCTGGACCCTTGGTGTGACTCAAGGAAGCTGTATGCAGGTTCTTGGGTGCTCTGCAACCCAAAACAGACCTGTTCTGAATGAGACTTCGTCACTCGCATCACGATTCAGAGTGAAGCTTCTGAAACCGCTGCCTCCTTGTGCTCCAGAATCAACTGCTAGTGGGGGATGGGGGCGTGGCCAGCAGCCGAGCATGGCGGTTATTTGCTAGGAGAGCTCTGGACTCAAGCCTCCAAAATCCTGTCATATATTAGCCATAAATCATAAGCGGACGCCTGCAGCTGTGGCAAGAGGCCATGGGGTTGTTGTAAACGTATCTAGGGTTCTAGTGTAATTTTCCCGATTCATGCCCTTATATAGGTTTAACTTAACATATCCTTATATAGGCATAAGAATCATAACCATATTTAGGCACAGCCAATGCAGTCCAAATACGGCATGGGTACTTCCACTAAGCTCCTAGAGTACAACGAGTTCTTGAAGACAACCAGCCTTCAGCAGCACAGGAATTCCCCCTGCTTCAGTATTGATTTGTCCCAGAACTCCTGGAGCGTGTAAAGAACTTCGAGTTCTTAGTGACGTTATTATGTCCACCCTTACGTCAAACTCGGCACCTTCCAAGTATAAATATACCCACATCTGCCCTAGCAAACACATGGTGGTTTGGAGCAGATCGACTAACTACTTGCCCGACGCCCTGCTGTAGTGAGTGCCGAAGGAAGCCGACCCTCCAGCTGACGCACTGAGAGAGACGCTTTCTTTTCTCCTGCAGAGAAATCCAGTTTCCCTGCTACCCTTGCGGGTTACTGGTAGATCGAGTCCTGAGAGAGAGATACAAGACCTCCTTCATTCTATAACCAAGGTACGGAGCTGATTAGACCCTTAAAGAATTCTTGGATAGATTCTTGGCAGAAACTATTTAACTCAAGCTACACCTCACTTACTTCTTCCCTTGTACTAGACTTAGGTTAGGTACACCGGGGTAGGCGTATTTTAGATGCACCAGTTGAGTACTTTTAGTCATTATTTATCATTGTATGTATCTTATCTATTTTAAGTACCTTACGGCTTAGAAGCCATATAAATGCTTTTACAGTATTATTTCATAATACTCCTTTTACTGTACGCACTTTACTTCATAGCAAGTATTACGATTGTTGCAATTAACTTCTCTTGCATGAGAAAGAAGACTGCTCAATAAATAACCTTTTTATTGACAACGCCTGTCTCTCTATTTCTCTGCACTTCTGGTGAAACAAAGTATGCACGATTGACTGAGTGAAATAGCCATCTATTGTTTCCGCGACTCTGGAGATATATTCCTTATTCTTGGGGAACAAAGTTGTCATGTTATATTGTTGTCAGAAACTAATCCCTTCTTGTGTATTCGAGAAAGTTTCTAGTGACCTCTGAGCTAGCTAGCATTCACAATTAAGTCTAACATATTCAATAGAGACCTAGTCGACCTAAGTCCTACGTCTAAACTATCGTTTATGTTATTCCAATGCGCAGAGCCTATTGGGAATATAGGAACTACACTACATGGCGCCCAATGTTTGGTAAGGCGATAATATAACGCTAGATACTAGAGTAACTCAGTCGTGCTTTTCACACAGACCCCTTTTTCCGTAAAAACTCCAATAGACGTCTGGAGTGGGTAAAAGGCTAGTATCCGCCAGAACTAAGTAGGACGAGAATCCTATGTATTCGTTTTTTGGTATATTCAACGTTGAAGGATACAGTGTTCCAAAATATTGTGCACCTAATCATTGTTTCCTTGAAACTTGCTCTGCAAACTTTCCATCAGCAAAATGACAGAGAGTGAAGACGAAAGATGAGAGCTAGAATAGCAACTGAACTATTAGCAGAGGACACAAGTCTTCAGCAAAACAACCCGGATGCAGTAATCATTGCGATAAATGTAAGAAAGAGTGTAACTTACAAACTAATAAATAATGGAGTATCATCGAGGGGTGGTACAGTCATATTTGTGGTAGAGGCACATGAGTATCGGCAGACAGAGGTATTCTATTCATGGATAACTTTTCCAGCAGCAAATGCTGTGACACACGAGTTCCACTACTACAAAGCAGAGGAAACTCCAGCGGAATACGTTCCTTTCGAGGACGTCGAAATTCCACTAACTTACCTGGAGCATCAGCTCTGGTTTAATGGTGCCCTAAAACATCAAAATCACATTACCAGGCTCGGTCCGCTAGGTAGACCAGGAGCCACAAGGCCGGTTCTAGCCAGCTATACACCACATCCTGACATTGAAGAGATGTCAGACAGAGAACTGTTAGTTCAACTAAAACAATTAACAAAGGCATATAGACAATTAGTTCAATTGACAATTGATGGTACAACCTGCAGCCAAAATTTAAAAGAAACAGATATAACAGAACAACCTTTTGAACTTGCCAGAATAATTGAAAAATCCTATGAAGAATTAGGTAGAGATAGTTTGGGTGGGAAACCACTAAAACCACAACTAACAGAAAATCCTAAAAAAACTTTCAGTAAAAATAGTTTAATTACTCCTAAAAAGAAATGGGAAACTACCAGACAGACTCTTCCTAAAGAGAAACAGTTTCAGTCCAGGGGAAGGTCTCCCCAACGGAGAGATAGATCTCCAGAACGGGGGGTAGGTCTCCACAACGGGAGCCCTCTGAGAAAAGATATAACCTCAGAAATAGGGATAATTTGAAAAAACCTGACAGATATCAAGATAATGATACACGTCCCTCTTGAGAAATCGGAAAGAAGAGGACGGTCATAACATAAAGAAGAGCACGTCAAGTCCAAAGACAAGGAACCCGCTCACCAAAGTAAAAAAATCTCAATTTTCTTAAAAGAAGCATAAAGATAAAACATGCCGAGGATCCTGAGGACACAACTCAAGAACGGAGAGTGGGCCCAAACAATGCTAGACAGCGCAGCAGAAGTGACCATAGCTTGCAAGATCCTGATGAATCTTCTGGAGACAGTGGACGCGAATGAATACATTCATGTGGAAACTGCAGACACCAGAGTTAGTGTACCCCATAAATTATATGAATAACATTGCGTATAGAAGGAGACATAACTAGGAAAATGTTACAATTTGTGCGGGATGCGGCACAGAAGATAGGGGCAAGAGGCGAGCTCGTGGCAACTGTGGTTTTATTGCAGCAAAAAGTTGGTCTGTACAGCTTTTCCGAATAGGGTATCTCCGTGGAGACCGGCTTCTGCTCCGTCGGCGGTGGACGACCTTTTCCTTCTTCCGGGTCCCTTCAGGTCTTCTGGCTGGTGTTTCTTCCTCCTCGGAGTCCGTCCCGACTATCGGAGTAGCTCTCCAGCAATCACCCAAAGAGAAGAAAGGAAAAGTGTCAGGCGTCTGTTCCAAACAACAATCCGTGCAGGGTAGGGAGTGAGGGGATCACCTGTGCTCCAGTTAACGAGTGATTGGAGGGGTTAAGTGCACCGAAAGGATACCGGGGTGGTTAGACGTCCCGGGGTGTTGTACCTAGCGTACGCTGACCTCCTACCCAGCCCCTTAACCGGTCACGTACCTGGAGAAGCCACGCACCTCCCCTGGGTGAGTGGCTGGGCGGCTCGTGGGAACGGTGGCCTCCTGGCTTCCCTCCGTCCGTGGCAGGCGCCGAATCTGCTCTCTTCTCCTCTCCTGACGTCCGGCTTCCTTCTCTCGCTCTCGCTGACCGGCTCTCGGCTTCTCCACTGGCGTCTCCCGCTCTCTCCTCCTGCAGTCCGATCCTCCGATCCTTATCTTCCTCCTCTCGACCATCCGTTCTCCGCGCACTCTCTCCTTCCGTCCTCCAGCTGAGACTCGTCGTGTTCTCCTTTTGAGGGGCAGGTCGGATAGGTCGGCTCCTCCCACTCGGCGTCCTCTCCTGAATTAAAGGGCCAGTCCATGGCGTTCGGCTCCGTCCAGCTTGCACCCGGGTCCTGTGATTTAGAAAGAGAGAGGGGAGGGGGGGGGAACAAGCGTTAGGTCGGACCTCCCCTCGGTCGTCCTCTTTGTTCGAGCGAGACCAGCACCTGGAGGCTTTGAGTCCTGCATGCCCTCCGATGCCCTTTTGTACACCCCGTTACACACCTCCCCCCTAGGACGCTCCCGATCGGGGAGTGGATGGCGAGATAGGTAGTCCGCATTAACGTTCTCAGTTCCTTTCTTATGGTACACGGTGAATGAATATGGCTGTAGCGCCAGGAACCAGCGCATGACCCTGGCGTTGTTGGACTTATTTCGTGACATCCACAAGAGGGGAGCATGGTCAGTGTACAGGTGGAACGGGCGACCCTCGAGATAGTAAGCCAGCTTTTCAATGGCCCATCGCACTGCCAAACACTCCTTTTCTATGGTGGCATATTTTAACTCTCGGGGAAAGAGTTTACGGCTGACATAAACCACCGGGTGTTCAAGCCCGTCTTTGCCTATCTGGGACAATACTGCGCCTATGCCGTACTCTGAGGCATCTGTGTGAAGTAGGAACGGGACTGAGAAATCTGGTGACGTTAGCACAGGGGTGGTAGTTATGATGCGCTTCAGATGGTTGAAGGCATCGGCCATGCATTCCGTGGGTTTGATGGGGGCGTTGGATCTCCCTGGCTGTCGTAGGGCATCCGTAAGGGGGGCCGCAATGTCCGCAAAGAGGGGGATGAACCTCCTATAATACCCCACCAACCCTAGGAAGGCCTTCATTTCTTTTCAGGTGGAGGGAAAAGGGGTGTCCACTATTGCCCTGACTTTCTCTATCTGCGGTTCGATCAAGCCATGACCCAAGACATAACCGAGGTACTTCACCTTCTGGTAGGCTAGCCGGGATTTCTTGGCGTTTACTCTGAGTCCCGCTTTCTCCAGTTCTTGAAACACCTGATGAATATGCTGTAGATGTTCCTCCCAGGTTTTGCTGTGTATGACGATGTCATCTAAATAGGCCGATGCCATAGAAGATACGGGGGCAAGAACAGTGTTCATGAGTCTTTGGAAGGTGGCAGGTGCCCCGTGGAGCCCGAACGGGAGGACGGTGAACTCATAATGCCCTTCATGAGTGCTGAAGGCGGTCTTCTTCTTATCCTCCTCCCGTAAGGGCACCTGCCAATATCCTTTGGTAAGGTCGAGGGTCGTTATGTACCGGGCTTCCCCAAGGCGTTCTATGAGTTCGTCCACGCGAGGGATTGGGTAGGCGTCGAATTCAGAAATCTCATTGAGGGCTCGGAAGTCCATACAAAAGCGCCGGCTACCGTCCGGCTTGGGAATCATGACGATAGGACTTGACCATTGGCTGGTTGACGGCCTTATCACCCCTAGCTCCAACATGTCTTGCACTTCTTTCTGGATGGCGGTTCGCCTGGCTTCAGGCACCCGGTAGGGTTTGATATTAATGACCTTTTCGGGGGGTGTGTTTATACAATGTTCGGCCAGGTTGGTTAGTCCGGGCTGGTCGGAGAACAATCCCTCGTGTCTGTGGAGTATTGTCTGTATATCCTTCTTTTGGTCTTGAGTCAACTCATCATTGATGTTCAGCTGGTCTCGAGTGGAAGTAGACGGATCAATACTAGTCATTATTTGCACATCGGCGGGAGGGGCCCCTAACCATTTCTTTAGCGTGTTTATATGGTAGGTTTGCGTTTTTCTGGGTCCTATCTGTAGGCAATAGGTGGTTTTTCCGATGGTTTTGACCACTCGGTAGGGTCAGGTCCAACTGGCACGAAACTTCTGAGTGGAGGAGGGTAACAATACGAGGGCCCATTCACCTACCCTCAACTGCCTCCATTTCTTGCCTTTATCGTAGATTTGTTTCTGTCTTTGCTGGCTAATCCCCATGTTTGCATAGGCCAGATCCCTGAGCTTTCCCAATTTGGATTCGAGGTTCTGGGCATAGTCCAGAGTGGCTGAGGTTTCTTCGGGAACCTCGTTCTCCCAGGCTTCTTTTGTCATCTCCATCAGAGAGCGGGGTTGTCGACCATATAGGAGCTCAAAGGACGAAACCCCGAGACTACTTTGGCGTTGCCCTCTTATTACATATAGAGCCAGGGGAAGGATTTGGTCCCATTCGTTCCCATTGACCTCCATCATTTTCCTCAATGTTGCCTTTAGGGTGCGGTTATAGCGCTCAACTAGGCCATCCGTCTGCGGGTGGTATACGGAAGTTCTGATTTGGTGCACATCTAGACACTTGCACACTTCCTTCATCAGACGGGAGACGAAGGGGGTTCCCTGATCTGTCAGTAGTTCTTTTGGGAACCCCACATGGCTGAACAGCTCAATCATTCTGTCAGCGACTTGCTTCGTGGTGGTAGCCGTGAGGGGAAAAGCCTCCGGGAACCTGGTGGCGTAATCCACTAGCACCAACACATACTGATGTCCTTTTCGGGTTTTTGGTAATGGACCAATGATGTCCATACCAACTCTTTCGAAAGGTTTTCCGATAATGGGGAGGGGCTGGAGAGGCACTGCAGGAGGTCTAGTCATGTTCTTTGTCTGGCATATACTGCATTCCTGGCAATAACGCTGGGCATCCTTATATATACCGGGCCAGTAAAAAAAACGTAATATAAGTTGGGTGGTCTTTTCGCTCCCGGTGTGCCCAGCCACTAGATGTGTGTGGGCGAAGAATAGTATTTGTTCTATGTATGAGACAGGCACCAGTAGCTGTTCTGGTTCGCCTTCCTTTGCCTGTCTGTATAGTAGCTCCTTTGAAATGAGAAACCTGGGGTATCGGGGATGAGGAGCGTCCATCTCCTGGTGGGCCTGCTCCCAGGCGTTCAAGAGCGTAGTGTCGTTGATCTGTGCAAATTTAAAGCTCCGGTCCATTACCCAGGGTTCAGGAGTTAGAAGGGCTGGTTTTGGGGTTTGTGAGCTGTATTCTCCTGTACCTAGACTCTGCCTGAACCATTGAAGAAACCGGGGATTGTCAGTTCCTATTATTAGGGGCTCCGGGAGGGTTTGGAGGACACCTACTCTTACTAGCTGCTGGGGGCCTCCTTTGGGGGCTATGGGTATCTGAGCAAGTGGGTACGTTCTAACATCCCCGTGTACGCATCTAATGGCCACTGTTTGGGGACACAGGTATTGTGACCTGAGGACATGTTGGGCCTGAATAACTGACTGCCGGCACCCTGAGTCTAATAGAGCCTGAATGGCTGCTCCGTTCACCTGTACACTCACCCGATAGGTGCTCCCCATCTCGGCTGAGTATAGCACTGTCCGAGGCAAGTATCCCACCTCCATAGGTTCTTCCTGGGGTTTCTTGGTGGGGCAAAATCTGGCGATGTGGCCCCAGTTCCCGCAATCAAAGCATTGTGGACCAGAGCTGGACGGAATGTCTGGCTTCCAGCTACGTGGTTTCGGGGGTTCGATGGGACGCGGGACTGGGCGTCTCTCTTGTTTCACCGAAGGCTTCTGGTGGCGCTCATGTTCCCACCCCGAGGAGCGGGGTTGTGCTCTAGAGAACGTGGTGGCCATTTCCACGGCTTCTGCAGTGGTCAGGTTGTGATGTTGGCGGAGCCACCGTTGCGTAGCATAGGGAAGGGCTTCTAGGAATTGTTCGAGATAAATACGGTCCATGATCTCGGTCTTAGTGCTGGTGGTAGGGGTCAGCCATTTGTCGGCGGCCATCTTCAGTCTCACAAATAGGGTTTTAGGGGTCTCTCCGGGGGTGCCCCTTTCCTTCCGAAACCTTATTCTATAGGCCTCTGTGTCCAGACCTAGGTGATCGAGAATGATTTTCTTAACATCTTGATAGGAGGTGTCCCCGTTGGGGTTGGCAACCTGGTAGGCGGCTTGCGCCTCACCAGATAAGAGGGGCGCTAAGAAGAAGGGCCACTTACTTATGGGCCACCCACAGGCCCTCGCGGCTCTTTCGAAATTAAGCAAAAAAGCATCAGGGTCGTCTCCTGCATGATATTTCTGCAGGGCCACTGCAGAGGAGCCATGGGGGATAGTTCCTTTTCCTCGGGATCCCCCTGTGGGGCCGGGATCCACCCAAGCTTGTTGGGTTTCCTCTCTGGCTGCGAGGGCTTTCTTTAGGATCTCGCGGTCAGCCTGGGCCGAGGTCAACTGCTGTTCTGCAACCCAGCCGAGTTTCTCCTGTCCTTTCACAAGCTCTTGAAGGATGGTCTCCATCTCTGTATCGGGATTCACGTTGCCCGCATTCTCCACCCCTGTTACAATTTGTGCGGGATGCGGCGCAGAAGATAGGGGCAAGAGGCGAGCTCGTGGCAACTGTGGTTTTATTGCAGCAAAAAGTTGGTCTGTACAGCTTTTCCGAATAGGGTATCTCCGTGGAGACCGGCTTCTGCTCCGTCGGCGGTGGACGACCTTTTCCTTCTTTCGGGTCCCTTCAGGTCTTCTGGGTGGTGTTTCTTCCTCCTCGGAGTCCGTCCCGACTATCGGGGTAGCTCTCCAGCAATCACCCAAAGAGAAGAAAGGAAAAGTATCAGCCGTCTGTTCCAAACAACAATCCGTGCAGGGTAGGGAGTGAGGGGATCACCTGTGCTCCAGTTAACGAGTGATTGGAGGGGTTAAGTGCACCGAAAGGATACCGGGGTGGTTAGACGTCCCGGGGTGTTGTACCTAGCGTACGCTGACCTCCTACCCAGCCCCTTAACCGGTCACGTACCTGGAGAAGCCACGCACCTCCCCTGGGTGAGTGGCTGGGCGGCTCATGGGAACGGTGGCCTCCTGGCTTCCCTCCGTCCGTGGCAGGCGCCGAATCTGCTCTCTTCTCCTCTCCTGGCGTCCGGCTTCCTTCTCTCGCTCTCGCTGACCGGCTCTCGGCTTCTCCACTGGCGTCTCCCGCTCTCTCCTCCTGCAGTCCGATCCTCCGATCCTTATCTTCCTCCTCTCGACCATCCGTTCTCCGCGCACTCTCTCCTTCCGTCCTCCAGGTGAACAAGCACCCCTGAGACTCGTCGTGTTCTCCTTTTGAGGGGCAGGTCGGATAGGTCGGCTCCTCCTACTCGGCGTCCTCTCCTGAATTAAAGGGCCAGTCCATGGCGTTCGGCTCCGTCCAGCTTGCACCTGGGTCCTGTGATTTAGAAAGAGAGAGGGGAGGGGGGGGGGAACAAGCGTTAGGTCGGACCTCCCCTCGGTCGTCCTCTTTGTTCGAGCGAGACCAGCACCTGGAGGCTTTGAGTCCTGCATGCCCTCCGATGCCCTTTTCTACACCCCGTTACAGAAAATAAGAACTCTCTTCAGGGAGAAGCTATCTAAAGGCTATGATATTCTTCTAGCTGAAAAAGACTGGCCACCAGAATGTGTTAGGGAATGCCCACAGGGCGAAGAAATGATTATGCCTGCCTTCTCAAATCATATTCCAATTTATAAAAAATACACATATGCAAGAAAATGGGCAGTGGCCCAAGCCCCTGCATTATATGAAAATCATGTAGGATGGGATGAGGAATCCCCTCACCATAAAATCCAGTTAAAAAATCAACCTACTGCACAAAGGCAGTATCCTGTTAAGCAAGAAGCTAAAAAACAAGTCAGGGAGATCTTCGATCAACTTGAGTATCAGGGGGTGATTGAAACATGCACCTCACAAATGAACAATCCTTTGTTTCCTGTCTCCAAACCAGACAATTCATACCGTCTAGTATTGGACTACAGACACTTAAACTCTTGTTGCGAAACATTTGCAGTACAAAATTCACACAGTGCAGCACTGATGAATAACATCGTGCGCAAAAAATATAAAACGACATTAGATTTTTAGAATGGTTTCTTCTGTCAAAACATTGCACCAGAAAGCAGGTATTTGACCGCTTTCTCAAGTATGGGGGCCCAGAGGCAATTTTGCCATCTCCCCCAGGGATTCAAGAATAGCCCAGGATTATTTTCAGCCAGAGGAGTAACAGAGTTACTACAAATGTATGATGATGAGGCATTATCTTATGTCAATGACATCTATCTAACAGACAATGATTTGGACAGGCACTTGAAAAGAGTGAACACCATTATACCTGGGTTCGCATATGAAGGGTACAAATTCAACTTTAAAAAATCACGGATTGCCCACCTCACTGTCCTATTTCTAGGATATGAGTTATCAAGTGAAGGGAAAAGCCTAGCAGCCAATTTTTTAGAGAAATGTGCGCTGTTCCAAGCACCAAAAATGCTAAAAAACTTACAATCAATTCTAGGTTTCCTGAATTTTGGAAGAACTTACGCTCTGAATTACGCAGAGAGGGTTAAACCTCTCTACGAATTAATAAAACCTGATTTCAAACAAACTAATTGGACTCAAAAACACACAGAAATTATACGTTCAATACAAACAGACATGTTAGCTAAAACAAAGCTGCAAACATGCGTAAACGTGCGCAACCTTGTAATCCGAGTCATCCCAGGAAGATGCGGATTCACGTACCTGACCTAGAACAAAGTTGAAACGGTACCAATAGCTTACAAATCACACTTGTACACACAAGCTGAAATAAAATTCACTTCAACTGAGAAAATTCTGACAGCGGTTCAAACTGCTATAGCAAAAGAAAGAGCCCTCGCACAGGGAAAACGCATATCGGTTGTCACACCTGTACCTGCCTTAGAGGCAGTGACAAGAGCGAGCATTCCAAATGCTAAAGCTTTACATCCACGATGGCTACAATGGGTTAATTCTCTTGCTGCAGCAGACGTTGAATACGTTTTTGACCCTAGCTTGAAAACACAAGAATTTCTCCAATACGAGTACGAATGCCCTCTGCCGACCGAAATTCTGCCTCTTGAACATTACGGCTGTATAATATATACAGACAGATCAGCACAGCCCACAATTGGGGGTAAACAAGCCTATAGTGCTGCGTGCGCGATTGTAAAAGGTCGCTGGCGCGAAGGTAAATTCAGACCTATGGTCACAAAAACTCAATCACTCGGAGACTGTACAGCTCAGCGAGCTGAACTACAGGCTTTCAAGATGGCGCTTGAGAATACCGATCGCGAATTCCCCACACTAATAGTGTGCGATTCGTATTACTGCGTCCAGTCTTACAATGAATACTTGCAGAACTGTGTTCAAAACGGTTTCAAAGATGCGAAAGGTGGCACAATAAAGCATAAAATGCTTTGGGAACAAGTAGTTATTTTACAGAAAGAACTACAAAAGACTCACGTGATCCATACGCTGAGTCATCAACGTGATGGCGTTCACGTTGCAGGCAATTCATTGGCTGATTAAGCCGCAAAGGCAGCCGTCCACACGGCTTCCGTAGCTGCAATCACTCATTCTAAAACGAAAATAGACAGCGAAATAATGCAAGCAATCAATGCTTCAGTAAAAAACAGTGGTAGGACTCTCCCGAAAGGCTTTCCATTAAAGTACTCATATAAAACTGATGCAAACAATGTTCCTTTTACTCAAATCCCTGGAGTGGGGGATAGGGCAATCCCAAACATGGAACATAGGTTAGTACTAATCGTAGCAGCACATAAAGGGCCGCCTCTGCACACGCAGGTGTTTCCGCCACAGTATCTTTATTAAAACAGAGATATTGGTGGTCGCGCATGAGGAAACTGACTAGAAACTATCACACAGATTCATCAATGTACCGATTTGTGAGTCCTTAATAGCGATTATTAAGGAATTGTTATTAAGGACTTGCAAATCGGGATTCATGTAGAAATCGCTAAATAAATTGCGATTCCTACAGCCTCCTTATTTGCGATTAGCAATTTGCTAATCGCAAATAAGGATGCGATTTAAGGGTGCCAGGGGTGTCCAAAGGACACCCTGTAGCACCCCTGAAATGTCAATGTAGACTGATATCGCGCACACACATGTCCAAAGGACATGTGTGTGTGTAACATACCACTTAGAAAAATGCACTAATGTGCATTTTTTTAAGTTTTCGCTATTTACCACGAAGTCAGACTTCGCGGTAAATAGCGGTAAAAAATAGCGAATTCGCAATGTTTCAAAGGTTCATGAATAGCATTTAAGGAATCTCTAATTGAGATTCCTTAAATGCGATCGCAATTTGAGAAATCGCAATTATTTGCGATTTTTCAAATTGCGAGTTCATGACCCATTGATGAATTCCAAATGCCATTTTTGCGAGCGCAAACGGCTGAATTTTGCGTTTCGCACCGTTTGCGCTCGCAAAAATGCTTGATGAATCTACTTGTATGTTCTAGAATGTGAAATATGCCAAAAAATGAAAGTATCAACAGTGAAACGTCCTGCGCAGACGCCCCTTCTGATCTCAGATAAACCATTACCGTGTGTTTACCTGGACTACTGTGGTCCCTTACAAAGGGACGGTAACTATAAATATATCATGGTCGCAGTGGATTCCTGCACAAGATTCATTTGGATGTGGCCCCAGCACTCGGCTGACGCCATAACTGTTATAAAAGATTTGTGAGTCTTTATCGGCACATACGCAATCGGCACTCTACATTTTGACCAGGGTCCTGCGTTTAGCTCTCGGGCTTACAAGGAGGCCATGGCCAGCTTGGGCGTTGCATTGCGGTACTCTAGTCCTTTCCATCCTGAGGGTAATGGGGTAGTGGAAAGAAAAAAACGTGACATAAAGCAATCTATAACAGCGAGGGTATTAGGTTCGGGTGATGGGCGGGTTAAACATCTAATAAGTATCCAACGTAGTCTAAATAATCTGCCAAGAAATTCTCTGTGTGGAATCACTCCGTATGAACTTTTGTTTGGTACTAGAATGATAATCGAAGACCTCGATAGTCAGACTTCAGTGGTGGAACAAAAATCGTTTGGCTGTTTTACAGGACTTAAATGAAACAAGAAGAAGTCTTAATAACACAAAGCTAAAGCCAACGGCCACTGAAGAAAAACCATCTGTCCCAGCAAGACCTGTCTTGATTCCAAAGATTGGGGATCTGGTCATAGAAAAGATTGCGGTGAAGAAGGAATTTGGGCCTTCTTACAGAAAAGCAGTACCTGTCTTAGCAATCAACGGAACAAGATCAGTAGTACTACCGCCCCTTGCCGGTAAAAAGGAGAACAGAGTTGTATCAATCTACCTGGTAAAACCACAACCATGTGGCCAATAATAAGTAGTAGGCCCAGTGGACTCCCAAGATGTAGCAGAAGACCAAACCTTGCTACAATTCAAGAGGTTCAAACTGAGAGACTAATCACATTTGATAAACCTGCAGTGAATAAAAAAGGACTATGCAACAAAGCCATGGAACTTGTGCCTCTTGAAACCCAAATTGCAACAGTTCGTCAAGAAACACCAGTCTACAATGATGTAGCCTCTGACTATACTAATATGAAAAAGGAAGAAGCAACTACAAAGATTAATAACAATCCTGATGCGATTCCAATAATTGACAGAACTGTCTCTGGGTATATCATCAATTTCGATTACTTTTCTGAAGATCCTAGTGAACATGAAGAAAAGCCAGCAAACAAGACACTCAAAGAAAAAATAACAGAACTCTTTAATCAGCTTGGAGAAATATATCTTATTTCACCATGGATTGAATTGGGGATTGTGTTAGGTGTACTTTTCCTCCTGCTCTGGCTCATTTTAGTTTTAAGCTTGGGAAGAATGATTGATGGAAAATACAGTTCAATGGACACAGCAAGTCAGAACATTAACTTGGTCCTAAAACCTCACAAGTCATCTCATGTTGAAAAAGAGACCTGTCATCAGTAAACATCACAGCAATTCCTATACCTGGTGGTGTAGCGTGGGACGCTACTGATTTCGACATCTATGGCCCGGTTGAACTCTTGAAGTATCCACATCAGTTCAAGGTTTCATTAAGTGACTTTGTCTCACCGAGCAGTTTCTCTGATGATTGGGACTTTGAGACTATTAATAATATGATGTCTGATTTAGAAATGTCAGCAAAATTTACAGATCATGATTATTTAGAAGGTTCATCTGATTATGAAGAAATGTATTGCTTTAATCATTTTGGGCACCACTATTTGCATAAATCTGCAAAACCTAGAAATGTTTTTACTTATAATCAATGGGAACATTGTCCAACACCGCCAAAAGGCAGCTCGAAAACATTTTTTGAGAAACTTCCATACTTCCCAGGGTTTAATGTCACAGATCCAGAAACGTTTTATTTAAAAAATGTGAATAAGACAGGAATGAAACATATGTTGACCAATACAAAACAGATATATTCTGCAAAATGTTATGAACAATTGTCTACATTTGGTTTTGACTTCTGGAAAGATAACATTGAAACAAAAACAATCTGGGGTTCAAAAGATTGGCAAGTACAGGGACTAGAATCATTATTCAGAGCCTGCATGATCCCAGAATAAATAATGCTCCTGAATGACACCATTCAACAAACAACCTGTCTTGGCCTAGCCAAGATAAAAGATTTAAACAACCCGTCTATACCAAAACCTATGCCTGATAGAAATAGCACTACAGATGAGGGGTTAGACGTGTCCCATATTTTATACCAAAACAGAACTAATCCTGCTGGGAAAAAAGTGGTTGATCTGGCCCACAGACACTAATAACTGTCAAGATAGATTCCTTGTCAAAACACAGGGGTTCAAACAGAGCGGGCCAGACCCAAGATATTCCCAGAGACAACATCAAGGGATGATAACAACATACAGTGTAGGAAAACTATGCCTCAAATGGCTTCAGAAATCCACACTACCTGAAATTAAGCAACACTTCACTTTACTTAAAGAAGGTGCTTACTTGCGGGATTTCTTATTGGGACCTCGCAAACAGCGTCAAAAATGTTTCATATACGCCGGTATATATGCTGCTTACAACGAAGCTTGGAAAATAACGCAAATTGAAACTGCTGAAAAAGTACGAGAAATTGATCGTATTCATTTGGAAAAATCACTGTCTGTAGTGGACGATGGGTTAATGACTGTCCTCCAGAATTTATTCTTTGGACAGCATTGTATCATCTGCTATTGATATAATAGAACAGGATATGCTAATGTTACAACATGGCCAGTCCCAATTACGCTCTATTGCACAGTTAGGAGGGACGTTACAAAATCTGCGTTCAGGCTACCTGCCTTGGCGTCTAATCAACACAACGTCATTATTTTCTATCTTTAACCTTACAGATAAACAAATCACTTTGGCACAAAAAGGAGCAGACTATACGGTGCTGAGCATTGAAAAACTAGAAAGATTACCATTAACAGTTTCCGAGAGGCCTGTCATTGAATGGATAATACATGGTACCATAACCATACCAATAACAAGACTCCAGTTTCAATACTACCTACAGCATATACCAGCGGGCCTGTATGAAAGGTTGGGTAAAGGATACATTAAGTCGACCTGGAATTTACCTTACACACATAGATGTTGGAGTGGGCGTAACAAAGAAGTATTTCTTAGTGGGAAAGATTGCGAAAACTCGCTAAGTGGTACACTTCTGTGTCAAGAAATGCATTTACATGGAGCCTGTGAGGGTTCATCTAATGACCTTTCTTGCCACTTGCACGCACCCCAGCCACACAAATAGAACCTGTTTTCAGGCAGCTTTCCAAAGGTAGCTACATTATGTTGAGTGACCACAGCTGCTGTGGCATGTTGCCAGGAACGGCCTATCTTGTCAGTGTTACATCCAGGGTCACTTGTTGTATGCAAGTATTGTATCCAAACAGCAAGCCTGACAAGGAGGCAACGATTTGGCCTTCATTGAATATCTCTTCTATTCAAATTGATACATTAAGCAGAATGAAAGCCATTCTTTTACAAAAAAGTGTGCCTTTGACCTCGTCCAGAGAAACGTATGATCTGCAAGTTACAAGGACCCCAGTAGAGATACATACATTATTGTCAACAAACTGCCCCGTACATTTCGTAGAAATGTTAGGTCAAATTTTAAACATATCAGATACCAGTGGCATCGCACATGTATTTAAGACAATTTTTTCGGGGCTGTTAGCACCCTTTGAAGAAGTCCTGAGCATTTTCCCGAATTTTGTGCACTCTGTGTTCGGCGGCCTGCCTCTCATTTTTGGACTCGTAGCAGGAATTCTATTTTTGTTCCTCCTGCTCCGATATGGCAAGTCCAGTCACCAGCGATACCCAGGTTACCATGGAACAAGCGATCCAGGCACTGCAGTACCGAAATAGGATAACACAGGTTCTTGGCTTGGCTTGGCTTGTCTAAGAGATCTGAATACCACATGGTTTCTATCATTCAGACCAATCTGGCAAGATTGCATCTTACCTGTTCTACGATGCCTGCTATGCGGAGAAGAATGCGTGTTAGACATCTGTCTCTCACTTACATCAGCAGTACCTATGGATGTCGATACTTTGCTTGGTCCGGTAACGGCTCATGCAACGTGTTGTTCCCAGCGGCTACCAATTCTGATGACGGCATTCGTTGTGAGCTCACCATTACGACTAGGTGGCTGTGACGTACGAGATAAAAGCAGCACACAGGTACAACCTTCTGTGAACATTACTGATCCAGATCACGCTGACGGTAATGCATCTCACATATGCACTATTTCTACTTTTTCGGAAATGTCCCAACTTTCACCTACTGTGGTAGACGAATTCTTTGCCAGCCTATCTGATTTAATGTTTTCTCCTAACAACGAGAATAACTCTTGAGAAACGAGCACACAGCGTTTCCTGAACTTTGATTTCGGCCTTCAGTTTTGATAAACAGGACTTCTAAAAACTTGGAACTATTTTTTACTACAACGAAATTTATTTTTTCTCAATACCAAAATATTTATCTTTTTTGGGCACAGAGTAATCTGCTTAATGTAGAACAATTCTTAGAGAACAAGATTTCTATTTTTGAAACCCAGAGACAATATTTAAAATTAGCCTCTAGCACATGTACAGTATTATATAAATCTGTGATGAAATGGTCTCGACCTTCTCTTCTGTAATAAGAGCCATTTAATAAATGTAATTTCGTGAATCATTCAGCCAGCATTTCAAATGTAAAACTATATACATTATTTGAATGATACCACTGCTTAGAAAACGTACAGTACAATACTAATTTTTCATGTACGAACCAGTTCAAATGCATTTTATGTATTTTTGGGTGGGATTGTAAACAAATGCTTAGAAATGTTATAACTGCTTAGTATTTAGTAAAGATGGACATTCTACGTGGAGTGGGTGTTGTAAACGTATCTAGGGCTCTAGTGTAATTTTCCCGATTCATGCCCTTATATAGGTATAACTTAACATATCCTTATATAGGCATAAGAATCATAACCATATTTAGGCACAGCCAATGCAGTCCAAACACGGCATGGCTACTTCCACTAAGCTCCTAGAGTACAACGAGTTCTTGAAGACAACCAGCCTTCAGCAGCACGGGAATTCCCCCTGCTTCAGTATTGATTTGTCCCAGAACTCCTGGAGCGTGTAAAGAAATTCGAGCTCTTAGTGACGTTATTATGTCCACCCTTACGTCAAACTCAGCACCTTCCAAGTATAAATATACCCACATCTGCCCTAGCAAACACACGGTGGTTTGGAGCTGATCGACTAACTACTTGCCCGATGCCCTGCTGTAGCGAGTGCCGAAGAAGCCGACCCTCCAGCAGACGCACTGAGAGAGACGCTGTCTTTTCTCCTGCCGAGAAATCCAGCTCCAGTGTTTCCCTTCTACCCTTGCGGGTTAGTGCGAGATCGAGTCCTGAGAGAGAGATACAAGACCTCCTTCATTCTATAACCAAGGTACGGAGCTGATTAGACCCTTAGAGAATTCTTGGATAGATTCTTGGCAGAAACTATTTAACTCAAGCTACACCTCACTTACTTCTTCCCTTGTACTAGACTTAGGTTAGGTACACCGGGGTAGGTAGAACAAACTTAGTTAATTACACGTCATCATTCTTGACAGTTGATTCGAAATTCTTAATCTTTATAGGTTGACCATGATAAGTCACTCTTACGTCGTGGCGTCACCCTAGCACCTTCGGTCAACCTATAAAGATTAAGAATTTCGAATCAACTGTCAAGAATGATGACGTGTAATTAACTAAGTTTGTTCTTCTTAAAATAAAGTTTTGATCACTGCTCTGGATGCCAGTACTTACCCTCTATGATTATACACCGGCGACTTGGATCGTGAAAACTGTGGACTCACTATACGTTGTCCTTAAGATTGATCTTTCTGATGTGATCGTAGAACTTGGATTCTTCCACTTCTCCGTATAACAAGACCGTGATGCTTAACACCAGTGCACCATTTCTGTCTTTTTGGCCTTGAAAAAGTCTCCATAGAGACGAAACACGTGTCGGCAGGACAAGCTGGAAATAATTTTAATGAATATAAAATAAAAGATTTGAAGTCTAACGTTTGGCTCTGGATCCGTATTTTGGAAATCCTTTTCCTATCAATGAATTGTATTTTATAAAATTGTGAATAGTACTTGGATCATTACATATCCTGTGAGGGTGCATGATCAATGCCGGTTTTTTCTCTTGTTACTTAACATTAGTAAAAATTCATTTTTTTGCTAATTCAACACTCCTGGTGGTGTGTGTTTGACAGGATAACAGTGCACCTCACATTAGAAACTGTTTGAAAGTAATATTACACATATACGTGTTTAGAGTATTGTATCATTCACATGTGCGGACGTTTTCTCAATTTTGAGAAACACTACCACCACATACCTGTTTTGCATATCGTTTATGTTATTCCAATGCGCAGAGCCTATTGGGAATATAGGAACTACACTACAGGGTCGGTCCTGGACACTCGGTGCTGAACAGACGCGGAAGAAAGGGGCACATCCCGCCGATATCACCGAGGCCACATGGTGCATGGGAAAGAGGAGCGGCTGCCCGGATCGGCGATCTAACACCGCAGATTCTAGAGACTGATACCCCGGGGCAAGAGCGACTGCACCGGGCAGAGGGGGAAGCGCAGCACATCTCTGCACTTACTGGCCGCGAAATTGCCGGTGCTGTGACCACAGACACACGGACGGGTCAGGAGGGGTACCGGGTCACGCATCTATGAGAGTCCGGGGATGATATGAGGCCTACTTTTCTCTGGTGACGGACCCCCGACAGAGTGTACTCCACTGGAACGCGGAGACCCATCCCTCGGAGCCTGAAGTGGGACGAGGTCAGAGAGGGGAGAAGAATGGGGCCCTAATCCCTCATTGTGCTGAGCAAGGCCTGAGCAAACACCGGGACCGAGACCTGGCGGGCGTACCCCGCAGTGGTGAGGGCCATTTGTAATCGGTCTGAATACGGCTGTGAGTCTGGAGTTGAAAAGTGGTGATTATTCCTGAAACCCTCCCAGAGGTGAGCGGACGGAGTGGCATGAGGCCGTTATACGCTGTTTAAAGCCTGGTGTGAGGTGGGCGGACTGTAGAGGGCTTTGCTGGACCTACGGAAGAAGCGCTATTTTGTCACATAACTGTACTAACGCTGGCCTGATATTTCGTGGGAACCTGAGGAGGAACCCTTCGTGCTGATCTGTCATTTTGCTGGGCCCGGACGAACCTGGGAGGAGCGGAGCACTAATACGGGTGTAGACGACCAGTGGTTTCCCTGTCGGTGCTGTCGCTCTCCTCCTCGCCCCCGGAGCTGGGACACGACGGTGGTGGAGCCTCTGAGGTACCATCGCGAGGTGTAACAAGCGACATTGGGGCTGATCTGCCCCGCTGCTGATCGTTGTGGAGTCTGGTGGGAACTGGAGAGGTCGGTGGGCCCTATATGTGCACTGAAGCTTCACACGGAGGGTAGGGATAGCCTCGTAGATTAGACATCTCCACCACCCCAGCAGCAGAGACGGACTTTACGTGTGTGGGTCGGAACGCGATTTCTAAAGGACTCCCTCTGTTTCGTATCTCTAATCTAGTGTGTGATTGCAAGGAGAACAATGGGCAAGGTGGGACGTGCCAAGCCGAGGCAGCCAGAGCAGAGCGATGCGGACCCGACACAGGAGGGCCTCGGTGGTACGGACGGGGCGATGGGATCTGGCTATGTCCCCACGACTAAGGAGTCTGCCACGGAAGATAAGCTGGACCTTATACTGCGGGAGGTGCAAGACTCAAGGAAAGCACTCGAGCTACAAATAGGGTCCCTGTCCACGGGATTGAACTTGCTTAGGGCAGACCATGTCAAAACGGCTGAGACGGTGAAAGACCATGAGACGATACTGGCGGAGCTGCCACCCAAACAGAAACAAACGGAGACAGATGTGAAGCACTTGCAAATACAGGTGGCCACTTTACTGGAGCGAGTGGAGGATGCGGAAGGGAGAGCATGGAGGAATAGCATCCGGGTGATTGGTCTGCCGGAGAGACGTGAAGAACCTGATGCAACGAGGTATATGGAGCAGTGGTTCAGAGACCATGTCACAACAGAGGAGCTCTCCTCACAATACTGCATAGAGCGGGCGCATAGAATACCTACCGGACGACCAAAACCGTGTGCTCCTCCGAGACCCCTCATAGTGAAGTTATTGAATTACCGTGACCGACACATTCTACTGCAGAAAGCCAGGGAGGCGGCGTCGATTAACTTCGAGAATGCGAGGATTTCTTTATTCCCGGATTACACAATGCTAATGCAGAAGCAACGGTCCTCTTTCGGCTTAGAGACCTGAAGTTACAGTATGCACTATTGTTCCCGTCACGGCTAAAAATAGTGTACGAACAGATATCTTATTTTTTTGAGAGCCCTGGAGATGTTGAGGACTGGCTAGAGGTAATGGAACTCACTAACGCGGAGGAGAATGCAGCAATAACTGAGGAGAGACAGAAATCCTTTGAAACTACCTTGACTGGGTGCAGAGGCCGTAGACTGTGGAGGACCAACAGGCCTGTATAAGTCACCTCGCAACAGATAAAACAGACCAAAAAGCAGGCGATATTGGCTATGGCGACCTTCACGAATGCGCCACAGACGATCACTAAGTCCTCTACGGAGGAGGAGGAATCACAGGGATCGGATTCCGAGGGTAGTGTGGCCTTGTTCCCCTCAGCGACTCCGCAGCTGATCACGGACCTGTTTGGGTGATGGACTCATACAAGTATTGTAATTCTTATTCTGTATTTCCATACCGCAGCTGCGTCAGGCCCCCCTCAGCAAGTATAGCTACTTTATGTTAAGCTAAAGATTATGGAGCTCTTGTACCATAGTAGCTCAAACCTGGCAGCTATCTGATACACCATACCATGTGCAGAGCAAAGGCGCAACCCCCCCATATGGCGAAGGCGCTATGTATACCCCCTTACTGTTTCCTTTTTGTTAGTTCAATCTCTGTATTCATTGTTGATCCTTGGATGTATATTGGGTCAGTTATTGAGGGTTGTGGTCCGGTACAGTTTTCAAATTGGACTGAAGTTGAGACGGGGTACGGTCTTGAATTGTCTGCCATTATTGATATACTGGTCTGCCGATGCGACATGCTATATTCTCGCACACTATGATTAATGTAAAGATGCATACACCAGGGAAGTACAAAATTATAACTTGGAATGTAAGAGGTATGGGCACGGTACATAAACGTCACAGGATACATGCCCAATTACAGCGCCGTAAGGCGCAAATAGTATATCTGCAGGAGTCACACATGATAGAAAGTGAAGTTGTGAAACTCCGGAAGAAATGAAGGGGGCAAGTATTCTCCACCCTCTACTCTAATTATGCTAGGGGTGCCACAATTTTGGATAAGGCATGGGGTGCCTTTTGTTGCACAAGAGCAGAGAATTGACAAATTAGGTAGATATGTACTCATTAAAGGGACATTGGACGGCCAAATGGTAATATTGGGAAATTTCTATGCCCCTAATTACGAGCAAGATCAATATTGGAATTTGTTGAGTGGGGCATTGACGGGCTGGGAGGCATACCCATGGATATTGGGAGGTGATTGTAATGTAGTTCTAGATATATCCCTGGATAGGTCGCACCCGCCTTTACAGGGTACCGGTGTGCACAAACAAACCGAAGCCCTGCTAAGATGGACAGAGGGGTAGGGTCTACGTGATGTATGGTGAATGCGACACCCACTACATAAGGAATACTCATATTACTCGGCGGTGCATGACCTCCACACAAGAATAGATAGACTGTTCTGCTCTGACAGGATAGCAATGCAGGTGACTGACTCCACTTATCTCCCCAAGACTTTCTCTGATCATAACCCTCTGGAATCTATCATCACATGGGGTAGAGTACCCACACCGGTCCCAACGTGGCGCCTCTGGCCGCAACTCCTGGAGGACCAAGTATTTCGCAATACCCTCTCTACCACTATTGAACACTATTTTATTGACAACAGTAACACGGCCACGAGTAAATTGATAGAGTGGGACGCATTTAAGGCGGTGGTACGAGGGAAGGCTATTGGTACGACGGTGTGAGCGAAACAAGAATTGCATAAACCGCTAGTGGAAGTGGAGGAGACATTGGGCAAGCTAGAAAAAGGGACAATTACAGATGCAGAACAAAAAGGCCCACTACAAGAGGCACAAATCTGTCATGCGGAATTGTGGAATCTCTGTGGGTCATAGACTATACGGCATTCACACAACTAACTCACAGCGAGGCCGACAAGGCGGGAGCATTGCTGGCTCGCCTAATACGTGATGCCCCTCCATTGGTGGTCATACCTCGGATTGTTAATGACAATGGGGACATAGTTACCACTCAAGGGGAGATTAACGCAGCGTTTTGCGACTATTATGCCACATTATATGGAGTACCTGACTTCTCCACTGAGAACCAAACAGAGGTTTTTCTATCCGCCCTAACTTGTCCGACAATTCCAGAACCGCTAAGAAAGGGCCTTATAGGACAGGTTACATCACATGAGATTAGGGTGGCAATGAAGGGGCTACCGCGCAACAAAACACCCGGACTTGATGGGCCCCCGATTGAGTTCTATGACACATATGCAGAGGCTCTGGTGCCACAATTGGTAGACCTATATAAAGAAGTATGTGAGAAGGGCTCCTTACCTACTACGACGGCCGAAGCCTTGGGTATTACACTACCAAAGCCGGGCAGAGAGCACACGGATATGGCAAACTACCGGCCGTTATCGTTATTGTCCAAGGAATACAAAAAATTGAGTAAAGCACTAGCAAATAGACTGCTCCCGCATTAGTCAAAATTTATACACATAGATCAAACGGGTTTCTTGCCCACTCGCAGCACCTCCCTTAACATTAGGAAATTACATTATCTGCTAACGGAGGCCTCAAAGCTATATCCACATGCTGGCTGTCTTTCACTGGACCTTAGGCAGGCCTTCGACTCCATACACTGGGAATATATGCTCTAGGCGCTGCAAAAATTTGGAAGGATAGGATACATAACGTGGATATGAATATTATACAGCGCCCCCACGGCACGCACTAGAATGGGAGGACACATATCAGAGGAATATACCATACATAAAGGGACGAGACAGGGCTGCCTGTTGTCCCCCCTCATTTTTATTCTAGCATTAGAGCCATTGGCACTAAAGTTACAACAGGACTTCCTCGATTGGGGGATAAGAATAGGTAATATGACTCACTTATTTTTGGCGTACGCCGATGACATCCTCATGTATATATCCGATCTTAGTAGACCAATGGTCACGCTGTTTGAAACATTTCGAAGTTTCGAACTTATATCGGGACTGGCTTTAAACACCACAAAAACACATGCATTTTTCTTTGTGGAACAGGAGGGCACTGCTGAGGTAGATATCGGAGGCACTAGCATTCATGTCACACAGTCGACGTTTAGGTATGTAGGCATACAGATATATAGGAAACAAGAAGACATGTTGGAGGGCAATCTGAATAAAGCGATTTGAGCACTGAGATCCAGTGTCACTTTTTGGAGTGCTTTACGGCTCTCTGTAACAGGCAGAGCAGCTATTGCAAAAATGGTTGTTTTACCACGATTGTTATACTATTTTACGAATCTGCCACTGATCGTGCCACAGCATACCTTTAGTTTGCTCAACACTCTGGTTACAGATCTCATCTGGGGCAAGGGCAGGAGATGTATTAGCCTAAAAAAACTACAAGTTGGTACTAGGGCGGGTTGCCTAGGCGTATCAGATTTTCATGCCCATTTCTACGCCTGTCAGCTGCAATGGTTATCGTATTGGACGGCGGGACGTAATCTGCAAGAAATCGACTATACAGACACAGACATGGATAGTGGGTCACTTCATGCTTTACTATTGCCAGGTAGCAGGGCCCCAACAGACATTCCCCCATTACTGCAGACGGCATTACGGTGCTGGAAAGCGGCGTTTCAGTACACAAACACCACACAGAGGTACGCAGGGAACATACCATTATTAGGAATTACGCTAGTAAGTAGTAGGCTTAGGAAACGCAAACTGACGCCCTGGCTAGATGCTGGTATTAGTACAGTGGCGGATTTGTTCGGGGAAGTGACACTAATGGACCATGACACGTTTATAAATCAGACTGGCGCGCCGGCACACTTGTACCTAATGCATGCAGCACTAATTAGATTCATTAAGATGCATTGGGCCCCACAGAGAACATCCCCACCCGAGAACGAATTGGTTAAGATGGTATATTACATGGGCGGTGGGCGCCATCTGATTAAGTGGCTATACGCTGGTATTAGGACACATACAAGAGTTTCCCTGCAGACGCTGAAGACCTTTTGGGAATTAGATATGGGAAAAGAAATGCCGGAAAAGGAATGGTCAATAGTATTGGAACACCCCTGAAAAGTCCCACGCAATTCCAAATTCAAATTTATCCAGACAATGGTGTTACATCGTGCATATTTAACCCCGAACAGACTAGACAAGATGTTTCCCCAAACACAGCACTTGTGTCCGAGATGCCTTCTAGAGGGAGCGGGCTTTATACACATGGTATAGGAATGCCCGAAGATACGGGGATATTGGGATACAGTCCGACACATGACTGAGTCAGCCACGCATCTTGCCATTACTGATACACTGGGGGAGTGCATTTTAGGGCTCCATACACATACCTCTACCCATAAAGTGCAGCACCGATTCATAAACCTTGCATTTATATTGGCTATCCGAAATATCACTATGAGATGGAAATCTCGTAAATCCCCTGAAGTACGAGTCTGGCACACAGACTTATTACGCTGGGGCGGCGCAGAGGGTGTGGCACTACGTAGAGAAGAAATCAGAGGCCTACGTAAAACCCCGATCTCCCTCGAATGGGAAGTTATGTTAGAAGGGATGCGATCACATGATTTGGATTCCTTGAATTAGGAAATGAATGATTGGTACAGATGTGACCCATGCAGTATGTGTGTTGCAGACCAGTGTGGGGACTTAATGCAATGTTGCATGTGCGGACTAGACACAATTAATGATGAAGCTGTCCACTGTATGTTCAGAGCAGTGTGTAATGGGCGGACAGAGACCGTGACATTAGGGGAGGGGGGAAGTTGGGGTACATTTCTGGGTTTTATTGCTTGTATTGCCCTATACTACACTGCTATTAACACATTTATGAACGACTGTACAATAAGTGATGTAAAGCTGGAATTTAATGTACATACCTTTGAAAACTGCAGATTCAAGATGGAACGCCTTGTTATACATGGTTATGTAACAAAGATCTTGGAATAAATGTATGGTTTGATACTATAAAACTCAATAAATATGTTTTAAAAAAAAGTGCTAGCGGGGGACTATCAACACAAAGCTTCAGCGACGCTCCCCCGGGATGACTTCAGGATCTTCATGCATCGCCGGCAGCCTCCTGTGACACTCTCCTTACTCCTTGCAGACCCTTCCACCATGAACAGAACTCTTGCCATGAATTTGAGAAGGTAAACTTCAGCGGCCCTCATCTGGTGACTGTATTCAGCCCGCACTCCATCGCGGTCTGTTTGAAAGTGTGGCTTTAACCAGGGCCAATGCAACCAGATGATCACAGTTGGCGCTCTGTGCTTTTTTGTGCTATTTTCAACTACAATCTATAAAAACACATACCTTCGGTTCTACAGATTGGATGTTTGTCATTTTGATCTTTATTTAATTACATTTTGCTCTATGTTTCTAAACTGGTGTGGTATCCTTCTTTGGTAGGCTTTACTGTGCCACAAATACTTTACTCATTGCCTCTAAGACTGCTCTATGCCTCGCTACCAGGGGGCTGAGCACAGGCTAATTTGGGGTTTGTTTGTGCCTTACTCTGACAAAGATTGTAGCTGCTGCTTGATCGGTGCTCACACCCCAGTCAACCAGTAATCCAGTTTCTCACAGCTTTGATCTAAAAAGGGAGAGAGAATGGAATAACCATATAGTGGCAGAATTGTGCGAAAATCTTGCATCAATCAGGGCTTCTACTTGACCACATTGTGTGAACATAGGCAATTTCCCTTCATCATCACTTGAGAACACTCTCCTTGAAATTGTGAACAACCTGTACAACAAAACCTTTACAACGCACTACCATTACTACGCAGGCATTACAACGCAAACCATTACAACGCATTGCACTGGGGGGCGCTCTAGGATAGGGAATAAGTTTAATTTTCTATCCAACACCTTCCCTAGTGTCCACAGGGACTGGAGTTGGAATAGAAAATTAAACTTTTCACTATCCAGCACCCCAAAGCGCTATGCGTTGTAAAGGTTTGCGATGTAAAAACCGCGTTGTAAAGGCATGCGTGGTAAAAGTATGCGTTGTAACGTCATACATCCCCTTGAAATACATCTACTTGGGGTGTGCGTTTCACAAGAGTAAAATAATGTAATGTTACTCCATCTATAGTAACATCCTGGCCAGGCATAATGGACACATGACAGCTCTCCTCTTGGTTCACTAATAGCATTATTGTGAGGGCAGTGGTGGTGGGGGTGGCATGAATGTTGCAATGTTTATGATTAGAATCTGTCACTTGTAACAATTGCCATGCATTGAAATGATTTAATTTAATATAGTAAACTGAAATGCATTACAAAGATCCAATTATAAAGAAACACACAGTTTTGAATTTTAGAGGATATTTATCATAAATGTACTGGACTCGCTGAGCCAAGCAACAGCACCGTCGGCCATGTAAAAGAAGCCCTGAAGGAGCTACTCAAATGCAAAAACAAACTGTTTTGATGCACGCTTTAAAGCCACTTGTTTTTCATTGTTTATTTATAAAGCACCAAAGTGCTGCAGGCAGAAAATGCAGCTGGCCCGTCCCCTGTGATAAAACTGGTGCACCAGCAGTGAAGCCAGTCCTCACACTGCCAGCCCACCAGGAATATTCTTGGTACCTGGTTGCACAAGTATGGACCTGTTTTCAAGTTCCTAGATATTACATATTTACATTGGAGGGCAGCTGGTTCCTGTCTTCCTGAAAAGATTAGAATTATCTTCCTCTCAGTCCCCAGAAACAAAGGGCTAGATATAGGTAAATCTAATTTACCGATTCATAAATACCGAATTTTACCGATTCGGTATTTAGGAATCGGTAAATTAGAAGGAGGGAGATGTAGGTAATTTTTAAAACACAATTACCGAATCTGCAAGATTCGGTATTTACCGATTCGGTAAATACCGAATCGGTATTGCCCATTGATTCCTATGGGCCTTGAAGCCCATAGGAATCAATGGGAAATACCGATTCGGTATTTACCGAATCGGTAAATACCGAATCCTGCAAGGGTGCAGGGGGTGTCATTTTGACACCATCTAGCACCCCAAGTACAGGCTTGTGTGACATGTGGCACACATACATGCCCTAAGGGCATGTCTGTGTGTCACATGGCACAGGTGTGCGTGCACAGATGTGCATGCACACCTGAATTCGGTATTTTACCACCCAATAGGATTGGGTGGTAAATACAGACTCCTAAAGGGCCTGTGGCACTCTGTGAAGTGCCACCTACATATTGATTTACAGAATCAGTAAATTTACCGATACGGTATTTTACCGATTCTGTATATTTACTGAATCGGTAAATTTACCGATTCTGTAAATCAGATGCCCCCTACATCTCAAAAGCCAAATACCGGTCGGAAACGGCCGAAATCGGCCGTTTCCGACCGGTATTAAGGCTCCTACATGTGGCCCATAGTCATTTGATAGCCATCAGGAAACAACTCAGAAATGTCTTTTCCCACAGAGTAATAGCTTCATCTAGCATCTGCCAGCCTTGCCTAGCACATGGAATCTCCTTTCGGGTTGCATCACTGCCTATCAACCGTGTTCCGCTATTAATTTGTATGCAACAGATAATGCATTTAGTTGTTCTGCACTCTCTGATGAACAATGGGTGGTTTCTAGCACTGAATCTTAAGAGAAAGGCCTAGGGCCGATAGGCCTTTTATTCCACTGGGCATTTCACTGATGGGCTGAAGCCCTCAGAGGGCGGTTTTGAATGGTCAGGGGCACTTATGGATCTCTGTCACTTTCCCCAGCTCCCCAAGCTTAATTGCAGCAGGTACAGAGAGCTAAGAGAGAGAGAGAGAAAGAGAAGGAGGGAGGCAAAATGTAGAAAGGAACAACTTAGTAATCTTTGGTAAAGCCTTTTCAGGTAGGGACTCTGCCTACCTGCAGATTCCTAAACCTTGTGAATTACCCCGGCACAAGACTGGATCCGGAAATTTTTGTAGCATTTCCCTTGCATATTGACATTCTTCGCGTTAGATCCATCCTGCCCCACATCGGGGTCACTATATGTACATCCGCTCTGCGCACTGACATCATTTTCTTTATGTTTCCCGTCTGCACCAATGGAAGCAAAGCCATTTAAATTAGTTTATGGTAGTGTGCAGACTTTAGATTGCAATCCTTTTAATGGACTATATGAGCCAATTCCAAGGAACAAGAAAAAGTATGGGCCAGTGATGAATCTACAGTTAGATGGTGTGGGTACCAGAAAAGGGATTACTGATGATAAGTAACTTGTTCTTTCGGCACAGACTTCTAACCACAGATTCCTCACTGTGTTAATAGATACCAAAGCAGTACCTCCCAGGTAGTTGGTCTATGGAA
Source organism: Lissotriton vulgaris (assembly GCF_964263255.1). Lineage (NCBI taxonomy): Eukaryota > Metazoa > Chordata > Amphibia > Caudata > Salamandridae > Lissotriton > Lissotriton vulgaris. The sequence goes on from NC_141691.1 coordinate 728,069,298, forward strand.
AGGCTCAGACCAGGAAATCCCGTAGGCCAGATTGGGTGAAGTGCTCATCCTGCCAGACTTGGCTATCCAGGCACTAATGGTTCATGAACGTGTAGAGGGACACCCATATAGCAGCCTGGCAAAAGTCCATGTCTGGCACACTGCATGGCAGCGCAGTGGTAGCAGCCTTCACTCTGGTGGAATGAACATTCAAGCCTTCTTTAGGCTGCTTCTTGGCTAGCCCATAGCAGATCTTGATGTATAGTATAATCCATTTTTAGATGTTCCTCTTTTGCACAACTTCTTAATCCCAGAGAAACTGGCAAAAAGTTGGTCGTCCTGACTATAATCTCTGGTTCGACCCACAAAGAAGCTAAGTGCCCGTTCTGGGTGCAGGCGATTAAGTAGTTCTTCCACTTCAGAAAGGTGAGGCTGCTCATAGAATGCTGGCAACATGATGGATTTCCCTATGTGGAAGATTGTGACTACGATGGGCAAGAATGCTGCTTTTGTCTTGAGGCTTCATTTGTCTGGGAGAAAGATGACTATGTCTTCTGGGACATCTTAAGGATTGCGGTGACCCTGGGCCACAGGTATTTTTTGGGCCCCTTGATCAGAACAGCTTTGAATTTATGATCCAGTTTCAGCTCTTTCATACCCTCTTTGGCCAGTAAACAGGGACACTGGTCCAAATTCTAAATCTGTTTGCATCTAATATTCAGGTATAGTGACAGTTTTTTTCAATAATATACTGCAGCAGCAGCAGCTTACTAATATTATTGCAAATATTCTTTGTGACCCCTCCTATTTCTCAAATGTGAGGTCTCGTTCTGATCTAGAACAAACTGTTTATGAATATTGCATGGACATATCACTCACATTAAAAATAACTGTTCAAGGTCATAAGGGCAAGACTCTTTACAGCTGGATCTATTACTGTAAAGATTAGTCCAGGCAAGTAAAGTAAATAAGCTTAAGTTCTTTATTGAAGAATTGGCACAGGAGCCTCCAGCTCATCCACAACCTGCTTCGCAGCTCAGTTCAATCTCCTCTAAACATAACATTCCAAGCTGCTAAGCAACACATTTACATTCCAAATGGGTCATCTCTACACACCTCCCCCCTTACATATCCCACAACTAAAGATTGAAAGAAGCACACAATACATTAGGAAAAAATGAATATACATGTTTTTCTCCTTGTATCTAGGTTGACCTCTATTGTATATTCATTTTTTTCTAATGTATTGTGTGTTTCTTTCAATCTTTAGTTGTGGGATATGTAAGGGGGAGGTGTGTAGAGATGACCCATTTGGAATGTAAATGTGTTGCTTAGGAGAAAGATCTCTAACATTGAGTACAGAATGTAATCAGTTTACTCACAAAAATAGTGGATGATGATATAATAAATATTCCAAAGTCCAAGAGTGGAGGTACCAGCATCTGTCCCTTGCACAGGTAAGTTTCCCTCGTCGCCAATGTAAAGATGAGTCCAGGCAAGTAAATAAGGTTAAGTTCTTGATTAAAAACAGGAGCCTCCAGCTCATCCACAACCTACTTCACAGCTCAGTTCAATCTCCTCTAAACATAACATTCCAAGATGCTAAGCAACACATTTACATTCCAAATGGGTCATCTCTACACATACCCCTCAAATGCTGGGGCCCTGCATCAGATCCCACTTTGCATTTCTGAATGTCTGCAGTTTGCTCACTCGCCTTGCTGATGTTATGGCAATGAGGAATGCTTTTTTGATGGTAAGAAGATGAAGAGAGTAACTGTGCATGGGTTTGAAGGGAGTACCAAATTAAGGTCATACAGCGGCATGACAACTGGAATTTGAGGGAACATATGGACCAGCCCTGTAAAAAATGCATCATAACAGGTGACTTGAAGAGGGATGGCTAGTCAGGTAAGCACAAAAAGGCCGAAAGGACTTAGACGTAACGTTTAAAAAAAAATGTGTTTACAGACATTTTAAAAAAGGTACAGTAATGCAGTGTTCAAATACATGCTGTGAAAAAGTGCAGATACGGCATAGTACTTATAACATAACAAGTAAACAGAAGAACCTTAGCAGAAGCAGCACATTTGGTCCGAGATTGAAGTGAGATTCAGTATAGAATGCAAATTGAGAAAACACAATTCCATGGAAGCAAGTAGCACAGTGGATGCAGTAATAAGTAGCTTACTAGAGACAACATTGTACAATGACAGTGGATAGTTATTGAGTGTCAGATAGCTCGTTAGCTTTTGCATGCTGCGACTGCATGGCAGACCCAGGGTCTAGAGTATTATCTAGGCTGCTGGCAGTTAGCCAAGTGAGAAACGGTTCCCAGATATCCTTGGGCCTAGAGGCTTGTGGCAATAGTTTCCAATATATACTCAATTGCTCCTGGAAAAATGTAGTATGCAGAACACAGGGGCATATTATCAAGGGCCTTAATTCATGTGTTAGCGACCTTTTCCGGTTGCTAACGCATGAACTAATTATCTCCCTATTATCAAAGCGTCGCTAACTCCGGTTAGCAACGCATTTCATGCGTTATTCCTCACCCCCACGCTGGGGGCGATGAATAACGCTAATGAGATGCAGGGTGGGCGTTCCCACGTCCAACCACATGTAAAATGTGGTTGGAGGTGGGATTGCCCTATTCACAAGGCAGGCCTTGGGAGAAGGAGACCTGCGATAAACGCGTCTATCGCAGGTCTCCAAACGCCTGCTTTAGTACGTGTTAGGCATTGCTAACATGAGGGGATGGATCATAAAGCTGAATCCAACACCTCATATTATCAAGGCACACATTAGCGCGTGAAAATAGAGCTTGTTTTCACGCGCTAATGCGACCTATTGACGATTTCACATCGCCTATTGGCTTTAGCGTTGAGAATACGCTGCTAACAGGCGATGTGAAATCGGCGATAGATTTTTCCACGTTATCAACGCTGTGCGATATTTTTTGCACAGCTTTGATAATATGCTCCACAGTTTTTAATGTCAGGGGGTTTAAACTTGCCCCAGTGCATCACAACTCTGCGCTTTCCTAGTAAAAGGAGCATAGCAAGTAGCCTACGTTGTCCCAGCTGGGCTTCTTTAACATAGCCTACCAAGCACAGTTTGGGGTAGGGAGCTATACTAGTCCCCAAGATCTTGTCGATTGAATCTAGTACCCTCCTCTAAACATCTGTTATGCCAGGGCAGCTCCAAGCTATGTGTAAAATGAAGCATTGGGAGACTTGCATCTCCAACAGTTCACCTCTGGGTGGAGACCCATGTGCTGGAGTTGCAAGGGGGTCCTGTAAATGCGATGCAGGTACTTGAAATGTATTAAGCGTAATTTGTAATTGGGAGATAGCATCTGCAGCTGTCCACAGCAAAATTGCCACTTATCATCCAGAACAGGATCACCAAGCACTGCATTCCAAGTCGCCAGGGCTTTGGGATGAGTATTTGATGATGAGCGTTGCATGCTGCCGTAGAGTCTGGTAATAAGTTTGCTGGGGGATGAGTTCATGAGTATTAATTCCAGGGCTGGGAGTGTAGCTAGGGGAGAAGGGAATGTATCATGTATTTCATGGCATGTTCCTCTGTGCTACTGTAATATAATAATAGATTGGAGAATGCAGAAGTGTCACCTGGTGTAGTTGGGATGGGAGTGATAAAAGTATTGTTCTGGTATAAGTCTGCATATGTGTCCCATCCCATATTGCGTGCGCATGTTGAGCTTCCTTTATCCGATAGTATAGGCAGCTGTGGGTGTTGCACAAGCTTGATGGATGGTGCATACAATATTGAGTGCCCCGTGCGGATGCGAAGTTTGTCCCAAGCCTATCATAGTGTGTTTGCAGTGTTTAGGGTGGTATGTTGACGATAAAAGGGCTGATATAAAGTACCTCCAATGGTAAGGGAGGATGTATGACGTTACAACGCATGCTTTTACCACGCATGCTGTTACAACGCAAACCTTTACAACGCATAGCGCTTTGGGGTGCTGGATAGTGAATAGTTTAATTTACTATTCCAACTCCAGTCCCCGTGGACACTAGGGAAGGTGTTGGGTAGTAAATTAAATCTATTCCCTATCCTAGAGCGCCCCCCAGCGCAATACGTTGTAATGGTTTTCATTGCAAAACCGCCGTTGTAATAGCACTGCGTTGTAAAAGTTTCGTTGTAAAGGATGTTTCCCGTAAGGGAGCTACATCAGCAGCCTCTACTGCAATGTGAGGCTGGAAAGGGGTAGGGGACATCCAATAATGCAAAAACTGTGCTTGTGCGCAGAAGGCATATAATGCCAAGTCAGGTGCGCCCAGCGCACCTTGAGCCATAGGGAGTGTAAGCACTTCCCACGCTATGCAAGGTTGTTTCCCAGCCCACACCAATGAGATCATCAAGGATCTGAGAGTTTTGAGGATCAAGTTGTATTGGTACATTGATAAATAAATATAAGAGTTTAGGCAATACTATCATTTTAGCGATATGGATGCGTCCTGCTAATAAAATAGGGAGCCTCGCCCAGACAGTCAGCTTTTCTTCCAGCCATACAAGTGTGCGGTCAAAGTTCATGTTCCAGAGGTCCTGAATATCAGTACTCAGGCAGATTCGCAGGTATCAAACTGGGCATGTTGCCCATTGAATAGGGTAATCTGGTTCAAAGGGGATCATAGCAGTGGTGAATGGAAGTAAGGTGGACTTAGCCCAATTAATGTGAACACCAGAAAGGCCGCCAAATCTAGTGAGTTCACGGAGGACAGGATTCAGATTGTCTGACGGATCTCTGATATACAATGTGATATCATCCACGGATAGCGAAATAATGACATCTCTGGTGAGGAAGTCAAGTCCTCATTTTTTATGGTGTTGTCAAACTCTTGCAGCAAGGGCTCCATCGCTGTAGCAAACAAAAGAGGCAATAGGGGACACCCCTTCCTGGTGCCACACATGACATTAAACGGGGCTGAGATCGGTCCATTAGCACATAGTCTAGCAGGTGGCTGTGAATACAGCAGCGGAATCTGATTGATAAATAGCGGGCTGTGACCAAGTCTAATGAGGATAGCAAAGAGATATGGCCATTGAAGCTTATCGAAGGCCTTGGTTTCATCGAGAAATGCCGCCAGTGCTGACATCTGTGGGTCTAGCTGATGTAGTATAGAGAAAAGGGTTCTTAAATTGTGTGACGTGCAATGCCCGGGAATGAATCCTGAATGGTCTGGCCTAGCAATAAGTGACAATAGGGGTTGCAGCCTGTTTGTGAGGAGTTTGGCATAGAACTTATTGTCGATGTTTATGAGGGAGAGAGGTCTGTAAGAATCGCATTTGTCCGGGGTTTGCCAGGTTTGAGTATCATTGAAATGACAGCCTCTCTGGTCGTTGGGGGAAGGGAACTGTTTTCTAAGGAATCAAGGTACATTTCCATGAGATGAGGTGCTAAAAGTGTGGCATAGGTCTTATAGAAAGCCGTTGTGAGGCCATCTAGGCCAGGGGCCTTGTTGGCAGGGAGGCTGTTGATCACCTGCACTATATCTTCCATAGTGAAGGGCTCTTTTAAATAATATCTATGTGCGTTACTGAGCCATAGCAGTTCTAAAGTTTCCAAGTAGGTGGTAAGTTCGTAGTCTAATTGTGGTGTGGTGGAGGTGTATAATGAGGTGTAAAATTTGATGATGTGGTCATGTACCTCTCCAGGCCCTACAATAGGTTCATTGTCGTCCTTTAGGAGTTCTGTTATATAGGGAGAGCTACGAGAGGATATTCGCAAGTGTCTTGCCCGGGCGGTCCCTTTCCCCATAGTGCCTGGCGGTGGCATACTTTACCAAAAATGTTAATTCCCTATTGGCTTCCTCATTAAACTCAGATATCAAAAGAGAAACATCAGAGGAGGCAAAGTATTGAAGTTCCAGCGCCCTGATTTCAGTTTCAAGCTTTTGCGGAGTGCCACGTATAGCCTTCAGTACTTCTGCTTAGCAGGCTATGCACTTCCCTCTTATGATGACCTTGAAGGCGTCACAAACTACAGAAGGAGAGGGACCAGATTTCTGGTTTAAAGAGAAATATTGGACAATGTCATCTCTGATTTTGGTTGGGAATGCTGAGTCCAACAAGGCATGGGGAGGTAGTCTCCACATGAATTTGCGCTTGATGGATGTGGGGAAGGCAACCCTCAGAGTACATGGAGAATGGTCAGACAGGGTTCTAGGTAAGTGCTGTGCATTTGTTGCCCATGTCTCTATATCGCCTGAAACCAACCATCGGTCCAACCTAGACCAGGAATTAAAATGAGATGAAACGCATGTGCCCTCTCATATGTGCGAGTTTAGTCGCCTCCATACTTCTGTTAGATTATAGTCTGATATAATCGTGTGTAGTGCATTGCAAGAGCAGGGGTAGAGCGTGGAGGCAGCACCTAATCTATCGAGTTTGTTGCATGGGATTGCATTAAAATCTCCTCCCCAGATAACAGTGTCACACCCCGTTGCAGCAACCCTCACCAAAACGTCGTAAAAAAAAGTATGGATTATTGACATTGGATCCATACATTGCCAGTAGTACAGTCCGCGTTCCACCCAGAGATCCCTTCAGTATAAAAAACCTTCCCTCAGAGTCTATATGGGATGTGATGGCGTCCAATCAACTCAGTTTCGTATCAAAATAGCTACTCCCCTTGTGTAATTGGATTAGGTAGAGGAGTGGCATTCCCCCCATCACTTGTGCTTAAATTGATCAGAATCAGCAGGTCGTAAGTGAGTCTCCTGCAGGAAGCACACGTCTATGTGTTGCCTGACAAGGAAAGTGTGTACCAGTCACGTCTTCCTCTGGTTATTGAGACCTCTGATATTCCATGTTAGGAAATTGTATGTTGTCATTGTAGTGATGAGTGATCAGCTAAAAAGGAAGCACTAGGGGCATTAATTCAAAACCATGTACTGCGCTCCCATGACATGTGGTGAAGTACAAACTTCTCATCTGCATTAAGAGCTGTGGTTTGTGTGCTTCTGCGGTGACCAAGAACAATTTCTCAACAACCCTCCCTCACCCCACCCACACCAACCCCACAATTAGGTTGAGTACAGGAACCCACCCTCCACCCATCCCAACAGGTATAACACTAATCAGCAATATTGTGCTCAGGGAGTTCTCCCGGAGTTTGTGGAGTTGCCGGCATATAACCCTACATAGTGTAAGGGTGGCCAAGCATAAACAGAGCTTATCCCTCGGTGACCTCAGATTAGGTTTACTGTGCAATACGATCAAAAGCTGTGGTCCCCTTCCCATTTGTTACCTTACTATATATTATATAAGGGAAGCCAACAATCATTACGAAAAACAGGTGAATAGTTACATGCATCGGTCATTCTCTCTGAGATGAGCACTCGAAGCGGTGCGATCTGACAGTTTGGGTCTTGGGGGAGGACTTGTCAATGAACTTCGCAAACTTAAGTGCTAATTTCGCATCAGTGAAGGAATGCGGCATGCCTTCGTACATTACATTAGTTTGGCCGGGTAAAAGAGGGCATATGTTGTGCCACCTAAACTTTGGGAGTAAAGTCTGGGAAGAAGGATAAATTGTTCCCTTGGTTTGTGATTGTTCCTTTCTCCCTTGATTTTTGCAGAATCATGTCTCTATCCCAATAATTCAATAAGCGAGTAACAATGGGCCTAGGCGTAGCTCTGACAGCAGGTCAGGGGCCAGAGTGTGGTGCGCTCTCTCCACTATTAACATGGTAAACAAATCCTGGCCATATAGCTTGCGAAGAAGATCTTCGAGATACGTTTCCATTTTTGTTATTGCTGTCATCTCGGGAATGCCAAGAACGCAAATGGTATTTCTCCTTGAGCAAGGTTCAAGGTCTTCGTTCTTTGCTTTAATGACGTCTAGAACTTTCGCCACATGCAGTAAATGTTCTTTTGACTCCAGCTTGAAATCTTGAGCGATGGACACCCTATTTTCTAATTGATCTAAGCACATTTCATGAGTGTCTACACAACTTTGAACTTGTTCAAGTTGGGAAGAGAGTCTGTCAAGTTTGCTGCTATTGCTTTGAGACTGGGTTTAACATCTAATAAGATGCTTCGGATATCATCTTCTGATTGTAGGAAGGTGGCTACCTGACTTTGGTTACCCCAGATTTTTTGCCTTGTGTTTAGCTGGTTTTCGACTTAGTTGGCCTGGTTCCCTGCTAATCAGGGCCCCAGGCTATCTGCTCTCTCTGTAAAATGGATTCCATGTACCTTAGGTGCATAACTAGATTGGCTTGGGTCACCTTATCAGCCCCTGTACAGAGCACTATAGGTGCCCAGGGCATAGGTGCATCCAAGGCCTACCAGGGGCTGCAGCATATCTTTTGCCACCCCTGGCTGGCTATCTAAAATTGAAACAACTGGCTGTTCACTCAGCTGGGGCAAGGTGGTGTAATCACCCCTTGCTTAGATGTAGTATACCTATATCTAAACCTAACTGGACACATATAAACCTATGAGCCACTCCTATGGCAGGCCTTAACAATCCTGGAGTGAAAATTGCAAAAAACACAGTTGATGGACAGAATGTAGAACAATGCCCTACATTCACCCCAGTACAAGGATCTGGGCCTAAATCCATCATTGTTTTGCACTCCACACCACCCTGGGTTAGACACTGGCTATATGCAAATCAGCTCTGACCCTGTGCCTCATGGGAACAGTCCAGTCCGAACTACCAAGCCATGTCTTTCCCAGACCGGAATCAAGCATCCAAGGACCGGTTTCTGGCTATCAGCCTTCTTCAGCCTGGATAGCTTGACTCCAGTGGTGTGGAGAGCCTGGGACTCACGTCTGAGTATACCCAGCACACTCGGGGTGAAAATTGCAAAAAACACAGTTGATGGACAGAATGTAGAACAATGTCATACATTCACCCCAGTACAAGGATCTGGGCCTAAATCCATCGTTTTTTTGCACTCCACACCACCCTGGGTTAGACATTGGCTATATGCAAATCAGCTCTGACCCTGTGCCTCATGGGAACAGTCCAGTCCGAACTACCAAGCCATGTCTTTCCCAGACCGGAATCAAGCATCCAAGGACCGGTTTCTGGCTATCAGCCTTCTTCAGCCTGGATAGCTTGACTCCAGTGGTGTGGAGAGCCTGGGACTCACGTCTGAGTATACCCAGCACACTCGGGGTGAAAATTGCAAAGAACACAGTTGATGGACAGAATGTAGAACAATGTCATACATTCACCCCAGTACAAGGATCTGGGCCTAAATCCATAGTTTTTTTGCACTCCACACCACCCTGGGTTAGACCCTGGCTATCTGACCCTGTGCCTCATGGGAACAGTCCAGTCCGAACTACCAAGCCATGTCTTTCCCAGACCGGAATCAAGCATCCAAGGACCGGTTTCTGGCTATCAGCCTTCTTCAGCCTGGATAGCTTGACTCCAGTGGTGAGCATGAGCTGAGCCTGTCTGCAGCTGTCGGGACCAATTCCCTTAGCTGTTACGGGATAATGCCAAACCATATACTTTTAAGTGCATTATAATCCTCGCGGTTATATTGTAACTTTGGTTTGGCTTTATCAAAACATGTTGTGTAAGGTGTCATACGAATTGGAATACTACCCCCTCGCCAGTCCTGGCAACGGGGTTAGCATTCCACCCTTCTTGAGGGAAAAGACATGTTGCTTTACTGAAACGCGGTTGATTTTAAAAGAGCCTCAGATCCACAAAATGGATGCCTCTGCCACAGACACGGGTCTGGCCTCCTGCTGCTGACCGAAACTCAGCAAATGGTGGCCTGGACAAAGGGTTTCCTGTCGCAGGGCGGTGTTACACCACCCCTGACAGGAGATAGTGGATTGTAGCAGGGAGGGTTCAAAGAAACCAGACACTGCCTGGGGAGCACAAGGCTGCCCCTTGCATAATCTGCCCAAACCGGTTCTGGGGCACACCAGCCCCAGTCCCAGCGTGGCCTGGATCAAAGGAAAGGGGTGTATCCACCCCCTTCCTGGGTCCCACCCATAGGAGGGGACCTAGCAGGTAATCCAGCCCACCAGATTCGAATAAGAGTGGGAGCAGTGCCAATGCAACTCAGATTATCCTGAAGAAACATAAGAAATAAAAAACTCTGGACCCTTCGACATCCTACTCATTGTAGAAGACTGAAGAATCTCCCTTGTGGTCAAGGAGTGACCACCCTGTGCAAACAGGTACCATCCAGCACCTCGACCCTTGCTTTGTTGCAGTTCCCCCCGGAACTCGAGCGACAGAGATCAACGAGATCAAGCTTGCCTGCCTTCCTCCAGCCCGATCCACAGTCCCTGCAGAGCTGAGACCCATGGAGGCGACCGGAAGCGTGGGGCACGATATCTTGAAAAGGCCATGAGACGCTGACCATGCAGCCCACGAGTGACCCTCGAAGCTGTACACCGGGGTTTGAGAAGCCCCAACCCTGAGCTACACTTGCACCAAAGCTACCCCCTCCACACTCGACGAATGCTGCATGGGGCCCTTCTGCTTGTGTTGGCTCGACGCGTTTGCCCGGTCCCTTGCCAGCAGGCTTGTGGCCCCTGTGCCAACAAAAACCTTAAACCGATTTGCTTTTCTGGTTGCTCCAGATTTGCACCAGCTCCTGTGAAAAGGAGCCCCCACTCTGACCCTCCTGGCCTGAGTGAGAAGCAATCTCCCGATTCCGCGTGGATTGCTTTTGCCAAGTGCTGTTTGCTCCAATCTTGAAGCCAACGGTGCTGACGGTGAGAGCCTGCGTGGGACAGATCGTGACCTGCTCCTGGACATCGCAGATGCCCCAGAGCCCACGTGACTGTGGAGAGAAGCCTCTCAACAACCATCTGATTGCGCCCGACATTGCCTGGTTCCGTCCTGGTTCCACACTGGTCACTGCTGAGTGACCCAGACTCTGTCCCCTCTGCTTTCAGATTCATCTCGACTTCGATCCACCCTTGGATCACACCGGACACTTCTGCTTCCCATCGCCTGCAGCATCTTCAGCTCCAAGCACCAAGAGCCTGCGTGTCAAAACCCGACGCCACTTCGACCCTGTGCAACCACTTCCTGTGGGTGAGGTAACATTGCAACGCCGGTGTGCTCACGTTAGTACACAGCTCTAGGGTCTGTGTCTTAAGTTTTGTTCCTCAAGGTTCAGCGGAAGTATCTTTAAACTAACTTTGTGTAACTTTTACGCACCATTGACAATGCATTGGTGAAAGCCGCACTTTACGTGCTGCACCCGAATCCCGCGGGCTTCTCCCGACTTCAGTATTGCTAGTCCTGACTGCTCCCAGCGATTCTCTAGGCCCTAGGCCTAACCACTGTTCGATTGGTATCTCTTATACCACTTTTTTAATATATGGTTTGAGTGGCCACCCGCCCTCATCCATAATTGTGCAACTTTATATGTTATACTGTGCTTTTGATTTAACGCTTGTGCCCCTTTGCTCATAAAGAGTACTGGGGATTAATTTAGAAATAAACACATATATTTTTATAATATATACTTGTGTGGTGTCCTTTCATTTGGTATTACAGGATTGTATGTGGTAAAACAGCTCGCTTAACACGACCTCTTAAGTTAAGCCTTTAAGGCTGCTTAGTCCATGCTACCCCTAGGATAGCTTGTCTAACAAGGTTGACTTACAACCAGACACCATAAGGGATTGTTTGGACTGATAGAAGGTGGTTCCAGAATTGGAAACACCACATATCAGGCCAACTTCTCACATTGGTGCGCAGCGGTGCGGATTTGAGCTTGCTGTTGTTTTACCATTGCAATCTTTTTATCAAATTGAGAGATCACATCAAGTACCTTAGGTACATATAAATCAAAAGCTTAGCATATTAAGTTCTACTGAACTTAGTAGTTGTAGATGAAAGGGATTAGCACACCCTGACTACAACTCACTAGCAAGGTACAGTAGGGAAACACTTAGTGTAGGTAAGTGCACCACTTACACCTCACTAGCAGCCATGTCTGACACAGGAGGAGCTTCAGGCTCTGCCCCTGTGATAGTTGACCCCATCAAGGCCACTTCCAGATATGACAACCTTAGCCACAAAGACTTGGGTGCCTTGTGCACTGCAAGGGGGCTAAAGAAGGGCAGAGGCCCTACCATTCCTTCCCTGATAGCCATCCTGGAAAAGGATGACTTAGATAAGGTGAGTCAGGCTCCCTTAGAGACAGGAGAGGGAGTGAACTCCCCTGAGAATGAGATTTCTCCAGAAGAAGAAGAAGAGGAGGAGGAAGAGGAGGAAGAAGGCTCAGAGATAGAGGAGCCTGAGAATCAGGATCAGAGGGTGACCGAGGTACAGGTTGGCAGGCTTAACCAGACCAACTTGGACCTACATGGGAATGGAGAGGGCCAGCACCTCCCCAGATCCCATAACTTAATCCTCCCAGGCAACAGAAGGGTGAGAACTCCATCAGGGGACTCTCATGTTTCTAGTGTCTCAAGAGGATCTCAAAGGGGAATGACTTCCCCCCAGAGGAAAGAGCATAGGGCCAGGATGAGGGCTTTCCTACTCCAGATAGAGAGACGGAAGAGATAGCCTTGGCTCAAGCTAAACTTGCTTTAGCAAGAGAACAAAGGTTGTGTGGCTTAGATGCCACTGGTGGCCGCAAAATTCCTAAAGAGAAAGACAGGGCCTATGATAATAGAAACCTGACAAGGATTGTGCCCCCCTACAAGGAAGGGGATGACATCCACAAGTGGATAACTGCTCTTGAGAGAGCCTGCATGGTACAGCAGGTTCCTGAAGAACAGTGAGCAGCAATCTTATGGTACTCCTTTTCTGAGAAAGGGAGGGACAAGCTCCTCACTGTCAGACATGAGGATGCTAAAAACTACAAAGTCCTGAAGAGTGCTCTAATAGATGGGTTTGGCTTAACCACTGAACAGTACAGGTTGAAGTTCAGAGACACCCAGAAGACACAGACTCAGGACTGGACTGATTTTGTTGATTGTGCAACTAAGGCTCTGGAGGGTTGGCTACATGGCAGCAAAGTACATGACTTCACAGGATTGTATAATTTGATTATGAGGGAGCAGATCCTAAGTAATTGTCAGAACCAGCTCTTACACCAGCACCTGGTGGACTCAGATTTGACCTCTCCCCAAGAATTGGGAAAGAGGGCAGATAAATGGGTCAGAACCAGGATTAGGCCTAAGAATCAGGACAGTAACCAGAAGAAGGAGTCTACCAAGCCTCAAGATAAGGGTGGGGATAAAAGTAAAGAAAAGACTTCCCCAGGGCCCCAAAACTCCAAGAATGGGGGTGGGTCCCAAGACACTTCATCAACTGAGAAGAAGCCTTATTGTCATACCTGTAAACAGGTTGGGCATTACAAAACAGACAGCTGTTGTCCCAAGAATGGCAATAAAGAGAATATACCTCCAAGGCCAGCTCCAACACCTCCTGTTACTGTCAGCAGTAATCCCCCAGGAAGTGGGAGCACACCCAGGAATCTGGGTGGGTTTACTTTTGGAGCCCAGGTGGACCCTGGCCTATCCAGGTCCCCATTGCCAAATGATATTGTTTATGAGACTGGCATGGGGTTTGCCAACTTCTCTGATTGCCCAAATACCTTGAGCAAATATAGACAAGAACCCATCATCAATGGTTTGAAAGTTGAAGCCTTTAGAGACACAGGGGCTAGCATCACCATGGTGGCTGACTGTATAGTCCCCTCTAAGCAACTTTTACCTGGTGCCACATACCAGGTAACAAACATTGATGGCATCCAAACAAATCATCCCATGGCAGTAGTAAGTCTCAGCTGGGGAGGTGTCACTGGCCCAAAGAGAGTGGCAGTGTCATCAAACTTGCCTGTAGACTGCCTACTTGGTAATGATTTAGAAATCTCAGCCTGGGCTGAGGTTGAACAGGAAATCCATTCTAGAATGGTAAACTCCAATGGAAAGGTTGGTAGGGCTGAGCAACTCTCTGCCCCATCTTTAGCAGAAGCTCTTCCTAAACAGAATATCAAAGCTGTTATGATAACAGCAGAAACCCAAACTGAGTCTCCCCCTGAAAAGGTTGGTGGGGCTGTGACGGCCACAGCCCGAACTCAAACAGATATGTGTGTTGTGAAGCCTGAAATGATGGATCACTCCACCCAAACTGAGAGCATGGAGGAGGAAGAGAAATCTTCCCCTCACCAGACATTAGGACAGGATCAGCCTCCTCAGGGAACTGATCTTACCCCTGATGAAGGAACTGCCCCAGAGGTTGTTAGGCCTGGCCTGACAGAGCCTCTGATGGCAGTGGACCCTTCTCAGGTGGGACCCAGTCTGGAGCAGGTAACCTGCCCCTCTCTACCTTGCCTTAGTCAGCCCAGGGCTGCAGAGGACAAGAAGGACAGTGAGACCCAAAAGGCCCCCTGTCAAATAAAGCACCCCCATCAACAGATTAGGGGCACCAAAACTAGTAGCCCTAGTAAGGTGAACACTTTAAAAACTCCTGAGGGAGCCCCCTTAAAAGTAGTTATGGACCTCCCACAGATGGATTCTGTTGGGCACAGCCAAATCTGGGACCCAAAGGGCCCACACCTGAACTGTCCCTCCAGCAAGCCAAACAGAGGGACCCAGCCTCCAGCTTTAGGTAGCCCGAGGTTGACCCTGAGAGCACAGTGCAACTCAGTTGAAGAGAGAAGGGCACACATGGTGGAAGATAATTGGAGGAAGCTGAGTCCTAAATTAGTGGAGCCTTACTTCAAAACTCCATATCCAAACCAGCCTTCTAACTTGCAAAGACACACCCAAGGTAGGGATTCCCTATGGTGGAGACCCTCTGATACCCCAAGGGTGAGGGACTGCTTAGTGGACCATGAGACAGGGGGTACCCATGCTAGTGCAGGTACTTCCTTATATGGCAACTCAGGCAATATAGGCTTACCTGGCCAAGGATAGCCTTATCTCCCTTCGTTTGGGGGGGGGAGGGGTTGTGTAGGAAGGTGGCTACCTGACTATGGTTACCCCAGATTTTTTGCCTTGTGTTTAGCTGGTTTTCGACTTAGTTGGCCTGGTTCCCTGCTAATCAGGGCCCCAGGCTATCTGCTCTCTCTGTAAAATGGATTCCATGTACCTTAGGTGCATAACTAGATTGGCTTGGGTCACCTTATCAGCCCCTGTACAGAGCACTATAGGTGCCCAGGGCATAGGTGCATCCAAGGCCTACCAGGGGCTGCAGCATATCTTTTGCCACCCCTGGCTGGCTATCTAAAATTGACACAACTGGCTGATCACTCAGCTGGGGCAAGGTGGTGTAATCACCCCTTGCTTAGATGTAGTATACCTATATCTAAACCTAACTGGACACATATAAACCTATAAGCCACTCCTATGGCAGGCCTTAACAATCCTGGAGGCAGAGTGCGTGGTTTAATGTGAGATGGGACTCTAGCATGAGCTGAGCCTGTCTGCAGCTGTCGGGACCAATTCCCTTAGCTGTGCCGGGATAATGCCAAACCATATACTATTAAGTGCATTATAATCCTCGCGGTTATATTGTAACTTTGGTTCGGCTTTATCAAAACATGTCGTGTAAGGTGTCATACGAATTGGAATACTACCCCCCCGCCAGTCCTGGCGACGGGGGTAGCATTCCACCCTTCTAGAGGGAGAAGACATGTTGCTTTACTGAAACGCGGTTGATTTTAAAAGAGCCTCAGATCCACAAAATGGATGCCTCTGCCACAGACACGGGTCTGGCCTCCTGCTGCTGACCGAAACTCAGCAAATGGTGGCCTGGACAAAGGGTTTCCTTTCGCAGGGCGGTGTTACACCACCCCAGACAGGAGATAGTGGATTGTAGCAGGGAGGTTTCAAAGAAACCAGACACTGCCTGGGGAGCACAAGGCTGCCCCTTGCATAATCTGCCCAAACCTGTTCTGGGGCACACCAGCCCCAGTCCCAGCGTGGCCTGGATCAAAGGAAAGGGGTGTATCCACCCCCTTCCTGGGTCCCACCCATAGGAGGGGACCTAGCAGGTAATCCAGCCCACCAGATTCGAATAAGAGTGGGAGCAGTGCCAATGCAACTCAGATTATCCTGAAGAAACATAAGAAACGAAACTCTGGACCCTTCGACATCCTACTCAACGTAGAAGACTGAAGAATCTCCCTTGTGGTCAAGGAGTGACCACCCTGTGCAAACAGGTACCATCCAGCACCTCGACTCTTGCTTTGTTGCAGTTCCCGCCGGAACGAGCGACAGAGATCGACGAGATCAAGCTTGCCTGCCTTCCTCCAGCCCGATCCACAGTCCCTGCAGAGCTGAGACCCGTGGAGGCGACCGGAAGCTTGGGGCACCCCATCTTGAAATGGCCACGAGACGCTGACCGTGCAGCCCACGAGTGACCCTCAAAGCTGTACACCGGAGTTTGAGAAGCCCCAACCCTGAGCTACACTTGCACCAAAGCTACCCCCTCCACACTCGACGAGTGCTGCGTGGGGCACTTCTGCTTGTGTTGGCTTGACGCGTTGGCCCGGTCCCTTGCCAGCTGGCTTGTGGCCCCTGTGCCGACGAAAACCTTAAACCGACTTGCTTTTCTGGTTGCTCCAGATTTGCACCAGCTCCTGTGAAAAGGAGCCCCCGCTCTGACCCTTCTGGTCTGAGTGAGAAGCAATCTCCCGGTTCCGCGTGGATTGCTTTTGCCAAGTGCTGTTTGCTCCAATCTTGAAGCCAACGGTGCTGACGGCGAGAACCTGCATGGGACAGATCGTGACCTGCTCCTGGACGTCGCAGATGACCCAGAGCCCACATGACTGCGGAGAGAAGCCTCTCAACAACCATCTGATTGCGCCCAACATTGCCTGGTTCCGTCCTGGTTCCACCCTGGTCACTGCTGAGTGACCCAGACTCTGTCCCCTCTGCTTTCAGATTCATCTCGACTTCGATCCACCCTTGGATCACACCGGACACTTCTGCTTCCCATCGCCTGCAGCATCTTCAGCTCCAAGCACCAAGAGCCTGCGTGTCAAAACCCGACGCCACTTCGACCCTGTGCACCCACTTCCTGTGGGTGAGGTAACATTGCAACGCCGGTGTGCCCACGTTGGTACACACCTCTAGGGTCTGTGTCTTAAGTTTTATTCCTCAAGGTTCAGCGGAAGCATCTTTAAACTAACTTTGTGTAACTTTTACGCACCATTGACAATGCATTGGTGAAAGCCGCACTTTACGTGCTGCACCCGAATCCCGCGGGCTTCTCCCGACTTCAGCATTGCTAGTCCTGACTGCTCCCAGCAATTCTCTAGGCCCTAGGCCTAACCACTGTTCGATTGGTATCTCTTATACCACTTTTTTAATATATGGTTTGAGTGGCCACCCGCCCTCATCCATAATTGTGCAACTTTATATGTTATACTGTGCTTTTGATTTAACGCTTGTGCCCCTTTGCTCATAAAGAGTATTGGGGATTAATTTAGAAATAAACACATATATTTTTATAATATATACTTGTGTGGTGTCCTTTCATTTGATATTACAGGATTGTATGTGGTAAAACAGCTCGCTTAACACGACCTCTTAAGTTACGCCTTTAGGGCTGCTTAGTCCATGCTACCCCTAGGATAGCTTGTCTAACAAGGTTGACTTACAACCAGACACCATAAGGGATTGTTTGGACTGATACAAGGTGGTTCCAGAATTGGAAACACCACATATCAGGCCAACTTCTCACACTGATTGTTCATTTGCATTACTCGCTGGTAATTCCATGTCTTGGGAATTCTCAGCATCTGTGGTGCGGGTGCTCCTTCTATTGTCAAAAGATAGTTTTGTCTGTTTGGTATCCGCCTTCCCCATTTTTGTTATGGAGGATGAAGGGGGACGTGTAGGTGCCATAGTCATGGGCCTCTTTGATTTTCCAGTGGTCAGCAGCGTAGGCTCAAAGGCTGCTTGAAGAGTCTAGCTTTTGCTGGACGAGTAAAAATGACTGGTTGGTAAGTCATGGAGTAGAAAAGTTGGCGTGGGAAGTTGGTAGTATGGACGCTGAAAAGTGTGCTCCGACAATCAGAGTCGCGGCAAATGTTTGTGCTCGTTATGCTGGAATGTCGAGTGCATGGGTCACGTCAGTGAGTATGTACTGTCTAGGCCTAGGGGTGTACTGTGCCCTCCAATCACCCCAACTTCACAGTCCACTCTCTATAGGCGTATGTTATGGCCAATAGCGGAGCGGTCCAGCTCCTGAAAATGAAGGCACCCAGGCCAGGTAAAGGGTTGCACTGTTATAAGGGTGCCGGGGTCCTCTAGGTGGTCAGGTCTATCAAGCCATCGAACCTTGGCGTAGTGATGTTCCCCAGCCTCAGTAGCGGAGAGCAGTGTGCATCAGCTCTGGCCAGTGGGCAGGCCGTGTGGGTAAGACCTGGAGGTAAGGCAGTTTATGCGTGCGTTTCGCTGCTGCGAGGTTACGCGCCCACAGCAGGGATGCCATCTCATCCCAGTCAGGGCCTCAGCGTCTCAGGCAGATCCGATCCATTCGTGGCCAAATCTCATCGTTGGGCTCTCATTTTCGCAGGCAGGGGATCAGCAGTTCAAGCTGTAGTTCTTGCATGAAAATGCGGCGAGAGATTGCTCTATATAATCAGGATAAATGCTCGATTATGGGCTTGGCCGGCAGAGCAGGGTTAGAGAGCGGCCGTCTTGCTGTTTGGCTAGGCCACGCCCCCTTAGAGGTAACCTTTAACTTTTTTCACAGCAAGATGTTGCAGTGCCAATGGTAAACAGAACAGGAGAACACTCAATAACAGCGCTTTCAGGAGTTGTATATCTTGGGAAGATCACCAGACAACAAACTTCTCCCAGTGTCCTGCATAATTCAGTTTAGCCGATGAATGCCTGGCTGCCAAGATAAATTGTAAATTAAGCCAGCAAGGGATTTTATTTGTAGTGTGAAAGATCAACTAATGAGAGATTTAACTTAATTATGAGCTTGCATTATTTATGAGCGATAGCTGAACAAATAGTGAATAATTGTTCTGAATAAATAATGTTACCACACTAACATTATAATATTAAGTTATTATATGTAATGATACAACAACCAGGTATATTGATGTCAAAAAAAGTTTGTTATTTTATTAGAAACAAAGAATTGATCATTCATTAAAAATAGGGTTCTAGGATTGCAAACAAAGATATACTGGGAGAATATTACATGTTCCACTGGTACATCAAACAAGGTCTAAGCTACTAATAAATATCAACATTGATTTCAACTAAACAATTGGAAGAAAATCAATAGCGATGAGTGAATCAAATGCAGGGTCTAATCCTGCATTTGATTCACTCATCGCTATTGATTGCGTTGGGGGCGCAGGTTTTGAATAGTATAATTTACTATTCTAACACCAGTCCCCGTGGACCCTAGGGAAGGTGTTGGGATAGTAAATTCACTATTTTCAATCCTTTAGCGCCCTCCAGCGCAAGTCGTGGTAACGACTTGCGTTGTAACGACCGCGTGGTAAAGGTATCGCGTGGTAAAAACTTCGTGGTAAAGGATGTTTACCTCATAGTGCCTTCAACACCTAGCTAAAATCTGACAGATTGCCTTGGTGGTAATCCCAATGAGATCCCACTCTAGAGCTAGCTTACATCTGCCACCTGGCGCTGTCTGCAAACAGGATATAGGAGGCCAAGAGTCCAAGAAGAAGCAGAGCTGACCTCACTGAGACCAAGGCTGCAGGTTGAAATGTTGGTATGTCTATGTCTATGTACTGGTTCTTGTTGAGCGCCTCTATCACCCAAGGATCTCATAGCGCTTTGCCGAGACTCAGGAACAGACAGGAAAGATGACTGGAAAAGATGAGGATTGAAAATAGCCAGGTCTTAAGGGACTTACGAAACATCTTGTGATCTAACTCAGTTCGCAGGTGCAATGGCATGGAATTCCAGAGAGTGTGGTCTAGTTTTGAGAATGATCTGATACCATATTTAACTGTTCGAAATCTAGGGATTGCCAATAGGTGTTTATTAGCAGAGCGGAGTGTCCGAGTTGGCTGATACTTTTTCAGTTTATTTGCCAAGTAATGGAGACCCTGTCCATTTAGAGTTTTATGAACATGGCAGGAGATTTTAAAATATATCTGCTTCTTAATTGGCAGCCAGTGGAGGGCCCTCAGGGTAGGTGCAGAAGGGGTGTGAGCAGGAAAGTTCAAAACCACTCTAACTGCTGTGTTCTGTAAAACCTGGAGCTTATTTAAGAGTTCTTCATTTATGGGTGCCAATAGAGCATATCAGAGCCTGAATGCCCAGACCTTTTGAGGCAGATGAATGGTTTAGAATAGCACCATATCCAGAATGGCTCAGATGAGGGGGAGCCATGGTAAAGGAGTTAGGTGTGATTTTGGCACATTAGTGGGAAACCCCAATAATGTCAAAAGGTTGCCTGTCATCTGAAGTTACGTTATGACTGTTTGAGGTGAGCCCATCAGTAGCCAGTGTCAAGATAGTGGAAGAATTGTTTTTCCAACCTCTGGAAATGGACTGTGACCACAACCATCACCAACATGAAAAACTAAGGTGCACTGGTAAGACCAAAGTGGGGCATGGTGAACTGAAAGTGCTCTTGGCCTATCTGAAAGTGCAGGTAATGTGTGTGGGCCTGCAGAATGGAGATGAGACAATATTTGTCCTGCAAGCCCAGCATTACCATCCAGTATGCTGGATCCGGGGCAGAGAGGCCTTGTGCCAGGGTGAGCATTTTGAACTTGTCCTTCCGGAGGAAGAAGTTCAGAGGGCAAAGGTCTATGATAAGGCAGAGGCCTCTGTCTTTCTGGCACAGAAAGTAATGAGAGTAACAACCAGTCCCGATTTATGATGTCAGCACCCTCTTATTGATCCTTTGTCCAAAAGAGGTTGAACTCCTCTGTACAGTATGAACATGTGGCCTTGTGGTGTTAGATTTGAAATGCTATTCCTGTAATGCACAGACTTGAAGTGTTCTCTTTGCAATGCTCATACTCTATTCTGTGTTGAATTAGCATTCATGGCGCCATCTTTCTTGGCGTCATCTTGTTCTGTAACTGAAATCGAGCCCCAGTTTTACGATGCTTGCCTCAGCAGAAAGTATGTCTTTGCGCCTCCAGCTTGTACTTACCAAGATTGACGCTTCGCTGCACTAATGAATGTATTATCTATTGTTGCATACCTTCGATAGACCAGTGCTGTTCGATAGACCAGTTTCCACATCTTAGAATGGTAGGCACCGGCCGAGCGGCCATGGGGTCGAGACAGCATGTACCAAGTGCTGCGCCATGGCTCATCCTTCTTTGCCTCCTTTGTTCACCGTAGCCAGGGCCGGAATTTTCCAGTCTGGGCGTGTTCTCTTAGAATTGGGAATGTATGATATCTGATTTTATGTTGGGGGGGAGTCAACCCCTTAGCAGTCATCTCAGGAGACTGGTCAGACTGGGCTCCGCTGCAGCGTATTACTAATAAAGAATTTGGTTTGTATTCTCTACTTTCTGGCCGACTCTTCATTTATTGGGAAGGCGGAGAGGTGGTCGTGAGTGACCCGGGTGACCCTATTCGGGTCACTTCCTTCAGTGGGAGGTGTTGTTGTGTGTGTGTCATGTTCAGGGATAGAACTGGAAGTTTAGGGTGTATTCATTCTGCATGATCTAGCGCAACCAATTGATCAGAAGTGATGCTTGTCCAGCAGGGGAGACAGATGGAAAGTAATATGACCCCTCACTGGCCCATCATGTGCCACTGAGGACAGGTTTAAGTGATTATGAGGCAGCCGTGGTGGAGGGGCTGGGCAGCACTTTGCTCTTGGGGGACTGGATGCTGTTGGCCTGCTCCCTGAACCCGACCTTGAAAGGACTGGGAGTTCTGTTGGGGAAGAGATGGGAATTGTATCTGCTTCTGTTGGTAGCCCCTACCAAAGCTTTGAAAGGGACATGACTATTGGGGAAACTACTGAATAGGTGCAGCTAAGCACAGAGATCTGGCAGTGGACTAAGTCTCTCTGACCAGGGCTGAGTCCACTTTTACTCTAAGAAGCCTAGAGCTGCCGAAGGTCATGTCCTTTTAGGGCTGTTATACGTCAGATGGAAAAGCCCTTGGAACCCATTCAGGCAGTGCTAAACATCATGCTGATACCCACTGGAACGGGGGGGGGGGGGGGGCAGGGTGAGGGTTGTTAAAAACCTGAATATGGATAATTGGAGGTAAGTAAACAATTTAATTATTAAAACAAATTTCGTAGCGCGCGCTGCATTGCAAAATGCGATGCATCGCATGCTACGAAATTCATTTTATTAATTAAATTGTTTACTTACCTCCAATTATCCATATTCAGGTTTTTAGCACTCCCACCCTGCCCCTCCCCGCCTTTCTGCCCCACCGAAACTCCCTCCACGGGCCGCGGCTGTCTGGAAGATACGATGGAGGTCCTCAAGGACAGCTGGCATGATGTCTGCCACTCTGACCCATAATACAAGCGAATGTCTTCCCAGGAGGCATGGCATATTAACTGACATGAGTGAGAGGCTTGTCAAGTAGAACATTCTTTCGCAAATGTCTCCATCCTTTTCAGAGTCCCTGACAGGTGCGCTAGAGGAAAGGGAATTGGGGTTCAGGCTACTGGTAGATGCCTGTAACACCAAGCTCTCGGGAGTAGGGTGCTGCAATTAGAAGTCTGAATCACCATAACCAGTCCTATGCCGCCTCGTCGCTTGCCTGTTGATTTGCGCAAAAGTTCTTGGCTTGGCTCAGATGCCCACCTGAATATTGGTTAAGGCCTCATTGAAGTATTGTAGAGGCCACTGCCTGGACTGAGCCGGGTAGAGGACATCTGTCAAAACATTGATTTTAACTTCTTGAGTGGGTAAGTTAAGTCCAGCACTTCAGCAGCCTGTCGAATGACTGATGTAAAATAAGCAGACTCCTCAGTGGCCATAGGGATATGATAGCAAGGACTGGGTCCAAAAGTTGAATTAAATATGCTTCACTGAATCAATTACCATCACTTACAAGGTTGTGCCCTGTCTCAGCGGCAGACATTCTTTTCTAGGGGAAGGATCTTGGTCATCGTAGTATGATTCAAAGAGCTGCTATCTCGGCATCAAAAACAAATATTCAGATACAATTCCAAGGTTAGTCAATGATTTGAGTTTGGAAACGTTTTCAAGACCTTTATTCTCATTAAGAGATTAGTAAGTTTAAATGTGTTTCTTTATTCAAATAAATATTCCAGTAAGTTTACAGAAATCTCATAAAAGATTTGATTAGGACAATAAATCAAATAGTGCATTAAGCGCATGCCATAAAGAAATGAAGTCCCTTTTCTAAAAGTTCAGACCAGAATTTCAGAGTTAGTAGTACCTATGAAGAGTTCAAGTTCAAAATAAGAGTGAGATCAGGAGAGGATAAAGCTCAAAGACAAATTAAAGAGGCAGAACTTCCAGTAAAGAGTAGTTCATGAAACTCATCCAATTCTCAATATCACGAACGCATCAAGCTACAGTTTCAGTAGCAAACTGTAAAATAAAGCATCAAAATAAAAGAAGAACAGAACCAGCATTAGAAAACAATGAGTCTAGGACTAAGGAATACATTGGTTGTCTCATCCAGAGAAACATTGAGGAAAGCATTCAAAAAAGGCATTTGAAAAAGGCATTGAGACTAACTAGGACACTCACTATTATAAAAGACATGAACACATGTTGCAGACATTGTTGCAGGCTCTGTTCACTCTGATCCAATCGGGAGACATCACTCATTTGTGAGCAGGTTCAGTTCTTCCTTTCTCATGAAATTACTTGCAGCTTGCAACGTCCTTATCAAGATGTTAGCTTAATACATTCTTATGTAGTTAAGTTCTAGAAGCATAACCCGCAGCTCCCATAGGCATACAGCCTAATTCATCAAGGCCAAATCGGCTCGCAAAGGGCCAGATTCTGAGAACCTGGCCCTTTGCGAGTGTGATTTTTGCATTTGGGATTCATCATCCCAGATGCAAAAATCGCTGATTGCGATCTCGCAATTTTGCGAGGACTTACATTTAAGGAATCTCTATTTGAGATTCCTTAAATGCAATTCATCATGCAAAATAATTTTGCGAATTCGCAATTTCTGGCCGCAATTTACCGCGAGGTCAAACCTCACGGTAAATTGCGAAAACTCAGAAAAATGCATTTAAATGCATTTTTCTGAGTTGCATGTTACACACACACATGTCCTTTGGACATGTGTGTGTGCAACACCTGTGAAAATTTCCATTTTAGGGGTGCTACAGGGTGTCCTTTGGATACCCCTGGCACCCTTTAAATCGCAATCTTATTTGTGATTAGCAATTTGCTAATCGCAAATAAGGAATACTCCCCATTCATTCCTATGGGCCTTTTGGCCCATAGGAATGAAAGGCGAGTTATTCCTTATTTGCGATTAGCAATTTGCTAATCGCAAATAAGGAATATGTAGGAATCGCATTTTATTTTGCGATTCCTACATGAATCCCGTTTTGCGAGTCCTTAATAGCGATTCGCTATGAATCGCTATTAGGGCCTCGCAAAACGGGATGATGATGAATCAGGCTGATAGATCGTAGTTTGACCTTCTAAATTAGTTTGTTTCACTGCATACATAATGAACTATGCTAAAGCGAAGAAACAATCTTTTCAAAAATACTGTTTAGTAATGCATTTCATTAATATGAAAAATAAATCTTGTTTTGTAAGTCCAACTATTCTATACAGGCATTATGTGAAATAGGGTGAGAATCTGCAGTTTTAAATCACAAGAAACAATATTTTGCTTAGCAAATAATGCATTTGATTAAAACGAACATTCTGCAGTTATGAGGAACATTTCTAAAGATGTCACATTAAGGATAAGTCCTTAATTGTGGTGTGTATATTACAGCAATGTTGAGTTAGCTTTTCTGAAGCATATTCTAATAACTATGGCTGCCTGGTGCAGCTTGCACATAAAAAATGTGTGACATTGCTTTGAATTTTACGTTAATCATTGCATATTTTTAACTGTTAGGCTAAATAATTTGAATTTTATTTGTTGATCCTATCAGTTATGTGAGGACATGCCTATTATCTGACAAAGTGTCCAGACCACAGTCATCTGAGAGATCATTAAGCAAGTTACCATCTTCACCATATTGGTGCTCATCATCGTAATCAGACTCTCCTACATCATAGTGTGGAGCATGAGGGCCAGTTTCAGAATGGGCAGAAAGTTGACTCTTGGGTGGTAGGGCACAGGTCTCTGAGTCTGAAAGGACTATAGGCTCCGCTTCTGGCATCGATGACGTCAGCATCTGCTTAGATATGGGACCCAGTGGCATTGGTCGTGAAGCTGATGGATGTATCTAAGGTGGTGCTGAGATCAGAATCCTCGGTGGCACCTAGGCCGAAGCCAACAGCGCGGATCCCGAGGAAGGGGTCGTTTTTTGTGTGAAGACGAGGGGCACAGTTTGCACCAAGGAATGACCCACCGATGGTAAGATGACTGGAGGCGCTCCAGAGGGATTTGGTGTGGCACCAAAACGTTTATTGATGACCACCTGTAGCTGCTGGAGCTGATGTGGCATCTTCACGGAGAAACCAAAGCAGGACTGGTGTCGGAATCTTTCCTTTTGGAATGAATGACTCTATGGCCTAAAGCAGAGATGTTTTAAGGCATGTGGAAAGTGGGCTCTGGCCCAGGGCCCAGGCCTTTCAGGGGGGACCCCCTGATAGAGCCAGCCCTGTTCTGCAGAAAGTCTTGCCCTGATGACTTTTAATAATTCTTAAATAGATTAAATACCATTTTCCTTTAATATATTTTTTAGGTAAGTGATGTGTGAGAGTATATTGTAGACATTTTCCAGAGAAAATGAGTTTGTTTTGTGCAACATCCATAAAAAATATCTTAAATCAAAACAAGAGCGCACATTTGAGAAATGGGAACATTATTACAGAGATTATTTGCAGTAATTTTAGTGAATTGCTGTTGTGTTACAATATTGGAAACACACATCTCTATCCTTGACTATTAGATATAAACACATTTAGAATTCGGACAAGTATGATTGTGCACTGTCTGTGATCTGGCCAAAAAGGACATGAAAGAGCTAAAATTGGATCATAAGTTCAAAGTTATTCTGAACAGGGGCCCCCAAAATTAGTTTGGCGCAGGGTCCCCAAAATCCTCAAGATGTCCCGAGCCTAGTTACAGAGCGTAACTCCGAATGGTGCGAGTGGTGGATAGAGAGAGACGCATGCTGCCATTTTTTATGTTTTCTGTGGGACTTTTTATGTTTAACTTTGTTTTATAAAATTTTGGCGTTGTGGCAGGTACATTACAATTCTCACATACTCCCATGGCGGTACATTGCAGATGGACCCCCGGTTCCGTCCCTTCCCCCTTATTTCAGCTCAATGTAGCAAGAGTTCATCGGGGTCTCGATTGTCCATGAGTGCGGGTGGGCCCAAGGCCTCCCCAACTTAGCCGCTCTTTCACCCCCAAGATGGCAAGAAAATACAACAAGAACCCCCCCCCCCCCCCACCCCCCTGAATCCCCCCATCATCGCCAACCGGTGTGCCTCGTCCATGCCTTCTTGGGCCCTCACATGAGAGGACCACCAAATGTCTAATTTCCAGGTGTGTCCCTTGGGGTCAATGTGTCGGTAAGTGGCAATGGGCGGAGGTACTTTGGGCAGGAAACTTCATTAAATTCCGTTGAAAGGAGTGACAGGATAGGCTGCCAGACCATGTTGAAGGATGCCGTAGCCTGCGTGAGAGTTGCTTGTAGGCGTTCCATTCCCACCGTATACCATAGTTTATGCAGCCAGTCTGTGTGGGTAGGTCGAGTTTGTGTTCCCCAGAGCGATAGGATGGGTTGGACAGCTGCTCCCATGGCTAAACCCATCTGTTGCCCCCTGATGGACTTCAGTGGGAACGTGAGTGCATTGTGCAGTCCTAGAATTGTATAGGCGGGGAAACAGGGAATTTTGGTATTGAAGTGTTTGTCAATGTCATTAAGGACTGCCGTCCAGTAAACCGTTACATCGCTACACTCCCATAATAGATGGGTCAAAGTGCCCTCCTCGCCACATCCCCTCCAGCAAGTTGGGCTATGGTTAGGGTTGCCCTTGTTTAACTTGGCCAGGGTCAAATACCGGCAGGTCACAACCTTTACCCCTGTTTCCTTGCTGGCAGTGTTCCTGGCCGTGTGTTTGGCTCTGTAATATATAGCTTGCCATTCCGTTTAGGTGAGGCTCCTCCCCAGTTCTCTTTCCTAACTCTTCTGGCTGGCCGAGGGACGCGAGGCGGAAGGCGGACAGATCATCTTGTATAGTTCAGAGATCAGCTTTCGGTCTGACTCTTTGGTAAGGAGCTATTTTTCAAAAGCTGTCAGTTTCCTACCGACTAGGGACCGTATTTCGGGCTGTGTCAACCAATGTCAAATTTGAAAGTATTGATACCATTGCGGAGCTTTGATGTCGTAAAGCTGTGTTAAATCGAATAGCTGAATTATTCCCTCCAGATCGAATAGATGGCCTGCGGATCTACAGTCTGTCATCC
The DNA here is from genome assembly GCF_964263255.1 of Lissotriton vulgaris. NCBI lineage: Eukaryota > Metazoa > Chordata > Amphibia > Caudata > Salamandridae > Lissotriton > Lissotriton vulgaris. The sequence goes on from NC_141691.1 coordinate 728,096,793, forward strand.
GCCACTGCTGAAACACCCTCCCCTCCATCCCCGGGGTAAATTCAGGATTATCAAACAAGGGTGTTAGTGGCGAGGGAAAAGAAGTGAGTCCCCTCTTAACCGCTACTCTGTCCCACACTCGCAACACTGCGCGAGTGATGGGGGAGTTCTGAAGGTAAGCCGGTCTATCTGGGCGTATTACTGTGGGACTTTTTAGACTTACCTGAGCCCTATTACCTCGACGACAAGCGGTCACAGGGGCAGCCTAAGGAATGGGAGCACATTAGCTCCCTTGACTTTGACTGAGACCTCCGGACCCTCGACTAGGAATCTTTTTGGAATGGTAAACCTCAGTGATTGAGAACTTCACCTCGCGGTGGTAGATGGCTTTCTTGTTCGTCTTAGCACAACACAGACACGACACTGAGTGGTGTTTGGAGCCACAACACCATAAGCAGGCATCATGGGTGTCCATTACTGACAACTGCCGGTTGCAGTCATGTTACGGTTTAAAATCTATGGTCCTCGCGGTGACACTGCCGGCACACTCAAATTGTTTAAAGGAGAAAGTTCTCTGTCAGATATGACAGGAATTAAGCTCAGGATCCCCGCTGGTAGGCGCAGAAGAAAGGAACTGACATCAGCACACGGAGGTGGTTCACACATAGCGGCCTTGATGTCATGTCCAGGGCGGACGGACCTGGTGCAGAGCTGCACAATGCCACCTGTTGACATGTGAGGGAACTGCTGAGAAAGTTGCTTGTGCCAGTCTGGCGCCTTGGGAACATCACATGCTGAGATCAGAAAAAAACAATCAGAGAGGGAAAAGGGTGCGAGAAGAGAAAGAAAGGATGGATGGTTGGATGGATGGAAAGAGAGAGATAAAGACAAAATCTGGTTTGAACATTTTTGTCCAATCTGAATTTTCCCATGCTGGTCATGTAAAGGCTGTGTGCCTTGTGATAGCAGCTATGTTATACTTATGCTGCACCTTGTATTGAACTTATTTAGGCAGACTCAGGGTCAAGCTGGCCTGTAGGGCAATCAGACAGTGCCTGATACGCTGGTCTGGAAGGTTGGTATGTAGGCCAGTTTTTGGCTGTTTGTGGGCCTATTTTCTAGTTTGCTGGGCAAGTTTTTACTGTTGATTTCTCTGACAAGCTCAAATCCATGCAGTCTTCCATACCTTGCAAAGTACTTATATAGTGTGTCTTTACAAGTTCAAAACTTCGCCAATTTGGGTACTATGGCCTCTATTTTTAGCTTTCTAATTCAGTAATGGGGGCCACTTTTATTTTTGTACCCTGGTCCATTTTCACTCCCATTCCAACCCAGGGCAGATTCAAATAATTGCAGTTATAGTAGTTGACCATAGCCTCAATTACAGACTAGATACCATGGGCCATGTTCGTTTGTGCGAGGTATGGCAACAATGTTTTAAGATGTGCTAAGTGGAAGTAACATGGGGCCATATTTATGAGGTTAGTGGTGTAGGGCAGCAAGTCACCTTGCTGCGCTGCGTCACAAGTAAAGGACAGGAATGGTCTTATTTATTCAATACACAGCATTTCTGTCCTTTTCCCTTCCGCTGGTGCTGTTTGGCAGCCTAGCGCCAATGCAGGCACCCTTGCACTGTAGTGTAAGTGTGCCCGTGTTGTAGGAACGGGGTGGGAGCACATCGCTTTACCTCCCAGCAAGGTTCTTCTCTGGCATTGCGGTAAATGCAGCTTAGGTTACTTGCTTGCTTCAAGAGTGTTTGAGTGTTTCGCCACAATTGACGCAGATAGTGCTGATCTCTAGACACATGTTTCTGGTTCTTTAACTGTTATCAGTAGAGATTACAGTCTTTGGAATATGCCGGCTGCCATTGTGGCACGCGCGCTTTGAAGACTTTCCCCGAGACCAAGTATGTGCTGCTTCTGACTCCATACGAGCTAGAGTATCAAATTGCTCAGTGATCAGCTCCTTATGGTATTCTGCCATTTGGCCTCTCATTTCCCCAGATTCCCGATCGGTGTTCCGGCGGGATCTCAACATCGGCATCTGCCTTTAGAAGTTTCCCGATCTGTCGGCAGGCTACTTTCTAACACAGCAACAGTTACAATAACGTGAGTTTTACATCGTTAGGTTTGTTTTTAATGGTTCCGCGCACCCCAGTGACACAAGGCTAATACCTTGCTGCCTCCTGTGTTTTTTCCTCACAGAGAACACTTCCATGTGTCGCCTGAATACACTAAGACGTGGCCCTACAACTATAATGTGAGTTTTGTACCAGGCGCAGAGTACCCGCCACGCACTAATGTCATTTTTTAACTCTTTAACTCTTCAACTTCCTTTTTAATTACTGTACATTTTTTCCTCCGTAGTTAACACCATTGATGTTCCTGACCTACCTTGAGATTATCTCTACCATGTACCCAGTATTCTATACTACATGGTAACTATTATAGTCTCCCTTACTACCATACCTATGTGCAAATTCCATGATTAATTCATCTTGTCAAATGACCACTTGTTAATTACCCTGATTTAGGTAACCCGCCCCACCCCGCCCTGATGAAGACCCCCTAGCAAGGCATCATCCTGTGCCTGCATCTATTCGTGGGTCGAAACGTCGACAGCTCTCTGTACTATCAGCTTCCTTCCGCATTTATATAATTGATTGTACTACCTCCTTGGAAGCATGATGCCTAATTATTATTTCTGAACCACTGGTCCTTTTGTTTGTAAATCATATGAGTTTACAGTATATTAAGGTCGTTTGACCATTGTTACGTCACTTGTCTAATCTTCCCACACTCCTCCCAACACTACCATTTCCCCTACTCCCTCCTTCCTGGGGCACACAATACGCTTAAATTGTATATATTTATTTGTAACTAAACGTACCTCACACATTGTGATTAAACAACAATGTTGTGACTACTTTAAGATTTATGTCTATATTTTACTACATGTACTTATTTTCTCTATTCTTTACGTTCTGGGACCCCTCTTCTCAGTACTACTATAACCCAGGTCCCAGTGACTATATTTGGGTATAACCCCCTGTTTATAACAACATATTTCTCAGGTCAGGTACCTCTCACAGGCATGTAGGTGCTTCATCCATGAGCTTGTCAGCTCAATGACTCACTGGAGTACTATTAAACAGGAACGGGGGTGGGACCACACCGCTTCACCTCCCAGCAAGGTTCGCCCCTGGCATTGTGGTAAATGCCGTTTCGGTTACTTGCTTTCTTCCAAAGTGTTCAAGTCTTTCGCCAAAGTTGGTGCAGATAGTGCTGATCTCTAGACACGTGTTTCTGGTTCTTTAACCGTCATCAGTAGAGATTACAGTCTTTGAAATTTGGGGTTTGCTGAGTAGGCTGCCAACATCTTTCTCAGGTCAGGTACCTCTCACAGGCATGCGGGTGCTTCATTCACGAGCTCGTCAGCTCAATGACTCACTGGAGTACTATTAAACAGGAACGGGGGTGGGAGCACGCCGCTTCACCTCCCAGCAAGGTTCACCCCTGGCATTGTGGTAAATGCAGTTTCGGTTACTTGCTTGCGAGCTACAAGAGACTGCATTTCCCATAATGCCAGGGGCGAACTTTGCCTGAGAGGTCAGCGGTGTGTTCCCACATCCTGTTATCTATTTAAAGTACTCCAGTGAGTCATTAAGCTGACGAGCTCATGGATGAAGCACCTGTGCTCCAGTGAGAGGTACCGGAGCTGATATAATGTTTGGCAGCCTTCTCAGCAAACCCCAAAATACAAGCCTTTATTCTCTACTGATGACGGTTAATAAACCAGAAGCGGTACAAAAGGGGGTGGTAATGGGCGGAGCATCTGAACCAATCAAACACTCACACCCAGTCAAAGGACCTGGGTTTAATCCATCACCGTTCTTTAGCCCACTCTGCCACCCCAGTTCAGACATGGCTATATGCAAATCCGTCTGACCCTTTGCCTCATGGGAACAGTCCAGCCGAACGGTCAAGCCATACCTTTCCTGGACCTGAAACAAGCTTCCGAGGACCGGTTTCTGGCATTCCAGCCGTCTTTGCCTGAGAGGTCAGTGGTGTGCTCCCACATCCTGTTATCTATTTAAAGTACTCCTGTGAGTCATTGAGCTGACGAGCTCGTGGATGAAGCACCTGCGCGCCAGTGAGAGGTACCGGACCTGATTTAATGTTTAGCAGCCTACTCAGCAAACCCCAAAATACATGACTGTATTCTCTACTGATGACCGTCAATAAACCAGAAACACGTGTCTGGAGATCAGCACTATCTGCGCCAATCTTGGTGAAACACTCGAAAATATTTGGCGAGAGCTACAAGAGACTGCATTTCCCAGAATTCCAGGGGCAAACTTTGCCTGAGAGATCAGTGGTGTGCTCCCACATCCTGTTATCTGTGTCCGTGTTTTAGGCAAGATTATTTTTGTGCAGGAAGGGGCACCTTCCTGCACAAAAACAATCCTGAGAGGCTTTTTGCTTTGTCTATGTGTGCTGCAAAATACAGCAAACATAGAAAGAGGAAACAATGTGGAGAAATAAACATATTTCGGATCGTTACGCCTCCCGAGGAGTATCTGTTTAGAGCATTCCCAGGTTGGCAGGGTCTTTTAAATTTGGGAATGCATCAAAAACCATTGGAACACCCATGGAACGCTCATGGAATACCTACCCAGGGCAGAGTAAGATAGTGAAGCAGTTTGTGCTGCGTCGTGTTACTCCATATTTTTGGAGACATTTGAAGCCACGCAAAGTGGCTTTGCGTGGCTTCAAAAATATGACTTATGGTTTGCATTGCTCTTGCACCATGTTGTGTGGTGCAATAGCAACGCAAACCGGATCATAAATATGGCCCCCGAATCATAGGCAATGGAAATGTGTTCCTTCATTAAGACTTCAGCAACTAAATGCACTCTTAAACTTAATAACATTTTTTAACAACCGGGAATGTGATCTAGGGCATTAGGTCAGAAAGTTAGCATGTTAAGGGAAGATGATTAACGAGATCAAAGTCTCAATCTCTGATGTATTTAATTATTGAAAAGTCAGGCCCATTCAATGGCGAACAGCGGGTTGGCACACACATATTGAAGATGAAGAATGGGGATTTGAGGGCAGTGCACTGCCGCAGCTGACATAGTGATGGTGAAAAGAAAGAGAATTAAGGCGTCTTCACGCCTTTGAAATTTTGCAGATGGGGAGAGGGGCCAATTGAGACAGGTACTGAATGAAGCACATAGGGCTACCCCGTCTGCAGTCTTTTCCTAATCACTTTAATGGTATGCATACAGTGACTTGAAGATGTCAGGCTGTAAAGCTGTTGGGTATCATCCGATTTGATGCACAGTCCACCTTGCTATCCTACAAGATATTATGATAACATCGATGCTGTAACATGGAGCAAAAGGAACCACTCTTGCATGCAAGTGAATTTGCCTAGGAGAGTATTATACTAATAAACATACTTTTTCATAGCAACCGCTAGATGGCACTGCGCCATCCTGTATTACACTGTAAATTCAAAAGCTGCTTTGTGGCTTAAATATACCACTTTCTGAAACAGAGCACATGTAATTTAAACATAAAAAACAGTGTGCTTGCTATGTAAGGTCAGTTAAGAAAAAACTGCAAGTGTGAATCACATGCGTACAAGAAGACAGGACATATATTTGCGACCAGAATTCTATTTAACTCTCAATATGAGCGTTTTACCCAGGAGTACATTGCACCTAGGGACACAATCAGACACGAACTTCGGGAGGGGTCGAGGGTGGGAACGGAGCAAGTACCTCAAAGCACTCCGAAGTGGGGCTACCACTTCACGCAATGTGGGTGGAGACATCCCCTGAGCCAGTATGAGAATTGACACCAGCAAAGCTAATAGATCTGGCTTTAATGCGCTAACACATGCAAACAGCATTTGTGCCTGCCTGTATGTTCATACCTTCGCACATTAAAGCCAGCTCTATTGGCTTTGCCAGTGTTTCCACTGAGACACTAAGCCAGAAGCGACTGGTGTCAGGGCAGAGTAGCGGGGCTGGCGGGGGGACGATTGTGGAGAAGGGGCGGAAGACGAGAAAAAAATAAAATAAAAAACAAAACAAAAATAACTTGCCGCCAGCCACATCGCTGCTCTTCTGCTCCTCTCTGGCTCTACTGCAGCAGAGAGGCTCCCACACTCCGCTGTGGCCAACCCAGTAACACTGTACTAATGCTGCTGGTAGCATGAGAGCAGCATCAGGATTGGCCTGAGCGCCCTGGATTTGTGCTCCCAGAGAGACTGGGAGTCTGTGCCTGCTGTCTCCAAGCCGGAGACATCTCAGTACACATGTCGGTTTGGCCATCCTAAGACAGCCAGTCAAACCCACATGCACACTGACAGCAAAGCCAACCACTCCCCCTCCGTGACTGCCCCCATCATGGCCCGCCCCCAAGACATTGAAAAAAATAAAATGATTATAGGCCTGTTTTATTATCGTTTTATTTTTCAAGTTTTGAGGCTGCTGGCAGGGAGGCGAAGCTCCTCCGCCATAGCGGATGAGCCACTGCTGCACTAAGCACTGCTGGAGCTTCGAGCGTGTCCACCAGACCTGTGAGCACCGGATGTCTGCAAAATGGTTGGTACCGTGCGCGTCTTGTGCCAGGGATGCATGTCTCACACACAGAAAAGAAAGCACTGAAGCCTTATTGGAAAGGTGTATTTTCCTATGAAAAACAATGCAAGCCGCAAAATATGTGGACTTATATTAACTCAATTAAAGGTGTGGAGTATGCCATGTAGAGCGCCTCTTGGTGGGAGTGCTGCTGGCACTGACGTGGGGCAGGGTGAGGGGCAGTAAACTGCGGAATATGGCCGCACAGAGGTAAGTACACAAACAAATAAATACAATTAATTTAGTTTTGCGAGCAACAAAATTTGTTTTGTTTGTGTACTTACCTCTGTGCGTCTGTATTCCGCAGTTTACTACCCCCACCATGCCCCTCACGTCAGCGCCCGGCAGCACTCCCACCACGGGCCGCTACTGATGTCATGGGATAAAGAAATTAAGGGGAATATAGCCAACTTAAATGCAAATGCAGCATCGGGTCCGCCCATGTCAAAATTGGCGGACAATATGGTGAAATATGATTTTTGGAACTAGAAGCATGGTATGATTGATGTTCCTTCTGATTACGTGTGAGAACACAATTAGTATAATGGTCCTATAAGCATGGCATGAGATGTGCACCACCTGAGGATCAGGAGTAACACAATAAGACTAAAGAATAAATGGAGGCACAGTGTTTTCTTTTACAAATCCAAGTGAGAGGCAAATCTCATAACACATTGGGCCAGATGTATGACCATTTGGAATTGCGACTCGCAAATTGAGAAAAATAGCGAGTCGCAATTTGCGACTCGCAATTCCAAATGTACAACAGTGTCAGAGACACTGTTAGCGATTCTCAATGGGGGTTGCAAAATGCGAGGCTCATCAATATTCATGAGACACTCGCAGTTTGAGATCCCATTGAGAGTGGCTGGTCATCCCAGGGATCCACCATATCTGGGACTGCTTTTAAATAAAGCAGTTTTTGTAAATGCAGACCGTTTTTTTTAAGGAAAACGGGATGCACTTGAAAAAAAAAGGGAAACGTTTTTGTTTAGGTTTTCACTGCCTGCCAGAAAAATATTTTCGCATGCATTTGCAAAGAGGAAGGGGGTCTCCGGGGAACCGCTTCCCATTAGCGACTGCATTACCACCTACTTCAGGTAGGTGGTGAATTGCAACTGTTTTGCGACCGCAATTGCTTTTCGCAAAACAGTCATACATAGGGCTCAGAGTCGAAATTAGGAAGGGACTTCCTTGAAACGCCCCTTCCTAATTGCGAGTCCCAAACGCTATTTAGCGATTCGCAAATACATTGCGACTCCCTAAATAGCATTTGTACATCACCTTGTAGGGTTTTTGCATGCGAAAACGGGTTGCAAACCCATTTGCGAATGCAAAAATGGGTCGTACATCTAGCCCATAGTGTGGTACAAGGAAATATTCATAAATAGTAAGAGAGGGTTCTGTGCAAGAACTGAATACATACAATGTATAATATGCAAATGACAATTGCCATTTGTTCCTATTTTCTCAGGAAAGGACGTCCAGAAATCGCTAGGCTTCTAGCAACCTGATTCTAAGACCTGGCAAAATTGGTGTGTGTCTCCCTTCCATTTTCTTGCTGTTGCCGCATGTATCTTTGCTGGTGTTAGATGCTTTGGGTACTGTGCCACTGCTATTCAGTGCCACAGTGCGAGTGCTCCCTATTGTAAATTGATGTATTAATCAGTGGTTCCATGTATGGCTATTTGGTTTACTTGTCAGACCCTAGTCTAGTGCACTGAGTGTGCCTAGGGCGTGTAAATCCAAATGCTGCTTGTGGGCCTGCAGCACTGGTTGTCCCACCCACAGAAGCAGCCTTGCAAAATGTGTCTAAGGTCTGCCTTTGCAGAGCCTGTGTGCAGTCTGGTACTGTCATGCTGACTGGGCAAGTGCACCAAATTCCCTGTCCCTAAACCTTCCCTTTTGTTCATATCAGTCACCCCTATGGTAGGCCCAAGGGCAGGGTGCATTGTAAGTATAAGGTAGGACAAGCCCTGGTGTGTGTGGCATGTCCTAATAGAGAATTACAGCAGTTTTTATTTTTTCACTATTGCAAGGCTACCTGTTCTCCATAGGCTAGAATGGGCTGTTAGAGCTATTGCATTTTATAATCCTAACTGTCTCAGAGAAGATGGTAGAAATGTGAGTTTAGTATGCCTGGACCCAGAATAATAAAATACATCTTTTAGTGAAGTTGGTTTTAATATTCTGTGTTTACAAATACCACTTTTAGAAAGTAGGTATTTGCTTGTCTAACCATTCAAACCTGCCTCTGCTAGGTTGTGAATTCCTATGTCTGGTTTTGTGAGTGACAGGGCTGGGGAATTCCAGGAGACAGGCTGAGTCACCCGGTGGTGAATAGAGAGATCTGCATTCAAATGGGAGGGAGGAGTTGCACCTGAACCTTGAATAGGGCTGTGCCTGCCTTCCACAATGCTGGCTCCACCTCCTGCGGAGCAGCTGATGTCTCTGTCCTGCACACTGAAAGAAGAGAAGGAGTCCTGTAACCAAAGTGCTCCAGGACTGTACTTGCCTTCCACAATGCTGGCTCCACCTCCTGTGGGGCGTCTGATGTGCATGCCCTGCACTGTGAAAAGAAAGGAGAAGTCTAGTAAACAGAGTGCTTCAGAACTGGTTTGGACTAGGCCAAGGCCCCTCTCTCCTCAGAGAACAAAGGATTTTTGGTGAAAAATATTGGGACCCTGATCCCATGAAATTAGATCACTTTGGACTACAAGAAGAAACCTTTACTGAGGAGGGGAACCCGAAGAAACTGAGGAGAGACTATTCCCAAGTTGAAGTGCTGTTTGGGGGATTGGCCTGCAGTGGTTGCCTTACTGCCAAAGGAAGGAGAAAGGAACTTTGTGTACTTTGCTTTCAACTTGTGAAGGATCTCAAAGGGCTTGGAAAAGAGCTTGCCTCCTGCTGAAGTCTCAGGGACAACAGAATTCACCCCCAGCTTCCCAGAGTTCTTTGGAAGTGCCTGCAGCTGTTTTGGGCCTTCTGAGGAACTGCATGTCGCAAGGAGCTGGAAGCGCGAGTCACCAAGAAGAAGCGTGTCGCTGTGCCTGCCATCGCAACTCCGAAGGGGGGTGTCGCCGCTGGAACTGTTGCACTGCACCACATCAGAGAGAAGCGTGCCGCAACGAAGAGGAAGCGTGTCGCCGTCGCTGCTGCTGCCGTCGCAACTCCGAAGAAGGGGTTCGCCGCTGTAGTTGTCGCACTGCACCGCATCAGGAGAAGAATCTCGCAACGAGGTCGGAGCGTGTCGCCGTCGCTGGACCTGCCATCGCAACTCTGAAGGAGGTGTCACCGCGGGAACTGTTGCATTGCACCGCATCGACCAAAAGCACCTCGCATCCCCAAGAAGCGCGCTGCCGTCGGAGCTGCTGCCGTCGCATCTTGGATGTTGCCGCTGTAGTTGTCGCATCGAGCTGAAGCTTCACGCATAGTGGGAGAAAAGCATCGCCGCTGGAGCTGTTGTCATCGCATCGTAAGGGTGTCGCCGCTGCAGTCCACGCATTGAACCGAGAGCTTCTCGCATCCCCGAGAAGTATGCCGCATCTGGAAGTACTTCACGTCTTTATTTCTTTGTATCTGAACTTTGCCGCATTTCCCATTGCTGCAACATTGCTTGTCGTGGAAGCGCAATGCAACTTAAGGTACATTGACGCAGAGTGTCGCATCTAAGAACGGAACTGAACGAAGCTTAAATCTACCATCTTAAAGTAATCATAGTGTGTATTTTTGTTGTTTATGGTCTTGTTGTAACTCTATATAAAGTTTACTTATTTTTTATATAAAACCTGTGTGGTGTTCATTTGTAGTGTTGTCACTGGGTTACTGTATGTGGTCACAATTGCTTAACTTACAACGCCTCTGAAGTAAAGCCCTTCTGCTCGTGCCAAGCTACCTAGAAGGTGAGAAGGGGTTATTTTAGGAGTGTAATCCCCTTATCCAGACTAGAGGAGAGGGTCCCTACTTGTCACAAGTACCTACCTGTGGCAACTAGAAACTCCCAAATCTAACATTGGTGGTCAGCGGTGAGGATTCTGGATTTGCAATGATACCACATACCTTTTGGTAGATTCCTTTTTAGATTTTTGTTCTATTTTTGAAAGATGCCTGATTCAGTCATAATAGAGAGAGCAGAATCTGTGGCCTCCATTGATTGTGAATGGGAAGAAGAGAAGTTAGAAAGCTACAAAATAAAGCACCTGAAGTATTTTTGCAAGAAATTCAAGTTTGCCACTGGTGGGTGCACAAAGAAAGAAGAATTCTACAAGGCGCTGAGGGCCTGTGTAGAAGCAAGGAAAACCCCTGAAATTGAGGAAGGGGATGACCAGGCAATTGTACAACAGGAAGGGCCATTGGGCCCAGGAGAAAGGAAGGTACCTTCCCCTGCAGGTAGCATTGGTTCTAACAAGAGTCTGTCTCCAGAGGAGTTGGAGGACAGAGAGAGATCAAGAAGGCATGACATGGAGATGACCAAATTCAAAGTGAATAGGCAGCTGGAATTAGAAAATAGAAGATTAGATCTTGAGGAAAAGAAATTGCAGTTTGAGTATGAAAAAGTTTTGAGGGAGTTGGAGTTTAAAACCAAAAGTTTAGAAGTTACTCCCTCTGGTGGCAGCATACCGTCAGTACATACAGAAAGTAGAGCGTATATTCCCAAGGATGTGGTGAAAGTGTTTTACAAGAATGATGATATTGGTCAGTGGTTCAGAGCCTATGAGTTAGCCATTTCTTCCCACCGGGTCCCTGAGAGAGATTGGGGAGCGGGGTTGTGGGGAAGGTTCCTTAGTGAGGGGCGGGATACATTGTTAGACTTGCCTTCTAAAGTCCATAATTCATACAGCCACATGAAAGATGCTTTGATGTCTAGATATGGTTTAAAACCTGAGCTCTATAGGCAGAGGTTCAGGAAATGCAAAAAGTTAGAAAACAGTACTTGGGTTGAATATGTCACTTTCTTTTGCAGAGCATTAGATGGTTGGGAAAAAGGCAGCAAGGTTAATGATTTTCAAGGTCTCTTTGATTTGATTGCATGGGAGCACTTGTCTGATAATTGTTTTCCAGAGCTGCGCCAGCATCTGATAGATAGCAAGCTGACTAACCCTAGGAAGCTTGCTAAGTAGGCAGACCGCTGGGTGAGTACCCGGGTCCACAAGGGTCATGTGGAAGACTCAGACAGAGGTGGGCAGGGTCCCCAGCAGAAGAGTGGGGGGACAAGGGTAAACAGAAGGAGTTCCTCAAAGGGCCCCAAAGTAGTCCTCAAGGGAACCCAGTGAAAGGTTCCCAGCCTCCCCCTGAGAGAAAGCAAGGGGCCCAACAGTTAGTCCTGTCCCCCATGGGCCCCTGAATTGTTACAAGTGTGGCGACCTGGGTCATAAGGCGAATGATACCAGGTGCCACCTGTTTCGTAAACCAGCACCCACTGGTGCTCCGCCCCGGCAGATGGCTAGTGTAGCCTTGGGGAAGGAGATTGATGTCCAAGGGGGGTGGGGTCCCGTACAGATAACCTTAGTCTCTTTAGAGACAGTGAGATGGTCTCAGAAGCTCAGCTGCCCAGGAACACTAAGAAATATGGACAGCAAGTGACCGTCAAGGGCCATAAGGTAGCGGCTCTTAGAGATACAAGAGGCAGTGTGACAGCTGTCAGGTGTCACCGAGTTGTTAACGCCGACAACACAAAGAGTCATTGTCCAATGGCTCAGGATTCCCTTTGAGCAGGGGGGTTCTCTGGTACTCTTCAAGTAGCTGTGAGGCCCGCCATGCCTGTTGACTGTTTGTTGGGAAATTATTTGGAGCACTCCCCTTGGGAAAAGGTGGAGAAGACAACTCACTTGAAGATGTTTGGACTGCCTGCCTGGGCATGCGTGACCAACCGGTCAATGTCAGCCCGTAGGGGTTCTCAAGAGGACCTGGAGCCGGAGAGGGAGGCCCAAGACCCTGCCGAAGAGAGAAGTGGTGAGGAGAATGGGAACCGGCCTCCAAAGTTCCCACGGCCCAGGAGGAGGTAGAACCTGAGGGGGATGCCCATCAGCCTGCCAGGGAGCAAGTAGCTGAACTGGGGGACCTGCCTGAGCTGACCCATTGGCAACAAGAAGGAGGCCCCTCCAGGGAGGAATTTTGCAAGGGGCAGAGAGAGTGTCCTTCTCTTGTGGGCTTGCGGCAACAGGCTGCAAGCCATGCAGCAGGTGATCAGTCAGGGTCACACTTGATTTACTGGGAGAATGGTCTCCTATATAGTGAGCCTAAGGTTGCTGAGCCTGGGTCAGCCCGTGTGCTGGTTGTACCCAGGAAGTTCAGAGCCTTCCTACTGGGGCTGGCTCATGATGTGCCGTTAGCAGGACATTTGGGGCAGCACAAGACCTTTAAGAGGCTTGTCACCACTTTCATTGGCCCCAAATGCCCAAGAGTTCTGATACTCATTGCAGGACTTATCAGACTTGCCAAGCAAGTGGAAAGAGTGGGAGGAAGCACAAGGCTCCTCTCCAGCCATTCCCTGTGGTCAGTACCCCCTTTGAGCGGGTGGGGATTGGCATTGTGGGGCCACTGGACCCAAAGACAGCCATGGGCAACAGGTTCATCCTGGTCTTGGTGGACCATGCCACTCGGTACCCGGAAGCCATACGCCTGAGGACAGTGACGGCCCCTTGGTGGGACAAGCACTGATGGGAATCTTCTTCCGAGTGGGATTCCCTCGCGAGGTAGTGTCTGACCGGGGAACCAACTTCATTTCCAAGTATATGAAGTCCCTGTGGCGGGAGTGTGGTGTAATCTACAAGTTCACCACTCCTTACCACCCCCAAGGAAATGGGCTGGTTAAAAGGTTCAACCGGACCCTGAAGGGCATAATAATGGGTCTTGAGGAACCCATAAGGCGTAAGTGGGACGTCTTCTTATCATGCCTACTCTTTGCATACCGTGAGGTGCCACATCAATCTCTAGGGTTCAGTCCCTTTGAGCTTCTCTATGGACACCCAGTCAGAGGACCTCTGAATTTGGTTAAGGAAGGCTGGGAGAAATCTGCCAGGAAACCTCCCCAGGATGTATATAGCTACATGCTAGCCTTCAGAAACCAAACAAGGCGTTTCAGGCAACTCGGTGAGGCGAATCTGTAAGCCAGCCAGGAGGAGATGAAACACTGGTATGACCAGAAGGCCACTCTGGTAGAGTTTCAACCTGGACAGAAAGTGTGGGTCATGGCCCCAGTGGAGCCCTGCACTCCAAGATAAGTGGACCAGACCATTTGAGGTTGTGAAGCACAAGAGTCCAGTTACCTACTTGGTGGACTTGCGGTCTCCTAGGAACCCCTTTAGGGTCCTACATGTCAACCGCCTTAAGCCCTACTTGGAGAGGTCTGAAGTGGGCATGCTCTTGGCCACAGATGCAGGGATGGAGGAGGAGACTGAGCCTCTTCCTGACCTCCTGTCAGCCTCAGAGCAAGATGGGTCAGTGGATGGTGTTAACCTCTCTTCCACCCTGACCCCTGAGCAACAGAATGACTGCCACCTGTTGCTAGGACAGTTTTCTGATCTGTTCTCCCTAGTTCCTAGTGTCACAGATTGGTGCGTTCATGATGTGGACACAGGAGACAGCTTACCTGTGAAGCACAAGTCTTACAGGGTAACTGACAGGGTGAGAGCTTGCATCAAAGAGGAGGTCTCAAAGATGCTTGCGCTTGGGGTGATTGAGTCCTCCAGAAGTCCTTGGGCCAGCCCAGTGGTCTTGGTCCCGAAGGCTGCAGCGCCGGGTGCCACACCCTAACTTCGGTTCTGTGTGGACTACAGAGGGCTCAATTCAGGCACGAAAACTGACACGCACCCCATCCCCAGAGCTGATGAGCTCATAGATCGGCTAGGGGCTGCACGGTACCTCAGCGCGTTTGACTTAACGTCTTGGTACTGGCAGATCGCCTTGACTGATGGGGCAAAGGAGAGGTCAGCATTCTCCATAAGCATGGGCGTAAAATCTGTTCCGCTCGCGGATTTTGTGGATTTTTGGTAAATTCGCAATCCGCAAACTCTTGCAAATTTACGGAAAATCCGCAAATTCGCACGCAGCAGATTTTTTTTCTTGATGATAAAATATTGCGGCGTGCGGCGTTCACTTACCGTCATTCAGCGTTTGCCGAGTTGTTTTTCTTGATATTTTGCGAGTGCTGCGCCATTTTGGATCTTGCTGCGGGATCCCGCGGGAGTTTGGCGACCGCGATTACGTAATCGCGGCTTGCCACCTTGCACAGCACGCATCACGAGAGTTCGCAATTGCGAACACGTAGATGCGGCGAGCAGCAACAATCTCGCACTCGCGAAATTAAAACATTTGAAATTCTGCACAAGAACTCCACCAGCAAGCAGCATAAACCTTCTGAAAATGATGATTTTTATCAGAATAACTCTTCAGGTTGACATTTGCCTGCACTTTTATTTGCAAGGAGTCCATTTTGGGGGGTGGGGGGTGGGAGGAAGGAAGTGCCCCACAGTCTCCAACTTCCTGTTCCTGTCTAGCAGGCTCCTCCCAGTGCTTTCCTCATGTGCTGGTCACTTTCATTTGGATTCTTGACCTGGAAGGATTACTTTTTGTGGATGCTGCTGGATATTTGGATTTGAGGCCTTTTTGACTTTCTTTGGATCACTTTTGGATTTGAAATTTCACAAGTAAGTTTGTTTGGGGCATTACAGTTGCTGCAACTACAATTTTGGAATTTTCGATTTTTGGGCTGTTGTTGGGGTCTTTTGCCCAGGGGTAGTGAGTGGTGCATGGGCCTAGTCTTTCTGTGGGGCGTCTTGCATTTAAACATCATGGAGGGCATGGATGGCATGGGATTGCGGTGATTTTTCTGTGTTTTTCGATTTTTGGGCTGTTGTTGTGGCCTTTTGACCAGGGGTAGTGAGTGGTGCATGGGCCTAGTCTTTCTGTGGGGTGTCTTGAATTTAAACATCATGGATGGCTTGGATGGCATGGGATTGTGCTGATTTTTCTGTGTTTTTCGATTTTTTGGGGTGTATAACTGAACTGATGTTCCTCTGTCTTCCATTGCTTCTAGGTGCACAAGACTCAAGTGAACCACCAGTGCCAGGAAGAAGTCCTGCAGCGGTGTGTGTGTGCAGCATAACGTCACGCGACGTCACGTCTGGCCACAGACAACTCTGCAACTCGTGCAACTGCGGCCTGCTGTTCTGACCTCTGAAGAAGATGGCCCCAAAAAAAGTTCCCCGTAGCTCCTCTAGCAAGAAAGTTGCCAGTAAGGAGCAGAAGAAGCAAATTACCAAGGAGACTGGTGTGCCGCCCGACACATTTTTTGGGAGTACAAAAAAAAAGTACGCCTGCAGCAGCAGCGGGATCTGCTGGGGACCAAGCTGGGAGCAGCACCCCGATCCATTGGGCTCAGTGCCACCACCACCATGCCAACTTAAGTCCAAGCCCTTGAGTGCTGCAGAGGCAGCCAGTCTACTTGTTCAATCACCATTGACCAGTGATGTTGGCTCATCGCAAGAAAGTAGCAGCAATGTCCCTCAATCAACACAGGTTGTTGTAACTCATCTGACGAGTGTTGAACAACCACAGCCGCAACAACAACCACATGTGCAAGTACAAGCCCAAGTACATGTGGAAGGAGAGGCAGCGCAAGGAGATGCGCAAGCAGAGGTGCATGAAGGGGCACAAGTGCCCACAATAGTTGTTCCTCACGAAGTAGGGGCACATCAGGAAATCGACATTCAAGCCGAGGTATCATTTGAGGAAGCCACTCCTCCTGATCATTCATTGTCTTCCACATCCCTAGCAAGGAAAATATCAAGGATGGTGTCTACATCTTCTTCAAGCCCACCTCCTTCTGATGATACGGATCAAACTTGGGAACCATCACTGCCGTCTGAGAGTGAGGCACACCATGATCTAACAAAGGTAGCTAAGCGTAAAAGGAAGGTCCCCAATACTCTTGAACTTATGGAGTGTGGTGCTGAAGAAGAAGTGGCGTCTACTACTCCTGCTGATGAAGACTATCACGACGACGACGCAATCATCATACACGCCACTCCAGCCTCAGCGAGCATGCAGCAAACAGACATTTTGACCCTAGCCCGAAAAGCTGCTGAGCCTGATGTTGTCGACGAGGAGGCAATGGGAACACCATCATTGGAGTTAACTAGTACACCACCCCCTACCGCTTCCATATTTCTTTCTCGCCAGAAGGGACCTCCATCAACCTCAACCTCAATTAGTGGTGGTGCAAGTGCACCACGTAGTAAAGTTCGGCAACACACATCCTCCACTTCATCTGGTATTAGCAGCATGACCACCACCAGTATCGCCTCCTCTGCCCCCCACAGACATTTCAAGTCCGCCGTTTGGGACTTCTTTAGTGTTTGCCCAAAAAGGGAAAACATAGCCATTTGTAGCATTTGCAAGCTTGCAGTTAGTCGTGGTAAGTTTGGTACCAACTATGGTACCGGAGGCCAGAGAGGTCATCTTGAGAGACAGCACACTGTCCAATGGTATGCGCACCTAAAGGAGATCAAGGAAGCCCGAATTGGAAGTCAACAAACTGTATACGTTGATGTTTCATCTGATGGTGACGAGGAGGAAGAAGCGTCAAACACTTCACTTACACCCAGTACCCCTGTCAGCAGCACACCCCCTGTGAGCCACACTAAGAGTGTGGGAGAGAGTGAGACACCAATGCGAAAAGGTTCATCATCACCGAGCGTAACTGGGTCGAAGAAGTCATCATCCCGTAAAATGGTCCAGCCCACCATTAGAAGCATGTTGTTTTCAGAAGCGCCATTTGATCGCAACCACCCACTGACGCGTCTGTATAACACTAAGCTGGCTAAAATGCTAGCTCTGGACCTTCTCCCTCTTTCTTTTGTGGAAGGGGTTGGTTTTCTAGAATTAGTGGCAACGCTCAGCCCTAAATGGAAAGTTCCTAGCCGGTTCTATTTTGCCAGAGTTGCGGTTCCAGCACTACATGAAGATGTGCTGGAGGTGATTGGGGCAGCTTTGCGGAAGAGTGCTTTTCACACTATACATCTGACAACAGACATGTGGACCAGTGGCGCAGGCACTGATTACATGTGCATCACTGCACACTGGGTCTCTTTTTCAGGAGTTACAGCAAAGCTAAGGGCAGGTGTTGACCCGGACAACGTTTTTAAAGCTGCTCGGAAACATGCAACACTAGCCATGTTTGGCATGGAGACAAGTCATACAGGAGAAAACATTTTGAAGGAGTTTAACACAAAGGTCTTTCAATGGCTGTCCTCAAAAAAACGCAAGATTGGTTATGTTTCCACGGATAATGGCGCCAATGTAGCTAAGGCCATGGAGCTGGGTAAATAGTTCAGAGTGCCGTGTTTGGCGCACTGTATAAACCTGGTTGTTAAAAAATTCTTGAGTGAAGAAAGTCCAGTGTGCGAGTTAGTGACCACCTGCCGAAGAATGTGCAACCATTTCAGCCATTCTTTTAAGGCCCGGAAGCATCTGAGGAGCCTGCTACATGAACGTCGAATGCCAGTGAAAGCACTCATCCAGGAGGTGCCAACACGTTGGAACTCAACCTTCTACATGCTTGAGCGTCTGTATGGATTCAGAAAAGGGGGTGGTGATGAACAGAGTGTCTGAATTAAGCAGACCACTCTTACCCAGTCCAAAGATCAGGGCTTGATCCATCACCGTTTTTTAGCTCACTGCACAATCCCAGCTCAGAACCTGGCTACATGCAAATTATTCTGTTCCTGTCCCAGTGCATGATGGGAACAGAGCAAACCAAACTACCAAGCCAATTATTATACTGGGAAGGAAACAAGATTCCGGGGACCGGTTTCTGGCATTTCAGCCGTCGTCGGCCCGGCTTGCTTGAATCCTGATGGTGCAGTGAGCAAGGGACTCATGTCTGAGTATACCCTGCCACACCTATAGTGGCCAAAACCGATTCAGAAAAGGGGGTGGTGATGAACAGAGTGTCTGAATTAAGCAGACCACTCTTACCCAGTCCAAAGATCAGGGCTTGATCCATCACCGTTTTTTAGCTCACTGCACCATCCCAGCTCAGAACCTGGCTACATGCAAATTAGTCTGTTCCTGTCCCAGTGCATGATGGGAACAGGGCAAACCAAACTAACAAGCCAATTCTTATACCGGGAAGGAAACAAGCTTCTGGGGACCGGTTTCTGGCATTTCAGCCGTCGTCGGCCCGGCTTGCTTGAATCCTGATGGTGCAGTGAGCAAGGGACTCATGTCTGAGTATACCCTGCCACACCTATAGAGGCCAAAACCGATTCAGAAAAGGGGGTGGTGATGAACAGAGTGTCTGAATTAAGCAGACCACTCTTACCCAGTCCAAAGATCAGGGCTTGATCCATCACCGTTTTTTAGCTCACTGCACAATCCCAGCTCAGAACCTGGCTACATGCAAATTATTCTGTTCCTGTCCCAGTGCATGATGGGAACAGAGCAAACCAAACTACCAAGCCAATTATTATACTGGGAAGGAAACAAGATTCCGGGGACGGGTTTCTGGCATTTCAGCCGTCGTCGGCCCGGCTTGCTTGAATCCTGATGGTGCAGTGAGCAAGGGACTCATGTCTGAGTATACCCTGCCACACCTATAGTGGCCAAATCCGATTCAGAAAAGGGGGTGGTGATGAACAGAGTGTCTGAATTAAGCAGACCACTCTTACCCAGTCCAAAGATCAGGGCTTGATCCATCACCGTTTTTTAGCTCACTGCACCATCCCAGCTCAGAACCTGGCTACATGCAAATTAGTCTGTTCCTGTCCCAGTGCATGATGGGAACAGGGCAAACCAAACTACCAAGCCAATTCTTATACCGGGAAGGAAACAAGCTTCTGGGGACCGGTTTCTGGCATTTCAGCCGTCGTCGGCCCGGCTTGCTTGAATCCTGATGGTGCAGTGAGCAAGGGACTCATGTCTGAGTATACCCTGCCACACCTATAGAGGCCAAAACCGATTCAGAAAAGGGGGTGGTGATGAACAGAGTGTCTGAATTAAGCAGACCACTCTTACCCAGTCCAAAGATCAGGGCTTGATCCATCACCCTTTTTTAGCTCACTGCACCATCCCAGCTCAGAACCTGGCTACATGCAAATTAGTCTGTTCCTGTCCCAGTGCATGATGGGAACAGGGCAAACCAAACTACCAAGCCAATTCTTATACTGGGAAGGAAACAAGTTTCCGGGGACCGGTTTCTGGCATTTTCAGCTGTCGTCGGCCCGGCTTGCTTGAATCCTGAGCGTCTGTATGAGCAGTATACGGTACTCGATCACTATTTCTTAACACTGGGTACAGCTCAGAAGGACCTGAGGCTAGATGCGGTGCAATGGAACCTAGTTAAAAGCCTGACAGACATGCTTCGTCCTTTTGAGGTCTTCACGCGTGGAGTCAGCAAGGAGAACTGTAATTTGGGAAAAGCTATCCCATTGTTGCGCATGCTGGAGCACCAACTGAAGGCGGTGTCTTCTATGTTTCAAAAAGATAAAAAAAAGCAAGACGCTTTGTTTTGGTGGAGAAATTATTAGAGCGCCTACTTAGCGATGAACGTCTTAAAATGATCCACTAAGAACAGCATTACATTTGTGCTACTATTCTGGGTCCACGCTACAAAAAGGCGCTGGCAGGCCGAGCATTATTTCCTTTTGATGATGAAGATGTTACAAAGTACAAACATTGGCTAGCCTTGTCAGCCATGAGGTTTGAAAGAGAACAGCAGCAAATTGAAGGAAAAGGCAGTACATCAGCATCAGCAGGCCATCCCCAGTCAAAAGAATCCACTTCTGCACCTGTGGCTGTGGCACAAGTGACCTCTCAGCCGTTAAAGAGACCGGCAACCGGATCATCTGCACCAGACACAACAGTAACATTGGATGAAGAAGAGGATTGGCTAACTTGGCTTGGGTTTGGTTCTCAAAAGGTCCCAGCAAAAAGTAAGCAAAGTGGAGGAACCTTGGAGAACCTTGAGTCGATCGTGCAGGACTATCTGAATGACTCAACAGAGGTCTATGTTAATTCTGACCCATTGGCGTATTGGCATGGGAAAAAAGAATTGTGGGCACAGCTCTCCAACCTGGCTATAAACTACTTGTCTTGCCCACTCGCAAGCGTGTCTTCTGAACGTGTTTTCAGTGCTGCTAGTGGCATTGTAACTTGCAAAAGGACCCGCCTCTCGCCCAAAAATGTGGAGAGGTTAACAATGATCAAGATGAATCAGCACCTCATACCACCAGATTACAAAGTACGAGAATACACGCCGGAAGAAGACGAGGAGGACAGCAACTTAGATGAGAGAATTTCTTCTCTGTTAGGTGACCTACTCCCGCCTGAATTCGCAAGTATGAGGACGAACTCTTATTCCCTGACACCGAGCCCTGAAAATGAGCCAATGAATCAATAACTTTCTTTTTCGTCCTTATTCACTTTTATTCCTGTGTGTCTGTCTTTCTTTGTTTTGCACAGTTAATATAATTAAAACTTTAATCACCTAATCACAAAAACAAGCCCATCAGCAGAACTGTCTTCACTTATTTGCTTATTGATTTGAAGGTGCCGCAGGCTGCATTCCTCAGGTTCACAAGTTCACAAGAACATGCTCCTCTATCCTCCTCCTCCAGACTCCTATTTCCCTCAAAGCAGAGGGCTGGATTACGCCCAATGAAGAAAGACTCTGCACTTGTGGGGGTGTTCTACTTCTTTGAGGGTGAGTTGGCGGGTCTTGGGGCATTGCTGGGAAGGTCTAATACCGGATAAAACTGGTTTGGACAAAATCAGACTTGAAAAAGTTTTTGCCTTTTTGCTCGCTATCATGTTTTCTGGGGCCTATTTGGGGGCTTCCTGGTGTTTGTAGGTGGGGTTCGGGGTCTGGGAGCACTGCTGGCACAGTCTAATGTTGATTGCATTTGTTTTCTAGGACATCCATGGTGGAAAAGTGGAGTCATGACCTAGCTGCACAGCGCGTTTGGACAGAAGGCTGAAAAATATTGTAAGTATGAGATTTTCCATTTTTGGCTGTTTGGGGGTGTTGTGCTTTTTTGTGGGTGGGTTGGCGGGTCTTGGGGCATTGCTGGGAAGGTCTAATACCGGATAAAACTGGTTTGAACAAAATCAGACTTGAAAAAGTTTTTGCCTTTGTGCTCACTATCATGTTTTCGGGGGCCTGTTTGGGGGCTTCCTGGTGTTTGTGGGTGGGTTTCGGGGTCTGGAAGCACTACTGGGTATGGATACTTTTGATTGCAAGAGCGCGCGCGGAGTGATTTTGGAAATTGCCATGAAAATGACTAAGTCCCCATTTTTGTACTTTTGCTTTTTGGCTGTTTGGGGGTCTTCTACTAGTTTCCGCCTGGGTTGATGGCTCTGGGGCCATTGCTGGGAAGGCCACTATACAAAAACAGAATGGTTGCCCACAATGAGGAAGCCACACCAGACAAGCTGTAACTATTTAATCCAGGGATTGCAGTCAGCCAAACACTCCTGGCACAAATGCAAAGCCAAATGCGTTTCGGGATTAACCACCGCCTTTGATCACGGGCAACAGGATACGAAGGCAAGGGAACCACCTGCGCATAATTAAATATCCAGCCCCAGTGGGCGTATGCGCAATTGCATGCTGGTAGATGTGGTCTCTTGAGATATAAAAAAACCCAAGTGGGTCCCGTTGTATCCTCAATATTAAAAGTCTCACCCCAGTGGGTATGCCAAAGTGAAAGCTGACACCTTTCAACACATCCTCGGATTGGACTCATCCCTCCTGCAGTGTCTTTTATGGCTGTCACTGCTGATCCGCTTGGTGCACGCCAGGGCTTCCTCGCGGCCTGGGCAGGCCACTATACAAAAACGAAATGGTTGCCCACAATGAGGAAGCCACACCAGACGAGCTGTAACCATTTAATCCAGGGATTGCAGTCAGCTAAACACTCATGGCAAAAATGCAAAGCCAAACGCGTTTCGGGCGTATCCACCGGCCTTGATCACTGGCAACAGGATACAAAGGCAAGGGAACCACCTGCCCATAATTAAATATCCCGCCCCAGAGGGCATATGCGCAATTGAATGCTGGTAGATGTGGTCTCTTGAAAAATAAAAAAACCCAAGTGGGTCCCGTCGTATCCTCAATAATAAAACTCACCCCAGTGGGTATGTCAAAGTGAAAGCTGACACCTTTCAACACATCCTCGGATGGGACTCATCCCTCCTGCAGTGTCTTTTATCGCTGTCAATGCTGATCCGCTTTGTGCGCGGCGGGTCTTCCTCATGGCCCGGGCAGGCCACTATTCGAAAACGAAATGGTTGCCCACAATGAGGAAGCCACACCAGACAAGCTGTAACTATTTAATCCAGGTATTGCAGTCAGCAAAACACTCCTGGCACAAATGCACAGCCAAACGCGTTTCGGGCGTAACCACCGCCTTTGATCACTGGCAACAGGATACGAAGGCAAGGGAACCACCTGCGCATAATTAAATATCCCGCCCCAGTGGGCATATGCGCAATTGCATGCTGGTAGATGTGGTCTCTTGAAAAATAAAAAAACCCAAGTTGGTCCCATCGTATCCTCAATATTAAAAGTCTCACCCCAGTGGGTATGCCAAAGTGAAAGCTGACACCTTTCAACACATTCTCGGATCAGACTCATCCCTCCTGCAGTCAGTGTCTTTTATTGCTGTCACTGCTGATCCGCTTGGTGCGCGCCGGGGTTTCCTCGCGGCCTGGGCAGGCCCCTATACAAAAACGAAATGGTTGCCCAAAATGAGGAAGCCACACCAGACGAGCTGTAACCATTTAATCCAGGGATTGCAGTCAGCTAAACTCTCATGGCGAAAATGCAAAGCCAAACGCGTTTCAGGCCTAACCACCGCCCTTGATCACTGGCAACAGGATACAAAGGCAAGGGAACCACCTGCCCATAATTAAATATCCCGCCCCAGTGGGCGTATGTGCAATTGCATGCTGATAGATGTGGTCTCTTGAAAAATAAAAAAAACCCAAGTGGGTCCCGTCGTATCCTCAATATTAAAAGTCTCACCCCAGTGGGTATACCAAAGTGAAAGCTGACACTTTTCAACACATCCTCAGATCGGACTCATCCCTCCTGCAGTGTCTTTTATCACTGTCACTGCTGATCCACTTTGTGCACGGCGCGGCTTCCTCCCGGCCTGGCCATGCCGCTATACAAAAACGAAATGGTTGCCCACAATGAGGAAGCGACACCAGACGAGCTGTAACCATTTAATCCAGGGATTGCAGTCAGCTAAACACTCCGGCACAAATGCAAAGCCAAACGCGTTTCGGGCATAACCACCACCCTTGATCACTGGCAACAGGATACAAAGGCAAGGGAACCACCTGCCCATAATTAAATATCCCGCCCCAGTGGGCGTATGTGCAATTGCATGCTGATAGATGTGGTCTCTTGAAAAATAAAAAAAACCCAAGTGGTTCCCGTCGTATCCTCAATATTAAAAGTCTCACCCCAGTGGGTATGCCAAAGTGAAAGCTGACACCTTTCAACATATCCTCGGATCGGACTCATCCCTCCTGCAGTGTCTTTTATCGCTGTCACTGCTGATCCGCTTTGTGCGCGACGGGGCTTCCTCGAGGCCCGGGCAGGCCGCTATATAAAAATGAAATGGTTGCCCACAATGAGGAAGCCACACCAAATGAGCTGTAACCATTTAATCTAGGGATTGCAGTCAGCTAAACACTCATGGCAAAAATGCAAAGCCAAACGCGTTTCGGGCCTAACCACCGCCCTTGATCACTGGCAACAGGATACAAAGGCAAGGGAACACCTGCCCATAATAAATATCCCGCCCCAGTGGGCGTATGCGCAATTGCATGCTGGTAGATGTGGTCTCTTGAAAAATAAAAAAACCCAAGTGGGTCCGTCGTATCCTCTATATTAAAAGTCTCACCCCAGTGGGTATGCCAAAGTGAAAACTGACACCTCTCAACACATCCTCGGAATGGGCTCATCCCTCCTGCAGTGTCATTTATCACTGTCACTGCTGATCCGCTTTGTGCTCGGCGTGGCTTCCTCGCGGCCCAGGCAGGCCGCTATACAAAAACGAAATGGTTGCCCCAATGAGGAAGCCACACCAGACGAGCTGTAACTATTTAATCCAGGGATTGCAGTGAGCTAAACACTCCTGGCACAAATGCAAAGCCAAACACGTTTCGGGCGTAACCACCACCCTTGATCACTGGCAACAGGATACGAAGGCAAGGGAACCACCTGCGCATAATTAAATATCCCGCCCCAGTGGGCGAATGCGCAATTGCATGCTGGTAGATGTGGTCTCTTGAAAACTAAAAAAAACCCAAGTGGGTCCTGTCGTATCCTGAATATTAAAAGTCTCACCCCAGTGGGTATGTCAAAGTGAAAGCTGACACCTTTCAACACATCCTCGGAGCGGACTCATCCCTCCCACAGTGTCTTTTATCGCTGTCACTGCTGATCCACTTTGTGCGCGGCGGGGCTTCCTCGCGGCCCAGGCAGGCCGCTATATAAAAATGAAATGGTTGCCCACAATGAGGAAGCCACACCAAATGAGCTGTAACTATTTAATCCAGGGATTGCAGTGAGCTAAACACTCCTGGCACAAATGCAAAGCCAAACACGTTTCGGGCGTAACCACCACCCTTGATCACTGGCAACAGGATACGAAGGCAAGGCAACCACCTGCGCATAATTAAATATCCCGCCCCAGTGGGCGTATGCGCAATTGCATGCTGGTAGATGTGGTCTCTTGAAAAATAAAAAAACCCAAGTGGGTCCCGTCGTATCCTCAATATTAAAAGTCTCACCCCAGTGGGTACGCCAAAGTGAAAGCTGACACCTTTCAACATATCCTCGGATCGGACTCATCCCTCCTGCAGTGTCTTTTATCGCTGTCACTGCTGATCCGCTTTGTGCGCGGCGGGGCTTCCTCGCGGCCCGGGCAGGCCGCTATATAAAAATGAAATGGTTGCCCACAATGAGGAAGCCACACCAAATGATCTGTAACCATTTAATCCAGGGATTGCAGTCAGCTAAACACTCATGGCAAAAATGCAAAGCCAAACGCGTTTCGGGCCTAACCACCGCCCTTGATCACTGGCAACAGGATACAAAGGCAAGGGAACACCTGCCCATAATTAAATATCCCGCCCCAGTGGGCGTATGCGCAATTGCATGCTGGTAGATGTGGTCTCTTGAAAAATAAAAAAACCCAAGTGGGTCCCGTCGTATCCTCTATATTAAAAGTCTCACCCCAGTGGGTATGCCAAAGTGAAAGCTGACACCTCTCAACACATCCTCGGGATGGGCTCATCCCTCCTGCAGTGTCATTTATCACTGTCACTGCTGATCCGCTTTGTGCTCGGCGGGGCTTCCTCGCGGCCCGGGCAGGCCGCTATACAAAAACGAAATGGTTGCCCCAATGAGGAAGCCACACCAGACGAGCTGTAACTATGTAATCCAGGGATTGCAGTGAGCTAAACACTCCTGGCACAAATGCAAAGCCAAACACGTTTCGGGCGTAACCACCACCCTTGATCACTGGCAACAGTATCCGAAGGCAAGGGAACCACCTGCGCATAATTAAATATCCCGCCCCAGTGGGCGTATGCGCAATTGCATGCTGGTAGATGTGGTCTCTTGAAAACTAAAAAAAACCCAAGTGGGTCCTGTCGTATCCTGAATATTAAAAGTCTCACCCCAGTGGGTATGTCAAAGTGAAAGCTGACACCTTTCAACACATCCTCGGAGCGGACTCATCCCTCCCGCAGTGTCTTTTATCACTGTCACTGCTGATCCGCTTTGTGCGCGGCGGGGCTTCCTCGCGGCCCGGGCAGGCCGCTATACAAAAACAAAATGGTTGCCCACAATGAGGAAGCCACACCAGACAAGCTGTAACCATTTAATCCAGGGATTGCAGTCAGGTAAACACTCCTGGCACAAATGCAAAGCAAAACCCGTTTCAGGCGTAACCACCGCCCTTGATCACTGGCAACGGGATACGAAGGCAAGGGAACCACCTGCGCATAATTAAATATCCCGCCCCAGTGGGCATATGCGCAATTGCATGCTGGTAGATGTGGTCTCTTGAAAAATAAAAAAACCCAAGTTGGTTCCATCGTATCCTCAATATTAAAAGTCTCACCCCAGTGGGTATGCCAAAGTGAAAGCTGACACCTTTCAGCACATCCTCGGATCGGACTCATTCCTCCTGCAGTGTCTTTTATCGCTGTCACTGCTGATCCGCTTGGTGCGCGCCGGGGCTTCCTCTCGGCCTGGGCAGGCTGCTATACAAAAACGAAATGGTTGCGCACAATGAGGAAGCCACACCAGATGAGCTAAAACCATTTAATCCAGGGATTGCAGTCAGCTAAACACTCATGGCGAAAATGCAAAGCCAAACGCGTTTCGGGCCTAACCACCGCCCTTGATCACTGGCAACAGGATACAAAGGCAAGGGAACCACCTGCCCATAATTAAATATCCCGCCCCAGTGGGCGTATGCGCAATTGCATGCTGGTAGATGTGGTCTCTTGAAAAATAAAAAAACCCAAGTGGGTCCCGTCGTATCCTCAATATTAAAAGTCTCACCCCAGTGGGTATACCAAAGTGAAAGCTGACACCTTTCAACACATCCAAAGATCGGACTCATCCCTCCTGCAGTGTCTTTTATCATTGTCACTGCTGATCCGCTTTGTGCGCGGCGGGGCTTCCTCACCGCCCGGGCAGGCCGCTATACAAAAACGAAATGGTTGTCCACAATGAGGAAGCCACACCAGATGAGCTTTAACCAATTAATAAAGGGATTGCAGTCAGCTAAACACTCCTGGCACAAATGCAAAGCCAAACATGTTTCGGGCGTAACCACCACCCTTGATCACTGGCAACAGTGATATGAAGGCAAGGGAACCACCTGCGCATAAATAAATATCCCGCCCCAGTGGGCGTATGCGCAATTGCATGCATGGTAGATGTGGTCCCTTGAAAAATAAAAAAACCCAAGAGGGTCCCGTCGTATCCTCAATATTAAAAGTCTCACCCCAGTGGGTATGCCAAAGTGAAAGCTGACGCTTTTCAACACATCCTCGGAGCGGACTCATCCCTCCTGCAGTGTCTTTTATCGCTGTCACTGCTGATCCGCTTTGTGCGCGGCGGGGCTTCCTCGCGGCCCGGGCATGCCGCTATACAAAAACGAAATGGTTGCCCACGTTGAGGAAGCCACACCAGACGAGCTGTAACCATTTAATCCAGGGATTGCAGTCAGCTATACACTCCTGGCACAAATGCAAAGCCAAACGCGTTTCGGGCGTAACCACCACCCTTGATCACTGGCAACAGGATACAAAGGCAAGGGAACCCCCTGCACATAATTAAATATCCCGCTCCAGTGGGCGTATGCGTAATTGCATGCTGGTGGATGTGGTCTCTTGAAAAATAAAAAAACCCAAGTGGGTCCCGTCATATCTCCAATATTAAAAGTCTCACCCCAGTGGGTATGCCAAAGTGAAAGCTGACACCTTTCAACACATCCTCGGATCGGACTCATCCCTCCTGCAGTGTCTTTTAATGCTGTCACTGCTGATCCGCTTTGTGCGCTGCGGGTAAGCATGGGCGAATTTTGCGGATCTCGCGTTCGCGAATTTTGCGGATTTGCGGATTCGCAATCCGCAAAATCCGCGAATTCCCGCGAATTTGCGGATTTTTTTTTTTTGTGTTCGCAATTGTTTCTGCCAGTTCGCGAGGATTTGGTACTAGTTCGCAATTGCGAACTTACTTGTCGGCTCGCAACGGTCGCAACTATGTTGTTTCTACGTCTGGTTCATCATCACAGCCTCCCAGCACCCTCTGTTTTACCACTGGCACCCTCTCTTTGACCCATGCCACCCTCTGTTACATCAATGCCACCCTCTGGTTCATCATCACTGTAGAAGATGGGGGGGAAAAGCAAGCCCACCTGCCCTGCTTGAACTGACATGAATTAATTTGGGGTTAGTTTATTAACAACACCTGCCCTGCCCCAACTGACAATAATGAATTAGGGGCTAATTAATGTGTCACTGAAAGAATTTAAAGTTCCAGCCTGGCACCTGCTTGTCTGCTCCTTTAGCTGTAAATCAGGACCTTTGTGGCATACAGTTAAGGTCAGAGCAGGGTCACACAATAGTTGCAAGCAGGCAACCGAATTCTGGAGGGCCCCCTCAGGAAGCACTACAAAGAATCGTTACAAATCATGAGGTTGACCTTTTGCACCTGCTCATTGCTTTTGCTTTTGCTGAAATCGTTTTTCGGTTTTTTTCGCGCTATTCGCGGGGCGCGGCGTCGTGCGAAACCGACCGCGGAAGCCGCCAATTCGTGCGAATGAGCATTTTATTTTTTTGCGGCTTGTTGTTTCGCGAGTTTTTTTGCAGTATTCGCGAGCCGCTTGCTGCGCAACACGCGAATTTACCCCAAGGTCGAGTACGGGCGCGGCCATTTTGTTTGCGTGACGTATTTCCGTTTCCGCCCGCTATGTATAATCTCACGCAGTAAGCGCATTGCGAGTAGAGGTTCGCACGAGATCGCGCGGGAAATCTAGAGGTTCGCACGAGATCGCGAGGAAAATCTCGCGCGAATTTACTTTTGCGCTCGTGAACGGGCGCCGGCCATCTTGTTTTTCATTCATTTCCTGTGTCTGGGCATGGTGTTTAATCCTCTTGGTATCTTTGCCATCCTTTGCTTGTTTTCAGTTTTTTTTTACGATTTTGCTTCTTATCTATCCCTCTCTTTTCCTAGCTGTATATTTTTGTCTTTTCTGCTATTTTTCTTTACTTTTAAACTACTTTTTTAAACTCTTTTCTTTTCTTCTTCCCTATCCTATTCTTTCTTAATTTTCTACTTCTTCCTACCTTACCTGCCCAGACCATGGTCAAGCCAGGCGCCGTGAAGCTGCCCAGGCACTTGAGGGCCGCAGCGGCGGCGGGGAGTAGTGCTGGACCCAGTGGCAGGACAGCATGCGGGAGATTGAGGGGGGAGCAGGTGACGCGACGGGAGATCTTCAGCCCGGAGGAAGTGGGCGCGCTGGTCTACTTCGTCCAGCGCCGCCTGCCCAGGACCATCGCGGGAGGCGGCAGGATCGCGGCCGGCGGCTACAACATGCGGGAGCGCCGGAAGCGGTGGGAGAAGGTGTGCTGGGCCATATCCCACCTCTACGGGGTCCAGCGCACCTACAGCCAGGTCACCCATCGCTGGACGGACCTCCTGGACCGCGAGCGCGACCTGCTGGACCAGCTCGGCTTGGAGATCCCCGGGCTTGGTGAGTAGTAGTAGCCATTTAATCACTCACTACTATGATGTTTTCTCCTGCTCTGTGTTGTTGTATTGCAAATATTTGTTTTTTACATGGAGCAAGCCAATAATGCCGCTGATGACGATTACATTGTAGTTAAATTATATTTCAAAATCTTCTGTGCATTTCAGGTGCACTGCTCTCCTTCTCAGTGGCGTTGCTACTATGCTTATTTGTTTTCTATTTCGTGGTCTCATTGGCCTGAGTAACTATTATGTATGAGTGTACTTTACAGAACTGCGTAATGCTAGACACTAGGGGGCAGATTACATTTACAAGCCCCTTGCGCCACGTTTACGTTGCCTTGCGTGACGCAACAGCGGCGTAAACGTGCCGCATCCCTGCGAGTCATTTACAGCATGACGCATCTAGGGAGATGCGTCACGTTATAAAGCCATGGGCCTGCACCACAATGGGTGCGTTCCTAGTACGCAGGGTGGGCGGTCCAGCGGCTGTGCGCCTCGCAAAATTGCCTGCGTGAAATGTACAAGATTTAACGCAGGCACTTCTGCGACGCTGCTACGTCAATTCAATTCCTTATGTCTGCTCGAAGCAGGCGAAAGGACTGACACAGCATGTTAAGTATTGGGTGGCCCTGAGCATTACTGGAGTTGCATTGCGTTGGCGACGTGACTCCAGCGATGCGCCGCTCTTACGTGACGAGATGCCTCACGCAAGTGCCTACCCTTGCGCCAGGGCGCGCCGCATTGTAAATGAGGCACATCTGCCGTGTCGCAAGGGTAGTTTTGCGTGACGCATTTCATCTGGCGCATCTCTGGAGATGCGCCAGAACGCGTAAGTAAGTATGCCCCTAAGGGGCAGAATTGCAATTACCGTCGCATCCCTGCAAAGTAGCAGGGATGCGCCATTAATTGTGCGGCCCGCTACCACCACCAAACATGGTGCGCCGTATTTGCAATGCGGCGCACCATGGGCCCAAAACGTCACCGAAGCTTTACTGCTGGAGTTGCGTCGCAACGATGGCGCAGCTCCATCAATGCTCTGGGGTACCCTATCTCCCCAATGCTGGGTCAAGCCGTACGTCTGCTTCAAGCAGGTGCAGGGTTTGTGTGACGCATCATTGTCCTAAAGGTGACTGATTGATATTTTGTAGATTTCCCTCAGCCACTATTAGGATGTGTTCCAGCGCAGGAATGCCCTCCCTTGCGCCGGAACGCCCCCTGATGGCGCAGGGCTTTATAACGGGATGCATCTCCCAAATGCGTCACGTTGTTATAATATTATACGCCGCACCATGGCGCCCTTTTTTGTTTAGCTGCTGCGTCACAAAAGTCACGCAAGAACGGCGCAAAAGAGCCGTAAGGGCTTAAATCTGCCCCTTCCTTTGTAACCCTGACAATAAGAAAAATAGTGGCGGTGGATTGATAGTTTGACTATTTAAATGACTGGTAATGTAGCAGGCAACTGTTAGTGTTGTCACTGATCTGACTGAAATCACAATGGAGTTTGTCTGTCACTTTGCGTCTTGCCTGCGGACTGCTGCCTGCCAGTCCTAGGTGAACGTTTCAGTACTTTGTTTAGTGAGTTACGTGACTTTCGAAGTCACAGGTCCGCAAATAAATGAAAAGTAACCATAATCAATATAATTTCGCAGAAATATTTTGTTATTGTTCTTTTGAAATGTTTGATTTGGTTGACATTGACAAGCAACAATCATCCATGTTTTCTGTTCTTTCTTTCATGTTGTACGTCAGCTCCCCCCAGGGGCGAGAGGAGGACACAGGAGCAGCAGGCGGCGGATGCTGTTCATCAACAGGGCCAGGATCGGGCAGGCGAGGGCTCCTCTGCTGGCCCCAGTAAGTTTTCATTTTAGACTAGTACCTATTTTTCCTAGCGTTCCTCATTTGACTTTTTTCAAAATTGTCTTTGCTCTTCTTGTAGACTGTATCTAAATTCTTATCCTGCCTCTACTATGACTCCCTGTGGTATTACTAGATTATTCTTATTAGTCTGTCTGTGTAGCTAACTAAGATTGCACGGTTGGCGAAACTCCCATGATTCTAGTCAGCAATAGCTCTATCAACTTAGTGCAGTCCTCTGGGATTGTCCATAATGTCTTTTGAAGTGTTCTATCTGGACTCATGCTTGCAAAAATTGCAAAACCTTTCGCTCAGTCACTCTAGTCTGGACCAAAAAACACAGATTGTATTTAAGTTTAAAAGCTTTATTAAAAGTAAACACATTTATTAAAATGAAGTCATAATAAAACTAAACGTTTAACTGATAATGGAAAAGTGGTTAGTGCTGACGATTAATTGAAGACATTTCTTGTGGTCGAGCCGAGCTCTCACCTGGTTTCAACTTGATCTTGTTGTTAGAAGTCCATCTTCTGTCTGTGTGGAGAAAAATGGTGCGTGTTAAAAAAACAGCCTTCATCAGTTGTGCCAAAAAGTGCAGCAAGACAACCTTCCCTGGAAAAAGGGACATTTTTTTTAACTTTAACGTAGACAGTCACAAATTACATTGTTTTCACATGTCTTCATTCCTAGACCAAATACTAGTGACTAGTGAGTGCTTTATTCTAACATTCTTAAATGTACTTTGTAGGTGGAACATCTGGTGGCGGGGCCAGTGTGGAGGTGGTGGTGCTCGACACGGAGGCGGAGGGCGATTCTTCAGGGGAGGAGGCGGCGGCGGCAGCTGTGAGAGTTGAGACGGTGGTGGTGGCGGCCAGAGGTAAGCTCTTATATATTCCTTACTTATTGAGATTGAAGACTAGCTGGGAAGGCAAGAATATGAGATGCATGGCTGGGTGAATGATGAAGCAATGATGGGTGGAAGGACAACAGCCTGGGTGGGTGACACAGAAACTGTATGTGTCCATATACCTGGATCATGCTACTATCTGACTCTTAGATAGCATATGTGTATCTAGAGCAGGGGTACTCCTAGTACGGCCCGCGGGCCGGTGGTGGCCCGGCAAGCCTTCCTTGGCGGTGCGCAGACCTTGCAGACAATCACTGCTCCCCCGGCCCCCACAGAGCAGAGGCTTTTTTGTATTTCACGTGTTAGCGCCCCTGCATCTCCACTCTGACAATCACTGCTCCCCCGGCCCCCACAGAGCAGAGTGGAGATGCAAGGCCACAAAGAGGTGAAATAGAACAAAGCCTCTGCTCTGTGGGGCCGGGCAAGCAGTGATTGTCAGGGTGGAGAAGCAGGGGCGCTAAAACAAACAAAGCCTCAATAATATGTTAATGGTCTTTTAAAGACCTGTTAAGTACTTTGGTGTTGTTGTCTGTGTGTGCGCGTTGAGGAAGCGGTCTCAACCCGGGCTGAAGGCTGACACAGATAGACACACACACAGTGAGATGACAGAGGGGGAGGGAGAGGGAGGGCAGGAGGGAGAGAGAGATGGAGGGAGGGCAGGAGGGAGAGCAGGAGGGAGAGAGATGTATGTAAATGCTGGGTCTGGTGGCTCAGTGGATGAGGGCATCTGCTGCAGGGACCTGTGTGCAACCTCATGGTCACAAGTTATCGTTTTGCTTTAGCCCCGCCCCCTCTGACTCCGCCCCCACCAGTGCGGCCCTCGGCCCCAAACTACACTGTAAATGTAGCCCCTGAGAGAAAGTTTGTGAGTACCCATGATCTAGAGAGAGTAGACGGTCAGTGGATGAACTAAGTGTAACTTTGAAGAGCATGTAACACTGCACCCGCACGTCCGTTCCAGTGTAGGAAAGGCAAGGAAAAGAACTTTTAATTTTGTCCAAATACTACCATAAATAGTAGCAGTAGTTTGTATTGCAAGCACTGCATAGATCCGGGTATTATGGTGGCCACTCCCTACCTCTCTTAATAAGTTTAGTAGTACTCAGTCATTCATGTGTGGATGTATCACTGGTCACTCAATAAAAAGCAAAGCACCTAAAGTCATCCCATATACGCAACAACATCCCATGTGAAGTGATAGATAATCAGATTATTTATCTTCTTCAATTTTCCATTTCTAGTACTCATTTCCACTGTAGGGTGAAAGTTAAATTAATTAAGCAGTAGCCCTTGAGTTGTAACAGAGTATTCTCAGTGCCACCCGTAATAGAAAAGTAAGAGCTTCACCACCTGCATGTACTGGACGGGTACAGTAACGCAACGGCAACGCAAGTCTAGGTCACTCCTCATGGCGTGCGTCTCTTTTTCTCGGGTGCAAGTTTACTGCGCTGGCATTATGCCGGCTTGCAGAAAATAACGTACCAATTTTCCAAAACAAGAGATAAGAAGAAGAATAAGACTGGTGTACTTTCATAGTCGACTCCAATGGAAGTCCACAGTGCTCGTAGAATTTGTTCCTTAAACTCCCACTAATGTTAGAGCAAGGATGAAGAAGTGTGAGGTTAGATAGATACTGGCCTCAATAGTTATGTAATGCGCTTGCAAGTTGCTAGTTGTACTGCAACACAAATTTCTGCTGAATGATTGAGTTAATCTAAAAGAGCATTGGTTACAGACTATGTCTTTCTTTCTTCATATAGGTTCTCCTTCCAAACGGACAAGGAGGAAGGAGCTGGCTAGAGCGGCCCGGCAACGGAGGATCGAGGCCACTGTTGCGGAATATCGGCGGCTGGTGGCCCTGGAGGACGTGGAAAGTGTGCAGTCGACAACTACAACAACGTCGTCTGCATCGGCCTCCGTGGCCCCACGGGCTGCCACCCAGCACAGTGGTCCACCCAGACTGAGCCGGGCTGCCAAAGGCAAACGCCACCACCGAGCAGCAAGGCCAACAGCTGCCTCTCACAGGCATTGCACCTGCAAGGCAGTGAAGGCACGCCTGCGCCGCACCACCCTGATGGTGTCCCGCCTTCAGCAGGAGCTCGCCTTGCTCCGCGAGGAGCATGATGCCCTGGCCCAAAAAGTTAACAGCATCCACCCATAGTGTCCCTTGCCCCTTTTTTAGAGACTTTTGGGGGGTGGGAATTGGGAGTTGGGTTTTTGGGGACTTTTGAAGGACAATCGTTGGGGTTAGGGAGGGTCTTGCGGGAGATTATTTTGTTAGGGATATAAATATACTTTTTCAAACTTTATCTGAGCATACCTGTTTTTTACTGCTTGCCTGGTGGGTGGGGGTTTAACGTTGACTGTTTTCCTGAAAGTTTAGTTCCATTTTCTTCCTTTAAGTGTAAATGCCCAAATGTTTTCAACACTAAGTGCCTCTCACAGACTAAGTGAAGTGAATCCAAGAGTCCTAGGACTTTAGTAGTACTACCTTCAGTCTCTCGTCTCTCGTACTAATACTCCATTATACCCCCAAACCACCAAACGCTTATCTTACCTGTAATTTGTGTTTGAAAGTAGGGCTAGACCCAGGGCTGGCTCCACGGGAAACACCGAATAAGGTTGGCATTCTTGGTCGGATAAAATTTCCTCATAGCGGTGGTACTAGTGGTGTGACACAGTGGCAGTTGCATGCCTATGAAAAAAAAGAAAATGAAATCTGGTTTGTCCTCCTGAGCAATTCAACGGTACAACTGAGAATATAGCAGGTGACAGAAGTACAGTAGAGCAGTGCCACATTGTAGCCTAACAAATGGTAAAGTATAACTACTAATTCGGTTGAAGTTCTTTCACATTAGCAATGGTTCTTTGTCAAGCAGAGTAAGAATATATCCTCGGATTTCTTCACCAGCCTGTTGCTATCACCTTATCCTCCCCACCCAGCAAGTGTGTGGATTTATTGCTGTAATAATAATTTAGTCACACATCAATCAAAACCACACAGCCCGGGGGAAGAGGGTTAGGGTTTGAAAAATGGATGGGTACGGGGGTTTTTGGGAAAGGTTTTGGGAGACAAGAAAAAATAGCACAGCATAGACAAACTATTGTGAACATAAACAAATCTTTGGGTACAAACCTATCCATCAATCTTTGAAAGTGCATGCACTACTGCATGCATGTCAGTGAAAAGTAAGTAGTACATTCGACAACTGTGGAAAGAAAGAATGCGACAGTACAGGGCCTGTGTGGAATTATTGATAACGATATTCAACATAAGGTCTCTGTAGCCAGATACCCGAGAGCCTTGCTGGTCACTATAAATCCATTCACAACAACACTCAATGGGGTTGGTCTGGAAGGTGTCAGGTTTACTCCCCGTGATCCAGTCGATGCAAATATGGTTCCACCTCCAAATGTCACCAACACCCAGAAGTGTAAACACAGGGTGTTCGAGCCATTAGGCGGGGGAGAAAAATAACAAACTAAAATAAAAAATGTGGGATGGGTAAAGGTAGGGTCAGCAGGGAAAGGATACCTGTAACAGAAGACAAGACAGGCATCAGTGAAGTGCTGTCCTAACATACAAGGGTACTCTCATATAGTCTCACTAAATAACCAAGGAAGTAGACAAGTACCTGAGCACCAAGAAAACATTACCTTGGATAGGAAATACTATAGCCCTTCTGCCACAATCTGTGAGGAAGGCCTAAGAAACACATAAACATATAGTTAACGAACACACTCTTGTCGCACCAAACACACTCGCGTTATACTAAGACATCAAACCCACTACTCACAACATACCACAAACATGGAAGAGGACTCAATGTACAAAGGGGGTTCCAAATAGTCAAAGCAAAGATGTATGGTCCAACAAAAAGGAAGAGGGAAACGGTAGTGTGTAGGAAGCAAGAACTACAACACTGCGCTCTCTAAGTAATGACCCAGTAGAGAATCTTTGGTGAAGGTCAAACAGAAAAACGTAGTTGCTGTTGCGACCACCACTGAATTCTGCCAACAACACACCCCACGGTGCACTACACAAAGAGAACTGGGGTAGCCTGTAGTTACCTCACTACATGCCCAGTTATGGAGGTCCTTTGAAATACACAGTTATACAACGGAGACGCGTAGTTGTCCTTACTACCGCGCTCCGTTTTAATAGTACAAAAACGATCCCCGATGTGAACGCTAACACGTGGTATAGACCGCCACTGTGCTCCGCCACACACAATTCAACCAAACAGGAATTCATCAAAGGTAGAATTCTGTTAGAAAACAGTCACAGAACCTCCCTTAACAATCCGTTCAGGCAGTAATCAGCTGACCGCACGGGCGGCCGAAGAGTTTAGAGCGGCTTTACCTGAAGACGCGTGAAGTCCGTCTACCGCCAAGGACAGAACACGGAAGCGCTCCCCACTGAGCCTCAGGGGGGGGGGGGGGGAGGTGATAGTCCACAGGAGACACGATAGAAAAGCATGCAGAGCGTCCGCTCTCATGCCGGTGCAGAACAGAAACCAGAATAACGCGCAACAGGAAGCGCGTCTGTTCCCCAGATAAACTTCCTGCAAGTCTCCCGCCTACTCATGGGAAATGTAGTTTCATAGTACGGTAGGCGCTTAGGGGCTGCGTAACCTGACAGAAGGTATAGTAGATAGAAAAGGAGAAATTGCTTTTTTTCTAGGTGTCCCCTCACTCACCAGGGTTGCCCCTTGGTGACATGCTTCATCATTGGGGCCATCCCAGTCCTCTACGGCCTGGGGCGTGCTGCGACTTGCGAATTACGTAGGAGCACTTACAAATGACTATGTGTGGTGCAGATGTGATAGTGGAGTGGACTAAGTGATGTGTTAAGGGATCAATTTAGAAGCCTAGAGAGAGCCAAGAAATGCAGTCACAGTCAGGGAAAAAGGCAAGGGATACTGTATCTATGTGGTTGTAGTGGTCCTGTTGGAAGTGGTAAGTAAGTTGCCTGCAGAAAAAAAATCCTCCTATTAGCGGCACTCCTCCATTGCAGCCGACGCTTCGTCCATCGATGTTGGTCACCAGAAGACACCCTGTAAAAAAAAGCACAGCATAGACAAACAATTGAACATAAACAATTCTTTGGGTACAAACCTATCCATCAATCTTTGAAAGTGCATGCACTACTGCATGCATGTCAGTGAAAAGTAAGTAGTACATTCGACAACTGTGGAAGAAAGAATGCAACAGTAAAGGGCCTATGTGTAAATTATTGATAACGATATTCAACATAAGGTCTCTGTAGCCAGATACCCGAGAGCCTTGCTGGTCACTATAAATCCATTCACAACAACACTCAGTGGGGTTGGTCTGGAAGGTATAGTAGATAGAAAAGGAGAAATTGCTTTTTTTCTAGGTGTCCCCTCACTCACCAGGGTTGCCCCTTGGTGACATGCTTCATCATTGAGGCCATCCCAGTCCTCTACGGCCTGGGGCGTGCTGCGACTTGCGAATTACGTAGGAGCACTTACAAATGACTATGTGTGGTGCAGATGTGATAGTGGAGTGGACTAAGTGATGTGTTAAGGGATCAATGTAGAAGCCGAGAGAGAGCCAAGAAATGCAGTCACAGTCAGAGAAAAAGGCAAGGGATACTGTATCTATGTGGTTGTAGTGGTCCTGTTGGAAGTGGTAAGTAAGTTGCCTGCAGAAAGAAAATCCTCCTATTAGCGGCACTCCTCCATTGCAGCCGACGCCTCGTCCATCGATGTTGGTCACCAGAAGACACCCTGTCCACTGCCTGCCTGATGCTGAATTGTGGCTCGCTACTGTGAAGCCTGACTCCATCCTTTTTTCCCCATTGCAGAGACTGAAACCCGGCCTGTAATTATTCAACGAAAAACAGGAAGTGATATAATATTACAACACCACTGATAAATAAATATAAGGTATGTAGGCTGTGGAGTGCAAAAAGTCACAATTTGATTTTCCTAGTAGACAGTACAATATTTTTGAAAGTGCGTACTCTGAGTCACCCTTTGAAGGATAAATAAGTATGGGCAAATTAATGTAGCGGATCTTGCCCCTCAAGCTAGGTGTACTGTAAACTGTGTTTTAGAACAAAATTAGATCTTCCTAGCAGTGCTCCCACCCAGACCCTTACTAAAGCCAGTCGCAAAAATGTAGAAGACCCCCAATCAAATCTCAAAAAACGAGGCCTAGCAGAAAACTGGTGACAAAACTTACTTTGAAAGTAAAAGTAGGCCGAAGTACCCCCTTCCTTAATACCCATTACCCACCGTGGATTGCATTCAAACCACTTGCAAGCAACCAAGCAAAAGTAGCCATAGCCAGCATCGCTCCAAGACTCGAAATCCCCCCCACTCAAACACATGCAATAGAAATACTGCTAACCCTAACGAACCCTAAGTTAAGAATAGTGGCAAAGGCTTTCTTTAACTATGCCAAATCCCCCCTTTCCCACCATGGATTTTCTTCAAATGACTTGCAACCAAAATTACACATTCTCACGAGTGCTCTAAGACCCCAGAACTCAGTTGGAAAAATCTAGAACACCCCGAAACACATGCAATCCTGCTGCTAGGGCTAACCCTAACGAACCCTAAGTTACAAAAAGTGCCAAAACTAAAGGCTTTTACGCGCGGATTTTGTCCCAACCACTTCTACCCGGTATTAGACCTTCCCAGGAATGCCCCAAGACCCGTCACAACCCACCCGCCAAGAAGCATAACACCCCCAAACAGGCCAAAAGCAAAATCTCATACTTGCAATATTTCTGGGCCTTCGGTCCAAACGCGCTGCGTAGCTAGGCCATAAGTCGGGGTTGGCACGACGGATTTCCTGAAAAGCAAATGCAATCAAGATTAGAGTGTCCCAGCAGTGCTCCCAGACCACGAAACTCACCCACAAACACCAGGAAGCCCCCCAAACAGGCCCCCGAAAACGCTACATAGAGCAAAATGTCAGAAATAGCCAAAAAAAAAAATCGGCCTGGATTTTGTCCCAACCACTTCTACCCGGTATTAGACCTTCCCAGGAATGCCCCAAGACCCGGCAACCCACCCGCCAAGAAGCATAACACCCCCAAACAGGCCAAAAGCAAAATCTCATACTTGCAATATTTCTGGGCCTTCGGTCCAAACGCGCTGCGTAGCTAGGCCATAAGTCGGGGTTGGCACGACGGATTTCCTGAAAAGCAAATGCAATCAAGATTAGAGTGTCCCAGCAGTGCTCCCAGACCACGAAACTCACCCACAAACATCAGGAAGCCCCCCAAACAGGCCCCCGAAAACGCTACATAGAGCAAAATGTCAGAAATAGCCAAAAAAAAAAATCGGCCTGGATTTTGTCCCAACCACTTCTACCCGGTATTAGACCTTCCCAGGAATGCCCCAAGACCCGGCAACCCACCCGCCAAGAAGCATAACACCCCCAAACAGGCCAAAAGCAAAATCTCATACTTGCAATATTTCTGGGCCTTCGGTCCAAACGCGCTGCGTAGCTAGGCCATAAGTCGGGGTTGGCACGACGGATTTCCTGAAAAGCAAATGCAATCAAGATTAGAGTGTCCCAGCAATGCTCCCAGACCACGAAACTCACCCACAAACAGACGGAACCCCCCCTAAGAGCACCTCAAAGGCAAGCAAGTCATCAAAAACACAAAAAAAATTCCACCTGGGATTTGGTCCAAAACACTTTTATCCGGTATTAGAGCTTCCCAGCAATGGCCCCAGAGCCGTCAACCCAGGAGAAAACGAGTAGAAGACCCCCAAACAGCCAAAGAGCAAAAGTACAAAAATGGGGACTTAGTCAATTTTTCACAAATTTCCCAAATCATTCAGCGCGCGCTCTGCAGCTAGGCCCTAAGTCCCCTCTGCCACCATGGATTTGCTTCAAACCTCTTGCAAAGTAAAGTATATATAGCCAGCAGTGCTCCCAGACCACGAAACTCACCCACAAACACCAGGAAGCCCCCCAAACAGGCCCCCGAAAACGCTACATAGAGCAAAATGTCAGAAATAGCCAAAAAAAAAAAATCGGCCTGGATTTTGTCCCAACCACTTCTACCCGGTATTAGACCTTCCCAGGAATGCCCCAAGACCCGGCAACCCACCCGCCAAGAAGCATAACACCCCCAAACAGGCCAAAAGCAAAATCTCATACTTGCAATATTTCTGGGCCTTCGGTCCAAACGCGCTGCGTAGCTAGGCCATAAGTCGGGGTTGGCACGACGGATTTCCTGAAAAGCAAATGCAATCAAGATCAGAGTGTCCCAGCAGTGCTCCCAGACCACGAAACTCACCCACAAACACCAGGAAGCCCCCCAAACAGGCCCCCGAAAACGCTACATAGAGCAAAATGTCAGAAATAGCCCCAAAAAAAATCGGCCTGGATTTTGTCCCAACCACTTCTACCCGGTATTAGACCTTCCCAGGAATGCCCCAAGACCCGTCAACCCACCCGCCAAGAAGCATAACACCCCCAAACAGGCCAAAAGCAAAATCTCATACTTGCAATATTTCTGGGCCTTCGGTCCAAACGCGCTGCGTAGCTAGGCCATAAGTCGGGGTTGGCACGACGGATTTCCTGAAAAGCAAATGCAATCAAGATTAGAGTGTCCCAGCAATGCTCCCAGACCACGGAACTCACCCACAAACAGACGGAACCCCCCCTAAGAGCACCTCAAAGGCAAGCAAGTCATCAAAAACACAAAAAAAATTCCGCCTGGGATTTGGTCCAAAACACTTTTATCCGGTATTAGAGCTTCCCAGCAATGGCCCCAGAGCCGTCAACCCAGGAGAAAATGAGTAGAAGACCCCCAAACAGCCAAAGAGCAAAAGTACAAAAATGGGGACTTAGTCAATTTTTCACAAATTTCCCAAATCATTCAGCGCGCGCTCTGCAGCTAGGCCCTAAGTCCCCTCTGCCACCATGGATTTGCTTCAAACCTCTTGCAAAGTAAAGTATATATAGCCAGCAGTGCTCCCAGACCACGAAACTCACCCACAAACACCAGGAAGCCCCCCAAACAGGCCCCCGAAAACGCTACATAGAGCAAAATGTCAGAAATAGCCCCAAAAAAAAAATCGGGCTGGATTTTGTCCCAACCACTTCTACCCGGTATTAGACCTTCCCAGGAATGCCCCAAGACCCGGCAACCCACCCGCCAAGAAGCATAACACCCCCAAACAGGCCAAAAGCAAAATCTCATACTTGCAATATTTCTGGGCCTTCGGTCCAAACGCGCTGCGTAGCTAGGCCATAAGTCGGGGTTGGCACGACGGATTTCCTGAAAAGCAAATGCAATCAAGATTAGAGTGTCCCAGCAGTGCTCCCAGACCACGAAACTCACCCACAAACACCAGGAAGCCCCCCAAACAGGCCCCCGAAAACGCTACATAGAGCAAAATGTCAGAAATAGCCAAAAAAAAAATCGGCCTGGATTTTGTCCCAACCACTTCTACCCGGTATTAGACCTTTCCAGGAATGCCCCAGGACCCGTCAACCCACCCGCCAAGAAGCATAACACCCCCAAACAGGCCAAAAGCAAAATCTCATACTTGCAATATTTCTGGGCCTTCGGTCCAAACGCGCTGCGTAGCTAGGCCATAAGTCGGGGTTGGCACGACGGATTTCCTGAAAAGCAAATGCAATCAAGATTAGAGTGTCCCAGCAATGCTCCCAGACCACGAAACTCACCCACAAACAGACGGAACCCCCCCTAAGAGCACCTCAAAGGCAAGCAAGTCATCAAAAACACAAAAAAATTTCCGCCTGGGATTTGGTCCAAAACACTTTTATCCGGTATTAGAGCTTCCCAGCAATGGCCCCAGAGCCGTCAACCCAGGAGAAAACGAGTAGAAGACCCCCAAACAGCCAAAGAGCAAAAGTACAAAAATGGGGACTTAGTCAATTTTTCACAAATTTCCCAAATCATTCAGCGCGCGCTCTGCAGCTAGGCCCTAAGTCCCCTCTGCCACCATGGATTTGCTTCAAACCTCTTGCAAAGTAAAGTATATATAGCCAGCAGTGCTCCCAGACCACGAAACTCACCCACAAACACCAGGAAGCCCCCCAAACAGGCCCCCGAAAACGCTACATAGAGCAAAATGTCAGAAATAGCCAAAAAAAAAAAATCGGCCTGGATTTTGTCCCAACCACTTCTACCCGGTATTAGACCTTCCCAGGAATGCCCCAAGACCCGGCAACCCACCCGCCAAGAAGCATAACACCCCCAAACAGGCCAAAAGCAAAATCTCATACTTGCAATATTTCTGGGCCTTCGGTCCAAACGCGCTGCGTAGCTAGGCCATAAGTCGGGGTTGGCACGACGGATTTCCTGAAAAGCAA
Organism: Lissotriton vulgaris; assembly: GCF_964263255.1. Classification (NCBI taxonomy): domain Eukaryota; kingdom Metazoa; phylum Chordata; class Amphibia; order Caudata; family Salamandridae; genus Lissotriton; species Lissotriton vulgaris. Next base: position 728,139,813 of record NC_141691.1, read on the forward strand.
ATGCAATCAAGATTAGAGTGTCCCAGCAGTGCTCCCAGACCACGAAACTCACCCACAAACACCAGGAAGCCCCCCAAACAGGCCCCCGAAAACGCTACATAGAGCAAAATGTCAGAAATAGCCAAAAAAAAAAATCGGCCTGGATTTTGTCCCAACCACTTCTACCCGGTATTAGACCTTCCCAGGAATGCCCCAAGACCCGTCAACCCACCCGCCAAGAAGCATAACACCCCCAAACAGGCCAAAAGCAAAATCTCATACTTGCAATATTTCTGGGCCTTCGGTCCAAACGCGCTGCGTAGCTAGGCCATAAGTCGGGGTTGGCACGACGGATTTCCTGAAAAGCAAATGCAATCAAGATTAGAGTGTCCCAGCAATGCTCCCAGACCACGAAACTCACCCACAAACAGACGGAACCCCCCCTAAGAGCACCTCAAAGGCAAGCAAGTCATCAAAAACACAAAAAATTTTCCGCCTCGGATTTGGTCCAAACCACTTTTAGTGCTTCCCAGCAATGGCCCCAGACCCGTCAACTCACCTGCAAAGAGGTAGAACAACACCCCCACAAGTGCTGAGTCTTTCTTCATTGGGCGTAAACCAGCCCTCTGCTTTGATGGAAATAGGAGTCTGGAGGAGGAGGATAGAGGAGCATGTTCTTCTGAACTTGTGAACCTGAGGAATGCAGACTGCGGCACCTTCAAATAAATTAGCAAACAAGTGAAGACAGTTCTGCTGATGGGCTTGTTTTTGTGATTATCTGATTAAAGTTTGAATTATATTAACTGTGCACAACAAAGAAAGACAGACACACAGGAATAAAAGTGAATAAGGATGAAAAAGAAAGTTATTGATTCGTTGTCTCATTTTCAGGGCTCGAAGTCGGTATCACGGTCCAGGAATAAGAATAAGGCTTCGTCATCATACTCTGCAAATTCAGCCAGGGTGAGGTCAGTGTCACCTGACAGAGTAGAAATTCCCTCATCTATGTTGCTGGCCACCTCCTCTTCATCCGGCACGCTCTCTCGTACTCTGAAATCTGGTGGTATGAGGTGCTGATTCATCTTGATCATTGTTAACCTCTCCACATTTTTGGGCGAGAGGCGGCTCCGTTTGGGAGTTACAATCCCACCAGCCGCACTGAAAACCCGTTCAGAAGACACACTTGCGAGTGGGCAAGACAAGTAGTTTAAAGCCAGGTTGGTGAGCTGTGGCCACAATTCTTTTTTCCCATGCCAATACGCCAATGGGTCAGAATTAACATAGACCTCTGTGGAGTCATTCAGATAGTCCTTCACCATCGACTCAAGGTCCTCCTCCAAGGTTCCTCCACTTTGCTTAGCTCTTGCTGTGCCTCTGACCTTTTGAGAACCAAACCCACGCAGAGCTAGCCAATCCTCTTCAGCCTCCAATGTTTCTGTTGTCTTTCGTGCAGATGATCCGGTTGCCGGTGTCTTTAACGGCTGAGAGGTCACTTGTGCCACAGCCACAGGTGCAGAAGTGGATTGTTTTGACTGGGGATGGCCTGCTGATGTACTGCCATTTCCTTCAATTTCCAGCCGTTCTGTTTCAAACTTCTTGGCTGACAAGGCTAGCCAACGTTTGTACTTTGTAACATCTTCATCACCAAAAGGAAAGAATGCTCTGCCTGCCAGCGCCTTTTTGTAGCGTGGATCCAGAATAGTAGCACAAATGTAATGCTGTTCTGAGTGGATCTTTTTAAGACGTTCATCACCTTGTAGGAGCTCTAATAATTGCTCAGCCAGAAGCAAAGAGTCTTGCTTTTTGTCATCTTTTCCAAACACAGAACACACCTCCTTCAGTTGGTCCTCCAGCATGTACAACAATGGGATAGCTTTTCCCAAATTAGAGTCCTCCTTGCTGACTGCACGCGTGAAGACCTCAAAAGGACGAAGCATGCGTGTTAGGCTTTCAACTATGTTCCATTGCGGCCCACCCATCCTCAGCTCCTCTATACCCTCTTTCAAGAAATATTGATCGAGTTCCGTATACTGCTCATACAGACGCTCAAGCATGTAGAAGGTTGAGTTCCAACGTGTTACCACCTCCTGGATGAGTGCTTTCACTGGCATTTGACATTGATATAGCATGCTCCTCAGCTGCTTCCGGGCCTTAAAAGAATGCCTGAAATGCTTGCAAATTTTTCGGCAGGTCTCCAATACACTGTACGCTGCACTGCGTTTATTACCCAAGAATTTTTGGACAACCAGGTTTATACAGTGCGCCAAACACGGCACTCTGAAATAGTAACCGTCCCTCATGGCCTTAACTATATTGGCGCCATTGTCCGTGGAAACATAACCAACCTTGCGTTTTAGTGGGGACAGACAGTTAAGGACCTTTGTGTTAAAGACATCCAAAATGTTTTCTGCTGTGTGACGTTTCTCCAAACCAAACATGGCTAGTGTTGCATGTTTCCGAGCACCTTTAAAAACAATGTTAGTGTCAACACCTGAGTTTAGCTTTGCTTTAGCCCCTGAAAAAGAGACCCAGTGTGCAGTGATGCACATGTAATCAGCGCCTGCGCCACTGGTCCACATGTCTGTTGTCAGATGTATAGTGTGAACAGCACTCTTCTGCAAAGCTGCCCCAATCACCTTCAGAACATCTTCATGTAGTGCTGGAACCGCAACTCGGGCAAAATAGAACCGGCTAGGAACCTTCCATTTAGGGCAGAGCGCTGTCACTAATTCTAGAAAACCAACCCCTTCTACAAAAGAAAAAGGGAGAAGGTCCAGAGCTAGCATTTTAGCCAGCTTAGTGATATACAGGCGGGTCATTGGGTGGTTGCGTTCATATTGCGCTTCTGTAAACAACATCTTTTTAATGTTGCCCTGGACCAATGATTTACGGGATGATGATGATCTCTTCGACCCAGTTACGCTCGCTGATGAACTTTTCCGCATTGATGTCTCACTCTCTCCCACACTCTTAGTGTGGCTCCCATGGGGTGTGCTGCTGACATGGGAACTGGGTGTAAGTGAAGTGTTTGAATCGTCTTCTTCTACCTCCTCGTCATCAGCAGATGAAAAATCAACGTTTTCATTACGTGCAATTCCGGCTTTCTTGACCGCCTCTAGGTGCGGAAACCATTGGACAGCGTGCCTTCTCTCAAGATGACCTCTCTGGCCTCCGGTACCATAGTTAGAACCAAGCTTACCACGACTAACTCGAAGCTTACAAAGGCTACAAATGGCTACGTTTTCCTTTTTTGGGCAAACACTAAAGAAGTCCCAAACTGGAGACTTGAAATGTCTTCGGGGGCCGGAGGAGGCGGCGATACTGGTGGTGGTGGTCCTGCTGCTAATGTCAGATGAAGTGGAGGATGTGGATTGCCGAACTTCAGTACGTTTTGCACTTTCACCACCACGAATTGAGGTCGAGGACGAGGTGGGTACCTTCTTGCGAAGAAATATGGAAGCGGTAGGTTTTGGTGTACTACTTAACTCCAAATCTAATGATTCCATTTCCATTGCCTCCTCGCCGACATCATCATCACGCTCAGCAGCTTCTCGGGATAGGGTCAAAATGTCTCTTTGCTGCATGCCCGGTGGGGCTGCAGTGACCTTTGTGATGACTGGCTCGTCGTCATCGTGAGAGGCTTCATCACCAGCAGTATCTGTCACTTCTTGTTGAGCCTCATCACACTCCATAGGTTTGAGTTTTTGGACGACCTTCCTTTTACGCTTAGGTACCGGTGTCAGATCATGGTGTGCCTCACTGTCAGACCGCAGTTGTGGTTCCCAAGACGGATCACTTGCATCAGAACGAGGTGGGCTTGAAGAAGATGTAGACACCCCCCTTGATCTTTTCCTTGCTAGGGATGTGGAAGACAATGAATGATCATCAGGAGGAGTGGCTTCCAATGATACCTCGGCTTCATTGTCGATTTCCAAATGTGCCCCTACTTTGGGAGGAACAACTATTGTGGGCACTTGTGAACCTCCATGCACCTTTGCTTGCGCATCTCCTTTTGCTGCCTCTCCTTCCACATGTACTTGGGCGTGTACTTGCACATGGTGTTGTTGTTGCGGCTGTGGTTGTTCAACACTTGTCAGATGAGTTACAACAACCTGTGTTGATTCAGGGACATTGCTGCTACTTTCTTGCGATGAGCCAACATCACTGGTCGATGGTGATTGGAGAAGTACACTGACTGCCGCTGAAGCACTCAAGGGCTTTGACTTAAGTTGGCGTGGTGGTGGAGGCACTGAACCCAATGGAGCAGGGGTGCTGCTCCCAGCTTGGTCCCCAGCAGATCCTGCTGCTGCAGGCGTACTTTTTTTTTTGCTCCCAAAAAAAGTGGCGGGTGGCACACCAGCCTCCTTGGTAACTTGCTTCTTCTGCTCCTTACTAGCAACTTTCTTGCTAGAGGAGCTACGGAGAACTTTCTTTGGGGGCGGGGCCATCTTCTTCAGAGCAGGTCAGACAGCAGGCCGCAGTTGCACGAATTGTAGAGTTGTCTGAGGCCAGACGTGACGTCGCGTGACGTAATGCTGCACACACACACCGCTGCAGGACTTCTTCCTGGCACTGGTGGTTCTCTTGAGTCTTGTGCACCTAAAAAAAATGGAAGACAGAGGAACATCAGTTCAGTTATAGAGCACAAAAAAATCGAAAAACACTGCAAAATCAGCACAATCCCAATCCATCCATGCCCTCCATAATGTTTAAATTCAAGACAACCCACAGAAAGACTAGGCCCATGCAAGACTCACTACCCCTGGGCATAAATAAAGGTTGAAAAGTAGGCAAAATGGTTGGAGGCCTAACAACAAAGCCTGCATTTAAAATGGCCACTTGCCTGCCAGCACATGGCCAGTGCCTGTAGCTGCACTCAAAATGGCCACCAGCCACATGGCATGTCCCTCCCCATGAACACCCCCAAAAATCGAAAAACACTGCAAAATCAGCACAATCCCATTCCATCCATGGCCTCTATGATGTTTAAATTCAAGACAACCCACAGAAAGACTAGGCCCATGCAAGACTCACTACCCCTGGGCATAAATAAAGGTTGAAAAGTAGGCAAAATGGTTGGAGGCCTAACAACAAAGCCTGCATTCAAAATGGCCACTTGCCTGCCAGCACATGGCCAGTGCCTGTAGCTCCACTCAAAATGGCCACCAGCCACATGGCATGTCCCTCCCCATGAACACCCCCAAAAATCGAAAAACACTGCAAAATCAGCACAATCCCATTCGATCCATGGCCTCCATGATGTTTAAATTCAAGACAGCCCACAGAAAGACTAGGCCCATGCTAGACTCAAATACCCCTGGTGAAAAGGCCACAAGTACAGGCCCAAAAAACGAAAATCACAGAAAAATCTGCACAGTCCCATTCCATCCATGGCCTCCATGATGTTTAAATTCAAGACAACCCACAGAAAGACTAGGCCCATGCAAGACTCACTACCCCTGGGCATAAATAAAGGTTGAAAAGTAGGCAAAATGGTTGGAGGCCTAACAACAAAGCCTGCATTCAAAATGGCCACTTGCCTGCCAGCACATGGCCAGGGCCTGTAGCTGCACTCAAAATGGCCACCAGCCACATGGCATGTCCCTCCCCATGAACACCCCCAAAAATCGAAAAACACTGCAAAATCAGCACAATCCCATTCAATCCATGGCCTCCATGATGTTTAAATTCAAGACAACCCACAGAAAGACTAGGCCCATGCAAGACTCACTACCCCTGGGCATAAATAAAGGTTGAAAAGTAGGCAAAATGGTTGGAGGCCTAACAACAAAGCCTGCATTCAAAATGGCCACTTGCCTGCCAGCACATGGCCAGTGCCTGTAGCTGCACTCAAAATGGCCACCAGCCACATGGCATGTCCCTCCCCATGAACACCCCCAAAAATCGAAAAACACTGCAAAATCAGCACAATCCCATTCCATCCATGGCCTCCATGATGTTTAAATTCAAGACAGCCCACATAAAGACTAGGCCCATGCTAGACTCAAATACCCCTGGTGAAAAGGCCACAAGTACAGGCCCAAAAAACGAAAATCACTGAAAAATCTGCACAATCCCATTCCATCCATGGCCTCCATGATGTTTAAATTCAAGACAACCCACAGAAAGACTAGGCCCATGCAAGACTCACTACCCCTGGGCATAAATAAAGGTTGAAAAGTAGGCAAAATGGTTGGAGGCCTAACAACAAAGCCTGCATTCAAAATGGCCACTTGCCTGCCAGCACATGGCCAGGGCCTGTAGCTGCACTCAAAATGGCCACCAGCCACATGGCATGTCCCTCCCCATGAACACCCCCAAAAATCGAAAAACACTGCAAAATCAGCACAATCCCATTCAATCCATGGCCTCCATGATGTTTAAATTCAAGACAACCCACAGAAAGACTAGGCCCATGCAAGACTCACTACCCCTGGGCATAAATAAAGGTTGAAAAGTAGGCAAAATGGTTGGAGGCCTAACAACAAAGCCTGCATTCAAAATGGCCACTTGCCTGCCAGCACATGGCCAGTGCCTGTAGCTGCACTCAAAATGGCCACCAGCCACATGGCATGTCCCTCCCCATGAACACCCCCAAAAATCGAAAAACACTGCAAAATCAGCACAATCCCATTCCATCCATGGCCTCCATGATGTTTAAATTCAAGACAGCCCACATAAAGACTAGGCCCATGCTAGACTCAAATACCCCTGGTGAAAAGGCCACAAGTACAGGCCCAAAAAACGAAAATCACTGAAAAATCTGCACAATCCCATTCCATCCATGGCCTCCATGATGTTTAAATTCAAGACAACCCACAGAAAGACTAGGCCCATGCAAGACTCACTACCCCTGGGCATAAATAAAGGTTGAAAAGTAGGCAAAATGGTTGGAGGCCTAACAACAAAGCCTGCATTCAAAATGGCCACTTGCCTGCCAGCACATGGCCAGGGCCTGTAGGCTACTGCACTCAAAATGGCCACCAGCCACATGGCATGTCCCTCCCCATGAACACCCCCAAAAATCGAAAAACACTGCAAAATCAGCACAATCCCATTCAATCCATGGCCTCCATGATGTTTAAATTCAAGACAACCCACAGAAAGACTAGGCCCATGCAAGACTCACTACCCCTGGGCATAAATAAAGGTTGAAAAGTAGGCAAAATGGTTGGAGGCCTAACAAGAAAGCCTGCATTCAAAATGGCCACTTGCCTGCCAGCACATGGCCAGGGCCTGTAGCTGCACTCAAAATGGCCACCAGCCACATGGCATGTCCCTCCCCATGAACACCCCCAAAAATCGAAAAACACTGCAAAATCAGCACAATCCCATTCCATCCATGCCCTCCATGATGTTTAAATTCAAGACACCCCACAGAAAGACTAGGCCCATGCACCACTCACTACCCCTGGTCAAGGCCCCAACAACAGGTCAAAAATCGAAAAACACAGAAAAATCAGCACAATCCCAATTCATCTATGGCCTCCATGATGTTTAAGTTCAAGACAACCCACAGAAAGACTCAGTCCACCCACCACTGAGTACCCCTGGGCAAAAGGCCCCAAAACAGCCCAAAAATCGAAAATTCCAAAATTTTAGTTGCAGCAACTGTAATGCCCCAAACAAACTTACTTGTAAAATTTCTAATCCAACAGTGATCCAAAGAAAGTCAAAAAGGCCTCAAATCCAAAGATCCAGCAGCATCCACAAAAAGTAATCCTTCCAGCTCCACATCCAAATGAAAAGTGACCAGGAGATGGACAAAGCACTGGGAGGAGCCTGCTGAACAGGAACAGGAAGTTGAAGACTGTGGGGCACTTCCTTCCTCCCACCCCCCTGCCCCCCTCCCCAAAATGGACTCCTCGCTAAAAAAGTGCAGGCAAATGTCAAACTAAGGAGTTATTCACATAAAAATCATCATTTCTAGAAGGATTATGCTGCTTGCTGGTGGATTTCTTGTGCAGAATTGCAAATTTATATTTTCGCTCGCCGCATCTCAAATCTCGCAATTGCGAAGTACCGCGAGACGTGATCTCGCCGTACTCGCGTTGACAAACTATCGCTGGCAAGCCGCGATGACGTAATCGGGCTCGCCAATTCCCGCGGGATCACACAGCAAGATCCAAAATGGCGCAGCACTCGCAAACTATCGAAAATAACAACTCGGCAAACAATGATAAACGCCGCGCGCCGCAAAAATTGTATCACCAACGCCGCGCGCCGCCAAAAAAATCCGCTGCGTGCGAATTTGCGGATTTTGCGGGAAATCCGCAAATCTCGCGGATTGCGGATTTCCCGAAAATCCGCAAAATCCGCGAGCGTAACGGATTTTCCGCCCATGCTTAGCTGCGGGGCTTCCTCGCGGCTGGGCAGGCGTGGTGGAAAACGGGAGTTATGACCTAGCTGCACAGCGCTTTTGGACCGAAGGCCGATAAATATTGTAAGTATGAGATTTTCCTTTTTGGCTGTTTGGGGGTGTTGTGCTTTTTTGCAGGTGGGTTGGCGGCTCTTGGGGCATTGTTGGGAAGGCCTAATACCGGATAGAAGTGGTTTGGACAAAATCCATGCGGAAAAGCCTTTTGGCACTTTTTGTAACTTAGGGTTCGTTAGGGTTAGCCCTAGCAGCAGGATTGCATGTGTTTCGGGGTGTTCTAGTTTTTTGCAACTGAGTTCTGGGGTCTTAGAGCACTCGTGGGAATGTGTAATTTTGGTTGCAAGTGATTTGAAGAAAATCCATGGTGGGAAAGGGGGGATTTGGCATAGTTAAAGAAAGCGTATGCCACTATTCTTAACTTAGGGCTCGTTAGGGTTAGTTAGCAGTATTTGTATTGCATGTGTTTGGGTGGGGGGCTGTTTGTGGGGGGGTTCGCGAGTCTTGGAGCAATGCTGGGTATGGATACTTTTGCTTGCTTGCAAGTGGCTTGAATACAATCCACGGTGGGTAAGGGGGTACTTGGGCCTACTTTTACTTTCAAAGTACGTTTTGTCACCAGTTTTCTACTAGGCCTCGTTTATTGAGATCTGATTGGGGGTCTTCTTTATTTTTGCGACTGGCTTTAGTAGGGGTCTGGGTGGGAGCACTGCTGGGAAGGTCTAATGTTGTTCTAAAACACAGTTTAAAGTACACCTAGCTTGAGGGGAAAGATCCGCTAAATCTATTTGCCCATACTTATTTATCCTTCAAAAGGAGACTCAGACAGAGTACGCACTTTCAAAAATATTGTACTGTCTATTAGGAAACTCAAAGTGTGACTTTTTTGCAATACACAGCGTACATACCTTATATTTATTTGTCAGTGGTGTTCTAATATCACTTCCTGTTTTTCCATCAATAATTACAGGCCGGGTTTCAGTCTGTGCAATGGGGAGATAGACGCTGAACCCTCGAACCTCCTGAGGCGAAAAGCCGGGAGATAGACGCTAATTGATTTTAAAAATGTGTGTGTCACTTTGAATAACTTGCTGATTTTATAGCACTTACTCACCCAGGCTTCACAGGACTCGGTCCTAAAAGCACACCGCACAGCTGCCCCTGCGCTGTCAGCGGACTCACAAACAACCACGGCGCCATTGCCGGCGTGCTGACAGGCCACACCCCCTTGGAGGCCACGCCCCCTTCCGAGCAGGTATATAACGCTGAACTATAGCGCTCGCCTGCCAGAACCCTCGAACTTCCTGAGGCGAAAAGCCGGGAGATAGACGCTAATTGATTTTAAAAATTTGTGTGTCACTTTGAATAACTTGCTGATTTTATAGCACTTACTCACCCAGGCTTCACAGGACTCGGTCCTAAAAGCACACCGCACAGCTGCCCCTGCGCTGTCAGCGGACTCACAAACAACCACGGCGCCATTGCCGGCGTGCTGACAGGCCACGCCCCCTTGGAGGCCATGCCCCCTTCCGAGGAGGTATATAACGCTGAACTATAGCGCTCGCCTGCCAGAACCCTCGAACCTCCTGAGGCGAAAAGCCGGGAGATAGACGCTAATTGATTTTAAAAATGTGTGTGTCACTTTGAATAACTTGCTGATTTTATAGCACTTACTCACCCAGGCTTCACAGGACTCGGTCGTAAAAGCACACCGCACAGCTGCCCCCACAAACAACCACGGCGCCATTGCCGGCGTGCTGACAGACCACGCCCCCTTGGAGGCCACGCTCCCTTCCGAGCAGGTATATAACGCTGAACTATAGCGCTCGCCTGCCAGAACCCTCGAACCTCCTGAGGCGAAAGCCGGGAGATAGACGCTAATTGATTTTAAAAATTTGTGTGTCACTTTGAATAACTTGCCGATTTTATAGCACTTACTCACCCAGGCTTCACAGGACTCGGTCCTAAAAGCACACCGCACAGCTGCCCCTGCGCTGTCAGCGGACTCACAAACAACCACAGCGCCATTGCCGGTGTGCTGACAGGCCACGCCCCCTTCCGAGCAGGTATATAACGCTGAACTATAGCGCTCGCCTGCCAGAACCCTCGAACCTCCTGAGGCGAAAAGCCGGGAGATAGACGCTAATTGATTTTAAAAATTTGTGTATCACTTTGAATAACTTGCCGATTTTATAGCACTTACTCACCCAGGCTTCACAGGACTCGGTCCAAAAAACACACCGCACAGCTGCCCATGCGCTGTCAGCCGACTCACAAACAACCACGGCGCCATTGCCAGCATGCTGACAGGCCACACCCCCTTGGAGGCCACGCCCTCCTTCCTCCCTCCCCATAAAATATGTGTCTTTACCGTCCGCGCAGCGGACGGGCGCGCCTAAGGCAAGCCCGTCTTCGCCCGTCCTCGCCAAGTCATCGCCTCTCGCCAGTCCCCCTGGCCTTACTCCATCAGCACCCCTTCATTACGACAGGGAGCAACTACTTGCCTGGAATCCTGGACGGTCCTGCGCAAACATTACAGGTACGCCTGGTCTCACCCGCCTTCAATGTCAAACTTGTGACTTTACTACTGCCAATCCCCACACCATTCGACAACTACTAGAGCCTGCCAATACTACCCCCATTACGATTCTCCATCTCAACGTCAGGTCACTATCCAAACACCACCTTGAGGTCAATACCCTCATACTGGACGAAAACCCTGACATCCTCTTCCTCTGTGAAACCTGGTTATGGGATGGCACCTCTGTCATACCCAACCTCACGCTACCAGACGACTACCTTATGTCGACCATTAATAGGGATGGAAGAGGAGGAGGTATCGCCATAATTTATAAGAAATTGTTTTCATGTTCATTCGCCAAGGAAGAACTGCCCGACTGTGAAAGTGCATATTTTAAAATCACAATAAATCCCAACTTCACTGTGTCTGGCCTCTACATCTATCGCCCACCTGGCCCCGCTTCAAAATTCATTGAGGCTCTCCTTGAGACAGCAAACTCTCTAATAACAAAAAACTCAAACTTTACTATTCTAGGTGATCTCAACCTTCACTTTGACCTGCTAAATGACGCCACAATCAAAAATCTTCTAGCTGATCTCTCTGCCCTGCAACTTAATTCTCTCATTCTAACTTCAACGCACCTAGCTGGTCACATTCTAGACCCAGTATTCACAAACATTGAAGAACTTAAATCAGAGACACCCTTACCGATGGGATGGACAGACCATTACCTTATTAAACTGTCCATTCTAGTCAACAAAACTAGGCACAAAATCGTACTGACTCGTCGTCTAAAAAGACCATGGCACAAACTATCCATCAGCGACCTTCATACCACCCTTGGGGAATTCCACCATGACACCAATTTTGATATCAACGCAACCTATAGCGCGTTTCATGACTGGATCACGGGAGGACTAGACGCCCTCATCCCAGCAAAAGGGACGAAAGGACGCAACTCACCGTCCAACCCATGGTATAACGATACCCTCAAAACCATGCGCAAAGACTGTAAAAGAGCTGAGCGCCTATGGAGAAGGGAATATAACAACGAAGAAAAATCCAACTATCTACTAAAACAAAAAACGTACCATAAAGCCATCCGCGCTGCGCGAACCGCCTTCTATGCTGACAAAATCGATTCTAGCCCCACCCCTGCCAAAGAAGTCTTTAAACTCGTTCAAGAACTTCAGAGCGGCAAATCCCCCCTCCCTAATATCTCCTCTGCGCAACAATCCGAAGATCTTGCTATGTTCTTTGTCGACAAGGTACAGAAAATCTATACTTCTTTTCCTCAGCACTCCCCCAGCCCTACTATAAGCCCTACTCCTCCCCCCAACTATACTACCTTGACTCACATCCCGGAAATTTCCACTGACAACCTCACCAAACTATGCCAGAAAGTTAAATCTGGCTCACCGGCAGACCCCATGCGCCCGGCTCAATTTTTAGAGTCACTCAATTTTTTTCTACCTTCACTTACCCCTATTCTGAACCTCTCCTTCACCTCAGCGAGTGTACCATCTGCCTGGAAGCAAGCGTGGGTTTCACCCATCATCAAGAAACCCACCCTAGACCCATCGAAACCGGAGAATTTCCGACCAATCTCCCTGCTCCCATGGCTGTCCAAACTTGCTGAAGCACATGTGAACAGTACTCTATCCCAGCACATGGTCCAAAACATCATCCTGGACCCATCTCAAAATGGGTTCAGACCAGGCCATAGTACTGAGTCTGCTCTCCTGGCCACCACAGAGCACCTCCGAACAATTTTAGATGCCGGTCAAAGTGCTGCGCTGATTCTTCTCGACCTCAGCGCGGCCTTTGATACGGTATTCCATGACATCCTTCTTAATCGTCTGGAGACATTTGGAGTATCTGGCCATGCATTGGAGTGGTTCCGATCTTTCCTCAAAGACAGATCCTTACGGGTCTCAGCACCCCCCTTTCTATCTAAACCCCATCCCATTGCACAGGGAGTTCCGCAGGGCTCTGCGTTGAGCCCATCCCTTTTTAATCTTTACGTGCAGCCTCTGGCGGCAGTGGCCAAAGAGTGGGGCCTGACATTAGTGTCGTATGCCGACGACACACAACTGGCCATCGCTCTTACAGAAGGCCCTTCCATCTTATCCTCCAGTTTTAAAAACGGTCTCTCCGCAGTAGCCCAATGGATGACAGACAACTGTTTACAGCTCAATGCTGGTAAAACAGAGGTGCTACTCCTTGGCAAAAACACCAGCCTCTGGAATGAGCACTGGTGGCCGTCCTCCCTAGGCACCATCCCACCTCCCAAATCCCTAGTTAAAAACCTAGGAGTTTGGATGGATGCCTCACTCAACTTTCAGGCCCACACCAAAAAAGTTGCTGGCACCTGTATCGGCCTGCTGAGGAGTCTTAGCCACATACTAGGCTTCTTTAACGCCAAGATTTGCCAACTTATTATTCAAGCTACCATCCTTTCGCGTCTTGACTACGCCAATGTACTCCTCCTTAGCACCAACAAAGGAGAGGTAGCACGACTCCAACGCGTGCAAAACTCTGCGGCTAGAACTCTAGTCGGCCTCCCCCGCAGATGTTCAGCCAGAGCGACTATCCAAAAACTACACTGGCTACCCGTTGACTCCAGAATTAAATTCAAGACCCTCATCATGACCTTTAAAATCATCAAACTGGATACCCCTCCACTGCTTCGACCACTCCTCACCCCCTACGCCCCGTCACGTAACCTGCGATCCTCCAACCAAAACCTCCTGTGCGTTCCACGCATAAAACTCTGCCGCATGGGCGGCCGCTCCTTTAGGGTCCTTGGAGCCAAACTATGGAACAGTCGGCCACAAAACATCCGCTCCATAGAAAGTCTTCCGGCGTTCCGGAAAGCAATTAAAACGCATCTATTCCCTCTTCCCTAATTCCCTTTCATCTTATTTCGCTCAGGCCAGGGTCTGTGGTTTCTCTAGCGCCGGGACGCCTCATTGCTGGGGCAGCTGTTTTGCGCTCTACCAAAAGAATAGAATAGAAAAGAATAGAAAAAAAGGATGAAGTCAGGCTTCACATTAGCGAGCCGCAATTCAGCATCCACCAGGCAGGCAGTAGACAGGGTGTCTTCTGGTCACCAAAATTGATGGACGGAGCGTCAGCTGGAATGGAGGAGTCCTGCTAATAAGAGGAATGGTTTGATGCATTGTAACGACCGAATTTTCGGACCAGATAGAATCAGCTCACCAAGACACCACCAACCCAGCCGAAACGCAACCACCTCCCTCCTCAGGACCCATCTATCCAGGCACCTGGGTACCTACCTGAGGATGGGGAATTAACAATATACAAGCTCATATCATCAGAAACACCACTAAATCTATAGGGATTACTAGGAATACTCACTGATTACTAAGGACGTCCATGCCCTACACCACACTCATACCTTATAGTCTCGCGGCAACAGGGGCCCAGACTAGACTACCCTGAGGCAGTTCCAATTATCTACCATTACACACTGATAACCATCAGTGCTCGCTCAAGCCACAATCCTGTGGGTATACACATTGACCTCAGTCAATGCTCTCATTAACGCCTCTTCCTCTGGAGGCGATCTCATTACACACCGGTTTCCCCCCGGTGCTCTCATTAACGCCACTTTCTCTAGAGGCGATCTCATTACACACCAGTTTCCCCCCTGCTGCTCTCATTAACGCCGCCTTACAACAACGATCACTTTCCTATGAATACCTTTAGCTCTTCCTGTTGGGGAATCTCTCATTATTCACTAGAGGTACAATACTACAATATTATGGATCACACAAGAATGGCCGAATTACACAGTGTACAACTTATTCTCTATTTCAAGGGCTCCTCTCTCCCTAATTATTCAGTTACCATTTACCTGAGCGGGGGTAGCATCCGTTCATATAATAGCACCTGACTAGAAGAAAGGCTAACTTTACTGTATAAGAATAAGGCATACACACTGGTTCACTAAGAACTGGGGTATCTTTATTACTATAATAACACTAACAATATAATACTGCACTATAACACACAGCCTAAAAAGTAAAAGGGGAATAGACACATACACAGATCTGCAGGGTCTCTGTATTATAATGGAAAGCTTTATTACTATAACACATCCACATGTAACTAACAGGGACTGTAGAAAGCTAAAGAGGGAATGGATTATACTGCACACCGCTAAAAGAAAAAGGATTAGCAATACAATAGGGACAAGGTTAATGTTTAAATGTAAAGCAAACTAATATAACAGGACAGATATCACCTGATTAGTATGAAGTCTTGCTCTAGCTGTCATCTGGGTTCCTCTCTCGTCTGTGCCTTAGCTCGTCTCAGATTCTCCCCTGCACTCTTGGACACGCATCTGCGCTGATCACTCTGCACTGGATTCCTCTCCCCCACGAACTGTCTTCACCTTCCAACTTCAGTCTAATAGTTTCTGCCGCTCTGATAACCATTCGCTCCACTAGCTTCTTCACTCTGTCTGATTATCCCAGCTCCAATGTCCAACTCACTCCAGCTGCTCCCACAGACTAATCCACGATATAACTTAAGTCTCTTCCAAAAGGCATCACTCTAGACTCCAGCTGATCACAACTCCTTCTGATAAGTAACTGGTTCTGACTGCTTTCTTCAGCTCCAAACATCATCTGCCTTCTCTCTGTTCCAAACACCGACTCACTTCTCTCTCCAGCTTCAACTGACTTCTCTCTCTCCAAGCATTAACTGACTTCTTCTCTCCTCTGCTCCAACTAACTGACTGACTTCTCTCTGTTCCAAGCATCGACTAACTGCTCCGCCTCTTCTGCACTTCACTAATATGGAATGCTCTCTCCTCATGGAAAGTTCCTGTCATCAGCCTGCCGCCCATCAGATCCCTGCACCACTCCGCGTCAAGGACACACACCCAGCCGGCCGGCCTTTTGTGGTGTCCTCGACACAAAGAATAATACAGTCTACCGATAAGGGCCGGCCCAGGCCGGTTCTCTCCAAGTGAACAACACCTCATAACTAAAACATCACCTTTACCCTGCAAGCATCTCAGTCTGCAGGGACAGAAAGCAAAATGGAGTCTCTCTAGTTCTGGGCCTTGTAGGCCCGAAAAGGATGAAATAACACTTAGCTCTGTCAGAGTACATACACAAACCATACCAATATGTAATATAAAGTCAGGACTACAGGATCCACCCTCTACTATAGGTAGGATGATGAAAGGACACATAATTATGTCAAAGCCAATAGGCAATAGATGGATTAGAGTCAAGAATAAGGGATCTATCATCATATAAAGCAGCTATCCTCTAGTTTATGCTTCTAGGTCTGGAAAAAGGCCTAAAAAGGACCAACACAAGCCAAGAATAAGGATTCAGGATGGTAGCAAGCTTAAAGTCACCATCACTCAGAAATAGAGCCAAAAACACGGTCACTACATGCATGCAACTTACCAAATTCAACAGGACAACTACAACAACATACAGATACAGTATACATTCTTTTCTAATTATCTTTTAAATAATGTTATTGCTGTGAACATCTATGAGTGTGACTCTGCATTTCTTGGATCTCTGCTTTTAAATTCATCCTTACAGCCATTCTATAGGTTTTACTTCTGCTATTTTTTAAACCTAATTTAATGTAAGAAGTGTTTCTCTGAGTGCAGAGATAGGCAAGTAAAAACGCTGCAGCCCTGTACTGTCGCATTCTGTCATTCACGGTTGTCGAAAGTACTACTTACTTTTCAGTAACCATGCATGCAGTAGTGCATGCACTTCCTTTATGTCACTTAAAAGATTTATGGTTAGCTTTGTACCCAAAGATTTCTTTATCTTCAATTATTGTTTGTCCATGCTGTGCTTTTTTCTTCTTCTCTCAACAAAACTTTCCCAAAATCCCCCATTCCCATCCATTTTCCAAACCCTAACTCTCTTCCCCCGGGCTGTGTAGTTTTGATTGATGTGTGACTAAATGACAGCAATAATTCCACACACTTGCTGGGGAGGATAAGGTCATAGCAACAGGCTGGTGAAGGAATCCGAGGATATATTCTTTTCTTACTCAGCTTGACACTCAGTCACTATTGGCAAATGAAAGCAGATTTTCATGTGCGCCATCAACTTGATAGGTCATCAAGAACATTCTCCTCCTAAACGTGGCAAATTATTACGCTGCTGTGTCCTTCACCTTCGGTACTATTTCTTGTAGTAGTAGCCAATGTCAAAGAAATTCAACGCAAGTACTAGTTATACTTTTAATACTTTACCATTTGTTAGGCTACATTGTGGCACTGTTCTAGTGTACTGTCACCTGCTATATTCTCTATCGTACCGTTCTAATGCTACGGTAAGGGCAAACAAGGTTTCATTTTCTTTTTTTTCAGATGCTGCAACTGCCACTGTGTAACACCACTAGTACCAACGCAATGATGACATTTCATCCGCCCAGGATTGCCAACCTTAATCGCCATTTGCCGTCCAGCCAGCCCTGTGCCTAGCCCTATTTCCAAACACAAATTACAGGTAAGAGAAGCGTTTGCGGGGAGGAAGTATAATGGAGTATTAGGAGAGACGAGAGACTGACGCTTGTACTAGTAAAGTCCTAGGACTATTGAATTTACTTACTCTGTGAGAGGCACTTAGTTTTGAAAACATTTGGGCAATTAATTTCACAACTTGAATCAAGATGCCACTTAAGTTTCACGAAAACAAAGTTACTGTTAAACCCCCACCCACCAGCCTCAAAAGCAGTAAAAAAAACACGTATGCTAAGATAAAGTTTAAAGTATATTTATATCCCTGACAAAAATAATCTCCCACAAGACCCAATCCACCCCACTCCCTAACCCCAACGAATGTCCGTGAAAAGTCCAAAAAACCCAAATCCCAATTCCCACCCCCCAGAAGTCTTTAAAAAAGGGGCAAGGGAGAGTCTCCTCCTACTGCTGGCTGCTGCGGTTGACTTTCCGGGCCAGGTCGGAATGCTCCTTGCGGAGGGTCTCGAGCAGGGTTTTCATGTTGAGCAGCTCCTGCTCGAGGTAGGAAACCCTCAGGGAAAGGCGGTGCATCCGTTTTTTGCAAATGCTGTGGGCAGCTGATTTCTTTGCGGCTCGGCGGTGGCGGTTGGCTGCGGTACCCCGGTCCGTACCGCTGGAGACCTGCTGCGCTGACTGGGTGACCCAGGGAGTGCGGAGGAGGATGCAGCTGTGCCGGTAGATGATGTTGTAGACTGCGTGTCCCCCTCCTCCTGGGCCACCAGCCGCCGATATTCAGCGACTGTGGCCTCCAGCCTCTGTTGCCGGGCCCGTATAGCCAGCTCCTTCCGGGTTGCTTTGGAAGGAGCATCTATATGAAGAAAGAAAGACATAGTCTGTAACCAATGCTCTTTAAGATTAACACAAAATGATTCAGCAGAAAGTTGTGTCACAGTAGAACTAGCAACTTGCAAGTGCAGTACATAACCATTGTGGCCAGTATCTATCTAACCTCCCACTTCTTCAACCTTGCTCTAACATTAGCGGGAGTTTAAGGAATCAATGCTACGAGCACTATGGACTCACTCCATTAGAGTCGACTATGACAGTACACCAGTCTTATTCTTCTTCTTCTCTCTTGTTTAGCAAAATTGGTACGTTAACTTCTGCAAGCCGGCAAAATGCCAGCGCAGTCAACTTGCACCCGAGAAAAACAGACGCCCGCTATGATGAGTGAGACAGACTTGCGTTACTGTACCAGTCCAGTACATGCAGGTGGTGATGGTCTTACTTTTCTATTACGGGTGGCACTGAGAATACTCTGTTACAAGGGCTACTGCTTAATTAATTTAGCTTTCACCCTACAGTGCCAATGAATACTAGAAAAGGAAAATAAAGAAGATAAATAATCTGATTATCTATCACTGCACATGGTATGTATTTGCTTACATATGGGATGACTTTAGGTGCTTTGCTTTTTATTGAGTGAACAGTGATACATCCACACATGAATGACCGAGTTCTACTAAACTTATTAACAGAGGTAGTGAGTGGCCATCGTAATAGCCGGATATATGCTGTGGTTGCAATACAAACTACTGCTACTATTCATGGTAGTATTCGGACAAAATTGCAACTTCTTTTCCTTGCCTTTCCTACACTGGAACGGACGTGCGGGTGCGGTGTTACATGCTCTTCAAAGTAACACTTAGTTCATCCAGTGACCGTCTACTCTCTCTAGATACACATATGCTATCTAAGAGTCAGATAGTACCATGATCCAGGCAACCATCCATTCAAACTATGGGGCAGATTAGGATTGCGGATTTCCCGCATCCTCCGGGCCGGCGGAATCCACCGCCGGCCCGGAGGATGCGGGAAATCCGCAGCGGACTGAAAAAGACCCCCCGCCAGATTAGGATGGCTGGGGGATCGTTTTTCAGTCCGCAGTTTTTCCGCTGCGGTCGTCTCCCGTCCGCGGCGGAAAAGTACTAACATGGCTGGCGGTGTCTATCAGACACCGCGAGCCATAATAGGATATCTAGAGAAACATGCCATTACATGGCGGCATTTCCGCCGTGCAAAGGCATACGGATTTTTGTTTGGGGCCCGTTGCGGGCCCCCAGGGGTGAAGGGGGGGTGGGGGGTGCACATGGGGGGTACCTATGGTACCCCCCTGCATTTGCCTGCACAAAGCGGCAGGCACCGCGCGGTGCCTGCCATTTTGTGCATGCAAATGCACAACTTACATTTTTATCATTGCGGCGGGTGCTGCTTCAAGCAGCACCCGCCGCAATGATAAAAATACAGGATGTGACCGCCAGGGTGGCGGTCACATCCTAATTACCACGGAGGGACTGCTGCTGCCCCTGCGGACGGTCCCTCCTACACTATGGTGTCGGACGGACTCAGGTCCGTCCGCCATCATAATAGGCCCCTAAATGTCAATCATTCTTCTTCATGTCTCTCATCTGGACAAACCTTACGTTTTCTCACGGGGAGCAGCACACTATGCAGTCTGCAATCTCAATAAGTAAGGAATATAAGAGCTTACCACTGCCCGCCACTACCGTGGCAACCCGCACAGCAGTTTGGTCCGGCGCTTCCACCGCCTTCCCCCTAGAGCTTTTCTCCTCCACCTCCGCGCTTGGCCCAGCACCAGATGTTCCACCTACAAAGTACATTTAAGAATTTTAGATGTCATAGACATACACCACTCACTAGTATTTTGTCTAGGAATGAAGAAATGTGAATACAGAAACCAATCTAATAATTTGTGACTGTCTACTCTAAAGTAAAAATGTCCCTTTTTCCAGGGAAGGGTGTTGTCTTGCTGCACTTTTTGGCACAACTGATGAATGCTTGCTTTTTAACATGGACCATTTTTCTCATAACAGACAGAAGCTTCACTTCTAAGAACAAATCGTCATAACTAGGACGAAGGGACAAATGATTCAGCACCAAAAAGAAAAATGAAAGTTCAAACCAGGTGAGGGCTCGGCTCGCCCACAATAAATGTGTGAAATAAAAAATCACTATAAGCACTTTTCCATTTTTAATCAACCGTTTATGTTTTATGACAAGCTTGATTTTAATAAATATTTTTACTTTTAATAAAGCTTTAAAACTTAAATAGACTCTGTGGTTTTTGGTCATGAGTGAATGAGCAAAAGGTTTTGCAATTTGCAAGCATGAGTCCGTGCCTCTGACACTTCTGGACTCTGACTCCGTACTCTTGTCCTGCGTTGGATAATCATCATTGGGGATCAATCATCGATGAATTCAGGAGCTAAATGACTCTGCCACACTATCTAGTCAGTAAGGAGATTGGGGGTTCTTCAAAGTCTCATATCACTGAGGTATGTGGAAAGTCTACCTGCGCCTATTATAATTGATAAACAATGCACTATTTAGTGTCCATAGTTCTGTTTGTGCAGATTTGTCCCTGCAACAGTAGTAGTATGGATTGTCCTCCTTTCCAAACCAAAAGTAAAGTAGTATCTTATTCTTTCTTGGTGGTCATTCACCTTTTTATTGTTGGTAATTGTCAAAGCATAAACATTTACAAGACTTGAAAAGACATTATGGACAATCCCAGAGGACTGCACTCAGTGCATAGAGCTATTGCTGACTAGAATGGGAGTTTCGTTTTACACCTTTTGCCAAATGTGCAATCTTAGTTAGCTACACAGACAGACTAATAAGAATGATCTTGTAATACCACAGGGAGTCATAGTCGAGGCAGGATAAGAATTTAGATACAGTCTACAAGAAGATCAAAGACGATTTAGAAAAAATCGAATGAGGAACGCTAGGAGGAAAACGAAAACAGAAAATAGCCGAACAACTTTTTTAAAGTTATTATATACGTACTGTTAACTATTGGAGTCTTCGGCAACCACAGTCTTCAACCTGTTACACTGCATACATGACTTGTATATAATTTGACAGTTTTAAATGGATATATTTTTTTGTCCTACGCTACCATTGAGCTGATGTCTTTGGCTAATATAGTCCTTCTGGGTAGAATAGTATGCATAGATATAGAATGTTTATGAACCTTAACTTAGGTTAGATTGGTATTTGCTTTGTGAGACTTATTTGAATATGCAAACAGTGTAAGAATTGTTTTGTGTATAATTCCTTTGGTAGAATGAAACTGATTGTGATCCTTTGGGTTGCAGCCCTGAGGAAGTCAAATTGTCCTACACGGACTTGACGAAACGCGCGTTGGCTGCAGGCAATCGTTTGATGAAGAATTGGATTTGATATGGAAGCAAAGTGAACATTAAAAGAAAGAAAATTACATAAAGACTCTCTTTTGTGATAATATTGAGTGCTCGGAGGACCATAAATAACTTTTTTAAATGCTCAATCAGAGTATTATAGAAATATAAAGTTGGCCAGAAAACAACAATTAACACAACAGATAGCAGAAGCGGGCAACTGCTCTAAGGAACTTTTTAATATTTTGCAGAATTTCATAAAACCTACCGCATGTGAAAGCTCCGATGACTTTTCGCAGGATTTGTGCGATAAAGTCTCTCTATTCTTCGAAGATAAAATAAACACTATCTATGAAAGAATAGTAGCAGCCAATAATAACAACATAAATAACACCAATATATGCTCAACCCTGACTCCGGCCATATACAATAAACCTTCTCTGACGTCCTTCCCTCCCATTGATAATACAGAGCTCCTTACTCTCTGCAATCATATAAAAACAGGATCCCCTAATGACCTCATTCCTGCGAAAATGGTCGGCCCTATGATCTCTCTGCTGGGTCCCCACATACTTGAAGTGGTTAACATCTCCCTTAGGACAGGCCAGGTCCCAGCAGACTGGAAAAAGGCAGTGGTGAACCCGATAAGAAAAAAGGCATCATCTCCCTGGACAGACCTCTCCAACCTACGTCCTATCTCTCTTCTACCATACTTGGGCAAGATCACGGAGAAGCACGTGAACACCTATCTTTCTCAACATCTTGAAGCGACGGAAGGCCTGGACCACTCTCAATCTGGGTTCAGGCCGAACCACAGCACAGAATCAGCACTTCAAACAGTGACCAATAACATCAAAATGGCACTGGATGATGGTTTCTCTATGATTCTGGTGCTGCTGGATCTCTCCGCCGCTTTTGATACGGTGTCTCACAGGGTGCTTCTCCATCGCCTAAAGGAGGTAGGAATAGAGGGAGAGGCTTTGGCGTGGTTGGAGAGCTTTCTGTCTGGGCGTTCCCAAGAAGTTAGGCTGGGCTCCCATAAATCCACTCACAGGGAGCTCAACAAGGGAGTGCCACAGGGCTCTTGTCTGAGCCCCACACTTTTCAACATATACGTGGCCCCCCTTGCCAACTTAGCAAGATCTTTCGGGTTCACCCCTGTGTCGTACGCGGACGACACCCAACTCCTTTTTCCCTTCAAAAATCTTACACCTGCAATAAAAAGATCCTTTGCAGATGGCATGAGAGCCATTGCAGAATGGATGTCATCTAACTGTCTGCAGTGTAATGTCGGGAAAACCGAAGTGATGCTGTTCGGCCAAGCGACGGCACATTGGTCATCGGACTGGTGGCCCCTAGAACTAGGACCTGTCCCCACCCCCAAAAGCAAGGTTAGAAACTTGGGAGTGTTATTTGACCAACAACTCACTTTCAAGGATCTTGTCAATCAAGTAGCCGGTACCTGCTTCCGGGCTATAGGGATGTTAAGACGAGTCTTCCCCTATTTACCGGATCACCACAGAAAAACACTGGTGCAGGCTCTTGTTATCAGTAGGGTAGATTACTGCAATTGATTGCTCCTTGGAGCTAACGAGGAACAATTCAAGAAATTGCAGGTTATCCAAAACACAGCAGCGAGGATTGTCCTGAACGCTCCACCAAGGACACCCTCCTGCCCCCTACTGACCAAACTTCACTGGCTTCCAGTAAAGAAGCGAGTACAGTTTAAAACTCTTTGTACCATCCACAAGAGCTTAACAGGGAAGGGCCCTAAATATCTGACCGACATCTTCCAGCCCTATACCCCTGGGCGCTTCTTGCGCTCCAGTAACCAGCAACTACTGAAGGTACCTAGAGTTAAGAAGACCAGGCAAGGTGGTCGTGCGCTGGCTCATACCGGACCTACACTTTGGAACTCACTGCCGCCGGAACTGAGGTCTCTCACCAACCACATGATGTTTCGGAAAAACCTAAAAACTTACCTGTTTCCCAGTAACTAACTGTCCTTTTCACCATCAGACACACTATTATATCTCACCCTCATCTGCAGTTATAGCGCGGAGATACCCCTTCGGGGGTCTATTCTGGCGCTTTATAAGCATATAAAATAAAATAAATAAAAAATAGGAAAAAATAGGTAGTCTATATTAAAATTAACTTACCGGGGCCAGCAAAGGAGCCCTCGCCTGCCCGATCCTGGCCTTGTTCAGCAGCAGCAGCCTCCTCCAATGCCCTCTTGCCCCTGGGGGGAGCTGATGTACAACACGAAAGAAAGGAAGACCAGAAAACATGGATGATATTTGTCAAACAAATCAAAAATTTCAAAAGAACAATAACAAAATATTTTGGCGAAATAGCAAATAGACAACTATTCCACGGGATATATTGACCTATCTCATGTGGTCTACTACAATATAGTATTGCTTGATTTGTGGACCGTCGACTTGGAAAGTTATGTAACTCACTAAACAAACTACTAAAAAGGTTCGCCTAGGACTGGCAGGCAGCAGTCCGCAGCACGCAAAGTGACAGACAGAGTCCATTGTGATTGCAGATCAGCGACAACACTAAAAAGTTTCCTACTACATTAACCAGTCATTAAAATACTCAAACTATCAATCCACCATCACTATTTCTTCTTATTGCCAGGTGTACAAAGGAAGGACTGGACTTGAGCCTGTAGGGGCAGATTTACAAGCCCCTTGCGGCTCTTTTGCTCCATTGTTGCGAGACTTTTGTGACGCAGCGGCAGAACAAAAGAGGCGCCATGGTGCGGCGCATATTAACAACGTGACGTATATGGGACTGGAGATGCATCATGTTGAAAAGCCTTGCGCCATCAGGGGGCGTTCCGGCGCAAGGGAGGGCGTTCTAAAAGTGGCTGAGGGAAATCTACAAGATTTCAATCAGTCACTTTTAGGACAATGATGCGTGACTCAAACCCTGCGCCTGCTTGAAGCAGACGTACAGCTTGGCGCAGCATTGGGGTGATAGGGCACCCCAGAGCATTGCTGGAGCTGCACCATCGTTGCGACACAACTCCAGCAATGCGCCGCCTTTACGGCACAGATGCGTAACTCTTCGGTGACGCGTTGTAAATACGGCGCACCATGGGTGGGGGTGGCGTGGCGCACAATTACTGGCGCATCCCTGCTACTTTGCAGGGATGCGCCGGTAATTAAAAATCTGACCCTTAGTGTCTAACATTACGCAGTTCTTTAAACTACACTCATACATAATTTCTCAGGCTAATGAAATGAACACAAAATCGAAAACAAATAAGCATAGTAGCAACGCTACTGAGAAGGAGAGCAGTGCACCTGAAATACACAGAAGATTTTGAAATATAATTTACCTACAATATAATCAGCAGCATTATTGCGCTTGGTAAAAAACAAAAATTTGAAATATAATAACACACAGAGCAGGAGAAAACAGAGTAGTGAAGAAACAGCTACTACTACTCACCAAGCCCGGGGATCTCAAGGCCGAGCAGGTCGATCAAGTCGCGTTCCCGGTCCAGGAAATCCGTCCAACGGTGGGTGGCCTGGTTGTAGGTGCGCCGGACCCAAGAGTGTTGGTACATGGCCCGGCACACCTTCACCCACCGCTTCCGGCGCTCCCGGATCCCGTACCCGCTAGCGATCTTGCCGCCTGCCATGATGGTCCTGGGGAGGCGGCGCTGAACATAAAAAACTAGTGCGGCAACCTCCTCTGCGCTGAAGATCTCCCGGGCTGTGACCTGCTCCCCCTCAAACGCCCGCACGGGAGCCGGGCACGGGAGCCGGGACTGTTCCCCTTCTCAGGATGCTTCCCGGCTCCCTTTACCATGGTCTGGGCAGAAAGGAAGGTAAATAATAAAGAAGAAATAGAATAGGGAAGAAGAAAAGAGAAGAGTTTAAAAAAGTAGTTTAAAATTAACCAAAAGTAGCAGAAAACACAAACATATAGAGCTAGAAAAATAGAGGGATAGATAATAAGTAAAATAGATCAAAAAAAACTTCAAACAAGCAAAGGATGGCAGAAATTCAGAGAGGATACAGAAAGCATGCCCAGAACCATAGCAATGAATGAGAAACAAGATGGCCGCGCCCGTTCACGACCGCGTGGTAAGTTTGCGCGAGATTTTCCTCGCGATCACACGCAAATTTGTACTAGCGAGCCGCACACTTTGCGAGATTACACATCGCGCCCGGAAACGGAAATACGTCATGCAAACAAGATGGCCGCGCCCGTGAACGACCGTGAGGGTAACTTCGCGCCGTTGCCCTACAAGCGGCTCGCTAAAACGCACAAAACCTTCTGAACTAACACGCCACAAAAAAACAAATCGCATATTCGCACGAATTTGCGGCTTCCGAATTCGATCTCGCGCAAATTGGCGCCCCGCGAATCCCGCGAAATTGCAGAAAAACGAGTTTTGCAAAACTGAAAGCACTCAGCAGGTGCAAAAGTTCAACTCATCATTAGTAACCATTCCTTGTAGTGCTTCCTGAGGGGCCCCTCCAGAGTTCCGTTGCCTACTTGCAACTATTCTATGAACCTGCTCTGACCCTCACAGCAGGCTCATAGAATGGCTACAAGTAGGCCACAAAGGTCCTGTGAAAAAAATTGCACTGCAACAGAAAGCAAATTACAGATAAGGAAGCAGGTGCCAGACTGGAAGTTTAAATTCAGTGACACATTAATCAACTCCAAATTAATTCATGTCAGTTGAAGCAGGGCAGGTGTGCTTGCTTTTCACCCCCATAACCTACAGTGATGAACCAGAGGGTGGCATGGGTGACCCAGAGGGTGGCAGTGGTGAAACAGAGGGTGCTGTGAACCTGTGATGATGAACCAGATGTAGAAACAACATAGTCGCGGCCGTTGCGAGCCGACAAGTGAGTTTGCAATTGCGAACTGGTACAAAACCCTTGCGAACTGGCAGAAACCCTTGCGAACACAAAAAAATAAAACATCCGCAAATTCGAGAGAGTTCACGGATTTTGCGGATTGCGAATTCGCAAATTCGCGAACCGCGAATTCGCAAAATTCGCCCATGCTTAGAAAAGATGCAAGTGTGGAAATTACCCACTGCTATTCACGTGAAGTAGTTATCAAGAAGGTTGAAGAAAGGGCCTGCACTTTCAATTTGTTTTACAAGAAGAATAATTGATAACCCCAGCCAAGAAAGGGAGCATGTGTCCAATTTTCCCACTGCATTTGGCCGGGGTAGTAGCTACAAGAAAAAGGCTTCCATAAAGGGCCTTGACTTTGAATCAGAATATGAAATTGAACAATAATTGATAATCCCATCCAAGAAAGGCAGCAAGTGTGCAAATTTCCCACTGCCTTCGGCCGGGGTAGTAGCTACAACAAAAAGGGTTGATAAAGGGCTGCAATTTGAATAGGAATATTAAATTGAACAATGATTGATAACTTCTGTGAAAAAAGGCAGCAAGTACATGTGTGTATGTGTGGATGATGTGTTCATTGAGTGGTATATGAATAATATAAAAAATAAGAAAGGCTGCAAGTGTGCAAATTACCGACTGCGTTTAGCCGGGGAAGTAGTTAGAACGAAAAGGCTCGATAAAGGGCCTTGACTTTGAATCAGAATATGAAATTGAACAATAATTTATAACCCCAGGGAAGAAAGGCAGCAAGTGTGCAAATTTCCCAGTGCCTTCGGCTGGGGTAGTTGCTACAACAAAAAAGCTCGATAAATGTGCATTGACTAATGTTGAGGATAGTGATGGTAACACAAAAGTTCATGAGTACTATTTGACCGGTTACTAATGGAGCATTAATCTTTTTTTGCCTTTCAGGGAATGTAAATAATTCCAAATTAGAGTTTCTTTCTTCTTTGGAAGCTCTTTAGGAATGAAATCTCTTTCTGAAGAATAGGTGGAAGATTAGTCCATTGCTGTTACTATGGTGATGTTTCTTCTATTTGGCAGGATTCTCAGAAGAGATGGTTCTTATTAGAAAGTGAAAGTAGAATGAATAAAATGGGAGGGATCTTTCAACAGTTGGTGTAGGATGTGTTATGAAGCAATACACTACAATATATATACTTTCTGGCTCTTTTTCAGGTAAATATTCAATTTCTTGTACAGATTTAAGTACTCGATTTCGTGTTGCAGCAAGAGCTAGACTCACCCAAATTCTTCTTCTCGATTTAGAGTAAAGATTTGCGGATGATAAGCCATTTGAATGTTGATACGCTCCAAAGTATAACTATATAATTTCTTACTTAGACTCTTCTCGTGGGAAATCTCTTCTCACATCTCCTTCAATTCTACCTTTTCTGATTTTGTTATGTAGGATGTTACATATTGAGCAACAGCAATGGAATTGTCTGCAACACATTAAATGTCCATGTTAAGATGACATAAAACTGTTCACTCTTCCTTTCGATATTAGAGGACCTGGAAATCCAAAACGACATTTGGTGGAGAATTTGTCCTTAGATTTGTACTTTTGAGGATAGTATTTTCCAAAATGATGGCTTTGGAATTGTAAGACTTGTCTTAAGTTCTTATCTTGTGTACTTTTGGGTATATCAAATGTAGCATATTCTTCAATGAAAGACAGCACAGTATCATCTGACTCACTTCCAAATTTGGGAGCATCTGTGATCCATATTAGCATATAGATGTAAGAAGCACATCTCGCTTGATACTCCTTTCTCAAAAAAAATTCCAGAACCTCTCCAAGTGGAGAATTTTTTTTTATTGGTGATAAAAGACATGATAGCTTCGAATCTGTGATTGAAATACCTGCATACATTAACTGGACCCAAAGAGCACAATTCTCCAGGTGTCTTCTTTTCAAAATTTCGTATATTTGAATTTGTGTACTCAAGAAATTGAAGTAAATCTTCCTAAGTGTAGTCAGCAAAGCTTAGAGTAAGGCACTATGTAGGTGTTTCTAAGTTCCTTAGCATACATTTTAGTTCTCCATGACGACGGTACCAGTACTCATTACTACCACGCTGACATGCCATGAGATTAATCAGGTGAGATTCAAAAATATTATCTTTCTGCTGTACTTTATCCATAAATTTCTTTTCCAAAACATTTTTGCAGATGTACACCTGTTTTCAATATATGGTTTTCTGCATAAGAACGCCCAGACAAATCACTCTCAAACAAAAGATGACACAAATATGGAATACATTGTCAAAATGTTGGATTTTCCGAATACAATATTGATGTCCGGTATTCAGATGCAGGAATCTGCACAGGTCGGTCATCATATCGTCCTCCTTTTCCTGTGGGAAACAACTGAGGGAAACAACCATCTTCCAAGCTTTTTTCCCATACACTAATGGTACTTCCCTTTGCTCCTTTCATTTGGAATAACTCAATAGCATTCCCCATCACTTCTTTAGAATGAAGTGGATGAACACTGTAATGTTTGTAAATTTCTTCAGTTCTCAAATTGTCCAGTTTTTTAATTTGTCTAGAAGGCAAGTCACTATCTTCTTCTACAGTTACTTCTTTATTTTTGTAATATTGATTTTTTTTTAGCAGATACAACGTTGCCTTTTTCACTTTCCTAATATCAACTAATTCTTGTTAGATTTTCTTACTCTTAGTAGGAACGCCATTGACAAGAATTACTAAATGTTCATCCTCTTCATTTTCTACACCAATTGTCTGTGTTTTAAGTAAATCAAGATTGTATTGAATGTTTTCTGTAGTGCTAGCGTTCTTGATATCTAGTTGTGAACTGTATTTAGCGGAGAATTGATTGAAGGCACTTCTCAGGACACATAGTGAAGAGAAATTTAAATTGAAAGCTGAATTGAAGTTGTGAACTCCGCTGTCTGTAATGTAGATCGAAAGTACTAATCGATACAAAGATTGATCAAGGCTATTTTGTACAGTTAACCGAATCTGAGGATAGAGTACAATTGTCTGTGCCCTAAATAAAGCAAGGGTAGATCCAATGGTGTCCTTAATGTAGAAGGAAAGCTGAATTCAAGTTGTGAACCCTGCTGTCCGCAGTGTAGATTGAGGGCTCTCGTGAATAAAGGGCCTGCACTTTGAATTTGTATTACAAGAAGAATAATTGATAACCCCAGCCAAGAAAGGCAGCAAGTGTGTAAATTTCTCACTGCCTTCGGCCAGGATAGTAGCTACAACAAAAAGGCTTGATAAAGGGCCTGCATTTTGAATAGGTAAATGAAATAGAAGAATAGTTGATAACCACAGCCAAGAAAGGCAGCAAGTAGGTTTGTGTATGTGTGGATGATGTGTTGATTGAGTGGAAGCTGAGTAAGGTGAAAAATAAGAAAGGCTGAAGACGTGCAAGTCGATCTTCAGCTGGTACGCGAGACGGCACCACGGAAGAATATTACGAAAATTGAAAAAGTATCATACCATTCTGTGTTGGATGAAAGTGGAGAAAATTATAAACGGTCTAGTTTGCTAAAGACTCATGTCTGTGAACCAATATTATCAGCTGACTTGCTGTGACTTTTTGAAAGTGGATACATCTATATACAAACACCAACTTGCTCTCAGACGTCTTCGAAAATTTACAGTCGGAGATCCTAATGACCTTCGGTTATATGGACTCATATTTTTGGGAATGATAGCACCAAGGTGCAGAAGTTTAGCCCTTTTGATTTTATGTCCCCTGGAAATTGTTTGCCTGATATCTGGATAGGTTCTGAGGAAGGTGGCTTATAGAACTGCTGTCCACTGAAACGCGTGTCGACTTGTGCGGAGTCCTTGGTTCGTCCGGGACTCACATGCTGGCAGGAGTATCGTCTTGCCAGGAATTATTCAACTGTGTACAGATAGAGTATGAATGTAGCTTTTGTGAGAGTGTGTGTATTTGTGTGGTTGTAACTTGATTATATGTATTTATTCTCTTCCAGGGGCAAATTGCAGAAAAAGATCTTTTCAGAGGAAATGTCCTTTGGTATAATTTATTTATAAACTTTGTATGTTTATGCCTGTAAAAAATTGTATTAATATGGAATTATGAAGATGAACAATTGTAAAAGAAATGAAGCTTTTTTGATAATATGAGTTTGATAATGTTTTAAAAAAGAAATGAGAAAAAAAGAATATGAAATATTACAAAATATTGAGAAGAGTTGAATGGTCACTATTGCATTCTGAATGTCCATGAATGTGATGAAATGTATTTGAACTAAGTCAGTAGCTAAAAGTGTGTAGGTCATTGAGGGAAATATTTAGTATTGAAGACGTGCAAGCTACCCACTACCTTATAAGGGAAGTGGGTGTTTGATTTTCCAGTCTATTACAATGACAGGGTATCGGATTCCGCAGTGGGAGCCTGAAATATGGGTAGCGCATCTAAGGAGGCATGCTAGTGCACAAAGTACACACACTGTGCGGTAGAAAGGACGCAAGAAAGGACGCAAGTGTGCAAATTACCCACTGCCATTCACGGGTAGTAGTTACCAAGAAGGCTTAATAATGGCCTGCACTTTGAATTTCAATTTCAAGAAGAATAATTGATAACCCTAGCGAAGAAAGGCAGCAAGTGTGAAAACTTTTACAACAAAAAGGCTTAATAAAGGGTCTTGAGTTTGAATCAGAATATGAAATTAAAGAATAATTGATAACTCTAGCCAAGAAAGAAAGCAAGTGTGCAAATTTCTCATCGCGTTTGGACGGGGTAGTTGTCCCAACAAAAAAGCTTGATAAGTATGTAGTGACTGATGTTGAGGAGAACGATGCTCCTGTTTCTTATTTTTAATGAGGTTGATACACTATTTCACGTAACAGAAAAGTTCATTGCAATAAATTCATAGAAATTTTTGTTTACCAAAATCAAGATCAATATGTGAGTATGGAGCGCTTGCCGAAGATGCTGTTGCAGCACTTGATGTGCTTGGTGCAGCAGCAAGTGGGTTGTCCTGCAATCTCTGTGTTGCAGCTGAAGCGAAGTTGTTGGGGTGCAAGTTTTTACATGTTGCACCATACTTGGTGTGCCAAAGGAATATTTTTGGATGGATCATCCCTTGAAAGAGTTGTTTGCTAAATTTTATAGTTTAGTTTTAGAGTATTAACCTTCTTCT
Source organism: Lissotriton vulgaris (assembly GCF_964263255.1). Classification (NCBI taxonomy): domain Eukaryota; kingdom Metazoa; phylum Chordata; class Amphibia; order Caudata; family Salamandridae; genus Lissotriton; species Lissotriton vulgaris. The sequence continues at coordinate 728,171,433 of NC_141691.1, forward strand.
GGGGTAGTAGAAATGACAAAAAGGTTCAATAAAGGGCCTTGATGTTCAATCAGAATATGAAATTGAGGAATAATTGATAATCCCAGCCAAGAAAGGAAGCAAGTGTGCATCTAAAGCAACAAAGTTCTGTGGAGTGTGCTATGATGTGTGGTCTAAGCAGGTCGCATTGGTAGCAAAATCTTTAAAATCAAGCTTTCTAATAAATATTGGTTGTCCATTCACAGAAGTAAGTTGAAGTATGTCTTCAAAAAGTATGATGTATTTTTTCTAAATAAGTCATATCATTCAATACGGTCACATGGTGATGATTTGTGGTGCACTGAGTTAGTAATACCTTTGGCGCTGAGCTTGAACGTATCCTGGGATGATGTGTGGTGGGGAGAGGTACAGTACTTGAAGTAATGTCTTTTGTTGATTGAATTCTGCATCAATTCCATTCAAAAGGGACAGCATGTCTCACTGTGACATAAAAGTTTTCACTCTTGTTTGTGGTGATTTATGGTGCGCTGAGTAAGTAGTATCTTTGGCGGTGAGCTTGTATGTTCCCTGTGCATTCTGTCAATACATTGAAGGTAGTTGTTAACAGACATAGACAAATGGCTTTTGTCACTTACTTAAACAAAATGTGAAACACATATAGTAGAATTTTGTCTGCATTAAATGAAGGCTGAATTTCCTAGTGTTCAACCTTTAAGAAAATCTGAGGATATTGTTCAATTGTCTGTGTTTTAAGTAAATCAAGATTGTATTGAATGTTTTCTGTAGTGCTGGTGCTCTTGGTATCTAGTTGTGAACTCTTCTGAGTGCAGAATTGATTTCAGGCACTTCTAAGCACACATAATGAAGAGAAATTTACATGCAAAACTCAATTGAAGTTGTGAACCCTGCTGTCTGTAATGTAGATCAAAGGTACTAATTGACACAAACATTGATATATGCTATTTTGTACAGTTAACAGAATCTGAGGACAGAGTACAATTGTCTCTGCCTTAAGGAAAGCAAGGCTGAATACAATGCTGTCCTTAATGTAGAAGGAAAGCTGAATTCAAGTTCTGAACCCAGCTGTCTGCAGTGTAGATTGAAGGCAGTTGTTGACACAAAGATCGATGAAAGCTATTTTGTCACTGTTTGCATAACCTGAGGTCACAGTATAATTGTCTCTGCCTTAAGGAAAGCAAGGCTAAATACAATACTGTTCTTAATGTAGAAGGAAAGCTGTATTCAAGTTGTGAACGCAGCTGTCCGCAGTGTAGATTGAAGGCAGTTGTTGACACAAAGATCGATGAATGCTATTTTGTCACAGTTAACATAATCTGAGGACACAGTACAATTTAGATTTTTCACAGCCTGCTGGGCAGAAAATCTGGATTTTATTAAGGACATGGAGGCTAATATTATGCAAATCTCCTTTATTACCACAGCTCAGTAGCAACAATTGAAGAATACAGAACTTCAATGAACATTCTGAGTAAGAATAAAGTTCCTTAGAAGCCATCTCTCATCCTTCTTTGTTGCTGTTGCCCACAAAGATAAGTGGCTCTCTCTTACTCTCTGACTTACTTTACTTGTTGATTGTATATTGCCTTATAAGGGAGACTATTGCACTGGGACCTAATCCCTACAGATCATAGAAGGTCGTATTTGTCGAGTTATTGCATGAACTATTGATTATTCTCTTCTTCTATGTGTAAACTAGTTTGTTACCATAGTATGCCTGTGTGTATATAGCACTTCTAACCCTTCTTTGGTCGGCTTCCTTACGCCTTCACAATCCCCCTCTCCGGTTCTATTTCGGACCGGTTTCATTCCTTGTTACCATTTGAATGCGCGCGCGCACATCGCAATCTTAAACGCTCACCTCGCGGGTCCTCTCGCCTCCCAAACATGCTGGGACATCTCTTCTTCCACTCGCCTGGTACACGTTGTACTCGGCTTGTGATGCCTCGCGTCCCACATTTCTTCAAAATTCTCCGGCCCCTAGTCGACATTACTCGAGAGGTGCCGGATTAGAGAAATTGACATTGGCAACGGCCGACGCACGCGTATTGCGTGCGTAACGGCCATTTTAGGTGATTGGGCATTCCCTGTAGGATCCCTATTGAACAGCCATTTTATGCTGATGGGATCACTTGCTGTCTCGATCGGATGACAGTTTGCTTCCACACACACCTCGGATTTCAAGAAGCAACAGCGTTTTTTACAATACAGAGATCCTATTAATTTTAGCAATTCTTAAATTAATTCACATTAAATAATTTTAGATTTTTTTTTTTACTTTCTAAGAATGTATTTTTTAAAATCTACAACATCAAAAACAAATCTATGAAAAACAAAAATAAAACAGACTTAAAAAATTCATCTGATAGATGTAAAATCCAAAAGGAAATTAGAATTTTAGATTTAATCGAGATTTAATTCCTAAATCTATAAAGTGGACATATTACTACCTTTAATCAACAACTCAAGGTAGGACCTTAAATATGTCAGACCCTATCCCTAACGTTGAGGGTCAATTAGAAAAACTAGTTAATAAGACTTTTGAGAAGGTCCTTGTTTCCATTGATGAGAATATTAATAAAAGGTTTGAAGCCTTGACATCCCCACGCCCATCCATTAGCGGAAATCAATCAAGAGCAGTTAAAGCTCCCAAAAAACGGGTAATTGGAGGAACAGATCACAAGGATTAAAAAAAAACCTAAAACAACCTCCGCCCCTTCACGCCCTCGGGGTGGTGACAAGAATGGTGCCTCGGGCACCCCATTCGGGCAAGATGAAGGCCCAGAGCCCCCTATTGATATTGATTCCGAAGATAATTCAGATCAAGAAATAGACCTATCTTATTCATCTGAATTAATACTGATGAGGATGAGGCACAAAAAAGGGGAACAGGGAGCTCTGATGGGACATCTAAGGTCCTAGATAAAAATATAGCCCTACTAGACCCCTTTGGAGATCCTTTGTTCGACCCACTCTTAATCAAACACCCTCTGTCCCCCGACTGGGCTCCCTCCCAACATGTAGGAGAATACCTCTCGTTCTGGCTACGAAAAGAGATCCCTCAAGAGGTCAGGACAAGACTTAGATCTGAATGTCCCAGACCTTCTCTACCTAATAAAATAACCAGTGTTTTCCTCAGTTCTTTTCTCACTTTCCTCACTTTGTCGGTAGGAAGACGGAGTTCTGTCTTCACAGTGTCTACCAAGAAGCCAAGGAATAGGGTTTGTTGAGAAGGATTTATACATGACTTTTTTAGATTTATAACAAAACCCAGGTGTCGTAAGAGGCGTATCGCGAGATCCGTATGGAATAAGACAGTCTTCTTTGACTGGGCCATTATAAGGATATCGTCCAGATAATTAATCATCCTCACTCCCCTTTGTCTCAACCAAGTTGCGACGGGCCGAAGTACCTTGGTGAAACACCAGGGGGAGGAAGAAAGGCCGAAAGGGAGGCTGCAAAACTGATACAGATGGCCTTCCCATGTTAATTGGAGAAACCTTTGATGGGGTTTCCAGATAGGACTCGTTAGGTATGCGTCCTTTAGATCGAGTCTTGTTAACCAGTCCCCTTTTCTTAGAACATCTCTTAGGAGGTGAATTCCCTCCATTTTGAAATGTTGGTAAACCACCCATTGGTTTAGTTCTTTCAAATTTATTACTGGTCTTTGTTCTTTGTTTTTCTTTTCCACCAGAAATATATTGCTGAGGAAACCCACAGAAAAGCTCTCGATTATTGCGCCTTTTTTTAAGAGTTCTTGGACTTCTTGAGAAACTAACGTCTTGTCCTTGCCAGAGAAGGTGATCTCTCTTGGGATTTTTCTCTGAAAGGGAGTATCTATAAAATCTATTTTGTAACCCTTTACGGTATTGAGTACCCAGGGGTCTTTGGTTACTAGGTTCCAGTTCCCAGCAAACTGGGGTAGTCTCCCTCCCACCTTTGGAGGGGTATCTGAAGGGTCTGACAAGGTTCTTACCTGTAGAGAAGGAGCATTGTCTTCTCCCGCCTCTGAAGTTTCTCCCACGGGGTCTTTGTCTTCGAGGATAGAATTGTCCAAAATTGCCGAAGTTATTGGTGTTAAATCTGCCTCCTCCACGAGACATGAAGGGTCTTGAATTTGAATTTCCTCGGCCGGAAAAAACGACCCGCATTCTCCCGGCCCTGTAAAAACACGATCTTGAAATACTCTTTTTATATCTTTCTGTGACTTTTGTATTGAGCTAAATAATCCGACATATCTTGCCATGTCTTTAATTAATTCTTCTTCAAAGAGAAAGCCTTGAGTATTTTGGCCCCCATCATTTTTCGCCAATTCAATTAGTTTAGGGTCGATCTTAAATAAGATCCCTTTCCTTCTTTCAATAGATAGAGCGGTATTGGCATTACCAATTAGACATATAGCCCTTTGGACCCATTCCCTCAATTATTTAGGGTCGACCTGTCGATCCTCCAAATATGCAGTTTCCGCCATCTCAAATATTTTTGTTATTGGGCCAATTGAGTCTAGTAGGCGGTCTTGGCAGGATCAAAGGCCTTTATCTAGTCCCTTTCTAGGATCTCGAGAGGTCTTTGAAATGAATGCTACCACCTTAGGGTCAAGTTCAGGTGTAGTGGTTATTTTATTGGGTAGAGAAGGTCTGGGACATTCAGATCTAAGTCTTGTCCTGACCTCTTGAGGGATCTCTTTTCGTAGCCAGAATGAGAGGTATTCTCCTACATGTTTGGAGGGAGCCCACTCGGGGACAGAGGGTGTTTGATTAAGAGTGGGTCGAACATAGGATCTCCAAAGGGGTCTAGTAGGGATATATTTTTATCTAGGACCTTATATGTCCCATCAGAGCTCCCTGTTCCCCTTTTTTGCGCCTCATCCTCATCAGTATTAAATTCAGATGAATAAGATAGGTCTATTTCTTGATCTGAATTATCTTTGGAATCAATATCAATAGGGGGCTCTGGGCCTTCAGCTTGCCCGAATGGGGTGCCAGAGGCACCATTCTTGTCACCACCCCGAGGGCGTGAAGGGGCGGAGGTTGTTTTAGTTTTTTTTTAATCCTTGTGATCTGTTCCTCCAATTGCCTGTTTTTTGGGAGCTTTAACTGCTCTTGATTGATTTCCGCTAGTGGATGGGCGTGGGGATGTCAAGGCTTCAAACCTTTTATTAATATTCTCATCAATGGAAACAAGGACCTTCTCAAAAGCCTTATTATCTAGTTTTCCGAATTGTCCCTCAACGTTAGGGATAGGGTCTGACATATTTAAGGTCCTACCTTGAGTTGTTGATTAAAGGTAGTATTATGTCCACTTTATAGATTTAGGAATTAAATCTCGATTACATCTAAAATTATTTAATGTGAATTAATTTAAGAATTGTTAAAATTATTAGGCTCTCTGTATTGTAAAAAACGCTGTTGCTTCTTGAAATCCGAGTTGTGTGTGGAAGCAAACTGTCATCCGATCGAGACAGCAAGTGATCCCATCAGCATAAAATGGCTGTTCAATAGGGATCCTATAGGGAATGCCCAATCACCTAAAATGGCCATTATGCACGCAATACGAGTGCGTCGGCCGTTGCCAATGTCAATTTCTCTAATCCGGCCCCTCTCGAGTAATGTCGACTAGGGGCCGGAGAATTTTGAAGAAATGCGGGACGCGAGGTATCACAAGCCGAGTACAACGTGTACCAGACGAGTGGAAGAAGAGATGTCCCAGCGTGTTTGGGAGGCGAGAGGACCCGCGAGGTGAGCGTTTAAGATTGCGATGTGCGCGCATTCAAATGGCAACAAGGAATGAAACCGGTGCGAAATAGAACCGGAGAGGGGGTTTGTGAAGGCGTAAAGAAGCCGATCGAAGAAGGGTTAGAAGTGCTATATACACACAGGCATACTATGGTAACAAACTAGTTTAAACATAGAAGAAGAGAATAATCAATAGTTCATGCAATAACTCGACAAATACGACCTTCTATGATCTGTAGGAATTAGGTCCCAGCGCAATAGTCTCCCTTATAAGGCAATATACAATCAACAAGTAAAGTAAGTCAGAGAGTAAGAGAGAGCCACTTATCTTTCTGAGCAGCAGCAACAAAGACGGATGAGAGATGGTTTCTAAGGAACTTTATTCTTACTCAGAATGTTCATTGAAGTTCTGCATTCTTCAATTGTTGCTACTGAGCTGTGGTAATAAAGGAGATTTGCATAATATGGCCTCCGTGTCGTGCCATAAAATTGTGTCCGCCTTAAGGAAAGCAAGGCTGAATACAATGCTGTCTTCAATGTAGAAGGAAAGCTGAATTCAAGTTGTGAACCCAGCTGTCCGCAGTAAATATTGAAGGCAGTTGTTGAGACAAAGATCGAAGAATGAGATTTAGTCACAGATAACAGAATCTGAGGACACAGTATAATTGTCTTTGCCTTAAGGAAAGCAAGGCTGAATACAATGCTATCTTCAATATAGAAGGAAAGCTGAATTCAAGTTGTGAACCCAGCTGTCTGCATTGTAGATTGAAGGCAGTTGTTGAGACAAAGATCGAAGAATGCTATTTAGTCACAGATAACAGAATCTGAGGACACAGTTTAATTGTCTCTGCCTTAAGGAAAGCAAGACTGAATACAATGCTGTCTTTAATGTAGAAGGACAGCTGAATTCAAGTTGTGAACGCAGCTGTCCGCAGTGTAGATTGAAGGCAATTGTTGACACAAAGATCGATGAATGCTATTTTGTCACAGTTAACAGAATCTGAGGACATAGTATAATTGTCTCTGCCTTAAGGAAAGCAAGGCTGAATACAATGATGTCCTTAATGTAGAAGGAAAGCTGAATTGAAGTTGTGAACCCAGCTGTCCGCAGTATTGATTGAAGGCAGTTGTTGATACAAAGATCGAAGAATGCTATTTAGTCACAGATAACAGAATCTGAGGACACAGTATAATTGTCTCTGCCTTATGGAAAGCAAGACTGAATACAATGCTGTCCTTAATGTAGAAGGAAAGCTGAATTGAAGTTGTGAACCCGGAAGTCCACAGTGTAGATCGAAGGTACTAATTGACACAAACATTGATGAATGCTATTTTGTACAGTTAACAGAATCTGAGGACAGAGTACAATTGTCTCTGCCTTAAGTAAAGCAAGGCTGGATTCAATGTAGTCCTTAATGTAGAAGGAAAGCTTAATTGAAGTTGTGAACCCGGCTGTCCGCAGTGTAGATTGAAGGCTCTAGTGAGCACGGTTATAGATTAATGCTATTTGTGACATTCTTTTACAAAATCCGAAGATATAAAATCCATTAGTCTGTACCTTAAATAAAGCAAGGCTGAACTGAATGTGCTCTGTAGTGCTGACGCTGTTGGTATCTAGTTCTGAAATCTACTGAGCACAGAATTTATTGAAGGCACTTCTCAGCATACATTGTAAAGAGAAATTTACATGGAAAACTGGATTGAAGTTGTGAACCCTGCTGTCTGTAATGTAGATCGAAGGTACTAATTGACACAAACATTGATGTATGCTATTTTGTACAGTTAACAGAATCTGAGGATAGAGTACAATTGTCTCTACGTTAAGGAAAGCAAGGGTGAATACAATGCTGTCTTTAATGTAGAAGGAATGCTGAATTCAAGTTGTGAACCCAGCTGTCCGCAGTGTAGATTGAAGGCAGTTGTTGACACAAAGATCGATGAAAGCTATTTTGTCACTGTTTGCATAACCTGAGGACACAGTATAATTGTCTCTGCCTTAAGGAAAGCAAGGCTGAATACAATGCTGTCCTTAATGTAGAAGGTAAGCTGAATTCAAGTTGTGAACCTAGCTGTCCGCAGTGTAGATTGAAGGCAGTTGTTGACACAAAGATCGATGAATGCTATTTTGTGACAGTTAACAGAATCTGAGGACACAGTATAATTATCTCTGCCTTAAGGAAAGCAAGGTTGAATGCAATGCTGTCCTTAATGTAGAAGGAAAGCTGAATTCAAGTTGTAAACGCAACTGTCCGCGGTGTAGATTGAAGGCAGTTGTTGACACAAAGATCGATGAATGCTATTTTGTCACAGTTAACAGAATCTGAGGACAGAGTACAAATGTCTCTGCGTTAAAGAAAGCAAAGCTGAATACAATGATGTCTTTAATGTAGAAGGAAAGCTGAATTTAAGTTGTGAACCCAGCTGTCCGCAGTGTAGATTGAAGGCAGTTGTTGACACAAAGATCGATGAAAGCTATTTTGTCACTGTTTGCATAACCTGAGGACACAGTATAATTGTCTCTGCCTTAAGGAAAGCAAGGCTGAATACAATGCTGTCCTTAATGCAGAAGGTGGTCTGAATTCAAGTTGTGAACCCAGCTGTCCGCAGTGTAGATTGAAGGCAGTTGTTGACACAAAGATCGATGAATGCTATTGTGTCACATGTCACAGTTACCAGAATCTGAGGACACAGTATATTTGTCTCTGTCTTAAGGAAAGCAAGGCTGAATATAATGTTGTCCTTAATGTAGAAGGAAACCTGAATTCAAGTTGTGAACCCAGCTGTCCGTAGTGTGGATCAAAGGCAGTAGTTGACACAGACATGGAGGAATGCTTTTTGTCACTTATTTAAACAAAATCTGAAGACATACAGTAGAAATATCTCTAAAATAAAAAAATGAAGGCTGCACTTCAAACTGCAAGGAAATCTGAGGACCTTGTGAAATTGTCTGTTTTAAATAAATCATGATTGTATTGAATGTTTTCTGTAGTGTATATTGAAGGTGCTACTCGACACAAACATTGATGAATGTTATTTTGTACAGTTAACAGAATCTGAGGACATAGTATAATTGTCTGTGCCTTAAATAAATTGAGACTAATATGTCGTACTCTGTTTTAAGAGTTTGCAGCATTCTTAAATGCACAAAGGCAAGCATTAAGTTTGATACCATGCTTATGTCATCAATATTGAGAAATTTTCTTCAAGAGTCTTCACAACAAGCTTCTCCATATATCTTGTGGTATTGTATTTTGTTGTTATGCTCCACAGGTAGTATAATAAATGATGTAATGTAGCATTGGTAATGTTAACATTTGGTTATATTTTTCATATAAGGAAGTTATTACAAATATGCAATAAGGAAATGATGCTGAATATGGAACTATTCTACACAAAATTAGAATCGGAGAAATGACTGAACATGGCAAAGAAGTTTTACAGAGACGATTACTTTGAAATTTGTTTCCAAAAGAAAATATTGTTCCTAAGCTTATAGGTACTTTTAAAATAATTGACAACCCCAGTGAAGAAAAGCAGCAAGTGTAAAAATATCCTACTTCCTTCGGCCGGGGTATTAGCTACAATAAAAAGGTTCGATAAAGGGCCTTGACTTTGAATCAGAAAATGAAATTGAACAATAATTGATAACCCCTAGCCAAGAAAGGCAGATAGTGTGCAAATTTTCACTGCCTTCGGCCGGATTCGTAGGTACAACAAAAAGCCTCAATAAAGGGCCACAAGTTTGTATCAGAATATGAAATTCACAAACAATTGATAACCCCAGCCAAGAAAGGTAGCAAGTGTGCAAATTTCCCTCTGCCTTCGGACAGGGTAGTAGCTACAACAAAAAGGCTCGATAAAGGGTCTTGACTTTGAAGCAGAATATGAAATTGAACAGTAATTGATAACCCCAACCAAGAAAGGCAGCAAGTGTCCAAATTTAGCACTGTCTTCGGCTGGGGTAGTAGCTACAACAAAAAGGGCTCAATAAAGGGTCACAAGTTTGAATCAGAATATGAAATTCAAGAATAATTGATAACCCCAGCCCAAAACGGCACCGGGATGGTGTGTGTTATGTGTAGATGATTTGTTGATTGAGTGGAAGATAAAAAGGTGAAAAATTAGAAAGGCTGCAGACGTGCAAACTATCCACTGCCTTGTCAGGGAAGTAGATCTTTGGATTTCCACCTCATTATACAGATAGGGCATCCAATTTTTCAGTGGGAGCCTAAGAAATGGCTACCATATCGAAGGAAGCAATGTAAGTGCATTAAGTTACCACTGTGGGCAGTAGGGCTGAAGAATTACAACACCAGGTCTATTTCATGGACTCTACTTTGAATTAGAATACTTGGCAAACGCTGCAAGAAAGTTAGCAGGTAGGTGTGTTTGAGGTAGTGGATGCAGAATAAGGTGAAAAGGAAGAAAGGTAGCAGATGCAGAAACAACCCACTGCCTTGTAAAGGAAATGGGTGTTTAGTTTTTCAGTGCATTACAGACTGTGAGTTGGATTCCGCAGTGGGACCCTGAGAAACAGGTATCTCATCTAAGGAGTTAAGCAAGTGCACAAAGTACATACACTGTGTGGTGGAAAGGACGCAAGTGTGCAAATTACCCACTGCCATTCATGGGTAGTAGTTACCAAGAAGGTTCAAGAAAGGGTCTGAAGTTTGAATTACTTGAAGAATAATTGATAACCCCAGCCAAGAAAAGCAGCAAGTGTGAAAATGTCCCACTGCCCCCAGCCAAGAAAGGTAGCACGTGTGCACATTTCTCACTGTCTTCGGCCGGGTAGTAGCTACAACAAAAAGGCTCGATAAAGGGTCTTGACTTTGAATCAGAATATGAAATTGAATAATAAATGATAACCCCAGCCAAGAAAGGTAGTAAGTGTCCAAATTTACCACTGCCTTCGGCCGGGGTAGTAGCTACAACAAAATAGGCTCAATAAAGGGCCACGAGTTTGAATTAGATTATGAAAATCAAGAATAATTGATAACCCCAGCCAAGAAAGGCAGCTAGTGTGCAAATTTCCCATTGCCTTCTGCCGGGGTAGTATCTACATGAAAAAGGCTTGATAAAGGGCGTTGACTTTGAATCAGAATATCAAAATGAACAATAATTGACAACTCCAGGCAAGAAAGGCAGCAAGTGTACAAATTTGCTACTGCCTTTGGATGGGGTAGTTCTTACAACAAAAAAGCTTGATAAATGTCTAATGAGTAATGTTGAGGACAGCAATGCTCCTGTTTGTTTTTGATGAGGTTGATGAACTTTTCTGTTATGTGAAACAGTCTATCGCAATAAATGCATAGAAATATAAGTTGAGCAAAATCTAAATTTATATGTGAGTATGGACTGCTTGCTGAAGATGCTGTTGCAGCAGTTGATGTGCTTGGTGTAGCAGGAAGTGAGTTGCCCTTCAATATTTGTGTTGCAGCTCAAGCAAAGTTGTTAAGGTGCGAGTTCTTCACGTGTCGCACTATATTTGGTGTGCTAAAAAAGTATTTTTTGGATGGATCACCCTTTGAAAGAGTTATTTGGCAAATTTTAAAGATCACTTTTGCAGTATTAACCTTCGGCTGGGGTAGTAGGCAGAACAAAAAGGCTCGATAAAGGGTCATGACTTTGAATCAGAATATGAAATTGAACAATAATTGATAACCCCAGCCAAGAAAGGCAGTTAGCATGCAAATTTGCCACTGCCTTCTGCCAGTGTAGTATCTACATAAAAAAGGCTTGATCAAGGGATATGAGTTAGAATCAAAATATGAAATTCAAGAATAATTGATTACCCCAGCTGAGAAAGGCAGCAAGTGTGCAATTTTTACTGCCTTCGGCTGGGGTACTTGTTACAACAAAAAGGCTCGATAAAGGTCCTGCAGTTTGAATACGAATATGAAATAGAATAGTTGATAACCATAGCCAAGAAAGGCAGCAAGTAGGTGTGTGTACGTGTAGATAATGTGTTGATTGAGTGGAACATAAATAATGTAAAAACTAAGAAAGGCTGTAAGTGTGAAAATTAGCCACTGCTATTCACAGGTATTAGTTTGCAAAGGGCTCAATAAAGGGACTGCACTTTGAACTAGAATAACAAACAGAAGACTTGATAACCATAGACTATACTGGCTCTTTTTTAATATTGGTAGACTATTAAGCTATTTTTATACATGAACGGCAGGAAGTGGCAAATTACCCACTGCCATTCACGAGTAATAGTTACCAAGAAGGCTCAATAAAGGGCCTGCACTTTGAATTTGTATTAGAAGAAGGATAATTGATAACTCCAGCCAAGGAAAGCAGCAAGTGTTCAAATTTCCCACTGCCTTCAGCCGGGGTCTTTGATAGAAGAGAAAGGGCTCGATAAAGGGCCTGCACTTTAAATAGGAATATGAAATTGAACAATAGTTCATAACCCCTGTGAAGAAATGCAGTAAGTGCGCAAATTTCCCACTGCTTTCTGGCAGTGCAGTATCTACATGAAAAAGGCTCGATAAAGGGCCTGCACTTTGAATACAGATATGAAATAGAAGAATAGTTGATAACCATAGCCAAGAAAGGCAGCAAGTAATTGTGTGTGTACGTGTAGATGATGTGTTGATTGAGTGGTAGATGAATAATGTAAAAAATAAGAAAGGCTGCAAGTGTCCAAATTGCCGACTGCCATTCATGGGTAGTAGTTACCAAGAAGGCTCAATAAAGGGCCTGTACTTTGAATTAGAATAACAAACAGAAGATTTTATAACCATAGACTATACTGGCTCTTTTTTAATATTGTTAGACTTTTAAGCTTTTGTTTATACATGAACAGCAGAAAGTGCGCAAATTACCCACTGCCATTCACGAGTAATAGTTACCAAGAAGGCTCAATAAAGGGCCTGCACTTTGAATTTGTATTACAAGAAGGACAATTGACAACCCCAGCCAAAAAGGCAGCAAGTGTGCAAATTTCCCACTGCTTTCGGCCGGGGTAGTAGTTACAACGCAAAGGTTCGATAAAGGGCCAGGAGTTTGAATCAGAATATGAAATTGAAGAATAATTGATAACCCCAGCCAAGAAAGGCAGTAAGTATGCAAATTTACCACTGCCTTCGGCCAGGGTAGTAGGTACAACAAAAAGGCTCAATAAAGCACCACAAGTTTGAATCAGAATATGACATTCAAGAATAATTGATAACCCAGCCAAGTAAGGCAGCAAGTGTGCACATTTTCAACTGCCTTTGGACGGGGTAGTTTTTACAATAAAAAAGCTTGATAAATGTCTAATAACTAATGTTGAGGACAGCAATGCTCCAGTTTCTTGTTTTTGATGAGGTTGATATACTGTTTGCATAACACAAAAGTTTATCACAATAATTGCATTGAAATTTAAGTTTACGAAACTTAAGATCAATATGAGAGTATGGACTCTTTGCTAAAGATGGTGTTGCAGCTGTTGATGTGCTTGGTGCAGCAGCAAGTGGTTGTCCTGCAATCTCCGTGTTGCAGCTCAAGCAAAGTTGTTTGGGTGCAAGTGGTTTATGTGTTTTGTACTATATTTGCTGTGCCGAAGGAGTATATTTTGGATTTGATCACACCTTGAAAGAGTTGTTTGGCAAATTTTACAGGTTACTAATGGTTGGTGTGTTTCAGTTAGCATGTGTTTGGACTTGGCTTGAATCTTTAAGGGATGCATTAGGGCTACCATAATACAGAAATACTTTGTACTTAGTGACATCCAATTCTATTTTATGAAGAACGGTTGAATTCTACATCCACCTCTAGGACTAGTGGGAGGGTAGTATTTCAAAGTGTTTGACAGGTTACACTACATGTTTCTATGTAGCTAAAGAAAAGTTAGTTTGGTTATGTATGGGCATCCTCTCACACAAAACTCAGCACTCAGCATTCAGGATTGTAAAGGCTTACCATAGGAGTGACTGATGAGTTTACATATGTCAGTGACAAAAGAAAAGAAAAATAAGTACGCTTGTTTTACATTAGAGATATATTGACCTGAAAGACTATGCATGTAAATCCATAAAATCTTTTTTGAATGTATGGAAGAAAGAAGTGAAAGCGTGTTTAGAAGCAATACTGTCCAGCATAAAAAGTGCATAATTGTTCTTTTTGTTGAGTCTAAACACTCCTTTTGGATTATGACCATGGAATAGTGGTGTAACTAGATCATAGATTCTATTGTCAGATGTCTATCTTAGTGATAGTGGAATTACCACTACTTTTTAGACTACCATTGAACAATACTGTGTAGAGGAGTGGTATTGCTTGTTGATCTTCAAAGAGGAGAAAGATTTACATTTATATTTCAAACCTAAACAAACAACACTAGATTGCAGGAGTATGCAAATATATAATTAGACATTTTGCAATCGATCATATGTTACTTAAAAACAAACATTAAATACATACATAAACAGTAAAAGGTAAGTAGGATTTCCATTTGGTTTTATAAATTGAAGGTGGAGTCATCTACTGCATTCGAAACATTGGGCGTGTTGGGAAGATAGTGAAAAGTAACTTGTTATTAACATTGCATTGTTTAAAGCTCAATAGCATTTTGAAATAAAAACTTTATATGTATTTACATGGTAAATATAGTGATCTCTCAACACTTAGTGGGAACGCAGTAATGATTTGCAAATGCCTCAGTTATCTAAGTGAGAGTAACATAGTTCCTATATTAGACAAATGTGATCTAGAGTTGATGTGTTCTAAAGACTCCAAGGACTTATATTACTTAATGTTTATATTCTGCATTTACAGTCATTGAGGGTGATAACATTAACTTTTGCACGTATGTCGTTGAAGTAGCTTGGTTGCAGACAACAATACCTTTTCAACAGACTCTAAATGTAAAACAAAGATGTACATTAGGACATCATAACAGCAATGCTAACAATTAAAAACTTGGGGGCCGATTAGGATGGATGGTCGCGGTAAAAATACTCCCAACCGCTCCGCGGAAAATCTGCGGTAGCGATTAGGATATAACTGACAGCAAACATCCGACCGCGGCGGACGGACCACATCAAACACCGTCCGCTGCGTACGGATAACATGAAAGACCGCCACAGGCGGACGGTACTACATAAAATCCCACCGCCCCGGACGCAAACACCGCGGAAACATGGCCGACCGCCGCACGACCTGCGGAGGCTCCGTCAGCACGATTAGGATAACCCCGCAACCCCAACGGAACTCACCAGCTCCCACGACCGCCACGGAATGATCGGAAAACGGAGCATGACTGCGGAAGGACCAAACGAACATCACCCCTGCCGTCAAACCGATTCCAAAATGGCAGACGGGAGTAAATACACAACACACGAAACAGGACACACACCCACCTGAAACACCCACCACCACCACCTACACGCCCCAAGGCCCACCCCCCCACACAAACCAGAACATCCAAGTCACCACATCCACAGAACACCTGACTGACAATAACCATTGGGACACAAGAACCACACAGAGTATAAAAGGAATCCCTCCCATGACCACAATCCATTGCATCATAGCACACCTTGAAGAAAGAGGCAGAATACCAAGAACAGCAGAGACACACACACACACACACTCAGAACCAGCAAACCAGCACACCCACCACACAAACCTCCACAACACCATCCCTACATACTACACACCTGCACACCCCATCCCACACCACCCACACCTTGCAAAACACACACCATGGCACCCAAGAAAAACCCCAAGTTCACAGAGACTGAATTGAAGGTCATGGTCGATGAAATCATCCGGGTGGAACCATATTTATTCGGCAACCTAGTCCAGCAGACCACCTTGGCAATCAAAACCAACATGTGGGACAGGATAGTGAGCAGAGTCAATGCTTCAGGGACCGTGCCACGCACCGAACACGAGATCCAGAGGCGGTGGCACGACCTCAAGACAAGGGTGAAAGGCATCAGGGCCAAGAACCACCTGCGGGCACACCACACTGGCGGCGGCACTCCCCCGGAGCCCATACCATTCACAGAATGGGATGAGACGGTGCTGGGCATACTGCACCCAGAGAGCCTTGAAGGAATCAAAGAGGGACTTGAGACTGGTAAGTACAAACCAATGACCACTATCACACAGCACTAGAACTCCCAACAGGCCCCCATGTTCACAGGGAGTGTGGGGCAGGGTGTGTGTCCAGCACTACAACTCCCAACAGGCCCCCATGTTCATAGGGAGGGTGGTGGAGTGTGGGGGAGGGTGGGCGGGGGGTAGGTCCAGCACTACAACTCCCAACAGGCCCCCATGTTCACAGGGAGGGTGGTAGGAGGGTGGGGGTTTGGTCCAGCACTACAACTCCCAACAGGCCCCCATGTTCATAGGGAGGGTGGTGGAGTGTGGGGGAGGGTGGGGGGGTTGGTCCAGCACTACAACTCTCAACAGGCCCCCATGTTCACAGGGAGTGTGGGGCAGGGTGTGTGTCTAGCACTACAACTCCCAACAGGCCCCCATGTTCACAGGGAGGGTGGAGGTGGGTGGGGGGGCTTGGTCCAGTACTACAACTCCCAACAGGCCCCCATGTTCACAGGGAGTGTGGGGCAGGGTGTGTGTCCAGCACTACAACTCCCAACAGGCCCCCATGTTCACAGGGAGGGTGGTGGAGTGTGGGGGGGATTTGTCCAGCACTACACCTCCCAACAGGCCCCCATGATCACAGGGAGGGTGGTGGGGTATGGGGGAGGGTGGGGGGGGGGGTAGGTCCTGCACTACAACTCCCAACAGGCCCCCATGTTCACAGGGAGGGTGGTAGAGTGTGGGGGAGGGTGGGGGGATTGGTCCAGCACTACAACTCCCAACACGCCTCCATGTTCACAGGGAGGGTGGTGGAGTGTGGGGGAGGGTGGGGGGGTTTGGTCCAGCACTACAACTCCCAACAGGCCCCCATGTTCACAGGGAGGGTGGTGGAGGGTGGGAGGATTGGTCCAGCACTACAACTCCCAACAGGCCCCCATGTACCCAGGGAGGGTGGTAGGAGTGAGGGGGAGGGTGGGGGGTTTGGTCCAGCAATACAACTCCCAACAGGCCCCCATGTTCACAGGGAGGGTGGTGGAGTGTGGGGGAGGGTGGGGAGGTTGGTCCAGCACTACAACTCCCAACAGGCCCCCATGTTCACAGGGAGGGTGGGGGTGGGTGGCGGGGTTGGTCCAGCACTGCAACTCCCGACAGGCCCCCATGTTCACAGGGAGTGTGAGGCAGGGTGTTTCCAGCACTACAACTCCCAACAGGCCACCATGTTCACAGGGATGGTGGTGGAGTGTGGGGAAGGGTGGGAGGGTTGGTCCAGCACTACAACTCCCAACAGATCCCCATGTTCACAGGGAGGGTGGTGGAGTGTGGGGGAGTGTGGGGGGTAGGTCCAGCACTACAACTCCCAACAGGTCCCCATGTTCACAGGGAGGGTGGTGGAGTGTGGGGGAGGGTGGGGGGATTGGTCCAGCACTACAACTCCCAACAGGCCCCCATGTTCACAGGGAGGGTGGTGGAGTGTGGGGGAGTGTGGGGGATTTGGCCCAGCACTACAACTCCCAACAGGCCCCAATGTTCACAGGGAGGGTGGTGGAGTGTGGGGGAGGGTGGGGGGATTGGTCCAGCACTACAACTCCCAACAGGCCCCCATGTACACAGGGAGGGTGGTAGGAGTGTGGGGGGTTTGGTCCAGCACTACAACTCCCAACAGGCCCCCATGTTTACAGGGTGGGTGGTGGAGTGTAGGGAAGGGTGGGGGGTTGGTCCAGCACTACAACTCCCAACAGGCCCCCATGTTCACAGGGAGGGTGGGGGTGGGTGGGGGGGTTGGTCCAGCACTACTACTCCCAACATGCCCCCATGTTTAGAGGAAGGGTGGGGTGGGTGGGGGGGCTGGTCCAGCACTACAACTCCGAACAGGCTCCCATGTTCACAGGAAGTGTGGGGCAGGGTGTGTGTCTAGCACTACAACTCCCAACAGGCCCCCATGTTCACAGGGAGGGTGGTGGAGTGAGGGGGAGGGTGGGGGGGTAGGTCCAGCACTAGAACTCCCAACAGGCACCCATGTACAGTCCCACAGCAAAATGGAGTCCGCATACCATGTGCAGACTACTGCATCAGCCACTGCAAACTCATATGTAGGTAGCCTTCTTCACAGGGGCACCAACCAATAGTAGGACAGGCCCACACATATCCATGTATTGTCTACCCACCTCCCCACCACCATAATGCCCAGTACTGTGGAACACACCAATTTAAAGACACCAACAACCATGTCCTCATGCCCTACAAAATAGAAATGTCACAACAACAAACCTGTCATGTCCACAGCATTGATTATTATATTCTTGTCCCTCAGGTGAATGTGAACTCAGAGGAGAAACCAGCAGCCGCCAGCACCATTCGCCCACCTCACAGCATGGACTCTCAGGTGATGATCCGGTGGACACCTCGGGTGCGGAGGACGATGCCGGCCCAACCACAATCCCAGGGCCATCATGCTCACAGGATAACCCTGCCTCCACCGCCATCAACACTGCACCAACAGCAACTACTGAGACCTGTGCAGCTACCAGCACCACCACCACCACCACTCCTGCCACGGATATCCTGCCTGACCCATCAGACGATGATGGACCTTCTACATCACAGCTTAGCAGGCAGAGTGGACGGGTGAGGACACAGGTGATGGCCCAGGTCACTAACAGGAGTGCAGCTGCAAGGCGAGGCCGTGAGCAACACCCAGCCCATCCTGGGACAGAGACCCTGGATGCCATTACCAGAGTAGAAGCCTCCTTTGAACGGTCTCAGGCACATGCCGATCATGCCCACCAAGACTCTAAAGACACCTGCCAGCTGTTGCGGTCAATGGACACCTGTTTGGGACAACTAGTCGACATCTTTGGCGAGCTAACAGCTCTTTGTAGGGAGTGGTTATCCCGCACCACACCACCTCCCCCTCCCCCAAGTGGCCAGCGGGATAGGGAACCAAGCCCACCTCCCCCTACCCCAAGTGGCCAGCAGGACAGACCACCAACACCACCACCACCACCACCACCTGAGGCCACTGACAGGGGGGTTGCCCCACAACAACCTGCCACCACAGCTGGCACCGCTCCGGCTCCAAGACAGAGGGGTCGTCCTAGGCAAGATACAGCTCACAGCAGTGGCAATGCACCAACCACCCGCACAAAGAGGGGCCGCCACTGACTTCACCCTTCCTTGAGCTTTGCATGCACTCTGCGAACTATCCTGCTACACAATGCCAAGCATTTGCACACGTCTGTTGGACTAGGTGTACATCACACAATGTGGTGTACCCACTGTGTTTTCATCTGACTTGACCTTCAACTCTCACTTCCCCAACAACACCTATTGGTAAATATGCACTGACAGTAATCCACACCCTGTAAACAAACACCATGTAAACACTCAAAGCTGTGTGAACTCCATGTTTCATTCAAAGGTTTGTTTTAGTACTTGTCATTACCAGGTGCAGGTATCAATGTACTTGTCGATCATGTCTCTGTGGGAGTGACCTAGGGAAAGTGAGAGAACAACAAGCACAGGTTAGGAAACGGATTCACAACCATCACAACACAACATACAGCAACATCCCACAAACCCCACTCATCTCAAATTAAGCGGATCACAGGACACACATCAGGGAGCATTTGACGTACACCATCTCCCACACCCATTTGCAAACAGAACATACCAGAACAGGAACCATCCACACACCACATCTAGACATCACCAGCTAACATACATCACGCTTTGAACACCAGCACAAGAGGAAGTTACTCACATTTAACTAAAGTAGCGAGCAGTGAGCTGACGCCTCTGGTCCACACCTTCTTCCTCACCACTATCCACATCACTGGACATGGGTGGTATGGGAGGCGGAGCAACCTTTTGTTCTGCAGGGTCCATGATCAGTGCAATGTTGTTGCGTAAGGGCAGGTAGTGGAGCATGCAGCAGGCAACCACGATCTTGCATACTTTTCCGGGTGAGTATAGCAGGGCCCCTCCGGTTTTATCAAGGCAGCGAAACCTAGACTTCAGCAGACCAAACGTACGTTCCACGACCCTACGTGTCCTCCCATGGGCATCATTGTAGCGCATTTCTCCTGGGGTAGTTGGATCCGAAGGGGGCTCAGCAGCCATGGTCAGTTTGTGTACGCTGAGTCCCCTAGGTGTGGGGATGACAGACACATACATTACTACCAGGATCGGTGGGAACAGCATGTCACACATACAACACAGTAGTCATCACAGCACACTCACCTACAAGCCACGCAAGTTCTTGACGCAAATTAGCCATCAGTTGGGGGACATTGCTGCTCCGCAGGATGTGGGAGTCATGTGCGGACCCAGGAAACCTTGCACACACATGTGAGATGATGTTGTCAGCCAGGCACACCACTTGCACATTTATAGAGTGGTAGTGCTTCCTATTACGATAGACAGCTTCACGTGCCTGTGGTGGAATCAGACCAATATGTGTCCCATCAATGGCACACACTACGTGTGGGATCTGGGCCAGGGCATAGAAGTCACCCTTCACTGCAGGAAGCTCTGCCGGTCGTGGGAAATGGATGTATTCATCTTTGTAAGACATCATGGCATCTAGCACATCCCGCAGTACCATGCTGAACATGAATTGGGACATCCCCCGGCATGTCCAACTGTGTACTGGAAAGTGCTAGTTGCAAAGAAGTGAAGTGCCGCCACCACCTTTGCTGTTGGTGTAATTAATCCTGGATGTGTCCTGCGTGGCTGAAGATGAGGTGACAATTGGCCCACAAGTTCCTGCAACCTCCGTCTGCCCAGCCGGAATTTGCGGATCACCTCCTCCTCAACCATGTCCTCCAGCACAGTGTATGGTCGATCCACATTTTGAGCCCTCCTGTGTGGGATTAGATGGGAGCAGATGTCAATTCAACAACAACGTAAATCTGGGCCACAACATCACATCTCGACCAACACAATAGAAAATATACATGTAGCAGACACTGATTGTATGTGTGACGTGACTAAAATATGAGGCACTACAGCTGACTACATACACAATTTACATCCTGAAACAACATCCGTTGTGCTAATATGTGGAAGGTCACGTGCAGACATGTTGAAAGGACTGCCAACATAACATGACAGATAGCCCAAGTGTGGAGAAGCGTAGCCAGACACACCATGACGTGCACACACAACACGAACATGGACCACACCCATTAACCCACCTACAATGCTCAGCATCCTCACATGACAGGCATGGGCATACAACAAGCAACACACATACGCATGCCCAGTAAGCATCTATTCCACCATAAATGCGACTTGCACACACAAACCACACACTCACGACAGTTCCTGGATGTGGGTACACAGCTGTGATGTACTGTGTAGATGTGTACCAATAGAAACGTGTGACCCCAAAACCAAGACGTAAACACATAGCCATGCACATGTGACGCATTTTGGCTCACGTCACGGGCCTATGTACAACACTGGCTAGGTCAATAGTATGGCCACACATGTCAACAAAGAACACAACTGATACACGTGTACACGTTCCATTGACATGACATGATGTATACTGTTGATTTACGGACATGTCCTGACACACATGTACAACAATGAACATGACATGTGAGTGGCGACATGCATTGTGTCGACACACGACATCCGAGTACGCCTTCCCCCAACACATGAATTGATACTTGGAAGTGCAATAGTGCATTACATTTGCTGAGTTTGCAAGGGCCATCACAGTCACACACCGGAAACCGCATGTGCGCGCTACCGCGATAGTGCATCATTTGAAATTAAGCATTCACTGGCGTCGCAATGGCGGACCACACTTTCCGTGGGGGCGGGGCAGGATTACACATACATTTGAATGTGCAAGTGGGAATGGCAGTTTGAACCCCCCCTTACAGTCACATTGCAGCACCCACCGCACACCGCCGGGCCTGGCCGATCACCGACCGGCGGGTGCGGGCTGTGGCTGACCACTGGTTGCGGGCGGTGGCTGACCGCCATGTGTACAAATGGCAGCCTGGCATGGTTGCCCCTGGCCGATCACCGACCGCCAGGTGCCCGGCGGTGGCTGACCGCCGGGTGCGGGCGGTGGCTGACCACCAAGTGTACAGATGTCAGCCTGCCATGGTTGCCCCTGGCCGTTCACACAGTGCCGGGTGCAGGCGGTGGCTGACCGCCGGGTGTAGGCGGTGTGTGATCGGCCAGGGGCAACCATGCCAGGCTGACATCTGTACACATGGTGGTCAGCCACCGCCCGCATCCGGCGGTCGGTGATCGGCCAGGGGCAACAATGTCAGGCTGGCATCTGTACACATGGCGGTCAGCCACCGCCCGCACCCGGCAGTCAGCCACCGCCCACACCCAGCGGTCGGTGATCGGCCAGGCCCAGCGGTGTGCGGTGGGTGCTGCAATGTGACTGTAAGGGGGGTTCAATCTGCCATTCCCACATGCACGTTCAAATGTATGTGTTATTCTGCCCCGCCCCCGCGGAAAGCGTGCTCCGCCATTGCGACGCCAGTGAGTGCTTACTTTCAAATGATGCACCATCACCGTAGCGCGCACATGCGGTTGCCAGTGTGTGACCGTGACGGTCCTTGGACATGTAGCCAACGGAAACAGGTTACGTGGGGCGCGTAAGACATTAACAAAAAATAGCGGAAGCCGTGCACCGCCACAGCAGGGCCAGTCATTGGCTCTTTTTGAAAGAGGCAGCCCGGGAAAACCAATTGCAGCAGACGTGTGCCACTGATATCAGCTCAGACCCTATATATGTGTGAATCTCTGCAACACACATCCACTGCTTCCAGCCTCTGCTGCCTGCACCCATCACCTCTACCTGCTGCTGCTGACCACTCCGCCAACTGCTGCTTGAAACCATCATCTCTACCTGCTGCTGCTGACCAGTCCGCCAACTGCTGCCTGAAACCCTCACTTCTACCTGCTGCTGCTAACCACTCCGCCAACTGCTGCCTGAAACCATCACCTCTACCTGCTGCTGCTGACCACTGCGCCAACTGCTGCCTGAAACCATCACCTCTACCTGCTGCTGCTGACCAGTCTGCCAACTGCTGAGGTTCCGTGACAATTGTAAGTGGTGTTTTCGACTCGCACGAATATGGTCGAGTCTGGTATCTACGAACCGCAAGTGACGAGTTTAGTGGGTGTGCGCAGTTTCGCTGTGCTAACCTAGACCGTTCGTCTGTTTCGTGGGTTTATCCATCTGTACCCACGGGTTCCATCTTAGATACGGCATCCATTTTGTCTCTTGCCCTCAAGTAGCCAGCGAACGGACGTTGTCCGCTTCACGACCCTGGGATTCCCAAGCCATTTGCGGAAGACACATTTCCTTTGAAAGTGTCTTTATGATGAGGGGGATGATACTGTAAGGCAGATGGCCCCGCTCGAGGCTCATCTTGCCGTGCCGGTCTATTGTCTCAGCCGTGCATCCCATTAGGCACGTCCCTTTGATGCCTGTAGCTCGTGTTTCCCGATACCTCCCCTTTTTACACCCTTTCCCATCTCCCCACTGTTTCCATCTTCCTTTGCACCTGTCCTTGTTCCCTCTTCGATCTGTTTATTGTTGATTGGAGTGAACTAATGGTGGGAAGATGAGTTTTTACAGTTGGGAACCACCAAATGTTTCCGCACTTATGTTCCGGACCCTGAATACATCAATGCGACCCCCTTTCGGGGATAATTATGGGAACCAAGTTGTAAACCTTTGTGTACCATGTAAACGTATGGGAGAAATGTGTATATAAGGAGCGACCCACTTGCAGCAATTTGAAGCAGTCTCCCCAAGTTGCACGTGTTGTACTTGCTGTGACTTCTGTGTTCCCTGCAGTAATAAACCTCGAATCTTTGACGCCGAAGGAAGTGTCCCGTGTCTCTGTCACTTGTACGCCGGAACAGGTTACCCACGAAGGTTTCAGGTGTTGTCCCCTGGCACCGCTGGGCCTTAAAGAACCCAGTCCTTCACTGCTGCTGTTGTGCCACAGTCAGGGACCCTGCCGTGTCGAGAGTCAAAGAGATCCGGTCTCGTCCCTTCACTGCAGCGGAGCTCGATGTACCTGTGGACGGTGTGATCCGCCACTATGACCGTCTCTACGGTGCCCCCGGACAGGTGGTAAGTGCAGTGGGGGACATGTTGGCATTCATGGGGTGGTCACTGACTCCTGGCTTCTGCAATCTTGGCGGTGTGCTGTGGGACCTTCACATGTGCTGTACTGTGCATGGCTGCTGCAGGATACATGTTGTTCCTATCTGTGTGGCAGTCCATATGTCCACTGACTTTCCCATTTTGTCTCCCATCATGGTAGGTCAAGCTGCACCTTCGCAAGGCCGTGTGGAGGACCATAGCACATGATGTACGGGCAGTGGGGGTGTGTAATAGGCGACACACACACTGCCACAAGCGCTGGGACGACATCTCCAGGCTCAGAAAGAATGTGGCTGAGATGACACTGGACCTGATTCCACGGACATCCCGGCTTACACGACGCACCATGACCCCTCTGATGCTCCGTATCATTGCAGTGACGCATCCTGACCTGTCCGCCCGTTTGAGAGGGGATCAGCAGCAAACTAGCGGTAAGCACACTGAATGTGTCTGTGACTTGTGAGTGCATGTATGTATTGATGCCACACGCAGTAGTGACATCCGTGGTGTGTATGCTGTGCTGCAATAGCATGTTGGTGCCATTGTCGGAGTGTGCGTTGGCACCCATGTCAGGCAGGTGGACACACCAGTTGCATTGTAGTGCAGGGACACAGGACATGCCCTTGAGGTCTGTGTTCTCATTGCAACACATGTGTGGTGTTCGACATGCACTTGCCCTGCTAGCTAGAAGTACATGTTTCACAGGCACCCCCCGGTTCTTTGACATGAAGATGTATGGTAGGGGTGGTTCTTGTGCATAATGGGGGCTAGATGTTGGTCAGCAGTCAAGGTGTTTTGTGTTTAGAATTTTTATGGACGTGAGTTTGTCACTTACGTATACCTCTTTTCTCTCTGTCAGCTTTAGCCGAGGGCACTGACCCACAAACAACAGAGCTCAGTGGTGGCAATGCATCAGAATCCGGAAACACACACACGCAGACCGAGACTGAAGAGAGCAGCCCCAGAGAGGGGTCAGGACTGTCCCTTAGGACTCACATGTGGAGACTCCGTCGTCCTCATCTTCAGACGGTGTTGGTGAGTCAGTACTGCTCGTGCATGCCAGAGTAAGGGGAGCAGAGTGGCCTTCGGTGCAGGCACCGCTGCCCCTGCCCCTGTGACACAAAATGCACTTTGTGCTGAGGCGGTAGATCTGCTGCGACAGCTGTGTGTAGGGCAGACCAACATGATCGAGCTGGGCGAACCCTCCCCCTTCCCAAACTACTTAAAGGATCTCCGTTAGCAAAGCAGATCGTTTGCATGTTTCACCCCTGAGGCGGAAGCCGGGGGCACCTTTACCTTATCTTTGCTCTGCTGTGTATACCTGCCAATTTCACACTAACGCGTGTTTGATGACTATTCACGTGTTTTTTAAAGCTGTATATATTTTAATTAAACCTTTTAAAACCACTATACCTCGGCGCGAGAGTTGCTTCGCACCGAGGCTGCCCCAATCAGCTGGCCGATTACACCGCGCCTGCATTCAGACGCTGGGACCTCACCCGACTCTCCTGGCTGACATATTGCGGAGGTAGGGTTAGCGGTCGAGCTGGGCGAACCCTCCCACTTTTCCCGCCCAATCATGAATAAAAGTACAGATACTTCCCGTCCGCGCAGCGGGCGCGCCGGCGGCGCGCCGAAGGCGCACCAAAGGCGGGCCCGTCTGCGCCCGTCCGCGCCGGTTCCGGGCCGAGGGCCCAGACCCCTGGTCCAAGCCCCACAAATCCCCAGCTAGCTTACACAAAAGCATCCTTGATGAGCTTTAGACCGGCAACAGATCCAGCCTGTACACTACTAGACCTTACCAATAATACTAAGAGATCTGGTCAAAGCTGCTCGCAATGTCAGTTTACGATATTGAAAAATGGGGATAGATCTTGTTTCAAACCAAATATTCAAACAATGATAAACCTGGCACTTATTAACTCAAGGTCTCTAGTTAAACATAGCCACGAAATAGCGGATTTAATAAATGATTTTAAGTTGGATATTCTTTTCATAACAGAGACTTGGACCGATGACTCATCTGAACCAGATCTGGTTATAGCAACACCGGCTGGTTATAAATCCTACAGACAGGATAGACCTATAAAGAGAGGAGGCGGACTCGCCATTATAGCTAGAGACAAATTTGAAGTCATGATCTCACACATTCCAGACACCTCGTGTGAAATCCTACGATACTCAATAAAACTTACTCCCCTGTATAATTTTAAAGGGTTACTACTATACAGACCTCCAGGAGCTAGGACTGCCTTTCTGACCAACTTAAGCTCAATACTTGAAACTCTAGCACTAGAAAATCCGATAACAGTGTTGGGCGATCTGAATTTTCACCTAGATGCAGAAAATGATAGAGACACTATTACTCTCATCTCAGACATGCAGACCATGGGACTTACACAACTAATTACAGCACCCACGCATCAGGCCGGACATATTCTAGATGGATTTTTACTAACGCACAAGGCCTACAGATCTCGAATATCCTACCTATGACATGGACAGATCATTATGTAGTATTCTCTACCTTGACTATAACCAACCCTGCAAACAAGACAACCGCAATGAATCATCAGGGCGCTATTAAAGCCTGGCATAACATCAAACAGCCTGACTTAATAACACAGCTCGATACTACCAGACCTAGCATACCACCTAACTCGGCCATAGCAACACAGCGGTTCTATGACTGGCTAAGCCAGGCCATAAATCTTCTCGTTCCCTCTAAGACCATCTCTAAGAATAGATCGGCTCTTACGGCACCATGGTATACAGAAGAATTAAAAACTCAAAAACTACAGAATAGACAACTGGAAAGGCAATGGAGGAAAAATTATGACCAAACCTGTAAGACACGCTACAAAGAATCTCTTGTCGTCTACAAAAGTATGATTATATCAGCAAAAAAACTTTTCTATTCAAATCAAATAGAGCAAGCTAAAAACTCTAGCCGAAAGCTTTATGAAATTACTAAATCCCTTTCTGGCCATATCCAAGATTTAACACCCCCACCATCTCAAATCATGTGTGATGCACTGGCAAATTTCTTCTTTTCTAAAGTAGATGACATTTACCAGGCATTTTCCCGCAAATCAACTGAAACTTTACATATCCAAATAGAGCCTTCTTCCCTGAGAAAACACCAAACTCCAATCTTTCCCAATTTTAAACCAATAACTGATGAACAAACATTGAGCATTGTCTCAACTATTAAATCAGGATCTACTCTTGATCCTTGCCCATTTTCGGTTCTCCCCCCAGTGATGGACTCAATAATACCTGTCTTGACACAGGTATGTAACACTATACTGGGCTCAGGAAATTATCCTCTGTTCTTAAAAACTACGCTGCTCAAACCTCTCTTAAAGAAACCAGGAGCAGACAAAACCGAATTAAAAAATTATCGGCCAATTGCCAGCTTGCCTTTTCTGGCCAAAGTGGTAGAGAAGGCCATGAATATTCAATTGTCAGACTACATCGAGAGGCATAGTCTTCTGGATGATACCCAGTTCGGGTTTCGGAAACATCATGGGACAGAAACGGCCCTAATCAAAGCCGCCGATGATGTGCGCCGAATCAGAGATCTTGGCGGAACTGCAGTTTTGATACTGCTTGATCTCTCAGCAGCTTTCGACACGGTCGACCATAAGATTCTGGTCGACCGTGTCGAGAAGATGGGCATTTGTCAAACAGCCAAGGAACTTCTGGCCACTTTCCTTTCTGAGAGAACTCAAGCAGTCACCCTAGGACCTTACCAATCTGCCAAGCTGTCGCTCCCATGTGGGGTACCTCAAGGCTCATCCCTCAGTCCGACACTATTTAACATCTACGTGTCGGACCTTGCCAATGTCATCAAGGCACACGGGATGGGCCTCACCTCATATGCGGACGACACGCAATTGGTTATGGCCATAAGGGGAGATGGACCAGAAGTGGCCAAACGCCTCCAGAGGGGAATGACAGAGATAGGAGATTGGATGAATACCAACTGTTTAAAACTTAATTCAGAAAAAACTGAAGTAGTAATATTTGGCCCTCTTTCACCGAGCTGGTCAGCCGAATGGTGGCCAGCCAGTTTTGGAGCCATTCCCAAACCTGTTTCTAAGGTTAGAAATTTGGGTGTCATCTTTGATGATGGCCTCAATTTCATGGATCATGCAAACAAAGTGGCTTCCACAGCCCACTATAAACTCCGCATGATTAAAAAAATCAGTCCTTACCTTCCAGTGGCAGCTATTAAAACCTTAGTTAGTTCTTTAGTCTTATCGTCACTGGATTATTGCAACGGTTTATTTCTGAATACCCAAATCAGAGTCTTGAGAAAATTACAATCAGTGCAAAATGCCGCAGCTCGCCTGGTTTTCGGAATTCCCAAGTATGTTTCCACCTCAGATGCAATGACGCAACTCCATTGGCTCACGATCCAGATCCGGATCAAATTTAAATCTTTATGTATTGTCTATAAGACACTTAATGGACAAGGCCCACACTCATTGAGAGAGCAACTGAGACCATATCAGCCTTCTCGACAACTCAGGTCCTCTAATAACAATCTTTTAGTGATTCCTCGCGTGAAAACAGTATCCTGGGGCGACCGTCGTTTTACAGTCGCAGCACCAAAATTGTGGAACACTCTTCCGCTGGATATCAGAACCTGCCCAACGCTGATTCAATTTCGTAGGAGACTCAAAACATGGCTGTTTACTCAATAACTTAACAAGGATCAATTGTAGAGAACTGAACATCATCTAGATTACTGCAAACTTCTAGTGCCAAGACACCTACGGGTAAACGTAGCGCTTTACAAGTGGCAATAAATAAATAAATAAATAAATTAATCCTGCATAGAGCCTCGGGAGTTTCTCTTGGCTCATGACTAGTTTTTCCCACCTGATTCTTCTCCTGTTGTTACCCAGTAGAAGTTCAGGTTCAATCTCCTCCTTGCTTGAGTAAGAGGCTTCCATACCAGGATGGATGAGATCTAGTTCCAGGGCATTGTGGTCACTATCTAGTATTTCAATAACCCTAGAATCAAGAATGGATGACCAGTTCGCTAGCTGTACAAGGGCGTAGTCCAGGCGGGACTCTCTTCCCACTCTATTATACGTGGGTTTGCTTGGTATATCGGACTTAATACGCCCATTGCAGGCTCTGATTCCATGCTTTAAAGTTAGGGCAGTAATCTGGAGTGCTAAAGGTGTCCATGCCTTCGGGGGAGGTGTTGCTACAGAGGGTACTGACCAGCTAGCCTCTTCTTCCGTAGGAAGTCCCTCTAGAAGGCCAGCCAACGGCTCAAAGTGAGAATTTAAATCTCCTCCAACTACATAGGGGGTGCCCCTTGGAATTTCACCTAAATAAGCTGAAAGCTCATCTATGGTGGAAGATTCTCGCGAACCCCCCACTGGCCTAGAATAGATGTTTATCAAGGCAAGCTTCGCTTGGTTTGGCCATGCCAGTAGGACCACTAAGATGTCATCCGATGGCACCGGTATACGTGAAGCCTGGCACCCCAGATGAGATGCCACCCAGGTTGTAAGTCCCACCTAGCCGGGATGAAAAATGACAGGTAACCCTGCTGGTTATATTCTTCCCTAACCCAGGTCTCCTGGAACATACAAACATCCCCCGTCTCGATATAAGTAACCCAGTCTTGTGTGTCCAGCTTATTAGCTAGACCGGCCACATTCCACCAGATTAGCCTCAGATGTGTTAGTTTAGGGGGCACAGTGTTAGTAGACGGATTAGCCGCCGTTACCCCCACTGACACACCGTTATTATTATTAGGCACGCTCTCCCTTAGAGGCACCGTCGCCACGTTTACCCGTCTATTAACTTTTTGGATTCGGTCTTTCCCGCTTGTGCGGCCTCGGTCGAGGTGCAGGGCCGGTGCATGAACAATAGGCTTAGGATCTGCCACTTCCCCCACCCATGAGTGATCACTGGCTACCTTCACTGCGGGCTCTGAATCCTCCCCCCCCAATTATCTGAGGGCTAGGCAAGTATCGTGATGCCTCACCATACAGAGGGGAGGTAGCTATAGGGAGGGGGACAAGTGACGTAGTAGATGTGTATTGGGTACTTCTTTGTTCAATAATGGTGGCGGATGCTAATGGTCAGTCCACCCAATCTAGACATTCGTACCTATTGGCTAGTGGAGGGCCACACCATCCCAGTGATTGAACGGGGGGCCAATTCCTGTTCCCGTTCCCAGACCACCCCCCTCGATCCCCGGGTCTATCCCAAATCCCCACTTGGGTCCACCCCCAGGCTGGGCCTGTATTATATCTAGGTGCTGGGGGATAGAAATAAGACAGCCTATTTGTCCCTATCCCATCCATGGTTGCGTGATCCCCGCACGAGCAGATATGCTCCACCGTGTTAGGATCCACGAAGTTAACAATAATGCAGTCGCCCTGGATATTTTTCGGCACAGCGCCCAACCATGCTACCCTTCTCACTGATGTGACTCTGCTGTCCATGAATGGTGGAAGGGGTCTGTTCGTGGACAGCCAGTGAATCACTTTGTTTTTCAGCGACCAGGGAGTTTCGTGGGCATCTTCCGCCAGTTCAGGGACACCGGTCATGATTACCACATATGGGGTGGATTCGGGGGGAGATGAACAGGTAACCCTCCCCTGTTTCTACTTCTAACGGTGGATTTGGGCGGAACAGGTGTCTTAGTTGTTACAGGATTAGGGATTTGGAGAGGCGCAGGGTCCTTAGGGGGTGGTGGGGCCAAGACAGTTTGTGCGGGTGCTTTGGGGGGTGGCGGAACCAGAGCAGTTTGTATTGCCGGTTTCTTCTGTTGCACTGCTCCGGTCACGCCGAGTTTCTTGGGTGGAGGAGGCAAACCCTCCTTAAGAGCTTTTGGGTTTGTTTTAAGAGGCACAGTTTGTATGGCAACCTAGCATCTCTTTTTACTGAGGCCAGGGTCAGATCCGCCAGCTGCTTTTCCACCCTCTGGAGGGACTGCTCTAACGGTTTTAGGTGAGTTCTAAATAAATCCCAGATTTTTACCAAGAGGAGGTCGTTGTTACTACATGATTTACACTCCCCATCTATACTAGTGTCACAAATACTCACACTTTGATTCATGTTCTCCATGAGCGTTGAATTTACGGTTTGTACAGGTGGGTCAGTAGCACCCTCCTGCGACAGTAAACCCAGATCTACAGACTGCGCAGTTGGGGGTAGTACATGCAGGGATTCAGGATTAAGGCAAGTTAATTAATGATATGTCTTTATCTATGAAAGATTTTGTATGAAAAACCAAAATAAAGAAGAATCCAATGTTGAGGACAACACTAGAGTGTGAGACCTTATTTATCATTGAAATGTTAAAGACAAATGTATATATTACAGCTACACCAGAGCACACTCTATCATTATATCTATAATCCTAAACACAAACCCAGATCAGTCCAGAGAACAGAGATCACTGTGGGGCAGTCTCCACCAGTGATCTCTGTTCTCTGGACTGACCTGGGTTGTGTTTAGGATTACAGATATAATGATAGAGTGTGCTCTGGTGTCGCTGTAATAATTTTTTGTTCAGGGCCTTCTTTGGTCTTGAATATTATCGTTACCCTGGTGGGTGGGTACGTAAATGCCATTTTTTGAGCACTTCCAACCAATAGGATTATACACTGGATATATAGACTTAGAATATCCCAAGATGCGGAGACCATATAGCAAACCCACAAGTTGTGTCATATTATTGTTTAAAGTCAAACGTGATGAGTCCATTAGGTTCATTGCAATTTTCACTCCATAATTCTTCAGAAATATTACATTAGTAAAAATCTGGGCTACTGGCTGCTGAGTTGGGTAGCATTCTGCAAACTGAAAACATAATACCAAATGTATATGTTGAGCAAAAGTGGAACTAGAATGTCAAACCAATCATAGGTTTCAGAGTAGAGAATTTCAGTACACATATTGATGGGAAATTATTATTTAAAGATAACTGTAATAGGAATGAAAATATACATATATTTGGTGTTGAGAGACATATGTTTGAGAGGAAGGTATTGACTATTTGTAAAAATATATGAAAACACACAAGCTTCTAAAAAGGAACCAATATGTACATCATACGCTATTATGTATAGTAATAGTATACACAATTTACATGTAGCAGAACGTGGTGTACCTGGTACAGGTTGTGAAGATTGATCACGTTGTGAAGATTGATCACGTTGTGAAGATTGATCAGGTGCTGGTGAATTATCACTGGTTATTCTTCCTGCAAATTAATTTTGAAAAAGTAACATTTGTTAAAGAAGAAATTAGTTTAACAACCTAACAGAAAAGTGTCTTAAACACAAACAGTTAAACCAAAATATTTTTTTTATGTTAAAGTAGTTTGAAAAATATGTCGTGTGCAGAAAGTTTAAGCGAGGGATATAGTCTATACGAATACAGAGGTATGTACATGAGCAGCCTTGGTATACGTAACTATCAAGAGTAACATTTTAATCATGGACAAACAATTACCATTACACTTTCAAAAAAGGCAGCAATTGCATTTAAAGACTGATTATCAAGTGGTGAAGTGTCGAAAACATGTATTTTGGTGAAAGCATGTTATAACAAGACCTAGTAGGGCCCGTGCCGCAGAAGGTAATATTACGATCAACCATACGATCAATAAGAATAGAGGCCTGCGAAAGCCACGTGAGGTAGCAATAAACATTAAAAGTGACGGGAGGAATAGGAGGGAGCAAATATAATGAAGTACAAAGCACGTGGAGCACAACAATAAAGCAAAACAGAGGTGGGAGGGCCACGTGACGCAGTAAAAAAATAATACTAATATGAATACAGAAATTGGACCAATACAGGCTAAAGCACAGGGCACAGTTCAAAATAGTACACAGGAATTCATGTATGCACAATTTATTTAGAAAAGGCCTAGTAGGGCCTCGTGACGCAGAAGATAATATTACGATCAACCATACGATCAATTAGAATAGAGGCCTGGGAAGGCCACGTGAGGTAGCAATAAACATTAGAAGTCATGGGAGGATTAGGAGGGAGCAAATACGATGAAGCACAGAGCATGTGCCGCAGAAAAGTAAAGCAAAACGGCTTGGAGGGGCATGTGACGCAGTAAAAAAAATAATACTGATATAAATGCACAAATTGGAGCACTACAGGGTACGGCATGGGGCACAGTTCAAAAATACTACACAGAAATTCATGCGCGCACAATTTATTTAGAAAAGGCCTAGTAGGGCCCCGTGACGCAGAAGGTAATATTACGATCAACCTTACTTACGATCAATAAGAATAGAGGTCTGGGAAAGCGACGTGAGGTAGCAATAAACATTAAAAGTGATGGGAGGATTAGGAGGGAGCAAATACGATGAAGTACAAAGCACGTGGTGCACAAAAATAAAGCAAAACAGAGGTGGGAGGGCCATGTGAAGCAGTAAAAAAAGAATACAAATATGAATACAGAAATTGGACCAATACAGGCTAAAGCACGGGGCACAGTTCAAAAATACTACACAGGAATTCATGAATGCACAATTTATTTATAAAAGGCCTAGTAGGGCCTCGTGACGCAGAAGGTAATATTACGATCAACCATAAGATCAATTAGAATAGAGGCCTGGGAAGGCCACGTGAGGTAGCAATAAACATTAAAAGTCATGGGAGGATTAGGAGGGAGCAAATACGATGAAGCACAGAGCATGTGCCGTAGAAAAGTAAAGCAAAACAGCTGGGAGGGGCACGTGACGCAGTAAAAAAATAATACTGATAGAAATACACAAATTGGACCAATCCAGGCTAAAGCACGGGGCACAGTTCAAAAATACTACACAGAAATTCATGCACGCACAATTTATTTAGAAAAGGCCTAGTAGGTGCCCGTGACGCAGAAGGTAATATTACGATCAACCATATTCAATGAATTACAATAAAGGCCTGGGAAGGCCACGTGAGGCAGTAATAAACATTAAAAGTCACGGGAGGATTAGGAGGGAGCAAATACGATGAAGTAAAAAGCATGTGGAGCACAAAAATAAAGCAAAACAGAGGTGGGAGGGCTACGTGACGCAGTAAAAAAAATACAAATATGAATGCAAAAATTGGACCAATACAGGCTAAAGGACGGGGCACAGTTAAAAAATACTACACAGAAATTCATGCGCACACAATTTATTTAGAAAAGGCCTAGTAGGGCCCGTGACGCAGAAGGTAATATTACGATCAACCATATACGATCAATTAGAATATTGGCCTGGGAAGGCCACATGAGGTAGCAATAAATCTTATGTCACTGGAGGATTAGCAAGGAGCAAATACGATGAAGTACAAAGCACGTGGAGCACAAAAATAAAGCAAAAGAGAGCTGGGAGGGCCATGTGACGCAGTAAAAAAATAATACTAATATGAATACACAAATTGGACCAATACAGGCTAAAGTACGGGGCACAGTTCAAAACCACTACACAGGTATTTATGCGCGCACAATTTTTTTTAGAAAAGGTCTAGTAGGGCCCCGTGACGCAGAAGGTAATATTACGATCAACAATATACGATCAATTAGAATAGAGGCCTTGGAAGGCCACATGAGGTAGGAATAATTACTAAAAGTCACAGGAGGATTAGGAGGGAGCAAATATGATGAAGCACAGAGCATGTGCTGCAGAAAAGTAAAGCAAAACGGCTGGGAGGGGCACGTGACGCAGTAAAAAAATAATACTGATATAAATGCACAAATTGAAGCAATACAGGCTAAAGCACGGGCACAGTTCAAAAATACTACACAGAAATTCATGCGCGCACAATTTATTCAGAAAAGGCCTAGTAGGGCCTCGTGACACAGAAGGCAATATTACGATCAACCATATACGATCAATTACAATAAAGACCTGGGAAGGCCACGTGAGGTAGCAATAAACATTAAAAGTCACGGGAGGATTACAAGGGAGCAAATACGATGAAGTACAAAGCACGTGGAGCACAAAACTAAAGCAAAACAGAGCTGGGAGGGCCACGTGACGCAGCAAAAAAATAATACTAAAATGAATACACAAATTGGACCAATACAGGCTAAATCACGGGGCACAGTTCAAAAATACTACACAGAAATTCATGCGCGCACAATTTATTTAGAAAAGGCCTAGTAGGGTCCCGTGACGCAGAAGGTAATATTACGATCAACCATATACAATCAATTAGAATAGAGGCCTGGGTAGGCCACGTGAGGTAGCAATAAATATTAAAAGTTACAGGACGATTAGAGGGAACAAATACGATGAAGTACAAAGCACATGGAGCAAAAAAATAAAGCAATACAGAGCTAGGAGGGGCTCATGACGCAGTCAAAAAATAATACTATTATGAACGAACAATTTATAGGAATAGAGGCTAAAGCACGTGACACTTCAAAAATCTGACACAGAAATTCATGCACGTATAATTAATTTAGAAAAGGCCTAGGAGGGTTCCGTAATGCAGAAGGAAATATTATGATAAATTATATATGATGAATAATAATAGAGGCCTGGGAAGGCCACGTGAGGCAGTAATAACTATTAAAAGTGACGAGAGGACTAGGAGGGAGCAAATACAATGAAGTACAAAGTATGTGTCACACAAAAATAAAGGAAACCAGAGTTTGGAGGGCCACGTGATACAGTAAAAAGAAAAAGACTATGATGCAGGTATAATTTACAGTGGAGGGTGATGTTGTGATGGCTTCTCCTACCTTTGCTTTTGTTGTCTTTTGTCTTGTCTTCAAAGGCTGGGGCTTTGGCTGGGCCTGGGTGGGTGAGCGCGGGCGATGCCCCCACTGCGGCTATGGTGGCCTGGCTGGACGGCAACAGCAGTGACACCACGTCGAGTGTCACGAGTCTTCCTCCGCTCGAGTAAACAGTTCGTAGTACGATCGACGACGATGAGAGTCTGTCTGTCACCGCAGCGGAGGCAAAAGAGAGCGTGGTTAGGTCACTATCCGTTTTATTTGGAAAGCGCTGGGGCTGACCAAAGTAAGTTCAGGGTCGTTATTGGTAGCGTTTTCCGCGGTCTAGAAGAATGATGGACCTGGGGGACCTCTGATTGGCTAATGTATTCGGTTCCAGGCTTAGTAATAGCAAGAAAGGTACGTGGTGATATGTGGGAAAGTGTGGGCGGGCATGCACTGCACAAGTGTTAGTGTGTGCACCAATAATTAACAACAGAGAGAGACGGGGCGGGGTTTTCGTGTGCGCAGAGGCAGCCCCAGAATCTGATCTCCAATGAGTGACCAGTTGTAACCATTATCGTAGCGCGCCCTGTGTCTTATTTGACATGCGAGAGTGATTGCACCATAGTTTGTATTGCTAATCAGTCTCAGCGCGTACTCGCACATGCGCTACAAATACGCTTCGACGTTACGCGTTGCATCAAAGCTTCCGCGTGACGTCATGTAAGGCGCCCGAATGTTTTTAATTGTTTAAAAAGATATATTTATGTATTTAATGAGCATACTAACAGAATACATTATGTAGAATAGTTATGAAAATTGTTTTTTTAAACTTTAAACAATCTTATATTACTTTTAAAAGCAATTACACATATCGTGGTGGAACGTTATGTGTATTTGCATCGTAAAAGCACCATAAGCTCATCGTAAGCGTAGGCAAAGCCATGTGACTTTAAAAGAAGGGATTTGATTGGTTCATAATAGTTTCTATTCCAATTGTTGGAAGTTCCGTCCCATTTTAATATTTCTACTTTGTCTTTCTAAGAAGAAGCATCTGTTCTGAGAATCCTGTCAAATAGAAGGAAGATTACCATAATAACAGCAATGGACTCATCTTCCAGCCATTCTTCAGAGGAACATTTCATTCCTGAAGAACCTCAAAAGAAGAGGAAAGAAGCTCTAATTTGGCAATTTTTTACTTTTCCAGAAGGGCAAAAAAAGGTTCATGCTCCAAAAGTAACCTGTAAAATTTGCCAAACAACTCTTTCAAGGGGTGAGCCATCTAAAAAATACTCATTTGGCACAGCAAATATGGTGCAACACATGAAGAACTTGTACCCCAATAACTTTGCTCGAGCTGCAACACAGAGGTTGCAGGAGAACCCACCTGCTTCTGTACCAAGCACCTCAACTAGTGCAGCAGAATTTTCAGCAAGCAGTCCACACCCACAAATTGATCCTGATTTTGCTGACGTTAAAATTGGTATGCATTCATTGCAATAAACTTTTGTGTTATAGGGAACAGTCTATTGATCTGATAAAATGCAGGATGCAGGAGCATCTCTGTCCTCGACATTAGTTTTTTGTTTTTTTCATTCTTTTGTTCCAGTTGGACACTTTTTGGGTTTCAGTTCTATTTTCTTTGGTTTAAAAAAAACTTGTTGACAAAACACAAAAAAACCCCAAAAAAAACCCACAAAAAAACTGTTCTTTTTAGAACTACCTTCACTGGTCAAAGAAAGCGCTATATTTCTATGTTAGTTTTTAAAAGTTGGTCAAATAAATGTGTAGTTCATAAATGAATGAATGAAAACATTACTAGCGTATGGTGAATGTGAAAGTGCAGAAATATAAGGAAGTGCTACAGCATACATCTATAAGGTGTTTACCTACAATATACTGTAGTACCTTTGAAGCACTTGAATGTAACATATCCATATAAATATGTCACAAGTCTATGCTTCAAGTTGCACTGCTGGTGAAACTGCCTGGGAGAATTTGTATGTGTTAGGGGTAGATATACAATCCCCTTGTGCTTCTTTTAACACAGCCGTTACGTCACTTTTGTGATGCACTGGTAGTGTAAAAGATGTGTCATGGTGTGTGGAAGGTGCATCACATTATAAAGCCCTGTGCCAGAAGGAGGTGATATCACAGTACACAATAAGTGTCATATCGCTGGGAATGTAGCACTTATTGTACATCTGCTGATTAGTGTTTTAATGTAGTGAATGGATTCTTTTAGAGTAGTGTACACATAAGCGCATAGTGTTGTATGGTCAGTACAATACTGAAACAGAAGTGTGATAGTGTTTACTGTAAGTGTAAGGATACAGACTGGGGAATTGAAGGTATAAAAGAGAAGTTTGCCGGTGCATAGAAGACTACATGCATAGCCTATTGGGGTTTTCTCATGAACTAATGAACAGATTTACTCCATTTAACAAAAAGCACAATCTGCAAATCGAACTTTGCCAGTGCATAGAGGAGTACATGCATAGTCTATTGGGGTTTACTTATGAACTACTGAACGGATTTATTCCATTTAACAAAAAGCACAATCTGCAAACCGAACTCTACCTCTCTGCCAAATTTGGTGTAATTAGATTAGTGTATGCGTATGGTACGATGATCAAAAAAAAGCAATGTTAAAGGAATTATATAGAATTCAATTTTAATATATTGGATAAAAAATAATTAATTAAAAAAGACATTTTACAATTTAGTTTTGTTATTATTTTAGGATTATGAAAAATATAAATATTTATATTAATAATGTAAGAAATTGTTATAAAAAGAAATAAATATAATTATTAATACATTTAATAATTATCATTCACAAAACCTTTGAAATTCACTGAAAAAATCATAGGTTTCAGCCACGTTATAGTTAGGAATTAGCATTTAAAAAACCTTAGAAATTCACTGAAAAAACCATAGGTTTCAGCCATGTTATAGTTAGGAATTAGCATTTAAAAAACCTTAGAAATTCACTGAAAAAACCGTAGGTTTCAGCCATGTTATAGTTAGGAATTAGCATTTAAAAAACCTTAGAAATTCACTGAAAAAACCATAGGTTTCAGCCACATTATAGGTAGGAATTAGCATTTAAAAAACCTTAGAAATTCACTGAAAAAACATAGGTTTCACATATGTTATAGTCAGCTGGACATTTCACTCATAGAAAACCATAGAAATTCCCCTGTTATGGTTAGTTCAGCTAACTATAACTCGCGCGCCTGCAATGCACTGCTGATGACGTCACAAACTACATCACTCATGACATGGTCAGTGACATCACTGATGACATCACTTATGACATCATCCTTGTGAAAGAGTGGCAGAGCTCCTCTCTCCCAAATATAACCTTTGATACACACATTGAAAAATAGAAACTAAAATTTAAAAAAAAATGGAGATACCAATACCAGTTACAACAACATATTCAGTAATTCCAACACCTACATACACATCCACTCATTCACCAACCGTTCTCTATAGTTACTCATATATGTATTCAGTCATCATATGTACTCATACACCTATACATCCTGTTACACATAAATACTCATCCATAGAGTTACTCACACACATGCAAATAAACTATCAAACATCCATTTACTTGCATATACAGCTATACACACACCACTACACTTACTTCTACAGAAACAAACACATACTCTCTTAAACAATTACTTATAGAAACACATACTTATTTATACAGGAATTTTTTTAATCTCTAACTCTCACATATACTCACTTATATACATCAATACTCACATATACTAGATTAAAACATATGTAGTTACTCATAAAGACACTATTGAGACAGTCATTCACTCCCTAACACACCCATACACACATTCATCCACCCATCCAGTCCTGCACACATGCTGTCTTCAAAACACATACAAACAGTATGTCAGTCACTCATGCATCTATGCATAAGTAATACCCCCCACCGAACCATACAGTCACTCATACTGATACTCAAAAAACCAACTAATAACCCATATAGACACTCATGTAGCTACTCAGCAACCCATGCAGCCACTTATAGACAAAGTGAGACACTGATACAGATATTTACATAT
This sequence comes from Lissotriton vulgaris, assembly GCF_964263255.1. Lineage (NCBI taxonomy): Eukaryota > Metazoa > Chordata > Amphibia > Caudata > Salamandridae > Lissotriton > Lissotriton vulgaris. Next base: position 728,211,153 of record NC_141691.1, read on the forward strand.
TTAAACATTAACATGTATTCACTAAGATACACTTAATAAGTCAGTTATGTAATCATTTTTACAAAAAAACAACATCCATTGAGACACTTATTTACCCATGTATTCTTCCATCGACCTTTAGATATACATATATAAAAATATTTATTTTTCAGAAAGACACACATTCACTGGATGATGTCATCAGTGATGTCATTTGAGATGCCATTAGTGCTGATGATGTCACATATTACATCATTCATGACATGGTCAGATACATCACTGATGACATCTCAAATGACATCACTGATGACATCAACCACGTGACAATCTGATACATCTCATCATACACTAGTATAACCTTTCAACACCCATTATAAAATATGGAGTACCATATTTGAAACCATTGACACACCAATACAAGTTTTTCAAAGGTTTTTTAAATGCTAATTCCTAACTATAACATGTCTGAAACCTATGTTTTTTCAGTGAATTTCAAAGGTTTTGTAAATGACAATTTTTAAATGTATTAATTGTTATATAAATTTTTTTGATACTGATTTACTACATTTTTTTTAAACTTTATTTTTAGATATTTTATTTTTTAAATTACATTATAATTACATTATACATTACATTACAAAATATACTTTCTCAGAATGAATTACTTTAGTTTAAACACTTAGCAAATAGGCAATAGACTTTTAAGTACAGTAGTTACAGTTGTTGCAATGGGCAACACAATTTCAATTTCAGGGAATAAGGATGATAGCGATGGGAGACCAGGGATCTGTAGCGAGGCGGTTGTTGCGACTGCCAGCACGGTGTCTAAGTTTTCCTAGCACGAAATGCCTTACCCATGAGACTGGTGCTTTATTGGTGACTGGGCACTGCGGACGCCTACATGGAAGCAGTGAGGTCATTTTTTGGGTTCTCATGTTTATGCATAGGTCCCCAGCAACCTCTGTGTAAGTGCCTGGTTAGAAACAATTTTTTGCTGCTAGTCACTTGAAGACATTGAGATTATTGTCCCTGGCCCTGTTTATTTTCACTGGTGGCTCTGACTTCTGCATTGGAAAAGTTTATGAGTTCTTTTGTGTACTCCAGCTCCTTACAAGACAGTTGAGGAGCCTTATGGGAAAAGTAGTCCTGTTGGAATGCGAGCACATGCCTAGAGGCCGACATTCAAGTTGAAAAGTTCACACATTGTGTGTAATTTAGCCCCGGGGGCGCAGATGCCACTAATTTGTTTCCCTGTGTCTGGATAACTGATGTGTTATCGGGGTATTCATCACATTGTGGGAGCTCACATAATTTCCGCAGCAGAAGTCGTGGCATTACGAACAGGTGATTTTGTTATCTGCTCGGGTGAACACTTGGGATCAGAGACTGCCATCATGTGGACAATTCAGTCAAATAGCAGCAATGTTCTATTATTTTTAACATAACTGTGTTTTTATTAAAGGCGATACGTGATGAGACTTTGGCGGTAATGTTTAATCAGTCACCATATTCCCCCTACGGCAATGACATCTGTGAGGCAAAATGCATTTACCTACACATAAACAACGATGGCAAATTGTGTAAACTGTTGATCTGCACTATGCAATTGATGTACGACATATTCGTTTACCGATAACACCGCAGATACTTATTTAAATGCAAGCATGTATTTTACCGTATAGGACACTGCGGTCTCATGTTGTAGAGTATGTTGTTTATGTCTATTTTTGCCTTAAGAGGGAGGGGCTATATATACTATGACAATGATGGCGCCAAACAGATTGATAAAGGCGTGTTTCAAGCCGAAACGTGTCTCTCCTATCTCAGAGGTTGAGGGAGAACCTGTGAGAATAAATATTTACCGTATCTATATATATATACTCACTGATATAAACATAGGTTTCAGGAGCGTTATAGTTAGCTGGACATTTCACTCATACAAAACCATTGAAATTCCTCTGTTATAGTTAGTTGTACTAACTATAACTCGCACGCCCGCAATCCACTGCTGATGATGTCACATATTACATCATTCACGAAATGGTCGGTGACATCACTGATGACATCACTGATGACATCTCAAATTACATCACTGATGACATCATCCACATGACAATCTGATACATCTCATCATACACTAGTATAACCTTTCAACAATCATTATAAAATATGGAGTACCATATTTGAAACCATTAACACACCAATACAAGTTTTTCAAAGGTTTTTTAAATGCTAATTCCTAACTATAACATGTCTGAAACCTATGGTTTTTTCAGTGAATTTCAAAGGTTTTTTTTTTATACTGATTTAATACTTTTTTTAAACTATTTATTTTTAGATATGGTATTTTTTAAATTACATTTTAATTACATTATACATTACATTACAAAATATACTTTCTCAGAATGAATTACTTTACATTAAATACTTTGCAAATAGGCAATAGACTTTGACTTTTCTAACCACAGGACTGGATCCTAGATTAATTCCTGGGACATCTCCTGTAAACAGTTGAGTAAAAGCGTTTTGGTTACAGTAGTGATTTTTAAGGAATATTATTGTATTTTAAAAGTTGAAACTTTTTCACATAGAATCACCAATGTTATCCCATGGGAGGAAATTCATTTAGCAGGTAAGTAGTGTTATCGTTACTTTTTCTTACTCAGTGGTGGATCCTGGATCCAGCACTGGTGCATGTCCTGTAAACAGTTGAAAGAATGCGAATAAGTAATACAGATGATTTTTAAGGAATATATGTAGTTTATGAAAATCAACACTTAGAAACTTTTCTGGTGAAAATCAGACAATGGATTCCTATGGAAGGAAATACAAGTTAATGGTAAGTATGGTTAGATTTACTTTTCAGGGTCAGTGCTGGGCTAAACGATGCAGATGCGGATTTCGTAGTTTGGCTGATTTTAGGTGAATGTTTTAAAGTTCCAAAACTCCACACTTAGAAGATTTTCTAAGTGAATCCAGCCAATGTTAGCCCATGGAAGGAAATTCAAGTTACTGGTAAGTGCAGGTAGAATTACTTTTCAGGATCAGTACTGGGCTCAAAGATACAGCACCGAGGTCTCTCCTGATAACAGGTGAGTAAATAGGAATTCGTACTTTCGGCTGATTTTAGAGGACTATTTGTAAGTTCCAAAACTCAACACTTCGAAGAATTTCCAAGTGAAACCAGTCAATGTTAGCCTATGGAAAGAAATTCAAGTTACTGGTAAGTACGGTTAGAATTACTTTTCAGGATCAGTACTGGGCTCAAAGATGCAGCACTAAGGTCTCTCCTGATAACAGGTGAGTAAATCGGAATTCGTAGTTCGGCTGATTTTACTTCGGTCCAGTAAATATAGAGCCACTTTCCTACACCATCCACTCCCTTTACCACTGTGCAAACAAGCCCTGTGGCGCGTTTTAAGTTGGGGAACTAATTCCCCTTCAATCCTGAGGGTCCCTAGAGTCCAACTAGGCCACTAGGTACATCCAGTAAGCGCCACAGAGCTGTGTAGCAGAGAGATGTAAAAAGAGGCACATCTGGCATCACTTCTCTGCAACGCAGCACAGTGTCGCTTCCTGGAAGCACGTGGTGGGCTACTTGGCCCCCATGGTCCCTCAGGATTGAAGGGGAATTTTTTCCCCAACTTAAAACGTGCCACAGGGCATGTTTGCACACATCACCTCAGGACCCGTCCCCTCCGTTCACCACTGTGTAAACACGCCCTGTGGCCGTTCTAAGTTGAGAGATTAAGTCCCCTTCAATCCTAAGGGTCCCTAAGGTGAAAATAGCCATCTAGGTACCTCCAATAAATGCCACAGTGCTGCATTGCAGAGAGGTGTAATACGGGGCGTGGCCTCTGAACACCTGTCTGCAATGCAGCTCCCTGGTGCATACTGGAGATACCTGTTGGGCTATTTGGCCCTCAGGGACCCTCAGTATTGAAAGAGAATTCCCCAACTTAAAACTCGCCACGTGGCGTGTTTGCACAGTGGAGAAGGAAGTGGATGGTGTAGGAAAGTGGCTCTATATATACTGGACCGAAGTAAAATCAGCCGAACTACGAATTCCGATTTACTCACCTGTTATCAGGAGAGACCTCAGGCGTGGCCTGAGGAGACATGTCTGAAAACAAGCCCTGGGGTGCGTTTTAAGTTAGAGAATTAATTCCTCCTCAATCCTGTGGGTTCCTGGGGGCCAACTAGTCCACCAGGTACCTCCAGTATGCGTCAGGGTGCTGTGATGCAGAAAAGTGTTCAGAGCCCACGCCCCTTCTTACAACACTCTGCAACGCAGCTCCATGGTACTTACTGGAGGTACCTGGTGGGCTAGTTGGCCCCCAGGGACCCTCGGGATTGACAAGGAACTAATTCCCCAATTCAAACCGCGCCACAGGGTGTATTTACACACATGTGAACTCAGGCCCCGCCCCCTCCCTTCACCACTGTGCAAACACACCCCATGGCGCGTTTTAAGTTGGGGGATTAACTCCCCTTGAACACTGATGGTCCTTGGGGTACAACTAGCCCACCAGCTGCCTCCAGTAAGCGCCACAGATTTGCGTTGCAGAGAGGTGTAAAAAGGGGCGTGGCCTCAGAACACCTCTCTGCAACGCAGCCCCCTGGCGCAGCCTGGAGGTTCCTGGTGGGCTAGTTGGCCCCCTGGGACCCCCAATATTCAAGGGGAATTTGTTCCCCCCTCTGCAAACATTTGCAGAGTGATGAAAGGAAGGGGCGTGGCCTCCGGTGCGATGACAGTCTTTTTTAAATTTTATTTTTTTAAAAAGGGGGCTGTGTAGTCCCCCTCTTTTCGAATTTTTTGGCCCTCGGTACCCTGTCCCCCAGTGGAAGGGGGCCGCGTGGCCCTCTTCTTTTGGTACCGTGGAGGGTCCCCAATCCCCCCACGGTCCCAGCCGCTTCCCTGCGTCCTGCCAATTTGCTGCTCACCATGTGGAAAAGCAATCAGCTTTGCTTCATTGAAGCGAGAGCAGATTTCCCTGCTCTCGCTTCAATGAAGCAAAGCAGTTTTCAATGACAGGGTGGGAACTGCGAGGCTCCCGCCCGGTCATTGCAAACAGCAGTGTGGGCCCCCCGGGACATTGCAGGAGCCGGCCCTGAGGGCTGGGGGTGCCCAGGGCCATCAAGGGCTCCAGGAGGGCCCCCCCAGGGACTACTTAGCATTAAAGCGCGGGAGACCGGACTTCAGTTTTTTTTGGAGCAGCAGGATCCACGCACCCTGTGCAAATTTTGCCGATTTTTAAAACAAAACAAAAAATTGGGGGGCCTTGTGGGACCCCCTGAGCAGGACGAGGGGGTCAGAGTGTTTCTACCCTGCCCTCTTTCTGCGTTTTGCACACTTTTTTGAAGGGATTCCTGTGCCTCGGTTCTACCGAGGCACAAGATTGCTGCCAACACTTCCTGATTCGGCGTGTTGACAGCCAATTAGCATGCAGCTCGTGCTCGGCAGGGTGCGCTTATCCTGCGCGGCCAAGATATATATGTGATTTTAATTGTCATTTTCTCAGGAACTACTGAACAGATTTCCACCATTTAAGCAAGAGGCACGACTCTGAACCAAGGTCTGCTCCGGTCATGAAAAGAGGCCCATTGCGGGAATAAGCGGATCCTGACAAGCGCCGATCTGGCGTTTTGGACATCCGGAAGGGAGAGAGGCTGGCGACATGCAGGGCGTTGCCAGCCTTACCACAATGACAGCATTAACCCACTGAGGCTTGAACTTAGTTTTATTCAAGAATGAGTAAGCGCGCCCACTGTGGAGAAATATTGGAGAACTACAACATCCAGGAGGCTGTGCTTCAGCCACACCCACAGAGGTCAGGTGTTGATACTAAATAGTGCACCAGGTAACAGCGCTTCTCATTTCTGCAACAACACGCCACTGAAGAAGGGACTATTTTTTCTCCAGAAACGTGTCTGGCGTTTACATGTACTTTGAGCCGTGGTTTTCATCTGCTTGCCTGCTGCCATTAAATTAGTTGGATGCACTTACCTCCCTGTGGCTTCATTTCAAATGGTTTCCTGCTGCGATGGAGATATATATATATATATATATATATATATATATATATATATATATATATATATATATATATTACTTTCGACTCTCCCAAATCCAAAAGAAAGAGGCAGCACTCGCGGACCAAGGTCATACCAGGGTTTAATTAAAGGGAAAAAGAAAAGCACAGATGCGTTTCGGCGTGAGCCTTCGTCAGTGTGTCATTCGTCCACATCTAACAGTCCATGTTATAAACAAGCAAACAGACCATAGACATTGTCATAGACATAGGACTACACCCCTTGTGCCACTGTGGGCGCCATCTTGGAATGGTGTTCTTCCCAAGGGTCTTTACTGATTTAAACATGAAGTGATCATGGTTAAAATAAAGCCGTGGATCGGCTAGTGTCCTATGATACACATGTACAATGCTAAGATAGTCACATTAGTGCATAGAAAACATAAAGAAGTCACACAGATCCTCAAGCACAAGAAAGCAAGAAACGAAAAGAATTAGTATCTGTCCTATAACAGCCAATGAACCAATATTTCGTCATATTTCATCATGGTTCCTAAGTCATGCTATTTACAGGATACATAACAGAAAAATACTCTTTTCGATTCATGGAACCCGCAAAGGAAAGATATATTTACACTATTTACAAAGGTAAGGTTGGACTGAACCCAAAATTTGACTGTGTTCGAAAATGAAAAATATAATAGGTTGTCAAAATAATACTTCCAGGTCACAGTTTTACGTGAATAACCTAATGCTAAATTGCCAGTTGTAGGCAGGGAAGACAAACCTATAATTCAAAAATTCAAAAATTATACCCTTCATCCAGTTATTAGCGCGTACATATACAAATGAAATACCACCCTGTTCATGTGTAGTGTAGGTATATGTTCGTTGGAGACTGAATGTCTGTGGGTATATTAACACATCCATGGTAGTCCATCCTCATTGCCATCGGGGGACAAAAGTGTATAGGTATCATATTTCACATACTCGTACAGGTCAGATAAACAAGGTATACAGAAATTCATAGGTAAGGTTCATAGATCTCATAATTGGAAAGCTGTCGACAGAACTTGATGGAAAAGGTGCTGCTGATCTACAGAGTCCACGTGTACATTGTCCCATGGAGCATACCTGTTCTAGTTGGAAATTCATTTCAGTGTATATGGCTTCCTATGGGAGTGGACACTCAGCTAATCCTATGTTGTTACTTGCCCAAGTGATATGCTAATTCCTCCCCGCTATTGAGCCCACCAGGTTGTTTAGTGGATAGATCAACTATGTATCTGGACTCTAGTCTGCGGAGTCGCCTCAGCCTATCGCCTCCTCTTACATTCGGTGGGACCATGTCCAATCCGAAGAATCGGAGTAGCTTGCGATCTTTGCTGTGCTCCTCTGCGAAGTGTCGGGCGACCGGATATGAGATGTCAACTTTCTCGATCGCCCGTTGGTGCTCCAGGATTCTCAGCTTGAGCTCCTTGATCGTGCTGCCTATGTAGCGTAAGCCACACGGGCAGACCAAGCAGTATACCACAAACTGGGAACTGCATGTAATGAAGTGCTTGATAGGCACTTTCTTCCCGGTGTCAGGTATATCGAATGATAGCACCCGTTTGCTGCCACTGCAAGCCTTGCAGTGGCCACAAGGAAAGAAGCCTGCCATCCGCTTCAGGGAGTTAGCTTTTTGTGTTGGTTTTTTAACATGGCTCGAGACAAGCATATCACTAAGTGACCTAGCCCTGCTAAATGTGATTAAGGGATAGGCAGGTAGGTCATCTGCAAGAACACTGTCGGTTTTTAAAATGTTCCAATTCTTGGTTAGCATTGCTTTCAGATCCCCTGCTCCTTTTGAATAAGGAGTAATGAGTCTGAATTTACCCTCACTTTTATTAGAATTTCTGTTCCTTCCAACTATAGGAGTTTCAGTAGCCAAGAGTTGCGATCTCTGCACCTTCCTTACTTTTTTAAGGGTCTTAGTAAGTAAGGTAGTGCTGTAACCCCTCATGGAAAATCGTTCTAAACACTCCGAGGCAGCCACCTCGAAATCAGAATCCTTAGAGCAGTTCCTACGGATCCTCAATAGCTCTCCGTAGGGAATGCTGTTCTTGAGTGGGGTGGGATGACTACTGCTGGCAAAGAGTGTAGAATTGCCAGCAGTGTCTTTTCTATGCAAGGTGGTGTGCATTTGGTTGTCTTCAATGTACACTCTCAGATCCAGGTACTCCGCTCTCACTGGACTAACCGAGCCCGAGAAGTGTAGATTGAGGTTGTTGTTATTGAGGATCCTGATGAATTCCTCTGCCGATTCCATCCCTCCATCCCAAACAATGAACAGATCGTCAATATAACGATACCAGCTTTTAACCGGCCCTGTCTCCGTTCCTGCCGTACAGCTCCTGGGTACCTGCTCCTCCCACCAGCCAACGAAGAGGTTCGCATAGCTGGGGGCAAAGCAGGTACCCATCGCTGTCCCAGATGTTTGGATGTACATCTGATCCTCAAAGAGGAAAATGTTATTTGTAAGGCAGAACTCAGTGAATTCCAAAATCATCTCGTTGTGGCATGCATATTTCATTGGACGTTGGCCTAGAGCATGCTTTATGGCTTCCAGACCCTGCCTGTGATCTATACGAGTATAGAGGCTGGTTATGTCCAACACCATGAGCAGGTATCCAGAATTCCATGTCAGTTCCTGGATCTTAGTGAGGAAGTCTTTCGTGTCCCTTATATAGGATTCAAGTTTTATTACTAAGGGAAACAAGATGTTATCCACGAAACGTGACATATTCTCGGTCAAACTCCCAATTGATGATATTATCGGTCGTCCCGGAGGGTTCTCCATGTCTTTGTGAAGTTTCGGGAGATGATAAAAAGTTGGTAACATGGGGGTGTGGTTCCTGAGGAAGAGGTTTTCATCCTTCCCGAGCATACTCTGGTTGTACCATTTTTGTACTAAGGCATCGTATCTCGTTATGCTGGTCTGGTACACTGCATTCGTGCATTCCTTATAATAGTTGTTATCTGCAAGTTGCCTCAGAGCTTCAGCTTGGTATAGTTCTCGACTCATAAGAACCACGTTGCCCCCCTTGTCGGAGGGCTTGATGACAATAGATTCCTCAGTCATCAGCTCCTTCAAGGCTTGGCGTTGATCCTCAGTAATATTGTTAGTTTGGATTGACGGTTTGGATTTTCTGTAGGCGGTCAGGTCTCTTTTCATTGCCTCAGTGAAGACGTCTATTGCGTCCCAAGGTGTTTGAGGCACAAAGGTCGAAGCAGGCTTGAAATTGCTCTCCTCTCTTTCCTGCTCGACCCCTTGGAGAACTGCCCGTTGGGCTGTGAACAGGTTTGCCTGCTCATATTGCAAATCCTGCTCCAATCGTAAGTCCTCTAGTGCCTCGATAGCTGGTAGATCTTTAGCGCTAAGTATATCCATTTCATTAGATTTGGGTCCCTTCTTGCTGCTTCTCAAGTGTGGGCGCATTTTGAAATGTTTGTGTAGCTTCAGCTTTCTTGTGAACCGAAATAAATCGATCCTGGTCTGAGTGTACTCGAGGTCGCTTGAGGGACAAAACGTGAGACCTAGACTCAAAACTTCCAATTCAGCCTCCGTCAATCGTTTGTTGGTCAGATTCACTACAGTTAGGTTGGTTTGGTCGGTATTGGTTGGTGGATTCATAGTTCTTATTTTTTGGCTGTTTGGCGACTCGTCCAGCGGGATGCTCTTGCGCTTCCTCTGCCTGTTTTTCCCGCCGCCTGCCCTCCTCGTCCTCCTCCTCTGTTTGATGAGGTTGTTGCACTGGCATCTGCATCCGTGTTCGTTTCTGCGTCTGGCGGCTTGTTTTTTCCGCCCCTCAGCCACGTGCTCTTGATAACCTCGTATTCCTCCTGAAAAGGGGTCATCTCAGGTAGGGCATCATGCGCACTTTGCCGCGCGCCTTCTGAATCCTGATCATTCTGCCTCCGTTGTTCATCTCCTGACTCGTTCTCTGTCAGGTCCGATTCTGATGTGGCGGGTTCGGTTTCCGGCCTCCTCCCTGCCGACGCTGTCAGTGTTCTCTTCTGGAGGGCTTTACGGGGGGCATCAAACTTTTTTGCGTATGTTAGAACGCGCCCAGTTGCGTAGTCATTGGCATCGGGCTCGTACTTTTCCTGTTTGCGCGTTCTGATTTTTTGCTCGTACTTGGCCAGCCTACTTCGCATCTGGTCTCTGTGTTTGGATATTATTGCTTTGGCCCCAGTGTCCGTTTCTGCATCAAGCTCTTCATTGATAGAGTCAATTTCCTCCAATACTTTCCCCCTATCGCTCCAGGCATACTTGACTAGAATTTTCAATGTGCCTTCGCAATAGGACGCTGTATGGTCAAACCAGTTGGTTAGGAGTTGGGGGTCAGGATGTTCATATGAGGGTACTGTGTGCACTCTCAGCCCCCTAGGTACTCTTTTCTCCTCAATGTAATTTGTGAGGCTCGTCGCCTCCCACCACTTGCGCACTTCGCGCTCATGCAGTCTCTCCAACTTGATGAAAATGTCCTTCAATTTACGTTCCTGTGTGGATTCGGCAGGGACTGTTGTTTTATCCGCCGCCACCTGTACTGTAGCCCCCCTTGCGTTTAAACATGTCCTTTGCTGCAGTCATGCGCTCTGAATCGGAAAACATTCTTCCGTTTTTTTCGACTGCCGGTGGATCTTGACAGCAGAGGGTGTTGCTCGGACAGTTGCTAAGCGACCCCTGGTGCTTGTTTCCCTCGCGCCCGGCTGACCTTAGTACCGCTGACGTTCTGCTGCTTAGTGCTGCTACACGCTAGGCATCATGCGTGATAAGCGGAAAAAAGGCAAATAGCTCACCGGCAAGTTCGTCGTCTCAGGAGCCCCAGAGAAATCCAGCGCTGCCCTGTCACGGCGTCCTCGCCGGTTCCAGCGTTCTCTCACGTTACTTTCCAGCAGCTGCAGCGGTGCCTAGCGTTACTCCTCCTCGGAACTCGCTCGCTTCCCACAGAAAGCTGTGCACTCAGGAACGGGTGCTGCTAGCGGCTCGTGGGGAAACCGCTTCACATTACGCTCGACTCTCCCAAATCCAAAAGAAAGAGGCAGCACTCGCGGACCAAGGTCATACCAGGGTTTAATTAAAGGGAAAAAGAAAAGCACAGACGCGTTTCGGCGTGAGCCTTCGTCAGTGTGTCATTCGTCCACATCTAACAGTCCATGTTATAAACAAGCAAACAGACCATAGACATTGTCATAGACATAGGACTACACCCCTTGTGCCACTGTGGGCGCCATCTTGGAATGGTGTTCTTCCCAAGGGTCTTTACGGATTTAAACATGAAGTGATCATGGTTAAAATAAAGCCGTATATATATATTCCAAAAAATGCTTGTATTTTTATGTATCCGTACATGCCTTTCATTTGCACGTGGTTATCTTGCCAAAATTATGAGTATTTTACCATTTCATGATGGCTGCCATTTCCTGTAGACTTACTGTTAGGACAGTCCCATTTTCATTTCCATCTGCTTTGTATGTGCACTTCTACACGTGAACAAGGCTCTCGCCGAAATGCGTTGTGTGGAATAAACCTGAAACATTGACTACCTTTTTGCCTACTTTCTTCCTGAAAGTGCACTTACATTGATTGTGTTTTTTTGGAATTCGTATACCGGGCACGCTCCGCCGGACTGTGCACCACCCTTCAACGGGTCCCAGTATCCCGTAAGGAGCTTTATTTGCTCAAAATCTATATATATCTATATCTATATCTATACAACACCCAGTGACTGTATGTTTCTGTAAAGTTAAAATATGTCTTACATATTGAAGAATGAGTGGATGTATAATTGTTTCGATGAAGGATTTAGTAGGTGCATGACTGACTGTATGAGAGAATGATTAAATGTGTCTCACTGAGTGCATGGGTTAGTGACTAAACTGTCTTAATTTGTGCATCATTATATATGTTGTTCTGTAAACTGCTGCATGTTTAAATCAGTGGCTATATGAGTAACTATATGGGTTATTGAATGGTTGCCCATGTATTTGTATGGGAGACTGAGTATGTGTGTGGGTGCCTGGGAGGTGTATGATTCTGTGCATAGATGTGTGAGCAGTTGATTCACTAGATGTATGGGTTCAAAAGTGCATGTGGAAACAGCTGTATGGACGGTTGACTGTGTGCATGAGTGTATTGGTGAGTGAATGGATATCTCAGTGCTACATGTCAAAGTAAGTACATATGTAAAACACAGTCCATGTGAGAGTTGACATATATAAATAATTGTGCATAAGAGCCAGTGAATGTGTGAGTGGCTGTATGGATCATTGTGAACTTGTATCAGGGATTGTATAAGAGAGTAAATATGTGTTAGTATATGTTTGAATAAGTAAGGTGTGTATAACTGTATAGTTGTGGAAATGGAGGTGTGAATTATTCTTTGTTTGCATGACTGACTAGGTGTGTGAGTAACTCCATGGATGAGTGACAGTCTGTGAGTGTCTGTTTACACTGATTGTATCTAAGGTTATATTAGAGTCTGAAGATGTTCATCGTATTATCACATGAATGATATCATCAGTGATGTGATCAGTAATGTCAAATGAGATGTTATCAGTGATTTCATCAGTGATGTCATTTGAGATGTCATCAGTGATGTAATCAGTGATGTCATTTGAGATGTCATCAGTGATGTCATTTGAGATGTCATCAGTGATGTCATCAGTGATGTCACTGACCATGTCATGAATGATGTAATATGTGACATCATCAGCAGTGGATTGCGGGTGCGCGATATATAGTTATTGCAACTAACTATATATGCGAATTTCTATGGTTTTGTGCGAGTAAATTAAGGTTTTGTAAATGCTAATCCCTAACTATATATGGTCTATAACCAATGGTTTTTTCAGTGAATTTTCATGGTTTTGTAAATGCAAATTCCTAACTATATATGGTCTATAACCTATGGTTTTTTCAGTGAATTTCATTGGTTTTTTAAAAGCTAATATCTATAGCTGTAAAATATATTCTTTACTACGTGACGTATCATGTAGCCACGTGAGACGCCTCATGACGCGTCGCATAAACGTGACGTATCGTCTCTGCAGCGCAAACAAAACCCGTAACGTAAGCGCGCCAGAGCACGCTTACAGATATATATATATTTTTTTAACCTTAATTAGACAAAATCCACACGTGCACATATCTTGAGGCCTTGCAAAGGCACATCAAACAAACAGTCCCTACAAAGTTTGGTGGAAATCTATTCCTATAAATTTTATTTTACTGTTTCTCTTGGTTTTCCCCTTGTTGCGCTTACCGGAACGCTACCCGGTACGCAAACCGGACGCTCCAAAAACACAAGATGTCGGACTCCCGTTACGCTGCCGGTTAGCTGCCCGGTTGGTGTACCGGGAAGCGCCTCTACCGCGAAAAATCGCAATTTTCTTTTTTTTTCTTTTGCCCCGCGGGACACTTTAATTTCCCCCTCATCAATCCTAGGGGGTCAGGAGGGGTCTACCTTGCCCCCTTTCCTTCATTTCCCCCTTCGTTTTTCACCACCTCTTGTCTCTCGATCCTACCGAGAGACAAGATGGCGGCCGCTCCGGACTGTTTACAATGTTGACAGCCAATCAGCTTCTCCTCAGACTCCCGTTACGCTGCCGGTTAGCTGCCCAGTTAGCTGCCCGGTTCGCGTACCGGGACGCGCCTCTACGGCGAAAAATCGCAATTTATTTATTTTATTTTATTTTGCCCCGCGGGCCATTTTAATATCCCCCTCATCAATCCTAGGGGGTCAGGAGGGGTCTACCTTGCCCTCTTTCCTTCATTTCCCCCTTCGTTTTTCACCACCTCTTGTCTCTCGATCCTACCGAGAGACAAGATGGCGGCCGCTCCAGACTGTTTACAATGTTGAAACCCATTCAGCTTCTCCTCAGACTCCCGTTACACTGCCGGTTAGCTGCCCGGTTCACGTACCGATTTGCTCCTCTACGACAAAAAATCGCAATTGTTTTTTTTTTTTTGGCCCCGCGGGGCACTTTAATATCCCCCTCATCAATCCTAGGGGGTCAGAAGGGGTCTACCTTGCCCCCTTTCCTTCATTCCCCCCTTTGTTTTGGCCTCCTCTTGTCTTTCGATCCTACCGAGAGACAAGATGGCGGCCGCTCCGGACTGTTTAGAATGTTGACAAACACCGGACAGCCAATCAGCTTTGCTTTGCAAAGCTCCGTTACGCGAATAGTACGCGGACTAGTCCGCTATCCAGGACGCTGTCACAGATATATCTGTTTTTTAAAACGTTAATTTCTCAAAATCCACTGGCGCACATATATTGAGACCCAGCAAAGGCACATCGGGCTAACAGTCCCTACAATTTTGCCAAGTTTCGTGTAAATCCATTCAGCCGTTCGAGCTAAAAGTGAGGCCAAACGCCCTATGGAAAAATGAATGGGAGAAACGCGTTTTGGGACCCCCCTTTTTCCTCGGCCCCCCCTTGACGAAACCCCTCCAAATTTTCAGGGGCTGATCAGAAACAAAATGTGCAATTTTCCTGAAAATTTCAGCCGATTCCATCCACAAACGCCAAAGTTATTAGACATAGAATTTTCAAAAGTTCCATAGAGAAAAAATCCTAACTATATATACCTACTGGCGACCGCCAGTAGGTAATACAATGGCTTTGATAGCCCGGTACGCGTCGTACGTGGGTTGTGGTAAAACGAAATAAAACAACGTGCCTGAAGAGCTACTGGGGTCCGAGTCTCCTTCTTCGCAGCTGTCGAGGCTTGGAATTGGCGGGAGTTTTGCTGTGGATATATATATATCATGCGATCAAGGCAGGGATCTGCCAAAACGCATTGTGATGGCGGCTGGTGATGTTTCCAAATAAACTAAATTAGCACCAATCCTGGGTCTACACTCGACTCTTCACTGGCTCGAGTAACTGTGCGAGGTGCGAAGTTCATGGCATATATATATATATATTACCTACTGGCTATCGCCAGTAGGTATATATAGTTAGGATTAATTCCCTATGGGATTTTTGAAAATTCTATGTCTAATAACTTTGGCGTTTGTGGACGGAATCGGCTGAAATTTTCAGGGAAATGGCACATTTTGTTTCTGAGCAGCCCCTGAAAATGTGGTGGGGGTTCGTCAAGGGGGGGCTGAGAAAAAAGGGGGGTCCCAAAACGCGTTTTTTACATTGAGTTTTCCATAGGGCGGTTGGACTCACTTTTAGCTCGAACGGCTGAATGGATTTGCACGAAACTTGGCAAAATTGTAGGGACTGTTAGCCCGATGTGCCTTTGCTAGGTCTCAATATATGTGCTCCAGTAGTTTTTGAGAAATTAACGTTCAAATCAAGATATATATCTGTAACAGCGCTCCGGGCAGCGATCCGGTCCGCTTACTTTTCGCGTTTCGGAACTTTGCGCGCAGAAAGCTGATTGGCTCTCCGGTGTCTGTCAACATTCTAAACAGTCCGGAGCGGCCGCCATCTTATCTCCCGGTAGGATCGAGAGAGAAGAGGTGAAAAACGAAGGGGGAATTTATTGAAAGGGTGCAAGGTATACCCCTCTTGACCCCCTAGGATTGTTGTTGGGGTTATTAAAGGGTCCCGTGGGGAAAATAAAAAAAAAATTATTTTTCACGGTAGAAGCGTTTCCCGGGCCGCGAACTGGGCCGCAAACTGGTAGCGAAACGGGAATTCGCCATTTTGTGCTTCGTTTTAATTGTTTAGAGACAAAAATTATCGCCGCACATCGGCCACAATGCATGAATATCGTTGAAAAGTCAGCGATATTCATGCATTATCCAGCAAATGCTCTTAGCCGTGTTATCCACCTTCCATTGGATAACATGGCTAAAAACTGCTCTGTGCGTGAGCTTTTTTTTTTTTTTTTTTTTTTTTTTGCTGCGTGACGTTTGTTAACGTTCGATTCGATGGAAATGAGGAAGTGTTGACCACCATTTTGTCACTGCGAGTAAATATTTTGTTATAAATGAATCCTTATTGATAAACATTGTCTGCGCCATCTTGCGTTTTGTCCAATGCCACAATTTTGTCGTGCACGGCAGCCATTTTAGATGCCTTGACCAGGGCCACTCTCTGCACGCCGCCGATTCTCAGCATGGCTCCCCACCCTCGCACGCATCTCCCCCACGCAATGGTCACCCCCGCTCTCTCTCTCATGCATGGGCTATATACTTCCCCCATCTGCGCTGCTCTTCTCTGAGAATCACACCCTGTGCCCGCCCGACACCTCCCTTTCACCCTATTCACTACCGCACCCTCTGACACTCCTCTTCCTCTGTGTCCGATTGTCCAGGCCGGACCCAGGCTATCACCTAGCCCTGCGAATGTAGTTTATGGCCCCAGCTGTAGAGTATCCAGACATGCCAACCCTCCCGATTCAGGCGTGAGACTACTGATTTCAGTGCTAGTCTTTCGCTTCCCGATTCCTGCAAGGAAAAACCCGGGGGCACATTACCAACAACTAGCGGTAATTTTTGTCTCTAACTTGTTTAGAGACAAAAATTATCGCCGCACATCGGCGAATTTTATCGCACATAAACCTTGCTATTAGCAAGGTTTATCGCAAATGCGATAAAAAACGGCCGCAATGCATGAATATCGTTGAAAAGTCAGCGATATTCATGCATTATCCAGCAAATGCTCTTAGCCATGTTATCCACTTCCCATTGAACAAGCGCATGGTCTTTTAAAGATTTGTGAAGTACTGGGGGCGGCGGTGTGTGTGTGCCCTCTTTCAGGAGCGGGCGGGGGGGCACTGCCAGCAATTTGCAGGCCAGGCAGTGTTCAACACGTGCATCACCCTTTCTCTGCCTGCTATTGCGCTCCATGCTTCGGAAAGGTAAGAAAAAGAACGTGCATTTGAGTTTGAAATGTCCGATCTTGTAGCAGTACACTTGCAAAGCCCACACATGACAATAACCCGATTCAAGGCCCCATTCACCCGATTTTTTAAAAAAATATAGTACTCCAAGACAGTTACATTTTAAAACTTTATTAACATTTAAATATAACGAACGCAACAAAAACTGTAAATATATTTAACCATTTTTTGAAATTAACCAGAACTATAACGATAACAACAACAATAATATAACTTTAATGCCTAAATTACGCAAACATTTAGCTAATCTGCTAAAGGGGGGAGTCGCAATTTCTTTACAATAATCAATAATGAAAAATCCACATCAATAGGGTTGCCCGTTTTCTCGATGCAGCACTATAGTGCAATATACACAGCACCTGGGGTGTCAAGAGTGAACAGGTCTTTGTTTGTTCCTTAAGATGTTATCTCCGAGAATGCTGATGCATTGGTGTCTGTACACTTCTTTGTCAATTCTGTCAAGATGATAACTGCTTTATAAACAGACGATATCTTTGTTTAGTCATTAGTGTTAAGTGTGTCTGAAACTACAGTGCCCTTCTGTTTTTTTTTCTTCAGGCTCTACAGAGTTTTGTGTGTTGTTCTTTTGAGCGACAATTATTCCAGAGGTTTCAGGTTCACTTGTTTTGTCCTGCAGTGAGTTAACAGCTTTAGAGAGTTCATGTTTATTTGCTATGTCCTGCTGTTCGTCAACTGCTTCAGAGACGTCAGCCTCATTTTTTATGTTTCAGTAGATCCTGGACCTGCCCGGCCACGCCCAAAATGGCGCCGGTGTAAATGGGACTCGTAACTGCTTGTTCTGTACTGGTTGCCTAACCTTGATATCACGAGATACATATGCAGTTTTGAAGCACATGGCGGAGGCTTGTCTGCTGTAGTGGGGCGCCTCTTTATCGTTTCAGTCGCCATTCCGCCCGCTTTTGCTACACTGTGCCTTTTCCGCCATTCAGCTGTTTAGCGCCCGCTCTTACGGCTACAGCGTCTCGCTCACCATGTAGTTGAGTTGCTCCCACTCTTGCGGTGCAGCGATAGGCGGCTGCCACAGGACTCTTAAAATGGCGGCCGGCTCTTCGGATTTGGGCCTGGTCCAGTAAAATGGCCCTGGGACACCTTGGAACTCGGTCGCTTGTCTGCCAGGGCTTGGGTTCCATTCTCGAAAGCGTCCCCTCAGCCTTGAAGATTGTACAAAAGTCTTGGGGGCCCTCGACTCCCGCAGGCTTCCGGTGGGGAGCGGCTGCCATGATTGCTTGCGGAATGGCCACGACGGAGCTACGAGATGGTGGTGCTCTCATGGTGACGCCAGCTTCAGTCTGAAACATCCAGAAACAAGGTGGGGCTTTCATCGTTTGGGGAAAAAAAATGTTTTAATCCAATGAAAAGTGTTATTTTTAGGTCACATGACCTAGTCTTACATAATTAGGAAAAGAAAAGTAAAATGAACCAATGAAAAGTTTTATTAACAAGTCACATGACCTGTTATGCTTACGTTACGCGCTGCGCGGCGCGCTCTGGATCGTTTCCGGGAAGCTGCGCCTTGCGCACCGGAGCACTTCCGGGTGCGCTAACGCGTCGCGTCATATGACGCATTACGCGACAATGCAGGTGCAGAATATAGTCAAAATGTCTCCACCAACCAGCGGTCGGAATACAACCGCTTTCAGCAGTCCAAAAAGTTCGGTCAAATCTTAAGAGCGGGAGCAACTCAACTACATGGTGAGCGAGACGTTGTAGTCGCAAGAGCGAGCGGTAAACAGCTGAATGGCGGAAGAGGCACAGAGTACCAAAAGCGGGCGGAATGGCAACTAAAACGGTAAAGGGGCGCCCTACGACAGCGTGTCTTCAGGTGAAACGGATTGTGGGACAAGGTCCAGAATGAAAGATTCTTCAAAAGGGAAAAAATTCCGCCGGACCCCGGGAGCCGGCCGCCTATGCCGGGGGCGATCTCAGGCCTCACCAGGGCAACACGACTTGGGGAGGGGGCAGGAGCCAAGCGCCCCCTCTCAGTCCGCGCCATCTCACCGCCCCTCGGGGGCCTCCGTCAAGCGGTTTAGGGAGGCACCGTATCACATTGTTTTCCAATGCAGTCAGGTCCACAAATGGACCCCACTTACTTTGAATAGTGAAGCTGCAGCAGGTGCAAATAAGGTTTAAACAGTGTTACAAGAGCTGCTTAGAACTCTGAAGTATGGCACTCTACAACCAGGACTTATGCCATGTATGTAAGGCAGTGATATGGAAGCAAGTCAGGGACAAAAAGCATGAACGAACATTCACGTATGAAAATCTTATTTGGAGAAGGGGTAGAATCCAAACGCCCCCTGCCAGTTCGCGCCACTACACCGTATGTGGAAAATCTGAAGCCATCATTCTACAAACTCTCAACGCTTGTTATCAGTGCATGAGTTTCATGCTCGATCGATTGAGCTAGCCGGATCGGGCAATAAAAAGTATAAAATAGTTATGTAAATAGTTATTTAATAAAATGTTTTACTCTGTTTCTTTGCTGGTGTGTTGTGTATATTTATAATATTTGCATAGGGTTTGCCGTTATTTTGGGCGGTGTGGGTGGCGGAGTCGAGCTGTTTTGCAGCCCTCATGGTGTGGAGCTCAGTTCATTTCACTATTTTCGTATTTCTCATGAAGGGTTATTCCTAATGTTTGTATTTTACCGAGGTCAAAAAGAGATCGAATTAGTGGTCTACTGATTTTGCTCGATTACTTTTATTTTTTTACACGATTTTTCACTATCTGCAAAGACTAAACAGAGTATTGCGACTTTGTGCTTGTTTGTAAATAGAGAATGATCCAAAGAGAACCAATTGTAAAACAGTAAATGCTAGGATAATAATCAATCAAATGGAGAGACAAGCAGGTACGACGGATTACAACAGGGGTAAAGGTCTGAGTTAACTACCGTTCACTATCTGCAAAGAGAGAGTACTACTAAGAGAAAAGAGGGGAGTGGGGGGGGGCAGCGTTCAAAGCACATCAGCGTGCATAAACACGAAAACGTTTTTACCTATCACGTACTTGACATTTGACAGCTTTTGATATTTGCTATTAAAAAACCATTGAAATTCACAGAAAAAACCATAGGTTATACTCCATATATAGTTAGGAATTTGCATTTACAAAACCTTGAAAATTCAATGAAAAAACCATTGGTTGTAGGCCATATATAGTTAGGGATTTGCATTTAGAAAACCTTATTTTACTCGCATAAAACCATTGAAATTCCATATATAGTTATAAGCGCTAACTATATATCGCGCACCCGCAATCCACTGCTGATGATGTCACATATTACATCATTCATGACATGGTCAGTGACATCACTGATGACATCACTGATGACATCTCAAATGACATCACTGATGACATCACTGATGACAACATCCAGTGACTGTATGTTTCTGTAAAGTTAAAATATGTCTTACATATTGAAGAATGAGTGGATGCATAAGTGTCTGGATGAAGGATTTAGTAGGTGCATGACTGACTGTATGAGTGAGTGATTAAATGTGTCTCACTGAGTGCATGGGTTAGTGACTAAACTGTCTTAATTTGTGCATCATTATGTCTGTTGTTCTGTAAACTGTTGCATGTGTTGATAAGTAGCTATATGAGTAACTATATGGGTTATTGATTGGTTGCCCAAGTATTTGTATGGGAGACTGAGTGTGTGTGTGGGTGGCTGGGAGGTGTATGACTCTGTGCATAGATGTGTGAGCAGTTGATTCACTAGATGTATGGTTTCAAAAGTGCATGTGGAAACAGCTGTATGGGCGGTTGACTGTGTGCATGAGTGTATTGGTGAGTGAATGGATATCTCAGTGCTACATGTCAAAGTAAGTACATATGTAAAACACAGTACATGTGAGAGTTGACATATATAAATAACTGTGCATAAGAGCCAGTGAATGTGTGAGTGGCTGTATGGATCATTGTGAACTTGTATCAGGGATTGTATAAGAGAGTAAATATGTGTTAGTATATGTTTGAATAAGTAAAGTTTGTATAACTGTATAGTTGAGGAAATGGAGGTGTGATTGATTCTTTGCATGACTGACTAGGTGTGTGAGTAACTCCATGGATGAGTGACAGTCTGTGAGTGTCTGTTTACACTGATTGTATCTAAGGTTATATTAGAGTCTGAAGAGGTTCATCGTATTATCACATGAATGATATCATCAGTGATGTGATCAGTAATGTCAAATGAGATGTCATCAGTGATGTCATCAGTGATGTCATTTGAGATGTCATCAGTGATGTCATTTGAGATGTCATCAGTGATGTCATCAGTGATGTCACTGACCAAGTCATGAATGATGTAATATGTGACATCATCAGCAGTGGATTGCGGGTGCGCGATATATAGTTAGTGCAACTAACTATATATGGAATTTCAATGGTTTTGTGTGAGTAAAATAAGGTTTTGTAAATGCGAATTCCTAACTATATATGGTCTATAACCTATGGTTTTTTCAGTGAATATATATATATATATATATATATATATTACCTACTGGCGGTCACCGGTAGGTAGTTATAGCTTTCCATAGGAAATCCGCAACATTCTATTTGGAATAAATTTGGCACAGGTTGATAAATCTTCATGAAATTCTCCAAGAAGATAGGGCACTCAGCTCCGCTCCTATCCTGACCCCCCAGCTCCGGGGCTTTTAAATGTTGGGAGGGGGGCCGCTCGGCTCCCCTCCTGTAGCCTTGTGGTGGACCTGGGGACCGCCACCCCCCAGGGCCGGCTCCTGCAGTGTCCTGGGGTGCCCAGCCAGAACACTGCCGTTTGCTCCCGCCCTGTCACTGTAAACTGCATTACTATTTGGAAGAGAGAGTAGGTTAACCTGTTCTCTCTTCCCAATAGGAAAGCAGATTGCTTTTCCTCAGGAGGAGCAGCATGTTAGCTGCTCTCCCTGACGAAAAGCAATGCCGGCCCCCGAAGGATGTGGGGAGCCGGCTGGGACCGTGGGGGCATTGGGGCTCCCCTCACGGTCCCCAACGTTTTATATGAGGATGGGGTCCCAGGGGATAATAAAAATTAGTGCTGGGTCTATGTTTTTTTTACGGTTACATTAGGGTATATGTACCAAGCGCTGCTGTACCATGTATGCTGCGAGGTTTTTAAAACGTCCTGTACGCGTACCTAAGCAAGAATTAAAAAAAATATATATATATCTTTTTCAGATACCTATCAAGCTTATGTGTTTAGATGTTGGTTGGTTCTAACAAGAGCCTTTCTATTTATTGGTACTTATAAGTAAGTACCTATGCAGAGTCTAGAGTTGTTGAGGAGTGTTTTACAGTGTGCTAAACTTTTGACCTCTGTGGTCAGTTGAGCTTTACATGATCTGTTAGTATGGTAACAGCAGAAAGCAAATTGGGGGTAGGGTTTAAATTTGGTCAGTTGGAAAGGGTTCAAATGTTCAACCAATAGAAATGTGTGTTTGCTTTTGAATTAATGTGGGAAGCAATTTGATGGGTTATTTACATGAATATATGTGTAGAATGAGAGGGAAAGTTTGCCATTTTCTGGTTTTGCTAAGAACACTGAAGTAGAGAGATTTTGTATAAGAATATCTTCTGTGTGACTGGCATTCTTTTTAATCTACAAATCAATTTGAAAGGTGAGTTATTAACTTTTAAGGGGATGTATGTGGTGCTTTTTTTATAGTAAGAGTAATGTGTTTATCCATCTAAAGTGCAAGGAGTAGTTTAGTTGCGTAGAATCACATTCTGAGTTTGTCTGCATTTGGATAACCATTGTGATAAAAGCATTTAGTAAGTTAATGTGTTTGGTGAGTCATCTTTGTGCAGTACTAAAAAATGTAGAATGTGTGCAGTTACTTTTTCAGTCCTAGAGTAGTTAATAGTGTTGCTTGTTTAGAATTAGGCTTGTGTTTCAAATCTACAATTCTTCAGGCAGTATACATACACTACTGCAAACTCTCTGTGGCATATTTAAAAGCCTCTTGCTGCTCTTTGTGCTGCCATTGTGTCACTTTTTTGATGTTATGTTGGTGCCAATAATGCAGATTGCTTATGTATTTGCAAAATGAGTCAGGATTGTATAGTAAAATGCAGCAGTAATATATATAGAATGTGTTTAGTCACCTTACCGTTTCTAGACTAGCAAATTTTCTTTGGTAAAATGCAAGGTCTAATATTTTCTATCTACAGTCTGAGTGCTTTTAGGAATTTTTCTGAGAGAAGTTTTTTTGTACATTTTGTGTTTGCAGACATATAAGTGCTAAAACAAAAACCTATCCTTTTATCAAGTTTTGAGCGAATTTGAAACTAGTTATTGCTTTTGTATTTGCAAAATGACTCATGGTTGTACAGTAACATTCAGTATTTATATTTCTGGAATGTGTGTAGTCATATTAGCCTTTCAAGAGTAATTAATAGTGTTGCTTGTCTTGAATCAGACATGTTTCAAATCTATAATATACCAGTCAGTATACATACACTGCAGCATACACTCTGGGGCAGATTTACAAGCCCCTTGTGCCTCTTTGTTGTTCTATTGTGTCACTTTTTTGACTTAATGTTGGTGCCGATAATGCAGCAGATTGCTTGTGTATCTGCAAAATGAGTCAGGATTCTATAGTAAAATGCAGCAGTCATATATATAGCATGTGTTTAGTCGCCTAACCGTTTCTAGACTAGTAAATGTGTTTTTGTAAAATACAAAGTTTAATATTTTTTGTCTAGAATCACATTGTGAGTCTGTGTGCATTTAGCAATCATTCTGAGAGAAGCATTTTTGCACTATGCAAGTAGTAGTGTAACCAAATTCACACTTGTGTTTCAGGCCTACATTTCCCAAGTCAGTATTTATGCGGTCCATTTATAAGAAATACTGTCATTTGTCTAAAATCACAGTGTGAGTCAGTGTCCATTTGAGAAACTTGAGAGAGAATGATTTGGTTGGTTGATGTGTTTGCAGATATATAAGTACATGTACTGTTGCAGTGAGCCAGTCTTTAGGGCATGCAGTGCTTGAAACTTTTATGCACTATGCAAGTAGTAGTGTAACCATCTTCACATTTGTGTTTCAGGCCTATATTACCCCAGTCAGTAACTATACACTCCATTTATAGGAAATACTGTTATTTGTCTAGAATCACACTATGAATCAGTGTCTATTTGGCAAATTTGAGAGAGAATGATTTGGTTGGTTGTTGTGTTTGCAGACATATAAGTACATGTACTGTTGCAGTGAGCCAGGCTTTAGGGCAGGCAGTGCTTGAAACTGTTATATACTATGCAAGTAGTAGTGTAATCACCATCACACTTGTGTTTCGGGCCTACATTTCCCCAGTCAGTATCTATATACTCCATTTATAGGAAATACTGGTATTTGTCTAGAATCACACTGTGAGTCAGTTTTGTTGACCCATTCAGCAGTTTGTTCTAATCCATTCACTGTACTAAAACTCAAGCACTTATAAATTCAGTCAAGCACTGTCCTTTCAGAACTGTAATCATTCATTCAGTACCCAACTACGCATGCAGCGAAGTAGGCCTCAGGACATGGAGTGTTTCAAACCCTTATGCAGTATGCATGTAGTCTTGTATCTACCTGTACACTTGTCTTATATACCTTCAATTCCCCAGTCTCTATCCTTACACTTCCAGCAAGCAGTCTGTCACTGCTGTTGCACTGTTGTAGTGACTAATTCAGCAGTTTGTTCTAATCCATTCAACGCACTAAAACTCAAGCCCTTATAAACTCAGTCAGGCACTGTTCTTACAGACTGTAATCATTTAGTCATTACCCAAGTACTCATGCAGCGAAGTTGGCCTTAGGGCATGAACTGCTTCAAACCGCTATGCACTATGCTTGTAGTATTCTATCTACCTGCACACTTGTCTATTATACCTTCAGTGCCCTAGTCTGTATCCTTACACTTCCATCTAGCAGTCTGTCACAGTTGTTGCACTGTTGTAGTGACCCATTCAGAAGTTTTCTCTAATCCATTCACTGCACTAAAACTCAAGCACTTAAAAAAACAGTCAGGCACTGTCCTTGCAGAACTGTAATCATTCAGTCAGAACCCAAGTACTCATGCAGCGAAGTAGGCATTAGGGCATGAACTGCTTCAAAGCGCTATGCACTATGCTTGTAGTCTTCTATATACCTGCACACTTGTCTGTTATACTTTCACTTTCCTATGTTGTATCGTTAGACTTCCACCAAGCAGTCTGTCACTGTTGGTGCACTGTTGTAGTGACCCATTCAGCAGTTTGTTCCAATACATTCACTGCACTAAAATTCAAGCACTTATAAATTCAGTCAGGCGCTGTCCTTGCAGAACTGTAATTATTGAGTCAGTACCCAAGTACTCAGGCAGCGAAGTAGGCCTTAGGGCATGAACTGCTTCAAAGCGCTATGCAGTATGCTGGTAGTCTTCTATCTACCTGCACACTTGTCTTTTATACCTTCAATTTCCCAGTCTGTGTCCTTACACTTCCACCAAGCAGTCTGTCACTGCTGTTGCACTATTGTAGTGACCCATTCAGCAGTTTATTGTAATCCATTCACTGCACTAAAATTCAAGCACTTATAAATTCAGTCAGGCACTGTCCTTGCAGAACTGAAATCATTCAGTCAGTGCCCAAGTGCTCATGTAGCGAAGTAGGCCTTAGACCATGAACTGCTTCAAACCGCTATGCACTATGCTTGTAGTCTTCTATCTACCTGCACACTTTTCTTTTATAATTTGAATTCCCTAGTCTGTATCCTTCCACTTCCACTGCTGTTGCACTGTTGCAGTGACCCATTCAGCAGTTTGTTCTAATCCATTCACTGCACTAAAACGCAATCACTTATAAATTTAGTCAGGCACTGTCCTTGCAGAACTGTAATCATTCAATGAGTACCTAAGTAGTCATGCAGCGAAGTAGGCCTTAGGGCATAAACTGTCTCAAACCGCTATGCACTATGATTGTAGTGTTTTATCTACCTGCACACTTGTCTTTTACACCTCCAATTCCCTAGTCTGTATCCTTACACTTCCACCAAGCAGTCTGTCACTGCTGTTGAACTGTTACAGTGACCCATTCAGAAGTTTGTTCTAATCCATTCACTGCACTAAAACTCAAGCACTTATAAATTCCGTCAGGCACTGTCCTTGCAGAACTGTAATCATTCAATGAGTACCCAAGTATTCATGAAGCGAAGTAGGCCTTAGAGCATGAACTGCTTCAAAGCACTATGCAATATGCTTGTAGTCTTCTATCTACCTGCACTCTTGTCTTTTATACCTTCAATTCCCTAGTCTGTATCCTTCCACTTCCACCAAGCACTCTGTCAGTGCTGTTGCACTGTTGTAGTGACCCATTCAGCAGTTTGTTCTAATCCATTCACTGTACTAAAACTCAAGCACTTATAAATTCAGTCAAGCACTGTCCTTACAAGACTGCAATCATTCATTCAGTACCCAAGTACGCATGCAGCGAAGTAGGCCTTAGGACATGGAGTGTTTCAAACCCTTATGCAGTATGCATAGAGTCTTGTATCTACCTGCACACTTGTCTTATATACCTTCAATTCCCCAGTCTCTATCCTTACACTTCCAGCAAGCAGTCTGTCACTGCTGTTGCACTGTTGTAGTGACTAATTCAGCAGTTTGTTCTAATCCACTGGTTCCCAAACTTTTGACTCCTGAGGACCCCCACTTAATCACTGCTGGAAGCCGGGGACCCCCAAGAAATTTGTACAATTTCAATTTCAAAAAATTAAAACAGTAATTCGCAAAAAATACACAAACAAGTACACACCAAACAAATACGTGCATTAATAAAGCTTTTATTATTTTATATTGAAAAATATGCAAAAATCAAAACATTTTAATGGGAAGGATGGTGCTGCATCTCGGCTACTAACTTTTCAATGTTTGGTTTTATTTCAGATAGTTGAATCCTTAAGTCAGATTCAACATTTTGCAAGCGATTTCTGCACTTATTTTTAAGATACATAAGATTTGAGAAAGCCTTCTCACATAAATATGTGGTGGGGAAAGGAAGTAAAACCTTAAGTGCCTTGTACGATAATTCAGGGTAATCTGTTCGTACATGCAGCCAAAAATTTGTCAGACTCAGAGCCTTTTCCTTGAATTGCAGTTTAAGTGCACTATCTGTAGAGATTTCAACCAAACCGTTTTCTTCAGATGCGGTCAGCCTCATTAAATTGTCAATATCTACATTAAAAGGATCCTTAATCCAGTTTTTGCTTTCATCTGGAAGTGGAAAGTACTGACGAAAACGACACTGCATATCTTGGATATGCTGGATAAACATTTCTAAGACTTTGTTCGATAATTCATCATCAGCAGATTCCAAGAATGTCTTCAGGTTCTGAAAAGAATCAACATTTCTTTGTGATAAGCGACGAGTCCATAAGTCTAATTTTTTTTATCATTGCCTCAATCTTGTCTTCGACATTAAAAATTGTGATACCTACTCCTTGCATACTCACATTGAGTGCATTTAAATGGGTGAAGATGTCTGCCATATATGTCAGCATAGCTAGCCAAGTATAGTCATGTAAGCGCTCATGAAGTGGAAATGGAGATTCCAGTTCAGTGAAGAAAACTCTGATTTCATCTCTTAATTCAAAAATCTGAGACAAAACTCTACCACGAGACAGCCATCGGACAACTGTATGCAGTAAAAGCTGATGATGATCACTATCCATGGACTGACAAAGCTGTTCAAAAAGCCTTGAATTTAGTTACCTAGCTTTGATAAAATGCACAATTTTGACTGACTCATTCAAGACCTTTTTTAATCCTCTGATATCTTCTTAGTGGCTAATGATTCTCAATGAATGAAACAATGATGCCATACAACTGAAGGGTTAATTTCCCTTATTCGTGCTACAAGTCCAGTTAGTCTCCCAGACATGGCACGTGCCCCATCTGTGCTGATTAAGTATGGGCGAATTTTGCGAATCTTGCGTTCGCAAATTTTGCGGATTTGCGAACTCGCAATCCGCAAAATCCGCGAATTCCCACGAATTTGCGGATTTTTTTTTTGTGTTCGCAACTGTTTCTGCCAGTTCGCGAGGATTTGGTATAGTTTGCAATTGCGAACTTACTTATCGGCTCGCAACGGTCGCGACTATGTTGTTTCTACGTCTGGTTCATCATCACAGCCTCCCAGCACCCTCTGTTTCACCACTGCCACCCTCTCTTTGACCCATGCCACCCTCTGTTACATCAATTCCACCCTCTGTTACATCATCACTGTAGAAGATGGGGGGGAAAAGCAAGCACACCTGCCCTGCTTCAACTGACATGAATTAATTTGGGGTTAGTTTATTAACAACACCTGCCCTGCCCCAACTGACAATAATGAATTAGGGGCTAATTAATGTGTCACTGAATTTGAAGTTCCAGCCTGGCACCTGCTTGTCTGCTCCCTTAGCTGTAAATCAGGAGTCAGGACCTTTGTGGCATACAGTTAAGGTCATAGCAGGGTCACACAATTGTTGCAAGCAGGCAACCGAATTCTGGAGGGCCCCCTCAGGAAGCACAACAGGGAATCGTTACAAATCATGAGATTGACCTTTTGCACCTGCTCATTTGTTTTGCTTTTCAAAAAATCGTTCTTCGGTAATTTCGCGCTATTTGCGAGGCTCGGCGTCGTGCGAAACCGACCGCGGAAGCCGCCAATTCGTGCGAATGAGCTTTATATTTTTTTTGCACCGTGTTATTTCGCGAGTTTTTTTGCAGTATTCGCGAACCGCTTGCAGCGCAACACGCGAATTTACCCCAAGGTGGAGTACGGGCGCGGCCATTTTATTTGCGTGACGTATTTCCGTTTCCGCCCGCTACGTATAATCTCGCGAGGTAAGTTCGCACGAGATCGCGAGGAAAATTGCGTGCGAACTTACTTTCGCGCTCGTGAACGGGCGGCCATCTTGTTTTTCATTCATTTCCTGTGTCTGGGCATGGTGTTTATCCTCTTGCTATCTTTGCCATCCTTTGCTTGTTTTCAGTTTTTTTCAAACGATTTTGCTTCTTATCTATCCCTCTCTTTTCCTAGCTGTATATTTTTGTCTTTTCTGCTATTTTTGTTTACTTTTAAACTACTTTTTAAACTCTTTTCTTTTCTTCTTCCCTATCCTATTCCTTCTTAATTTTCTACTTCCTACCTTACCTGCCCAGACCATGGTGAAGCCAGGCGCCGTGAAGCTGCCCAGGCACTTGAGGGACGCAGTGGCGGCGAGGAGGAGGAGTCCTGGACCCCGTGCCAGGACAGCATGCGGGCGATTGAGGGGGGAGCAGGTGACCCGACGGGAGATCTTCAGCCAGGAGGAAGTGGGCGCGCTGGTCTACTTCGTCCAGCGCCGCCTGCCCTGGACCATCGCGGGAGGCGGCAGGATCGCGGCCGGCTACAACATCCGGGAGCGCCGGAAGCGGTGGGAGAAGGTGTGCTGGGCCATGTCCCAACTCTCCGGGGTCCAGCGCACCTACAGCCAGGTCACCCACCGCTGGACGGACGTCCTGGACAGGGAGCGCGACCTGCTGGACCAGCTCGGCTTGGAGATCCCCGGGCTTGGTGAGTAGTAGTAGCTATTTCATCACTCACTACTATGTTTTATCCCGCTCTGTGTTGTTGTATTGCAAATATTTGTTTTTTACATGGAGCAAGCCAATAATGCTGCTGACGATTACATTGTAGTTAAATTATATTTCAAAATCTTCTGTGCATTTCAGGTGCACTGCTCTCCTTCTCAGTGGCGTTGCTACTATGCTTATTTGTTTTCTATTTTGTGGTCTCATTGGCCTGAGTAACAATTATGTATGAGTGTACTTTACAGAACTGCGTAATGCTAGACACTAGGGGGCAGATTACATTTACAAGCCCCTTGCGCCACGTTTACGTTGCCTTGCGTGACGCAACAGCGGCGTAAACGTGGCGCATCCCTGCGAGTCATTTACAGCGTGACACATCTAGGGAGATGCGTCACGTTATAAAGCCATGGGCCTGCGCCACAATGGGTGCGTTCCTAGTATTCAGGGTGGGCGGTCCTGCGGCTGTGCGCCTCGAAAAAGTGCCTGCGTGAAATCTACAAGATTTAACGCAGGCACTTCTGCGACGCTGCTACGTCAATTCAATTCCTTATGCCTGCTTGAAGCAGGCGTAAGGACTGACACATCATGTTAAGTATTGGGTGGCCCTGAGCATTACTGGAGTTGCATTGCGTTGGCGACGTGACTCCAACGATGCGCCGCTCTTACATGACGAGATGCGTCACGCAAGTGCCTACCCTTGTGCCAGGGCGCGCCGCATTGTAAATGAGGCGCATCTGCCGTGTCGCAAGGGTAGTTTTGCGTGACGCATTTGATCTGGCGCATCTCTGGAGATGCGCCAGAACGCGTAAGTAAATATGCCCCTAAGGGGCAGAATTGCAATTACCGTCGCATCCCTGCAAAGTAGCAGGGATGCGCCAGTAATTGTGCGGCCCGCTACCACCACCAAACATGGTGCGCCGTATTTGCAATGCGGCGCACCATGGGCCCAAAACGTCACCGAAGCTTTACTGCTGGAGTTGCGTTGCAACAATGGCGCAGCTCCAGCAATGCTCTGGGGTACCCTATCTCCCCAATGCTGGGTCAAGCTGTACGTCTGCTTCAAGCAGGTGCAGGGTTTGTGTGACGCATCATTGTCCTAAAGGTGACTGATTGAAATTTTGTAGATTTCCCTCAGCCACTTTTAGGATGTGTTCCAGCGCAGGAATGCCCTCCCTTGCGCCGGAACGCCCCCTGATGGCGCAGGGCTTTATAACGGGATGCATCTCCCAAATGTGTCACGTTGTTATAATATTATACACCGCACCATGGCGCCTCTTTTGTTTAGCTGCTGCATCACAAAAGTCACGCAAGAACGGAGCAAAAGAGCCGCAAGGGGCTTAAATCTGCCCCTTCCTTTGTACCCCTGACAATAAGAAAAATAGTGGCGGTAGATTGATAGTTTGACTATTTAAATGACTGGTTATGTAGCAGGCAACTGTTAGTGTTGTCACTGATCTGACTTAAATCACAATGGAGTTTGTCTGTCACTTTGCTTCTTGCCTGCGGACTGTTGCCTGCCAGTCCTAGGTGAACCTTTCAGTACTTTGTTTAGTGAGTTACGTGACTTTAGAAGTCGCAGGTCCCCAAATCAATGAAAACTAACCCTAATCAATGTAATTTCGCGGAAATATTTTGTTATTGTTGTTTTGAAATGTTTGATTTGGTTGACATTGACAAGCAACAATCATCCATGTTTTCTGTTCTTTCTTTCATGTTGTACGTCAGCTCCCCCCAGGGGCGAGGGGAGGACACAGGAGCAGCAGGCGGCGGATGCTGTTGAACAGGGCCAGGATCGGGCAGGCGAGGGCTCCTTTGCTGGCCCCAGTAAGTTTTCATTTTAGACTAGTACCTATTTTTCCTAGCGTTCCTCATTTGATTTTTTCAAAATCGTCTTTGATCTTCTTGTAGACTGTATCTAAATTCTTATCCTGCCTCTACTATGACTCCCTGTGGTATTACTAGATTATTCTTATTAGTCTGTCTGTGTAGCTAACTAAGATTGCACGGTTGGCGAAACTCCCATTCTAGTCAGCAATAGCTCTATCAACTTAGTGCAGTCCTCTGGGATTGTCCATAATGTCTTTTGAAGTGTTCTATCTGGACTCATGCTTGCAAAAATTGCAAAACCTTTCGCTCAGTCACTCTAGTCTGGACAAAAAAACACAGAGTCTATTTAAGTTTAAAAGCTTTATTAAAAGTAAACACATTTATTAAAATGAAGTCATAATAAAACTAAACGTTTAACTGATAATGGAAAAGTGGTTAGTGCTGACGATTATTTGAAGACATTTCTTGTGGTCGAGCCGAGCTCTCACCTGATTTCAACTTGATCTTGTTGTTAGAAGTCCATCTTCTGTCTGTGTGGAGAAAAATGGTGCGTGTTAAAAAACCAGCCTTCATCAGTTGTGCCAAAAAGTGCAGCAAGACAACCTTCCCTAGAAAAAGGGACATTTTTTTTAACTTTAAAGTAGACAGTCACAAATTACATTGTTTTCACATGTCTTCATTCCTAGACCAAATACTAGTGAGTGCTTTATTCTAACATTCTTAAATGTACTTTGTAGGTGGAACATCTGGTGGCGGGGCCAGCGTGGAGGTGGTGGTGCTCGACACGGAGGCGGAGGGCAATTCTTCAGGGGAGGAAGCGGCGGCTGTGAGAGTTGAGACGGTGGTGGTGGCGGCCAGAGGTAAGCTCTTATATATTCCTTACTTATTGAGATTGAAGACGTGGCTGGGAAGGCAAGAATATGAGATGCATGGCTGGGTGAATGATGAAGCAATGATGGGTGGAAGGACAACAGCCTGGGTGGGTGACACAGAAACTGTATGTGTCCATATACCTAGATCATGCTACTATCTGACTCTTAGATAGCATATGTGTATCTAGAGCAGGGGTACTCATAGTACGGCCCGCGGGCCGGTGGTGGCCCGGCAAGCCTTCCTTGGCGGTGCGCAGACCTTGCAGACAATCACTGCTCCCCCGGCCCCCACAGAGCAGAGGCTTTGTTGTATTTCACCTGTTAGCGCCCCTGCATCTCCACTCTGTCAATCACTGCTCCCCCGGCCCCCACAGAGCAGAGTGGAGATGCAGGGCCACAAAGAGGTGAAATAGAACAAAGCCTCTGCTCTGTGGGGCCGGGCAAGCAGTGATTGTCAGGGTGGAGATGCAGGGGCGCTACAACAAACAAAGCCTCAATAATATGTTAATGGTCTTTTAAAGACCTGTTAAGTACTTTGGTGTGGTTGTCTGTGTGTGCGCGTTGAGGAAGCGGTCTCAGCCCGGGCTGAAGGCTGACACAGACAGACACACACACAGTGAGATGACAGAGGGGGAGGGAGAGGGAGGGCAGGAGGGAGAGAGAGATGGAGAGGGAGGGCAGGTGGGAGAGCAGGAGGGAGAGAGATGTATGTAAATGCTGGGTCTGGTGGCTCAGTGGATGAAGGCATCTGCTGCAGGGACCTGTGTGCAACCTCATGGTCACAAGTTTTCGTGTTGCTTTAGCCCCGCCCCCTCTGACTCCGCCCCCACCAGTGTGGCCCTCGGCCACAAACTACACTGTAAATTTAGCCCCTGAGAGAAAGTTTGTGAGTACCCATGATCTAGAGAGAGTAGACGGTCAGTGGATGAACTAAGTCTAACTTTGAAGAGCATGTAACACTGCACCCGCACGTCCGTTCCAGTGTAGGAAAGGCAAGGAAAAGAAGTTTTAATTTTGTCCAAATACAACCATCAATAGTAGCAGTAGTTTGTATTGCAAGCACAGCATAGATCTGGTTATTACGGTGGCCAATCCCTACCTCTCTTAATAAGTTTAGTAGTACTCAGTCATTCATGTGTGGATGTATCACTGGTCACTCAATAAAAAGCAAAGCACCTAAAGTCATCCCATATATTAGCAAAAACATCCCATGTGAAGTGATAGATAATCAGATTATTTATCTTCTTCAATTTTCCATTTCTAGTACTCCTTTGCACTGTAGGGTGAAAGTTAAATTAATTAAGCAGTAGCCCTTGTAACAGAGTATTCTCAGTGCCACCCGTAATAGAAAAGTAAGAGCTTCACCACCTGCATGTACTGGACGGGTACAGTTACGCAACGCAAGTCTAGGTCACTCATCATGGCGTGCGTCTCTTTTTCTCGGGTGCAAGTTCACTGCGCTGGCATTATGCCGGCTTGCAAAAGATAACGTACCAATTTTCCTAAACAAGAGACAAGAAGAAGAATAAGACTGGTGTACTTTCATAGTCGACTCCAATGGAAGTCCATAGTGCTCGTAGAATTTGTTCCTTAAACTCCCACTAATGTTAGAGCAAGGATGAAGAAGTGGGAGGTTAGATAGATACTGGCCTCAATAGTTATGTAATGCGCTTGCAAGTTGCTAGTTGTACTGCAACACAAATTTCTGCTGAATGATTGAGTTAATCTTAAAGAGCATTGGTTACAGACTATGTCTTTCTTTCTTCATATAGATGCTCCTTCCAAACCAACAAGGAGGAAGGAGCTGGCGAGAGCTGCCCGGCAACGGAGGATCGATGCCACTGTTGCGGAATATTGGAGGCTGGTGGCCCTGGAGGACGAAGAAAGTGTGCAGTCGACCACAACAACAACGTCGTCTGCATCGGCCTCCGTGCCCCCACGGGCTGCCACCCAGCACAGTGCTCCACCCAGACTGAGCCGGGCTGCCAAAGCCAAATGCCACCGCCGAGCAGCAAGGACAACAGCTGCCTCTCACAGCCATTGCACCTGCAGGGCAGTGAAGGCACGCCTGCGCCGCAGTACCCTGATGGTGTCCCGCCTTCAGCAGGAGCTCCACCACTTTACAAACGTGTTGGAGGGGCTCCGCGTAGAGCACGCCTTGCTCCACCAGGAGCATGAAGCCCTGGCCCAAAAAGTAAACAGCATCCACCCATAGTGTCCCTTGCCCCTTTTTTAGAGACTTTTGGGGGTGGGAATTGGGAGTTGGGTTTTTGGGGACTTTTGAAGGACAATCGTTGGGGTTAGGGAGGGTCTTGCAGGAGATTATTTTGTTAGGGATATAAATATACTTTTTCAAACTTTATCTGAGCATACCTGTTTTTTACTGCTTGCCTGGTGGGTGGGGGTTTAACAGTGACTTTGTTTTCCTGAAAGTTTAGTTCCATTTTCTTCCTTTAAGTGTAAATGCCCAAATGTTTTCAACACTAAGTGCCTCTCACAGAGTAAGTGAAGTGAATTCAAGAGTCCTAGGACTTTAGTAGTACTACCGTCAGTCTCTCGTCTCTCCTAATACTCCATTATACTCCCAAACCACCAAACGCTTATCTTACCTGTAATTTGTGTTTGAAAGTAGGGCTAGACCCAGGGCTGGCTCCACGGGAAACAGCGAATAAGGTTGGTAATCCTGGGCGGATAAAATTTCCTCATAGCGGTGGTACTAGTGGTGTGACACAGTGGCAGTTGCATGCCTATGAAAAAAAATAAAATTAAATCTGGTTTGTCCTCCTGAGCAATCCAACGGTACAATAGAGAATATAGCAGGTGCCAGAAGTACACTAGAACAGTGCCACATTGTAGCCTAACAAATGGTAAAGTATAACTACTAATTCGGTTGAAGTTCTTTGACATTAGCCATGGGTCTTTGTCAAGCAGAGTAAGAATATATCCTCGGATTTCTTCACCAGCCTGTTGCTATCACCTTATCCTCCCCAGCAAGTGTGTGGATTTATTGCTGTAATTTAGTCACACATCAATCAAAACCACACAGCCCGGGGGAAGAGGGTTAGGGTTTGAAAAATGGATGGGTACGGGGGTTTTTGGGAAAGGTTTTGGGAGACAAGAAAAAATAGCAAAGCATGGACAAACAATTGTGAACATAAACAAATCTTTGGGTACAAACCTATCCATCAATCTTTGAAAGTGCATGCACTACTGCATGCATGTCAGTGAAAAGTAAGTAGTACTTTCGACAACTGTGGAAGAAAGAATGTGACAGTACAGGGCGTGTGTGGAATTATTGATAACTATATTCAACATAAGGTCTCTGTTGCCAGATACCTGAGAGCCTTGCTGGTCACTATAAATCCATTCACAACACTCAATGGGGTTGGTCTGGAAGGTATAGTAGATAGAAAAGGAGAAAATGCTCTTTTTCTAGGTGTCCCCTCACTCACCAGGGTTGCCCCTTGGCGACATGCTTCATCATTGGGGCCATCCCAGTCCTCTACGGGCTGGGGCGTGCTGCGACTTGCGAATTACGTAGGAGCACTTACAAATGACTATGTGTGGTGCAGATGTGATTGTGGAGTGGACTAAGTGATGTGTTAAGGGATCAATTTAGAAGCAGAGAGAGATCCAAGAAATGCAGTCACAGTCTTAGAAAAACACAATGGATACTGTATCTGTATGCTGTTGTAGTTGTCCTGTTGAAAGTGGTAAGTAAGTTGCATGCAGAAAAAAATTCCTCTCATTAGCGGCACTCCTCCATTGCAGCTGACGCTTCGTCCATCGATGTTGGTCACCAGAAGACACCCTGTAAAAATAGCACAGCATGGACAAACAATTGTGAACATAAACAAATCTTTGGGTACAAACCTATCCATCAATCTTTGAAAGTGCATGCACTATTGCATGCATGTCAGTGAAAAGTAAGTAGTACTTTCGACAACTGTGGAAGAAAGAAAGCGACAGTACAGGGCGTGTGTGGAATTATTGATAACTATATTCAACATAAGGTCTCTGTTGCCAGATACCTGAGAGCCTTGCTGGTCACTATAAATCCATTCACAACACTCAATGGGGTTGGTCTGGAAGGTATAGTAGATAGAAAAGGAGAAATTGCTCTTTTTCTAGGTGTCCCCTCACTCACCAGGGTTGCCCCTTGGTGACATGCTTCATCATTGGGGCCATCCCAGTCCTCTACGGGCTGGGGCGTGCTGCGACTTGCGAATTACGTAGGAGCACTTACAAATGACTATGTCTGGTGCAGATGTGATTGTGGAGTGGACTAAGTCATGTGTTAAGGGATCAATTTAGAAGCAGAGAGAGATCCAAGAAATGCAGTCACAGTCTTAGAAAACCACAAAGGATACTGTATCTGTATGTTGTTGTAGTTGTCCTGTTGAATTTGGTAAGTAAGTTGCATGCAGAAAAAAATTCCTCTCATTAGCGGCACTCCTCCATTGCAGCTGACGCTTCGTCCATCAATGTTGGTGACCAGAAGACACCCTGTCCACTGCCTGCCTGATGCTGAATTGTGGCTTGCTAATGTGAAGCCTGACTCCATCCTTTTTTCCCCATTGCACAGACTGAAACCCGGCCTGTAATTATTCAACGAAAAACAGGAGGTGATATGATATTACAACACCACTGATAAATAAATATAAGGTATGTAGGCTGTGGAGTGCAAAAAGTCACACTTTGATTTTCCTAGTAGACAGTACAATATTTTTGAAAGTGCGTACTCTGTCTGAGTCACCTTTTGAAGGATAAATAAGTATGGGCAAATTAATGTAGCGGATCTTTCCCCTCAAGCTAGGTGTACTGTAAACTGTGTTTTAGAACAAAATTAGATCTTCCCAGCAGTGCTCCCACCCAGACCCTTACTAAAGCCAGTCGCAAAAATGTAGAAGACCCCCCAATCAAATCTCAAAAAACGAGGCCTAGCAGAAAACTGGTGACAAAACGTACTTTGAAAGTAAAAGTAGGCCCAAGTACCCCCTTACCCACCGTGGATTGCATTCAAACCACTTGCAAGCAACCAACCAAAAGTATCCATAGCCAGCATCGCTCCAAGACTCGAAAACCCCCCCACCCAAACACATGCAATAGAAATACTGCTAACCCTAACGAACCCTAAGTTAAGAATAGTGGCAAAGGCTTTCTTTAACTATGCCAAATCCCCCCTTTCCCACCATGGATTTTCTTCAAATGACTTGCAACCAAAATTACACATTCTCACGAGTGCTCTAAGACCCCAGAACTCAGTTGCAAAAATCTAGAACACCCCGAAACACATGCAATCCTGCTGCTAGGGCTAACCCTAACGAACCCTAAGTTACAAAAAGTGCCAAAAGGCTTTTCTGCGAGGACTTTGTCCCAACCACTTCTACCCGGTATTAGACCTTCCCAGGAATGCCCCAAGACCCGCCAACCCACCCGCCAAAAAGCATAACACCCCCAAACAGGCCAAAAGCAAAATCTCATACTTGCAATATTTCCCGGCCTTCGGTCCAAACGCGCTGCGTAGCTAGGCCATAGGTCCAGTTTGCCACCACGGATTTCCTGAAAAGCAAATGCAATCAAGATTAGAGTGTCCCAGCAGTGCTCCCAGACCCCGAAACTCACCCACAAACACCAGGAAGCCCCCCAAACAGGCCCCCGAAAACGCTACATTGAGCAAAATGTCAGAAATAGCAACAAAAAAATCGGCGTGGATTTTGTCCAAACCACTTTTATCCGGTATTAGAGCTTCCCAGCAATGGCCCCAGAGCCGTCAACCCAGGAGAAAACGAGTAGAAGACCCCCAAACAGCCAAAGAGCAAAAGTACAAAAAATGGAGACTTTGTCATTTTTTTCCAAATTTCCCAAATCACTCCGCACGCGCTCTGCAGCTAGGCCCTAACTCCCCTCTGCCACCATGGATTTGCTTCAAACCTCTTGCAAAGTAAAGTATATATAGCCAGCAGTGCGCCCAGACCCCGAAACCCACCCACAAACACCAGGAAGCCCCCCAAACAGGCCCCCGAAAACGCTACATTGAGCAAAATGTCAGAAATAGCAACAACAAAAAAATCGGCGTGGATTTTGTCCCAACCACTTCTACCCGGTATTAGACCTTCCCAGGAATGCCCCAAGACCCGCCAACCCACCCGCCAAAAACCATAACACCCCCAAACAGGCCAAAAGCAAAATCTCATACTTGCAATATTTCTCGGACTTCGGTCCAAACGCGCTGCGTAGCTAGGCCATAGGTCCGGTTTGCCACCACGGATTTCCTGAAAAGCAAATGCAATCAAGATTAGAGTGTCCCAGCAGTGCTCCCAGACCCCGAAACTCACCCACAAACACCGGGAAGCCCCCCAAACAGGCCCCCGAAAACGCTACATTGAGCAAAATGTCAGAAATAGCAACAAAAAAAATCGGCGTGGATTTTGTCCAAACCACTTTTATCCGGTATTAGAGCTTCCCAGCAATGGCCCCAGAGCCGTCAACCCAGGAGAAAACGAGTAGAAGACCCCCAAACAGCCAAAGAGCAAAAGTACAAAAAATGGGGACTTTGTCATTTTTTCCCAAATTTCCCAAATCACTCCGCGCGCGCTCTGCAGCTAGGCCCTAACTCCCCTCTGCCACCATGGATTTGCTTCAAACCTCTTGCAAAGTAAAGTATATATAGCCAGCAGTGCGCCCAGACCCCGAAACCCACCCA
Organism: Lissotriton vulgaris; assembly: GCF_964263255.1. Lineage (NCBI taxonomy): Eukaryota > Metazoa > Chordata > Amphibia > Caudata > Salamandridae > Lissotriton > Lissotriton vulgaris. Next base: position 728,250,082 of record NC_141691.1, read on the forward strand.
CAAACACCAGGAAGCCCCCCAAACAGGCCCCCGAAAACGCTACATTGAGCAAAATGTCAGAAATAGCAACAACAAAAAAATCGGCGTGGATTTTGTCCCAACCACTTCTACCCGGTATTAGACCTTACCAGGAATGCCCCAAGACCCGCCAACCCACCCGCCAAAAACCATAACACCCCCAAACAGGCCAAAAGCAAAATCTCATCCTTGCAATATTTCTCGGCCTTCGGTCCAAACGCGCTGCGTAGCTAGGCCATAGGTCCGGTTTGCCACCACGGATTTCCTGAAAAGCAAATGCAATCAAGATTAGAGTGTCCCAGCAGTGCTGACAGACCCCAAATGGCCAAAGAGCAAAAGTACAAAAATGGGGACTTTGTAATTTGTTTCCACATTTCCCAAATCACTCCGCGCGCGCTCTGCAGCTAGGCCCTAACTCCCCTCTGCCACCATGGATTTGCTTCAAACCTCTTGCAAAGTAAAGTATATATAGCCAGCAGTGCGTCCAGACCCCGAAACCCACCCACAAACACCAGGAAGCCCCCCAAACAGGCCCCCGAAAACGCTACATTGAGCAAAATGTCAGAAATAGCAACAACAAAAAATCGGCCTGGATTTTGTCTCAACCACTTCCAACCGGTATTAGACCTTCCCAGGAATGGCCCAAGACCCGCCAACCCACCCGCCAAAAAGCATAACACCCCCAAACAGGCCAAAAGCAACATCTCCTACTTACAATATTTCTCGGCCTTCGGTCCAAACGCGCTGCGTAGCTAGGCCATAAGTCGGGGTTGCCACCACGGATTTCCTGAAAAGCTAATGCAATCAAGATTAGAGTGTCCCAGCAGTGCTGACAGACCCCGAAACTCACCCACAAACAGACGGAAAAAATGTGCGCCTCGGATTTGGTCCAAACCACTTTTATCCGGTATTAGAGCTTCCCAGCAATGGCCCCAGAGCCGTCAACTCACCTGCAAAGAGGTAGAACAACACCCCCACAAGTGCTGAGTCTTTCTTCATTGGGCGTAAACCAGCCCTCTGCTTTGATGGAAATAGGAGTCTGGAGGAGGAGGATAGAGGAGCATGTTCTTCTGAACTTGTGAACCTGAGGAATGCAGACTGCGGCACCTTCAAATCAATTAGCAAACAAGTGAAGACAGTTCTGCTGATGGGCTTGTTTTTGTGATTATCTGATTAAAGTTTGAATTATATTAACTGTGCACAACAAAGAAAGACAGACACACAGGAATAAAAGTGAATAAGGACGAAAAAGAAAGTTATTGATTCGTTGTCTCATTTTCAGGGCTCGGTATCACGGTCCAGGAATAAGAATAAGGCTTCGTCATCATACTCTGCGAATTCAGGCAGGGTGAGCTCAGTGTCACCTGACAGAGTAGAAATTCCCTCATCTATGTTGCTGGCCACCTCGTCTTCATCCGGCGTGCTTTCTCGTACTCTGAAATCTGGTGGTATGAGGTGCTGATTCATCTTGATCATTGTTAACCTCTCCACATTTTTGGGCGAGAGGCTGCTCCGTTTGGAAGTTACAATGCCACCAGCAGCACTGAAAACACGTTCAGAAGACACGCTTGCGAGTGGGCAAGACAAGTAGTTTAAAGCCAGGTTGGTGAGCTGTGGCCACAATTCTTTTTTCCCATGCCAATACGCCAATGGGTCAGCATTAACATAGACCTCTGTTGAGTCATTCAGATAGTCCTTCACCATCGACTCAAGGTCCTCATCCAAGGTTCCTCCACTTTGCTTAGCTGTTGCTGTGCCTCTGACCTTTTGAGAACCAAACCCAAGCCGAGCTAGCCAATCCTCTTCAGCCTCCAATGTTTCTGTTGTGTCTGCTGCAGATGATCCAGTTGCCGGTGTCTTTAACGGCTGAGAGGTCACTTGTGCCACAGCCACAGGTGCAGAAGTGGATTGTTTTGACTGGGGATGGCCTGCTGATGCTGATGTACTGCCTTTTCCTTCCATTTTCTGCCGTTCTCTTTCAAACCTCTTGGCTGACAAGGCTAGCCAACGTTTGTACTTTGGAACATGTTCATCATCAAAAGGAAAGAATGCTTGGCCTGCCAGCGCCTTTTTGTAGCGTGGATCCAGAATAGTAGCACAAATGTAATGCTGTTCTGAGTGGATCATTTTAAGACGTTCATCACCTTGTAGGAGCTCTAATAATTTCTCAGCCAGAACAAAAGAGTCTTGGTTTTTTACATCTTTTTCAAACACAGAACACACCTCCTTCAGTTGGTGCTCCAGCATGTACAACAATGGGATAGCTTTTCCCAAATTACAGTCCTCTTTGCTGATTGCACGCGTGAAGAACTCAAAAGGACGAAGCATGCGTGTCAGGCTTTGAACTATGTTCCATTGCGCCGCACCCATCCTCAGGTCCTCCTGAGCTGTACCCTCTGTTAGGAAATATTGATTGAGTACCGTATACTTCTCATACAGACGCTCAAGCATGTAGAAGGTTGAGTTCCAACGTGTTACCACCTCCTGGATGAGTGCTTTCACTGGCATTTGACGTTGATATAGCAGGCTCCTCAGCTGCTTCCGGGCCTTAAAAGAATGGCTGAAATGGTTGCACATTATTCGGCAGGTGTCCAATACTCTGTACGCTGCACTGTCCTTATTACCCAAGAATTTTTGGACAACCAGGTTTATACAGTGCGCCAAACACGGCACTCTGAAATACTCACCCAGCCTCATGGCCTTAACTATATTGGCGCCATTGTCCGTGGAAACATAACCAACCTGGCGTTTTTTTGGGGACAGCCACTTAAGGACCTTTGTGTTAAAGACATACAAAATGTTTTCTGCTGTGTGACGTTTCTCCAAACCAAACATGGCTAGTGTTGCATGTTTCTGAGCAGCTTTAAAAACAATGTCCGGGTCAACACCTGTGTTTAGCTTTGCTTTAGCCCCTGAAAAAGAGACCCAGTGTGCAGTGATGCACATGTAATCAGCGCCTGCGCCACTGGTCCACATGTCTGTTGTCAGATGTATAGTGTGAACAGCACTCTTCTGCATAGCTGCCCCAATCACCTCCAGAACATCTTCATGTAGTGCTGGAACCGCAACTCGGGCAAAATAGAACCGGCTAGGAACCTTCCATTTAGGGCAGAGCGCTGCCACTAATTCTAGAAAACCAACCCCTTCTACAAAAGAAAAAGGGAGAAGGTCCAGAGCTAGCATTTTAGCCAGCTTAGTGTTATACAGACGTGTCAGTGGGTGGTTGCGTTCATATTGCGCTTCTGTAAACAACATCTTTTTAATGTTGCCCTGGACCAAAGATTTACGGGATGATGATGATATCTTCGACCCAGTTACGATCGCTGATGAACTTTTTCGCATTGATGTCTCACTCTCTCCCACTCTCTTAGTGTGTCTCACATGGGGTGTGCTGCTGACAGGGGTACTGGGTGTAAGTGAAGTGTTTGACACGTCTTCTTCCTCCTCGTCATCATCAGATGAAACATCAACGTTTTCTTGACTTGCAATTCCGGCTTCCTTGATCTCCTTTAGGTGTGCAAACCATTGGACAGCATGCTGTCTCTCAAGATGACCTCTCTGGCCTCCGGTACCATAGTTGGTACCAAACTTACCACGACTAACTGCATGCTTACAAATGCTACAAATGGCGAGGTTTTCCTTTTTTGGGCAAACACTAAAGAAGTCCCAAACTGGAGACTTGAAATGTCTTTGGGGGCCGGAGGAGGCGGCGATACTGGTGGTGGTGGTCCTGCTGCTAATGCCAGATGAAGTGGAGGATGTGGATTGCCGAACTTCAGTACGTTTTGCACTTTCACCACCACTAATTGAGGTCGAGGTGGATGGAGGTCCCTTGACCTTCTTGCGAGGAAGAAATATGGAAGCGGTAGGTGTTGGTGTACTAGTTAACTCCAAATCTAATGATTGTTGTATTTCCATTGACTCCTCGTCGACATCATCATCACGCTCAGCAGCTTCTCAGGATAGGGTCAAAATGTCTCTTTGCTGCATGCCCGCTGGGGCTGCAGGCACCATTATGATGACTGGATCGTCGTCGTGAAGGGCTTCATCAGCAGCAGTACGCTTCACTTCTTGTTGAGCCTCATCACACTCCATAGGTATGAGTTTTCCGACGACCTTCCTTTTACGCTTAGGTATCTTTGTCAGATCATGGTGTGCCTCACTCTCAGACAGCCTTGGTGGTTCCCCATCTTCATCCCGATCATCAGAAGGAGGTGTGCTTGAAGAAGATGTAGACCTCACCCTTGATCTCTTCCTTGCTAGGGGTGTGGAAGACAATGAATGATCATCAGGAGGAGTGGCATCCTCAAATGATACCTCGCCTTGATTGTCGATTTCCTGATGTGCCCCTACGTCGGGAGGAACAATTATTGTGGGCACTTGTGACCCGCCATGCACCTCTGCTTGCGCATCTCCTTGCGCTGCCTCTCCTTCCACATGTACTTGGGCTTGTACTTGCACATGGTGTTGTTGTTGCGGCTGTGGTTGTTCAACACTTGTCAGATGACTTACAACAAGCTGTGTTGATTCAGGGACATTGCTGCTACTTTCTTGCGATGAGCCAACATCACTGGTCGATGGTGATTGGAGAAGTACACTGACTGCCTCTGAAGCACTCAAGGGCTTTGACTTAAGTTGGCGTGGTGGTGGAGGCACTGAACCGAATGGAGCGGGGGTGCTGCTCCCAGCTTGGTCCCCAGCAGATCCTGATGCTGCAGGCGTACTTTCTTTTTTGCTCCCAAAAAACGTGGCGGTTGGCACACCAGCCTCCTTGGTAACTTGCTTCTTCTGCTCCTTACTAGCAACTTTCTTGCTAGAGGAGCTACGGAGACCTTCTTTTGGGGCCATCTTCTTCAGAGCAGGTCAGACAGCAGGCCGCAGTTGCACGAATTGTAGAGTTGTCTGAGGCCAGACGTGACGTCGCGTGACGTTATGCTGCACACACCCACCGCTGCAGGACTTCTTCCTGGCACTGGTGGTTCTCTTGAGTCTTGTGCACCTAAAAACAATGGAAGACAGAGGAACATCAGTTCAGTTATACACCCCAAAAAAATCGGGGGAAAAAACAGAAAAATCAGCACAATCCCATTCCATCCATGCCCTCCATGATGTTTAAGTTCAAGACACCCCACAGAAAGACTAGGCCCATGCAAGACTCAATACCCCTGGTGAAAAGGCCACAAGTACAGCCCCAAAAAACGAAAATCACTGAAAAATCAGCACAATCCCATTCCATCCATGCCCTCCATGATGTTTAAATTCAAGACACCCCACAGAAAGACTAGGCCCATGCAAGACTCACTACCCCTGGGCATAAAGGTTGAAAAGTAGGCAAAATGGTTGCAGGCCTAACAACAATGCCAACATTCAAAATGACCACTTGCCTCCCAGCACATGGCCAGGGCCTGTAGCAGCACTCAAAATGGCCCCCAGCCACAGAGCCTGTCCCTCCCCATGAACACCCCCAAAAATCGAAAAACACTGAAAAATCAGCACAATCCCATTCCATCCATGCCCTCCATGATGTTTAAGTTCAAGACACCCCACAAAAAGACTAGGCCCATGCTAGACTCAATACCCCTGGTGAAAAGGCCACAAGTACATCCCCCAAAAACGAAAATCACTGAAAAATCAGCACAATCCCATTCCATCCATGCCCTCCATGATGTTTAAATTCAAGACAACCCACAGAAAGACTAGGCCCATGCAAGACTCACTACCCCTGGGCATAAAGGTTGAAAAGTAGGCAAAATGGTTGCAGGCCTAACAACAATGCCTGCATTCAAAATGGCCACTTGCCTCCATTAACATTGCCAGGGCCTGTAGCAGCACTCAAAATGGCCCCCAGCCACATGGCCTGTCCCTCCCCATGAACACCCCAAAATATCGAAAAACACTGAAAAATCAGCACAATCCCATTCCATCCATGCCCTCCATGATGTTTAAGTTCAAGACACCCCACAAAAAGACTAGGCCCATGCTAGACTCAATACCCCTGGTGAAAAGGCCACAAGTACAGCCCCCAAAAACGAAAATCACTGAAAGATCAGCACAATCCCATTCCATCCATGCCCTCCATGATGTTTAAATTCAAGACAACCCACAGAAAGACTAGGCCCATGCAAGACTCACTACCCCTGGGCATAAAGGTTGAAAAGTAGGCAAAATGGTTGCAGGCCTAACAACAATGCCTGCATTCAAAATGGCCACTTGCCTCCCAGCACATGGCCAGGGCCTGTAGCAGCACTCAAAATGGCCCCCAGCCACATGGCCTGTCCCTCCCCATGAACACCCCCAAAAATCGAAAAACACTGAAAAATCAGCACAATCCCATACCATCCATGCCCTCCATGATGTTTAAGTTCAAGACACCCCACAAAAAGACTAGGCCCATGCTAGACTCAATACCCCTGGTGAAAAGGCCACAAGTACAGCCCCCAAAAACAAAAATCACTGAAAAATCAGCACAATCCCATTCCATCCATGCCCTCCATGATGTTTAAGTTCAAGACACCCCACAGAAAGACTCAGTCCACCCACCACTGAGTACCCCTGGGCAAAAGGCCCCAAAACAGCCCAAAAATCGAAAATTCCAAAATTGTAGTTGCAGCAACTGTAATGCCCCAAACAAACTTACTTGTAAAATTTCTAATCCAAAAGTGATCCAAAGAAAGTCAAAAAGGCCTCAAATCCAAATATCCAGCAGCATCCACAAAAAGTAATCCTTCCAGCTCCAGATCCAAATGAAAAGTGACCAGGAGATGGACAAAGCACTGGGAGGAGCCTGCTGGACAGGAACAGGAAGTTGAAGACTGTGGGGCACTTCCTTCCTCCCACCCCCCTCCCCCCCTCCCCAAAATGGACTCCTCGCAAAAAAAGTGCAGGCAAATTTCAACCTAAGGAGTTATTCAGATAAAAATCATCATTTCAAGAAGGTTTATGCTGCTTGCTGGTGGATTTTTTGTGCAGAATTGCAAATTTTATATTTTCGAGTGTGCGAGATTGTTGCTGCTCGCCGCATCTCAAAGCTCGCAATTGTGAAGTACCGCGAGACGCGATCTCGGCGTACTCGCGTTGACAAACGCTCGCTGCAAAAGTTGGCAAGCCGCGATTACGTAATCGCGCTTGCCAAATTCCCGCGGGATCCCGCAGCAAGATCCAAAATGGCGCAGCACTTGCAAAATATCGAGAAAAACAACTCGGCAAACGATGATAAACGCCGCGCGCCGCAAAATTGTATCACCAAGAAAAAAAAAATCCGCTGCGTGCGAATTTGCGGATTTTGTGGGAAATTCGCAAATCTCGCGGATTGCGAATTTACCGAAAATCCACAAAATCCGCGAGCGTAACGGATTTTCCGCCCATACTTACTGCTGATTCCTATGCATTTGAACCACTGAATTCCATTTGATGTCACAAAATCATCGAAACTGTTGAAGACCTTTTCAGCAGTGGTATGTATCAAATAGTGACAGAACAGTAAATCTTCAATAATGTTCCCCTCAAAATCATATCTAACGTAGCACAGGAGATGAGATTGATTTGCTATGTCTGTACTTTCATCTAGTTGCAGGCTATAATGCAGACTCTTACAAATTCTTTCGATCAACTGTTTCTTTATGTTGTCTGAAATGTTGTCAATTCGCTTTTTTACAGTGTTGTTAGATAATGGCACCAAATGTAAATCTTTTGCTGCTTTTTGTCCAACCATTGCTGTCACCATGGCTTTAGCAGCAGGTACTATTAGTTATTCAGCAATTGTATAAGGATTTCCAGCTTTTGCTATGAGCATGGACACTTCATATGAAGCTTTCAGAGCATTTTCATTAACAGATCCTGTTGCAGTTTTCTTAATTATCTTTCTACTTTTTATGAGCTCTTGCTCTTTATTCTTGAAGAATTCTATGGATTTAGTTGCATGTTCTTTATGCTTAGTTTCCAAGTGTCTTCGTAATTTAGAAGGTTTCATGGCCTCATTTGACAACATTTCATAACATAGCACGCATTGTGGTTGCAGTTCATGTTCTGAACCTGAACATGTGAAGCCCATTAGTAAATATTCGCCATTGTATCTCCGACACTTCCTTTTCTTTTCACTTAAATCACTTTGTTTTGACCATGATGGCCCATCATTAATTTCTTCAGTGGCTTTCCGATTAAGATTAAGCCAGCGATCTATCTTCCTTATGTTTGGGATACAAATGACCAGTCTAATTCACAACAGGTAATGGAATCAATTCCTATCCAAGCTTTTTGGTGAGGCACGTAGTAGACCTTCACTACTTTACCTACTACAGGTTGCCCTCATCTGATATTTCCGGACTACATATGCTTTGACGTTTAGAGATGAAGCAGCACCTGTAAGAAGATTTTAACACTGTATCAGCACTTGTTGAAAAGACAGAGGACACTAGCAAATCATTTGCATGGATATGAGAATCTTATGTACACTGATTCAAGATAATTCCACTTGCTCAGTTTAATTAAACATAGCTCATTCATTTGGCCTGCATTGTGGAAGCAGTCCATTGTTGATTGCACAGAGAGATTCACACAATAATTTGGGAAAATATGATCAGGGTTGGAGTTGAGCGAGAACACTTCAGAAAGTCATTTTGTGCAAGAGATGGCAGTATGATATCTCGACAGGAGGCATATTGCTTCAGCAAGATCTGGAACAATTTTATTCCAATTACCATAAACGCCTGTTAGGCATAATCTTTAGTCACAGACAGTAGAACAACATTTTACCACCAATGGGTGAGCAGTGCATTTAAGGCATATTTTAGAGAGGCCTCACATGGCACCTGACAAGACCCTCTCCTGTTAAGGTGCCCACTGCCTCCATCCCCTGACAACAACAAACCACAGAGGCTATTAAGTGGTCCTGCTAAGGGAGCATATTCCACAACCGTTCAGGCATACACAAATAGTATTTTTACCCAGGAGCAACTCGTAGCGCCCCGAAGACCCTAGCAACTGGTTCCTACAGGTTCAGACCTGTGAACCTTCATACATTTTTTTTAAGAGTTCTATATAGCGCAAACTAGACCCGAGGATATCAGGTATCAGAGCACTTTACATGACCACCAGTTTTGTTACAGAAGGACACATTCATTTTTGTTAGGCACTAGGAGACAAAGTGATTTGCCCAGAATCACAGTACATTGAGCGTCCCTGCTGAGACTCATACACGGTTCACCAGCTTCGAGGTTGACCTCGCATGACAGGACGGCCCTGATCAAAGTCAGCAGGGGAGTAGGTCTTTGTTTGTGTGCAAACAAATCCCCAAACAGAAATATATTACTTTGTCAACCAGGTGATCAGTGATATGTAATTAATTCTTTTGTCTAAGCAAAACACTTTTTGAATTCCAGCTCAGTCTCCCCCTGGAGGGTCAGTCGTACAGTCCTCACTTCCGTGAGTCTATCAGATGAGTATTTCCATTACAGTCCTCTTTAAATTTAGAAACAGGGGCGAGGTGGGGCTGAAAGAACAGGCATTGGCATAGCCAATAGGTCTCGCCTTTGGGACCTTACAAGTGTTTAGCCAGAGCTTTTGACTTTGCCTATGTCTTTAAGCTGTGTTGTACAGAAGTCTGCAGAATGCTGGAAAGTTATAATAAAGAGATGGCAGAAGCAAACTCCAACTAGGCTTAATTGTGGGTTAGGCAAAGAGCACGGCTGGCGAAAGGCTGTGCACATTGGGAATGGAACATTTTCAGAAGTTGAGTTTACTTGTTAGTATAGGTTGACAGGGGGGATTTGTTATTCTAAAATGAAGTACTCTTTTAATTAAAAAAATATTTTCTTAAATTGAGAAGAAAAGATCTAAAAGTGCAACAACTACAATCCAATGATAACTATAATAAAATAATAAATGACCGCTTGTGAACCCAAAAATAAATGGAGAAGCATGAGGTTAACAGAGGCGAGAGAGCCCTTACTGACAAATGAAAGACTGTGGTACAAATGTGGGAAATTTCAAACTACACATTTGGCTAGAACCAAAAAGGCGACCCGGGTCTTGGATGGGTAATATGAGAAACGGGGATTCTTTCATTGCGGCAGCTTCTTTTTGTCCCTTGTGCTCATGTGCTTAAAGGCACCCCCTCACACCCCCTCGCCCTCACACACCCTCTCAGCCTCACACACCCTCTCACCATTACCCTCACACCCCCTCACCCTCACACCCCCTCACTCACCCTCACACAACTTCTCACCCTCACACACCCTCACTCACCCTCACACACCCTCTCACCCTCACACCCTTTCACCCTCACACCCCCTCACCTCACGCCACACACTGCTGCATGCCTCACACTGCTGCATGCCTCACACTGCTGTACGCTGCACACTGCTGCATTACTCATACTACTGCATGCTGCACACTGCTGCCCGCTGCACACTGCTGCCCGCCTCACATTGCTGCATGCTGCACACTGCTGAATGCTGCATACTGCTGCACGCCACGCACTGCTGCATGCCTCTCACTGCTGCACGCCTCACAATGCTGCATTACTCATACTACTGCATGCTGCACACTACTGCCCACCTCACACTGCTGCACACTGTTGCATTACTCACACTGCTGCATTACTCACACTGATGCATGCTGCACACTGCTGCACGCCTCACACTGCTGCACGCCTCACACTGCTGCATGCCGCACACTGCTGCACGCCGCACACTGCTGCACACTGCTGCATGCTGCACACTACCGCACGACTCAATGTTGCATGTCTCACACTGCTGCATGCCTCACACTGCTGCACGCCACACACTGCTGCACGCCACACACTGCTGCACGCCACACACTGCTGCACGCCACACACTACTGCATTACTTACACTGCTGCAAGCCTCACACTGCTGCACGCCTCACACTGCTGCACGCCTCACAACACCACCACATCACTCAGGCACACCACCAAATCACTCTAGGACACCACCATATCACTCTAGGACACCACCACTTCACTATAGGACACCACCACATCACTCTGGGACAGCACAACATCACTCTGGGACAGGACCACATCACTCTGGGACAGCACCACATCACTCTGGGACAGCACCACATAACTCTGGGACAGCACCTCATCACTCAGGGGCACCACCACATCACTCAGGGGCATCACTCAGAGGCACCACCACACCACTCAGGGACACCACCACATCACTCAGGGACACCACCACATCACTCACAGACACCACCACATCACTCACAGACACCACCACATCACTCACGAACACCACCACATCACTCTGGGACACCACCACATCACTCTGGGACACCACCACATCACTCTAATACACCACCACATCACTCAGCCCAGCCACATCAGCACTCAGCACCACAACAGCATAATTCAGCACCACAACAGAACTGTCCTTGCTTGCTACCAACAAGCATTGCCATAGGCAATAGGACTCGCATTAGGAAAGTGTAAGCTATTGGCTTTGTAATTAACAATGCTATTAATTTATATATTTTCAAAGCCAACACATATGAAAAAAAAATGTCATTACAATACAAATAGCTCACACTTTCCTAATGTGAGACCTATTGCATTCCAAATGCTTGTTTAAAAATACAAGGTCGCCATTGTCTCCACTCATGGTGTATGGCAGGTACCACTAGTCAGAGTGCCCACAGAGTGCACGCTGGATTATCCAATTCATGATTTCTGTCTTTTATTTAACATCCAGCAGATGCATGCTGTGCGGGCATCTTGGTCCAAGCACTGCACTTCTGTACTGGGCTCACAGCCCATAATTAATGTTAGAAGGGCTATGAATGTAACAAAGGGCACAACCTATGTTAGGGGATTTGTGGGGCGGGGGGCAACAGGAAGACGTTGAGAGACTAAAGCAAACCTTTCTGCTACAGTGGAAATGCTATTTCAAAGAGGTAGGTGATCATTGAAATGAAAATATTTTTCAAAGTTGTAAGTCAGCAAAAACATAAATCGTAACAGTGCCCTGAGTTAAGACGTTTCCTTCGTAAACTTTAATGGTGGGGGCTAGCATGTAATGTTGGTTAGCCAGAGGCTGTGGTCAAAGCAACAGGCTTAAGTATTGCGCCTTCTGATAAGACTGGAAAAACCACTGCAAAGAACTCGAGTGGAACACTTTTTTTGTAAAGGTCAACTGGAAAATAAAGACTAGTCTCTATGTAAGTGCTCCACCTCCTAGCAGACATCACTGGGAAGTAATTCCACAGTAGAAGTCTTTTCAGACAAGATGGGCTCTGGTCAGTGATTTTTGTTTGGTATGTTAGCTTCTTGTATAATGTGATGTGGCGCCTGAAGACCGCAATAAAAAGCACAGAGTGGTTTATTTAAAAAGAACCTTGAGACTGAAATTATACTCAAAACTCTGTTGTCTACCGGACAGAGCAACAGTGCATATAGGATAGCCATTCTTGAGCATTAGAAAGTACGTGACAGTGTGGATACATTATTGTACACATTTAAATATAGAATACTGGGGCAAGCCAAAGAGGCCTGATGGGCACGTTTTGCAGGTTGTTGATACTGCTGCATCAATAAAAAATAAAGCCCTCCTTGCACTAGGGGTCGGCAAAACCACGGACATTAATCTTCATTTATTTATGACTGGTTGCCTGGAATTCTTTTATTTTCTCACACTGTCTTTCATCCGGGAATACCAGCTTGTTCTCAGTGGCAGTTTCTGCAGGAGGGCGTCGGGGCTCCGCCCCGTTAGATTCACACAATGCTGCTCATAAATCAAAATGATTATACCGTTTAAAAAAGCTTTACAGAAAAATTCCCCATTTTATTTTTGACAGGCACTGTCTGCCCAACTCACGGCTGCACAACATAAAGCAAATGGTCACGTCACCAGTGTCACGTGACTGCAATGCTTGCTGCTCCCCGGGCAGGTCCAAAGAAGCCTAGGTGTTTGCCGGCTGAGAACCTCACAGCCCTGAAGGCTGTGATGTCATCAGCTCGGCAAAGACCTAGCTTCAGGGCCGAGTCTCCACCCCCTGATAGCGTGGAGGCAAAGTTAGCCCTGGGCGTTTGAAATACAAGCCCGGGATCTCTAAGCCTCCACATCAAGAGTGAAGAGCATTGGCACCACACTCTTTCCCAACTTGTTACAGGGCGTGGGTGGGGTGGTGGGACCCCACCCTGTGACGAGTTGGGAATGGGTGTGGCAGGTGGAAAGGAGGAATTGAGTCTGCGCAGTCTGCTTCCCGCGCAAGTCTCTGCAGCAGTGGCAATCCGACGTTGAAGACGGTGGTGCCATTTTAAGAAAATAATCAGACTGCATGCGTCACTTGGAGCCAGAGGCCTTCCGAGTCGTCAGCTGCAGTGCAGTGCCTTATAGTTGCTTGCCTCTGCGCTGTGCACAGTAGTGACTGCTCTTGTGTCATGTCGGACTCGGGAGAGTAGGAGCCAGAGCGGAGGACTCTGTGAACTCGGGAGCAGTTCAGCAACAGATCAGGTAAGGCCCAGTCAAAGAGATGTCATTTTTTTAATTAAAGAAAATCTAAAACGTTTAACTGCCTTGGCTCAGTTTTCGTTTGTCATGTTGTGACATAACGAGGACAGAGCAAGTACTGAAATGACGTTTATTTGCCTGATGTGTTATTGGAGAAAACTTGATAGTGTTGTGCACGTCAGTAAATATAAAAAAAAGAGTATTTCACATCCAGGTTTACTTTTGCATGTCATCTTAAAAGTTCTGCCAAATAAAAGTGAACAAGTCACATGCTGGAGTAGAAAGTTTGTCTGGATATTCCGGATAAGGTGTGGGATGCACAAAAAAATGGAGGCAACCCCTCGCCCACCAACCTAAGAGTCATGCTTCACATCGGGTTACTCTGCCATCATAAAAATTCATACTGTTTAGATGTTTACGTACAATATACTTACCATCTACAGCCACATGCAGCATTCTGTGTACTATGATTTATATTTCTGCATAAATCATGCACAGCCTTCACAACAATTACAGAACCGTTATCAGTATTACAGTATGCATCCTGCCTACAAGCAGTTATTTAGTGTTTCCTTGACTGGTGGTGGTGGGAGGTGCTGGGTGCTCCGAGGAACACCTACTTACTTCGTATTTCTGCGTGGTCTCATGTCGTGTTCCATGGCTTGGGTTACATACTACCTTCACCGAGGCTTATTATCTGTCTTGGCATCTACTGCTATCTAAATGGAGTCCTATTCGGTGAGGGCTGCCAATAATTTCTAATGAAACCATAACCGTATTCTCTGAAAATGGTGGTGTCCTGTTATTGTTTGGTTGCATTTTCTGAATATGTAGTGTTTTATTGGTTCTTGTACATATTTATTTTTCATGTGCACCCATGCATTCCTATAAACGCCATACTAATTGCTTTAACCAAAACCTATTTCCAAAGGTTAAATTAGATATGTACTGTATTTAAAGGAGGCATTACCCGCATCACAAGAATGATATGCAATGATCTATGTTCTAGTATGTGATACTAATTAAAAAAATATTTGAAATATGCATTGAATTAAAAAAAGGACCTCTGAATTGTAGAAAGAGAATTAAATCAGAGACAATACTTGCTGAAAGCATATGACAAAAGTTGTGAAAAACGTGACTTCAGTTTTGACCGGGAATAGTGACTCTGTCAACTGTTTGAAAAACGGGACTCTTTCTTGCAAAAACTGAGGCACGTGGAGAGGGCTGCTGCCTGAGGCATTCCCAGCACTGTAGGGGAAAAGCAGGACAGTCACCAGCAGTCTCAACAGACATCTGACAAGCACTTCATTCAAGTGCTCGATTGAGCCCCTCATTCTCATCTTGGCCAGTAGAGGTGTCCGTGGTGAGTCTCAGAAAAAGTGGGTCCGAACACAGTAGTAACAACAGTTATTTAGACCTCTGCAGCACCCTTATATTCCAATAAGGGGAGGAAATCATTTTACAAATAGTTTCTGTATTTTACTGCCCTTACTGCGAATGTTTGAGAAAGGCTTAAAAAAACGGAGTCAACCTTGGAATTGAAACCTCAGGTTACTCGATCGACACATGCCTGATGCAAGGTGTTCCCTAAGCAAGGAAAATATTGTTTCACTCCCAAAAAGGGAATTTTAACAAAATGAAGCAGGAGCACGTGAGATTCTGATGAGAAATATTCATTTCCAGAAACTAGTAGGCCTCGACAGGCAGGCAGGTGGACATGGGTTTTCAAAACTGTACTCGAAATCCAGATAATTCTTTCCTCCTTCCTGAAAAAATTAGGAAATATAGCTGAAACTTCCTGAGCAAGAAAGCAGGTGTAATGTGCTATGCAATGGCTTGTTCAAATGCACTATGTTTTGTAAATTACATTGCTTTATATTACAAATCTTTTTTATTATACTGTGTGGCTTTTCCTTACGTGATGATATGCTACTGTGTGCTTCATTTTGTCAAAATAGATGCACAGGTTGTGTAGCACCGTAATGGCTTGAAGGGTTTGCATGGCAAACTTGAAACAAGGCCTAGCTGACAAGCCACTTCTCAGGAGCATAGCTATACTTTAAATGGCGCCTTGAGGCAGCAGGGGCATTACGCAGGGGCCTGCTGGGGGATGGGGGTTCAATACAAGGTCAATTATATATGTGATAGATATATATTTTGAGCACAGCCTGCAGCACTTCTGGGATTGTATCACACTCTCAAATTTGCTTGAAAATAGACCATTTGCCTACTCTTTTTTCAAAATTTTATTTGGGGGGTAGACCCCCCGAACCCTCTGTAAATGCTACACGCTCGCACGCTACGCACTCTCACCGCTGTGAGGTACGACAATTGTTTTACGCCACACCACTTTCAAATGTCACCAGCCGCCACTGCTCGTTCTGAAGCTACACTTATGTTTGTTTTCAGTGAAAGGAAAGGAAAAGATTAAAACCCATGAATCATTTTAACTTCAGGGCAGTTGTGACAAGCGCACTTATTTACAAATATAATTACTCATCTGGTATGCTGTAGTCCTGAGTGGATGCATCACAGATTTTGGATTGCTTTCTTAAATGCAATTACAAAACAAAACAAATCTACACACAAACACACACACAAATTAAATACTTACATGCAGTTCCAGAAGAAGAGCCCTCCTGCCCGTTCGACGTGCTCCAGAGCTCTTCAAACTCGCCACGCAGCTGCTTTCAGGGCAAATGGGGACAGAGTGCAAAATGCCCAGGGCCTGGTCACAAACAGAATAGGAACCACACGCACTGCTGTGCGAGCTCGAGGTAGAGTGATGCGCAGATTGAATAACACAATTTAAGGGCAATCACCCTTCAGTTTGCACCTATAGCTGAAGGGTGATTGGCCCGATTTCATTGCAGTCATGCCGCCCCGGCGCCAAGGACATTCACACCTCCTTATGTGCTGCGAGGGCTCGTGAGTGTTTAGTTTTTTATACCGACATTAGCCACTCAAGTCCTGCGGACCCCCTGGAAATGTGTCACGGACCCCTGGGGGTCCGCGGACCACAGTTTGGGAAACGCTGTTCTAATCCATTCAACGCATTAAAACTCAAGCACTTATAAATTCAGTCAGGCACTGTCCTTGTAGAACTGTAATCATTCAGTCAGTACCCAAGTGCTCTTGCAGCGAAGAAAGCCTTAGGGCATGAACTGCTTCAAAGCGCTATGCACTATGCTTGTAGTCTTTTATCTACCTGCACACTTGTCTTTTATACCTTCAATTCCCTAGTCTGTATCCTTACACTTCCACCAAACACTCTGTCACTGGTGTTTCACTGTTGTAGTGACCCATTCAGCAGTTTGTTCCATTCCATTCACTGCACTAAAACTCAAGCCCTTATAAACTCAGTCAGACACTGTTCTTACAGACTGTAATCATTTAGTCATTACGCAAGTACTCATGCAGCGAAGTTGGCCTTAGGGCATGAACTTCTTCAAACCGCTATGCACTATGCTTGTAGTATTCTATCTACCTGCACACTTGTCTATTATACCTTCAGTGCCCTAGTCTGTATCCTTACACTTCCATCAAGCAGTCTGTCACTGCTGTTGCACTGTTGTAGTGACCCATTCAGAAGTTTGCTCTAATCCATTCACTGCACTAAAACTCAAGCACTTATAAATTCAGTCAGGCACTGTCCTTGCAGGACTGTAATCATTCAGTCAGAACCCAAGTACTCATGCAGCGAAGTAGGCCTTAGGGCATGAACTGCTTCAAAGCT
The DNA here is from genome assembly GCF_964263255.1 of Lissotriton vulgaris. Taxonomy (NCBI): domain Eukaryota; kingdom Metazoa; phylum Chordata; class Amphibia; order Caudata; family Salamandridae; genus Lissotriton; species Lissotriton vulgaris. The sequence goes on from NC_141691.1 coordinate 728,267,307, forward strand.
CTATGCACTATGCTTGTAGTCTTCTATCTACCTGCACACTTGTCTGTTATACTTTAACTTTCCTAGTTTGTATCGTTAGACTTCCACCAAGCAGTCTGTCACTGTTGGTGCACTGTTGTAGTGACCCATTCAGCAGTTTGTTCTAATACATTCACTGCACTAAAACTCAAGCACTTATAAATTCAGTCAGGCACTGTCCTTGCAGAACTGTAATTATTGAGTCAGTACCCAAGTACTCAGGCAGCGAAGTAGGCCTTAGGGCATGAACTGCTTCAAAGCGCTATGCAGAATGCTGGTAGTCTTCTATCTACCTGCATACTTTTCTTTTATACCTTCAATTTCCTAGTCTGTATCCTTACACTTCCACCAAGCAATCTGTCACTGCTGTTGCACTGTTGTAGTGACCCATTCAGCAGTATGTGCTAATCCATTAACTGCACTAAAACTCAAGCACTTATAAATTCAGTCAGGCACTGTCCTTGCAGAACTGTAATCATTCAATGAGTACCCAAGTATTCATGAAGCGAAGTAGGCCTTAGAGCATGAACTGTTTTAAAGCGCTATGCAATATGCTTGTAGTCTTCTATCTACCTGCACTCTTGTCTTTTATACCTTCAATTTCCTAGTCTGTATCCTTACACTTCCACCAAGCAATCTGTCACTGCTGTTGCACTGTTGTAGTGACCCATTCAGCAGTTTGTTCTAATCCATTCACTGTACTAAAACTCAAGCACTTATAAATTCAGACAAGCACTGACCTTACAGAACTGTAATCATTCATTCAGTACCAAAGTATGCATGCAGCGAAGTAGGTCTTAGGACATGGAGTGTTTCAAAACTCTTATGCAGTATGCATGTAGTCTTGTATCTACCTTCACACTTGTCTTATATACCTTCAATTCCCCAGTCTCTATCCTAACACTTCCAGCAAGCAGTCTGTCACTGCTGTTGCACTGTTGTAGTGACCCATTCAGCAGTATGTGCTAATTTATTTACTGCACTAAAACTCAAGCACTTATAAATTCAGCCAGGCACTGTTCTTGCAGAACTGTAATCATTCAATCAGTACCCAAGTACTCATGCAGCGAAGTAGGCCTCAGGGCATGAACTGCTTCAAAGCACTATGCAGTATGCTTGCAGTCTTCTATCTACCTGCACACTTGTCTTTTATACCTTCAATTTCCTAGTCTGTATCCTTACACTTCCACCAAGCACTCTGTCACTAGTGTTTCATTGTTGTAGTGACCCATTCAGCAGTTTGTTCTAATCCATTCACTGCACTAAAATGCAAGCACCTATAAATTCAGTCAGGCACTGTCCTTACAGAACTGTAATCATTCATTCAGTACCCAGGTACGCATGCAGCGAAGTAGGCCTAAGGACATGGAGTGTTTCAAACCCTTATGCAGTATGCATGTAGTCTTGTATCTACCTGTACACTTTTCTTATATACCTTCAATTCCCTAGTCTGTATCCTTACACTTCTACCAAACAGTCTGTCACTGCTGTTGCACTGTTCTAGTGACCCATTCAGCAGTTTGTTCTAATCGATTCCCTGTTCTAAAACTCAAGCACCTATAAATTCAGTCAGGCACTGTCCTTACAGACTGTAATCATTTAGTCACTACCCAAGTACTCATGCAGCGAAGTTGGCCTTAGGGCATGAACTGCTTCAAACCGCTATGCACTATGCTTGTAGTATTCTATCTACCTGCACACTTGTCTATTATACCCTCAGTGCCCTAGTCTGTATCCTTACACTTCCATCTAGCAGTCTGTCACAGCTGTTGCACTGTTGTAGTGACCCATTTAGCAGTTTGTTTTAATCCATTCACTGCACTAAAACTCAAGCACTTATAAATTCAGTCAGGCACTGTCCTTGCAGAACTGTAATCATTCATTCAGTACCAAAGCACACATGCAGCGAAGAAGGCCTTAGGACATGGAGTGTTTCAAACCCTTATGCAGTATGCATGTAGTCTTGTATCTACCTGCACACTTGTCTTATATACCTTCAATTACCCAGTCTCTATCCTTACACTTCCAGCAAGCAGTCTGCCACTGCTGTTGCACTGTTGTAGTGACCCATTCAGCAGTATGTGCTAATTTATTTACTGCACTAAAACTCAAGCACTTATAAATTCAGCCAGGCACTGTTCTTGCAGAGCTGTAATCATTCAGTCAGTACCCAAGTACTCATGCAGCGAAGTAGGCCTTAGGGCATGAACTGCTTCAAAGCACTATGCAGTATGCTTGCAGTCTTCTATCTACCTGCACACTTGTCTTTTATACTTCCAATTCCCTAATCTGTATCCTTACACTTCCACCAAGCAGTCTGTCACTGCTGTTGCACTGTTGTAGTGACCCATTCAGCAGTTTGTTCTAATCCATTCACTGCACTAAAACTCAAGCATCTATAAATTCAGTCAGGCACTGTCCTTACAGAACTGTAATCATTCATGCAGTACCCAAGTACGCATGCAGCGAAGTAGGCCTCAGGGCATGAACTGTGTCAAACCTCTATGCACTATGCTTTTAGTCTTGTATCTACCTGTACACTTGTCTTATATACCTTCAAATCCCCAGTCTCTATCCTTACACTTCCAGCAAGCAGTCTGCCGCTGCTGTTGCACTGTTGCAGTGACCCATTCAGCAGTATGTGCTAATCCATTTACTGCACTAAAACTCAAGCACTTATAAATTCAGTCAGGCACTGTTCTTGCAGAACTGTAATCATTCAGTCAGTACCCAAGTACTCATGCAGCGAAGTAGGCCTTAGGGAATGAACTGCTTCAAAGCGCTATGCACTATGCTTCTAGTCTCCTATCTACCTGAACACTTGTCTTTTATACTTTCACTTTCCTAGTTTGTATCGTTAGACTTCCACCAAGCAGTCTGTCACTGCTGGTGCACTGTTGTAGTGACCCATTCAGCAGTTTTTTCTAATCCATTCACTGCACTAAAACTCAAGCACTTATAACTTCAGTCAGGCACTGTCCTTGCAGAACTGTAATCATTCAATGAGTACCCAAGTAGTCATGCAGCGAAGTAGGCCTTAGGGCATTAACTGCTTCATAGCGCTATGCACTATGCTTGTAGTCTTGTATCTACCTGCACACTTGTCTATTATACCTTCAATTCCCTAGTCTGTATCCTTACACTTCCACCAAGCAGTCTGTCAGTGCTGTTGCGCTGTTCTAGTGACCCATCCAGCAGTTTGTGCTAATCTATTTACTGCACTAAAACTCAAGCACTTATAAATTCAGTCAGGCACTGTCCTTGCAGAACTGTAATCATTCAGTCAGTACCCAAGTACTCCTGCAGCGAAGTAGGCCTTAGGGCATGAACTGTCTCAAACCGCTATGCACTATGATTGTAGTGTTCTATCTACCTGCACACTTGTCTTTTATACCTATAATTCCCTAGTCTGTATCCTTACACTTCCACCAAGCACTCTGTCACTGGTGTTTCATTGTTGTAGTGACCAATTCAGCAGTTTGTTCTAAATTATTCACTGCACTAAAATTCAAGCATTTATGAATTCACTCAGGCACTGTCCTTGCAGAACTGTAATCATTCAGACAGAACCCAATTACTCATGCAGCGAAGTAGGCCTTAGGGCACGAACTGCTTCAAACCGCTTTGCACTATGCTTGTAGTCTTCTATCTACCGGCACACTTGTCTTTTATACCTTCAATTCCCTAGTCTGTATCCTTACACTTCTACCAAACAGTCTGTCACTGCTGTTGCATTGTTGTAGTGACCCATTTAGCAGATGGTTCTAATCGATTCACTGTTCTAAAACTCAAGCACTTATAAATTCAATCAGGCACTGTCCTTACAGAACTGTTATCATTCATTTAGTATCCAAGTACGCATGCAGCGAAGTAGGCCTAAGGATATGGAGTGTTTCAAACCCTTATGCAGTATGCATGTAGTCTTGTATCTACCTGTACACTTGTCTTATATACCTTCAATTCCCCAGTCTCTATCCTTACACTTCCAGCAAGCAGTCTGTCACTGCTGTTGCACTGTTGTAGTGACCCATTCAGCAGTTTGTTCTAATCCATTCACTGCACTAAAACTCAAGCACTTATAAATTCAGTCGAACACTGTCCTTGCAGAACTGTAATCATTTAGTCAGTACCCAAGTACTCATGCAGCAAAGTATGCCTTAGGGCATGAACTGCTTCAACCGCTATGCACTATGCTAGTAGTCTTCTACCTACCTTTCTTTTATACCTTCAATTCCCTGCTTGAAATTCCTATGCTCTATGGGGCATATTATCAAGCCCCTTATCGTCACGGTATCGGCACTTTTCTGCCGATAACGTGGCAATATTTGCATCAACCTATTATCAAGGCAGCGTTAAGTCAATTAACGTGCCTTAAAGTAACCTTAATTGACTTAACATTGCCTTGGTAAAAGGCCCCCTTTCATTAAAAAACTCATTGTGAAAGGCACCGCAACACCCATTCCCTTCGACGCTGCCACCTATTATCAAGTGAGGCGATAATAGGTGGCAGCGCCAAATTTAAAAACAGATAAGACCTGTTCTTAAGGTGGCGAAACAAGGAGAAATGCTTAATTTCTCCTCGTTTTTGTCTTTTTCCATGTGTGCTGCCTTGTGCAGCACACATGGAAAAAGCAAAATGCCAAGGTTTATTTATGTACAGGAAGGTGTTCCTTCCTTTACATAAAGAAACCTCTTCTTAAAAATGCCAATTTGTACCTTATATGTGTGCTGCATGAAGCAGCACACATGTAAGTTACAAAATAGTATTTAATGCTTTGTTTATGTGCAGGAAGGAACACCTTCCTGTACATAAACGAACCTTCCCTGCCTGCGCTGGTGTTAAGATGTAAAACGTATTGCCATCGCAGGGGGAAACGATAGGCTGCACCATATCCATGGTAATATTGTACAGCCTAGCGTTTCTGAAGTGGCGAAGAGAGGCGTTAAACCAAGACGGCTAACACCTCTCTTCGTCACTTTGGTGGTAATATGCCACTTTGTACTCAGACTTGCATCTACCTGCTCACTTGTCTTTTACACCTTCTATTCCCAAGTCTGTATCCTTACATTTTCACCAAGCACTCTGTCGCTGCTGTTGCACTGTTGTATGATCCATTCAGCAGTATGTACTAATCCATTCACTGCATTAAAACACAAACACTTATACATTTACCCAGGCAGTTTCACCAGCAGTGCAGAGGGAAGCATAGACTTGTAACATATTTATGTACATATGTTACATTCATGTGCTTCGGAAGTACTACAGTATACTGCAAGTAAACATCTTATAGAATTATGCTGTAGCACTTCCTTATAGTTCTGCACTGTTACATTCACCATACACTACTAATGTATTCTTTCCTTCATTTATGCACTACACATTAATTCAAAAAAACTTTTACAAACTATCATACTAATATAGCTCTTTTTTTGACCAGTGGTTAGTTTGTAAAATAATTTTTTTTCCTTTTTTGTAGTTTTGTGTTTTTGGGGTATTTTTGGAACATTTTATTTTTTTAGTTTTTTTTCAAAGGGAAAAATGGAACTGCGCAAACAAAACTGTCTGCAATGGGAACAAATAAACAAAATAAAATTAACGGTAAGAGCAACGGTGCTCCTGTTTGCACCTACAAATAAAATCAATAGACTGCTCGCCATAACATAATGTCTCTTTACAAAATTTGCAAAGAATAATAAGATCTCCAAAATCAGGGCGGATTTCCGGATACGGACTAGATGGTGCTGTCGAAGTGCTGGATACAGCTGGTGGAGGGTCTTCCCGCAACCTGTCATATGAAGCTCTCGCATAATTGCGAGGATGACGAGTCGTCACATGTCGAACCATGGTGTAGTTTCCAAATGAATATTTTTTATTCGGATCCCCTCTAGAAAGCGTGGCCCCACACACCTTGCAGGTGACCTTGGCTGCATTCACTTTCTTTTCTCCATCTGGCAATGTAAAAAACTTCCAGATCAAAGCTTCCTTCCTTTTTGGCTTTGCATCCTCAGGAAGAAATTCTTCTTCTGAAGAGTGTTCAGATGTATCTTCCTCCTGGCGTGCAGCCATTTTAAAGATGTCTTCAAAAACACAGGAGCTTCAGAAAACAGATTGTTCTGCAGTGAAAGTCAAAGAAGAATGATTAAAATGGGTGGGATCCTTCAACAGTTAGAATAGGAAGTATCATGAACCAATCAAATCTCTTGTTTTAAAGTCACATGTGGTACGCGTACGGTGCTCTTACGGTGTGCATACGTACGACGTGCACCGCGATTTGCGTAATTGCTTTTAAAAGTAATATACGCTTATTAAAAGTAAATATATACTATTTTCACGATTATCTCAGATAATGTCTTGCCTTAATATTTACATTAAATACATAGATATATCTTTTTAAACATTAAGAAACTTTCGCGGAGTACGTGTACGGTGCGCCATTCAAACGTACATGACGTCACACAGAAGCGCTGATGCAACGCGGAACATCAAAACGTATTCGTAAAGTATACACGGGTACCCGCACAGATCGATTACAGATACAAAGGATGGTGCGAGGACCGTAAGCGTACTGTACGTTTACCACAAAAAAAAGCAAGAAAAAATACAGAAATTAATTTTAATATATTGAAAAAAAAGATTTTTTTTAAAAATCCTTTTTGAATTTAGTTTTTTATTATTTTACATTAAAATATGTAATTTGTCTGTGAATATATATATATATAGATATAGATATAGATAGATATATAAATCCATATTTTGTACAACTATATTTTTGACATCAGTATTTTTGTACTTACCTGTTTAAGTATAGCGAGTTGATATTTTTGCATTGTATATGTTTACAACTACATTTTTTACATCTATATTTTTTACATTGATATTCTGTCAGTGAACCTTCAGTAGGCTGTATCATTCCAGATTGTTTGCAAACTTGCTTTACCAGGGCAGTATCTATCTCTTGTGCAGGGTCAGGTGGGGTTTCCCTGCAAAAAATATGTTGGACGATCACTTGCTCCTCTCCTAACACTTTCTTAACACACTATTGGTGGATTTAAATAAGAATTTTGCTGTTGGAGTGTTTAAAGCTGCAATAATGTAATTGCAAGCCGCTTTCATGAGAGGAGCGAACTATTTAAATAGAGAGCATATGAAAGGTTATAAGTGCACTGGAGGCTTATATATAGCCTCATTGGTAAAGACTGGAATGAGGAGCTACAATGATGAGGCAATTAACCTATTGTTTACCAGTAATCTTCATTACTCTGATTCAGGAACTCCTAGTCTCAGTCTGCTTTCTTGTCCTCCCTCCCGACATGGCACTGATAACTTTAACTTGTGAAAGCAGACACTGTAGAGGGAGTGGAGGGTCCTTATAAGATTGGTGGGATCTAAAGCTGGACTAGTTTTAAAAAAGAGGCCTTTTTCAACAAAAGAATAGTGCAAAAGAGATATATTAATTAAGGGAGAACTGACTTTTGGTATACAGTGCTAATTCTTAAGATTAGCTTCAACCTTCCTTAGAACGTACTCATAGTTCATTTCAACTGGTGTTTTTTCACATGAAAAGTAATAGTGTTACCAAGATATTTAGCAGATGGAACTACCTGTTGATATGTGGTTTCTGGCACTGAAGACAATCTGTTTTATTTTTATTTACCAAGTACCCAAACAATTCCCCAAATTGTGCTGCTTCTTGTTCTGTTCTATCAATAGTGAGTCTGCTGATACAGTCATGATCTCGGCCACATCCACATATTTGAGGACCTTGGTTTTGTGACCTATAGTTTCATATGAAACGATATCCCTGTAAAACAGTAAATTACTTTGGGTTCTCAATATAGTGAAAATAGCGGGAACAGGAAAATCACTATTGTGTGAGTACCTCTGGTAATCTGTACTTGGGTGATGTTTTTCCTATTATTAGCACATTTGCAGTGGGTTTCCACTAAAGCACATGTATTTTACCAATACATTTTGGACCACAACTCATCTTTCACTTTATCTGCCAGCATCACCAGTCTATCCGACAGAAAGCCAGAATGCAGCAATATCAAATAATGCAACTGCTCCATGAATATGTTGAGTTGTGTCTTGACCATTTACAATTCCATGGTGCCAGGATATATTACTGCGAAATGTTTACGTTGAAGGTCTTTTATTATGTTTAATCGTTTTAGAAGGATTTTAATGCCAAACTAGGCACCAATCATCCAGTGCTTTAGCTGTTCAAAGCACACCAGAAGGATCTTATGACTGGCAATACTGACAGAATGAGTGAAAACCTATATAACTACCTATCAGATTTTAAGTTGTATAACTCAATGGAATTATAGGGAGATATTGACAGTGAAACTCCAACCTTTACCAATCATACATTGCATTGTTGTCTCCCCCGTATGGCCATGTTAGCACGCTCAGTAGTTATTTCATCAAGTGCTTTTAGAGAACCGGGCCTGACGGGATTCTGATGGATCTCTGCAAGGAGAACATCGAGTTCTGGGCACCCGTTATTCCCAATGTAGTTAACAGCGCCATTACTAGTGGCCGCCCCAGTTCATGGCATAATGCTTTGATCATCCCCGTATATAAGAAAGGCGGTAGAAAAGACCCCGGGCGTTACAGGCCAATCTCTTTCCTAAACTCAATGGTGAAGATAATTAGGTGTATTATCCTCAGTAGAATTGAGGGCTGGATTTGCTTTAACAAGTGATTTCTCTAGGGCAATATGGGTTCAGAGAGAGGTTTGGTACCTTAGAACAATGCTGTAGTCTCTATCTGATAATTAACAAATATATGACAGCCAAAAGCGTGGGCACTGTACCTTTCCTTTATGGACTTAAGCAGTGCATTTGACAGAGTTAATAGTAGTAAATAATGGAAAATCCTGTTAGACCTGGGGCTTGATGTTGATTTGGTTGTTTTCTTAAAGGCCTTACATAGTGGGGTAAGTGCCACAGTAAGGTATGGACCATGAGGTGAATGTACCAACCCCTTTGATCGGCAGCTCTATGTGCATCAAGGCTGTGTCTTGACACTCATCTTTTTCCTTCTACACATGAAAAGCTTGAACTGCTGTCTGCAATCTTCAGGAAAGGATCTCCCAAAGATTTAGTGGCAAATGCATCAAAATAAGGAATTGAGATTCCTTAATAGCGATTTTTAAGGAATCGCTATTTAGGAATCGCAATTCCTTATGCATGTAGGAATCACTAAAAAATTGCGATTCCTACACATTTCCTATTAGCGAATCGCAAGTTGTTATTCACTAATAAGGAATATTTTCCCATTCATTTGTATGGGCCTAGAGGCCCATAGGAATGAATTGGAAACCATTCGCAATTTGAGATTACCAAGTAGGTAATCGCAACTTGCGCATGCAATTTCAAGTGTGCTAGTGGGCCAAAAGGCCGCTCAGATGCACCCCAACAATTAGCATTTGTGCACATGTGTGCGCCACATGGCACTTAGAAAAATTCTACTTTTTGAATTTTTCTAAGGAATTGCAAATTACTATCAACTTTAAATTGATGGTAATTTGCGATTCCCTAATGCAAAGTTGAACCCTGAGAATGCTTCTTGCATTGCATTTACGGAATCGCAAATTGTGATTCCCTAACTTCATTAGCAAAATAGGTAGTCACAAATTTTGCGATTACCTATTTTGCGAATGTCTTTGGGCTTGATGCATCCCAAAAGGCTAATTACCGGTTGCAAAGGGGCCGATTCTGCGAATCGATCCGTTTGCGACTGGTAAATAGCTTGATGCATGTGCCCCTAAGGGCCTAATTACGAGTTTGGTGGTCCATCAGATTGCCAAGTTCACGGTGGAGGTGTGGTGGCGGTCAGGGTCTACCGCACCAATGTTCCGACCACCGTTTTACAACTACGGTGGTCGGAACGCCAAAGGCCCCCCCAACCTCCAGGGATCCATGATCCCTGGTGGTGGCACGGCCGTCAGAGGCTCCAATATTCCTGGCGGTGCTGCTGCAGCACCGTTAAGCATATTTGGAGTTTCCTCACCACCACAGTTACATGGCAGTGAGGCCACAACTGAAAACTGTAGCAGTGAGGAAACAAAGGGGCCCACAGAGCTCCATGTTGCCACAGTGTCATGGGATGCATGCGGGGGCATATAATGTGCCCCTCTGGCTGCATGTACCCCTTCCCTGCATGGCATGGAGTGCACAGTCCGTGCTGTGCAGGAATGGGATTTGGTGCTCCCATGACGGTACCTTTTTAATAGGCACAGCAGTGGGAACGCCCTTTGACGCCCGCCAGACCAAGAGGTAACTCGTACTCTGGCTGGCGGACGCCGGTGAGGTTTGGCGGTGTGGGAGCGGGGCGGTAGCATGGCAGCCCCCTCACACACTGCCAAAGTCATAATCAGGCCCTAAGTCTGCTTTATGCAGACAATGCTGTTTTGATGTCTCGCACGTTTAAAGGTTTGAGGGTTTTATTTATTTGTTTTCTTGACTTTATAAACAACTAGCAACCCGTCCCAACGTTGTCCGGGTGTGAATTGCTGCCGGCCAGTAGTATATTGTTTTGTAGGATTTCGTTTTGATAGCATTTCTTATCTGTGACAGGCCTGTGAAACGCTCCAATTCACAGTGCACTGTTGATGCACTTAAGAGTGCGCGTTCAGTAGTGTGTGAACTCGAGTTTCCCTACTTTATTTTTCCTTGCAATATTATATATCGCGAACTCGACAACATGGCATGAGCACAATTTACATTACAGAAGAACACATTCATTTGTGGTAGGCACGGGGAGACAAAGCGATTTGCCTGGAATCACAGGATGTTGAGCTGATGCCGAGATTCGAACGTAGCTCCCCAGCTCTAAAGTTCGCAATTCTAGAACTTGTGGCGGGAGGTGTGTCTAAAAGTGTATGTCGGTGCTGGCCATCAATGAGAGAGACCTGTGCATTTTTCAAATCGGTGGTGAAAAAATATGAGTATGTTGCTGGAGATGTGGGCCGCCGTGCCACCAATGTACTTACCGGGGAGAGTAAACACCCATTATTCCACAACTTTCTTTCCGCATACCATCACTCCGCATACTTTCATTACGATAGTACCATGACTCCGCAATGCCATTATAACGCATGTCATAACATTTTACATGCTTTTACCACACATACATTTACAACGAAATTCGTTGTAAATGCATGAATGGTAAAAACATGTTTTTTTAATGTTTGGATAAGGTAAGTATGGGTATAGGGGTATATGTTTTGGGGTACTGAGGTATATGTTTTGGGGTGTTTGGGTATTTTAAGGGTTCAGATATAGTTTTGGGTTAAGGGGTACAGGGGTAGTTTTAGGGTTTAGGGATATGTATGGGTTTTGGGGTACAGGGGTATTTTTAGGGTTCAGGGCTAGGTTTGGGTTTTGGCACCTAGGGGTATTTTTAGGGTTCAGGGGTAGGTTTGGGTTTTGGGGTACAGGGGTATTTTAAGTGTTCAGGGCTAGGTTTGGGGTTTGGGGTACAGGGGTATTTTTAGGGTTCAGGGCTAGGTTTGTGTGTACAAGGGTATTTTAGGGTTCAGGGGTAGGTTTGGGTTTTGGGGTACAGGGTTATTTTTATGGTTCAGTGCTAGGTTGAAGTTTTGGGGTACAGGGGTATTTTTAGGGTTCAGGGGTAGGTTTGGGTTTTGGGGTACAGGGGTATTTTGGGGTTCAGGGGTAGGTTTGGGTTTTGGGGTACAGGGGTATTTTTAGGGTTCAGGGCTAGGTTTGGGTTTTGGGGTACAGGGGTATTTTCAGGGTTTAGGGATAGGTTTGAGTTTTGGGGTACAGGTTATATTTATAGGGCTAAGATGGGTTAGTGTTTAAGGGTGTTGGGGTATTTTAAGGAGTAAGGGTGAGTTATGATTATGGGGTGCAGGGGTATTTAAAGGGAGCAGGGTGGATACCCTGGAGCTGGAATGTACAGAACCTGGGAAGAAAAAACAATGAATTATTGGGCACAACTCTTGCTTTTTTTTCTCCGTAATCCCACGCCCCGCACACGCCCACGCCCCCAAGCACAAGCCCACAGCACACGATATGAGACATGGCATGAAGGGCGGAACGTACCACACGCCCCCAGCGTTTTTCATGCCCCCAGCACATGCCAACAGCACAACGCAGACACGCCCACAAGGGACTACTTTGCTGGCACGGTTCTTTTACCTTTTAAATGTATACGGTGGGCATCTGCATAGCCTATGTCCTTCTGCTGCAACTGCCCTTTCCAACGCTGTATTGGGTGTTGTGATTGGTGCTGTGGTTCCTGAGATTACCCGCCTCAAAGGTTTGGGCTCTCTCTTTATTATATTAGTATAGATTTAGGGGTTTGGAAACCAATATTTCTCAAAGTAAATATATGCTATGTGGCTGAAGAGCAAGTAAAACAGGCCCCTTTTGTATCAAAGGTAGACGCATTGAGCAGGATTTATGTTTGATTCTGAATGCTCATGGATCTATTTGGCGTATACATTTAAACAACTATGTTTGGGATCTGTTTGACTTTGCAAAAAGAGTAGGCAACAAACCGATCCAGCCACTTCTGGAAACCTGTGTGCAAAAATGTTTATCTGTTTTAAGGCATGGTGAAGGAATTTGGAGCTACCGAAACATTACCAAGTGGCAGGTTGAGTCTCCCTATCGACTCCTCACTTCTTCGTACATGAGGAATTGGGAATTACTTATGTATAAGACTTAATTAAGGTGGCCCCAATATTGCTCTGGGTCTTTGTCTGGTTAAATAAGCATACCACTTTTAATTAGGAAGTTATTACAGACTGCTTGAACTGCGAGAAGGGTAACGCCATACCTTGGCTTAGTTATGTCCAATCTACCTCAGAAGCCATAGGATGGATTGAACTGTTTAAATCTTGCCACTCACTAACTAAAACAGATACTCCCAGAGCTAGAAAGCTTTTTATGAGTTATTGTGAGACATCCAGGGAGAAGGAGAAATTGAGGAAACCCTTAGTGTGGGACTCTGCCAATTTCCAAACGCCATTAAACCTACAATCATATTTGACCTTGGTAAAGAGCCCCAATTACTTTTAGCTAAATTTCATCTGGGAACTATACAATCCCAGCTTTGCTCGCCCTCCCCCCCGAAGGCAATTGGACAAAGAATCTGTTTGTTATCTGCCCAAGGGATGAGAAATCTGTGCAAACTTTATAACATTTCGGTTTTTTTCTTTAAATATCATAAACTTCAAACCAAGAAGTTTTTAAAAACAGTTCTTAAGCTTTATGGATTCCACAAAAAGAAAAAAAAATCTGTATTTCTTGTGCATGCTCAGAATTTCTTGGTTTGGTTCTGCGTGGGAATTTTTTTAAGTCAGTATTAATATTTAAACAAACTTCAATGATTATCTGATTCTTTATTTCCCTCTTATCATTTAATACAGTAACTGCATTCAAGATCACTTTTAACTGATACGTATGTATGTAATGCTTTTATGATTGTTTTTAAATAATCAAATAAAGCCTTATGATGATGATGAATATATTTTAGGATCACTGTTGATAGGGGAAGTTGGCCTGTAAAAGATAGACTCCAAAGGGGATTTATTTTTCTCCAAAAATAAAACAAATTGGTCAAATTCCATGATTCAGATATCTTAGAAGAAGCATCATTGTTGATTAGGTAAACTGGCTGGCAAGAACTAGACTCTAGCAGAAATTAATTTTTCTTCAGAAAATATAATTATATTAGTGAGATTCCATGATTCAGGTATGCTATATAGCCTGTATCCAATGCCCTTTAGTTGCCAGTAAGGTTTCACAAGAACTGTCATTGATTATATGCCTACTCGAAGGAAGATGAGGGTGCAGGTATGGAACTGGTATATGGTATCATATGGGGACACAGATTTTATTAGCTTGGTGATAGTCAAGGGGAACATTTTTACTGTCCTCCAGCCAGTAGTAAGAAACAAGAGGTAGGGACCAGTACCATCAATCCTCACCCTGTGGTTGTGTCAGATCCCGCTCAAAGGTTCTCAGGGCATGCCAGAGCTACTGGTTTTCAACAGTGGGTTTGGGGTAGCACAAGAAGCTGTCATGGAGATGGGCTTTGTCTTCACACTGTGTTAAGTTTGCATGAGCTTGTTAGAAGTTTAAACGCCATTTTACCTTTCTGCTGCATTTTTGCACATGGCACATATTGTTATTAATGCTTTGAGCCTAGTAGAATATTTTGCTTCACACGAGAATAATATGTTTTTCCTATAGTATCAGCTTTGCTTGGTAAGCTATGTCTGAACAGACCGTGCCGAGGCCTTCAAGGTTATTTCAACACAGTGGTTGTTGTTCGGTCTGATCAGCGCACGTCCTAGACATAACACATATGCAGCAGTGGCAAACTCTGGTTTTTGGCCCGTTTAATAATGCACTGCGCAGAGCATGCAAACACACTTGATGAATACTCGCATGCAGAGAGCTGGTGTAGAAGATGATGTGATCCCTTTCTACTAAGAACAGAGGTATGGGGTCGTCATTGTAAACCCTAAGAGACCTTGTGTAGATATAATATAATATACTAGCAAGGGAGGGTAAGACTGAGGTGTAATTTAGCCTTCTTCCCATTAGCATTTTTAACATGCTTGCTCCCTTTGTATTCTATGGAATAGTAACAATGCTGATAACCCTGTTGCTTATAATATGTTTGCTTGTATTAGCTAAGATACTCCGCTTGAGAACACAGCACTAGAAATAAATATTTCAAACTTGCACGTGTCTTCATTTACTCCTCGTTGTGGACTGGTATGTTAGTATAATGAAAGAGTATTTGTGTGTTCCACGTTACCTGAGGTGTTCTAAGTTCATGTTCTGGGTTGTCTAATCATTGGGAGTATGGAAGAACCAATGAGACACTGATTGCTAGTCTTGTAGGGGATTTTGGATACTAAGGTGAGTTTTGGCACACCCTAATTCACTGAGGTTTCCAGTCTCTATGCACAGTATGGAAGAACCAATGAGACACTGATTGCTAGTCTGGTAGGGGATTTTGGATACTAAGGTGAGTTTTGGAACACCCTAATTCACTGAGGTTCCAAGTCTCTGTGCACAGTTCTGGGTTGGAGCAGAATCCCTGTGACATGGCGCCCAACGTTGGTGGTCTTATTACATGACACTTGAGTAGTGCTTATATCAATCCTTAACACCCTTCGCTATTGTTTCCAGATAACAGTGGTGTCAGACAAACCTACCTATATTTACATAGGTCTTTTCAAGCTTGATTCTTTTCAAACAGTTTCCTTTTGAATTGCTACCCAGTTGTGCTACATAGACTTTTCATTGTACCACTTTCTTACGGTGTCGTTATGGGCGAAGTTGACATACCGCAGCATAGTCGCATTGCGGTCCGCAATAATTTACAGACTTATAACGTCGCCCTGGATGGCGTGGCAGTTATCACGGTTGTGAGTGCGGAAGTAGCTTACCCTTTTGAGATTTTTTACTCGTAGGTGACCTTCCCTGCTGTGAACGCAAATACTGGTGTGTTTGACACGTATACTCACTCAGCCGTGCCCGGGGAATATGTTCCGTATAGGACACAGGAAGTTCCAATTAATGCTTGGCAGCCCCGAGTTTGGTTTAATAGCGCCCTACCCCACTCATTAACAGTAACAAGGTTAGGTCCTTTGTCCATTCCAGGCGCAACTTGGCCTGTTTTGGCTGGATTTACACTGCATCCTCAAGCAGGCGCGTGTCCCCTTGCTGATCTAAGGCGACTACATACAGTCGCGATTACCGTTATTTGGTTGTTAGTACAATACATTACCCGCAATCTCTCGGGTGGGGCTCCGGGTGTTGCGGCGCTTCCAGCCGGACCGAGCGGAATGAAGCTTAGTCCCGTGATGGTCAACGCAGTGATGGGCAAGCGTCCCCAGGATAAGGATGATATGCCTTTCTGGCTTGCCGAGAAGTTTGACCAGCTGGAAGCGGTATTTCCTAACACGACTCCAGTTGAAAAACACAGGATTCTAATAATTAGTTTGCCTAAAGACTTGATACCAGAGACTGGTGACTGTGAGTCTTGGGGTAAGATTTTTGCGGCGGTGTATACGAGGTGCTTCGGCACTCCGTCAATGACCGTCCTTCCTTCGGTCATCAAACAAGTTTAAGATGAGCACGGACCTGAGGCAGCGGTTGAATTGGGAATGAGGCTATGTGGCACTTTTGGCGTAGTTTCTGATCTCGTACTAGCAAATGTCAAGGGAGATGAGGAAAGCTTTCAGGTGTCTAATGCGTTGCAGGCTGTTCCCGATGCCGATAAACCCCGACAGTTACCGAAGATTATTACGGCAGCTTATAAAACTGTGGGCCGTAATAGTTTGGGTGTCAAGCCTTTCTCTACTAAAGAGAAGAAGCAACCCCAAGGGCAAAAGTCAGAAACGGATGAACCGCCCAAGGCTAAAAAGCAAATTTGGCCGAAAAATAAAAAACAGGGTAAACAACAACAACAGAAACAGGCGTCTCGTCCTGCGTCTCCTGTGCCTACACCTACAGAACGTGTTTATGACTTGTGCAATCACGCAACAATAAAATCACCTGATAGATTTCAGGTTTCTGACCAACGCTCTCCTCGTTCTTTTCAGGACTCATCGACCTCAGCGACTGGTGGTGGAGGAGGTGACATAGGTCGTGGTGGCCAGCAGGGACGCGACCAGCCCCGCCCGAAAGACGGTAAAGGCAAGCAGGAGGAATCAACACCGAAAAGACCCCAGTTTAAAAAAAAAAAGGTTGACGCTTTAACAGCGAGATATGCCACAGATAGTGAGAACGCAGCTTCGGAATCAGACATGGGCTCTGACCTTGCTGGACAGTGCGGCAGAGGTTACCATAGTGCGGGAGGCCCTGCGTCCACTACTGAAGGTGACAGCGACTGACCGATATGTTGTTGTGGAGACAGCTGATACCAGAGTAGCTCCCCCTGATAGACTTTATAACATAGTCCTTTTAATTGAAGCTGACATACAGCGTACAATAAAAGGGGTATTTTGGGAAAATCTCACAACTACCGATGACATTTTGTTAGCGGAGGCTGACTGGCCCCCACCTTTTGTTCTCGCGGCTCCGAGAGGGGAGGAAGTGATCCTCCCTAGTTTCGCACACACAGTCTCGAAAGAGCATGCACTGAATTTTGCAGAAGAGTGGTCTAAGGCCCTTTCTCCGGCACTGTACCGTACGCACTGTGGTTGGGATACATTTTCCCCACACCACGAGATTCCCTTGCGGTCTCTGCCACAGCCTCAACCTCAATATCCCATCCGACGTCAAGCTAAAGCTTCCGTTGTGGAAATCCTTGAACAATTAGAATATCAAGGTGTAATTGAAACTTGTGTGTCACCGATGAATAACCCTCTTTTTACTGTGACCAAGCAAGAGGGTTTGTACCGTTTGTATTGGATTACAGGCATTTGAACTCGCATTGCCATACCTGCGCAGTACAGAATACCCATGGCTCTGCTTTAGTGGATGGTCTTGGGCGAAAACGGTTTAAAACCACACTTGACATATCCAACGGTTTTTTTTGCCCACAATTTGGATGGTCTAAGTTCCCAATAAACCAGTTTTACCTGTGGCAGCAAACAACGTCAATTCAGATGCCTGGCGATGGGCTATAAGAATAGTCCAGGCCTGTTTGCTGCCCATATAGTCTCTCTCTAGGAGAGAGTCGCCACTGATGCGTGTTAGTATGTGGATGACATATATCTCACAGACGATGAGCTTTGGGCGCATCTGTGTCGCGTTGACCGCATAATTTGTTACTTCGCGGACTTCGGTTACAAATTCAACTTTGCAAAGTCACACATTGCGGAGTACAGAGTGTTGTTCCTGGGCTACGAGCTCAACAATGAAGGTCGAGGATTGGCCCCTCACTTCTTGAAGAAATGCGCACAGTTACGCGCTCCAACAACGCAGAAAAAATTACAGTCCTTGCTGGGATTTTTGAATTTTGGGCGTACTTACATTCCCGAATATGCCCAGCCTATCAAGCCTTTGTATGCTTTGATACAACCTACTTTTACCAAATCGTGTTGGCTGCCAGAACACTCAGCCATTTTGCTATCTTTGCAGGCTGATCTGCTAGAATCTAAATTCTTACTGACTCGTGATATCCACACCAACCTGGTGATAAGAATCATCCCGGGGCGGTGGGTTTCACTTACCTTACCTTTAACGAAGGAGACACAGTACCTATTGCTTACAAGTCACACTTGTACACTTCTGCAGAAATGCGGTTTTCCACTGTGGAAAAAGTTTTGACAGCAGTGCAAATGGCGATTCTAAAAGAACGTGCACTGTCACAGGGAAAACGCATGTTGGTTGTTACCCCGTATCCTGCACTAGAGGCAGTGACGAAAGCCAGTGTACCAAATTCAAAAGCTTTGCACCCACGGTGGATACAATGGGCAGCATCTTTGACGTCTCCGGATGTCACGTTTATTTTTGATGCCTCCCTACAGTCACAGGAGTTTTTGCAGTATGAATTTGTTCATCCTGTGCCTTTGACTATGCGGCCTTTGGAGGATTTTCATTGCATCATATACACTGATGGTTTAGCGCAAGTTGCGCATGGGTCTAAGCACGCATACGTATCAGCTTGCGTCATTGTGGTAGGTGCCATGGTGAATGATGAGTTCAAGTCCAGAGTCGTGCACACGCAGACTTTAAGGGTCTGCACCGCACAATTGGCAGAGCTTCGTGCTCTGATACTTGCATTGGAGTACGCTGACCCTAGTGTGACAACTCTTATTGTAAGTGATTCTTATTACTGTGTCCAGTCTTACAACGAAAACCTGTTCTTTTGGATTCAGAGTGATTTTCGTCATTCCAAAGGTAGCACAATAAAACATAAAATGATCTGGGTCGGTGTGGCTGAGCTTAAAGAGCATTTGCCGCTCGTGTATGTAATTCATACTGTTGGTCATCAGCGCGTAGGAGTTCACGCTGTACAAAAGGGGGTGGTGATGGACGGAGCATCTGAATCAATGAAACACTCACACCCAGTCAAAAGATCTGGATTTAATCCATCACCGTTCTTTAGCCCACTCTGCCACCCCAGTTCAGACATGGCTATATGCAAATCAGTTTGACCCTGTGCCTCATGGGAACAGTCCAGCCCGAACTGCCAAGCCATTTCTTCCCTGGACTGGAAACAAGCTTTCGAGGACCGGTTTCTGGCATTCCAGCCGTCTTCAGCCCGGCTTGCTTGAATCCAGTGGCAAAGTGAGCAAGGGACTCACGTCTGAGCATACCTTGCCACACTTATGGCGGCCAAAATCGGTACAAAAGGGGGTGGTGATGGACGGAGCATCTGAATCAATCAAACACTCACACCCAGTCAAAAGATCTGTATTTAATCCATCACCGTTCTTTAGCCCACTCTGCCACCCCAGTGCAGACATGGCTATATGCAAATCAGTCTGACACTGTACCTCATGGGAACAGTCCAGCCCGAACTGCCAAGCCATGTCTTCCCTGGACCGGAAACAAGTTTCCGAGGACCGGTTTCTGGCATTCCAGCCGTCTTCAGCCCGGCTTGCTTGAGTCCAGTGGCAAAGTGAGCAAGGGACTCACGTCTGAGCATACCCTGCCACACTTATGGCGGCCAAAAGCGGTACAAAAGGGGGTGGTGATGGACGGAGCATCTGAATTAATCAAACACTCACACCCAGTCAAAAGATCTGGATTTAATCCATCACCGTTCTTTAGCCCACTCTGCCACCCCAGTTCAGACATGGCTATATGCAAATCAGTCTGACCCTGTGCCTTATGGGAACAGTCCAGCCGAACTGCCAAGCCATGTCTTCCCTGGACCGGAAACAAGCTTCCGAGGACCGGTTTCTGGCATTCCAGCCGTCTTCAGCCCGGCTTGCTTGAATCCAGTGGCAAAGTGAGCAAGGGACTCACGTCTGAGCATACCCTGCCACACTTATGGCGGCCAAAAGCGGTACAAAAGGGGGTGGTGATGGACGGAGCATCTGAATCAATCAAACACTCACACCCAGTCAAAAGATCTGGGTTTAATCCATCACCGTTCTTTAGCCCACTCTGCCACCCCAGTTCAGACATGGCTGTTGGCAATTCGTTGGCCGATGAGGCCGCAAAATCAGCAGTATCGACATATTTGGTTGCAGCAGTTACACGTTCCAAGAGTAAGATTGATGATGATATTTTGGCGGCACTAGCCACGACTGAGAAGGGAAGTAAATATCCTAAGGGGTTACCTTCGAAGTATACATACCTCTTAAGTCCTGATAAAGTTCCTTATGTGAAAATAACGGACGTTGGTGAGAAGTTAATACCCAACGCGGACCGCAGATCCACACTGATTACAGCTGCCCATGAAGGTGTTCCGTCTTCACATGCAGGCGTTTCAGCTACTGTATCTCAGTTGGAACAACGTTTCTGGTGGCGGGGACTGTACAGACAGACGTGTGAATATGTCCTTCAATGTGACATTTGCCAGCAGATTAAGCCTTCAACTGCTGCACGTCCCCCCCAGACACAGTTGTACATTTCTAATAAACCACTTGGTTGTGTTTATTTAGATCACTGCGGTCCTTTTTCTTCTGACACTGCGTATAAGTACATCTTAGTAGCAGTTGATTCATGCACACGCTTTGTGTGAGTGTGTCCTCACCGCAGCGCTGATTCACGAACTGTCATAAGAGACTTCCGTGTATTTGTAGGGATTTTTGCCTGTGGTACTTTTCATTTGGATCAGGGTCCGGCTTTCGCCTCTAAGGCGTATAAGGATGCCATGAATTTGTCGGGGGTCCAAGTCAAGTTTTCGTCTCCATATAGATCTGAGGGTGATAGTGTTATGGAATGAATGAACCGAGATTTAAAGCAGTCTTTGACAGCTAGAGTTATTGGCACTGGCAGGAACTGGCTGGCCCACCTCAATAGCATGCAGCGTGCTCTTAATAATCTCCCTAGAAGGTCTCTGGGTGGACGGACCCCATATGAAATGCTCTTTGGTATTAAGATGTTTGTCCCGGACCTTGAAGGTCTAGACCAGGCGGCTGTTGCTGCCTCCTTTGACGTAGATGAACATTGCAATGTTTTACAGGATCTACAAAAGACGAGAGACAGTCTTGCAAAGGAACATTTCCCCTCCACCTCGGATGATGCGTTGCAGATCCCGGTAGTTGGCTGGTTACCCCAAGCCGGAGAACTGGTTCGAGAGAAGATCGAAAACAAAAAGGAATTTGGTCCCTCATATCGTGCTCCGGTTCCAGTGCTGGGTGTGAAGGGCACAAGAACAGTTATTTTACTTCCACTTCCAGGTCGTAAAGAACAAAGGTACATCTCCGTTGACCATTTCAAGCTACACAGAGTGGCTGATTCTTCTTAGTATGACACCAGCAATCTCATGTCCTTCAATTTTGAGAAATTCTGTTTTGGCCCCGGCTTCTAATCCACGGCCTGATGTTGCCCTTGAGATGCCTGCCGTTTCAAGTCCTTTATTGTGCTCGTTGCCTGGTGCTCAGCTTGATGAAACCGACTACACTTACCCAACTTACTTATCGATGCCTGATTTGCAAACTCGCTTAGCTACAGGATCCAGGTTTTCATTTGACACTGATTCACATACATCAAAGAAACCTTCACAAATTTCTGTTTTGGCAAGACTGTTTAAGAAACATTTTTTGATTCCCCCTTGGACCTACTTTTGGCTGGTGCTTTTTTCAATTTACCTTTTTATGTCAATTGACTTTGTGGTGTATTTCTTTGGACTTGACAACAGACACTATGTCGAGGAGAGAACATGCATTCGACATATCAATGGAACATTGTCTCCCCATTCCTCATCACAAAGATTGAAGAGGGGCCTGGCTTTTGTTAATATCACTGCTTGGCCTGTGTTAGAAGGGATTGTGTGGGATGCTGTTCGATTTCAAATTCATGGGCCCACTGAAGTTATAAATGTTCCTAATGTGCTTAGAGTTTCTATGGGGGATGTGATTAAACAAAATATACGGTCTGATGATTGGGATGTTCGAGCTGTAGAAGCTTTGTTTTCTGATTTGAAATATTATACTGCCTTTGATGCTGAAGATCTGCATTTAGAGTCAGCCAATTACGGTGATTTATATTGCTATCAACATTATGGCAATCATTACCTCCATAAAGCTAATACCAGGAGGAACACTGTCAATTATTCGCAACGGGAACATTGCCCGGCCCCTACACAAGGCAGTTCTGCTTACTTCTTGAAAAGGTTCACTTATTTTACCGATTTTAATCAGTCTAATCCAAATGCATTTTATTTTAGAATGACTGAAAAGTCCTCATCCAAAGATAGATTTACCAATACTAAATTATTGTATTCGAAGTCCTTTCTTGACCAGTTAGCTATTGGAGGCTACAAGTTGTGAAAGGATACTATTGACCTTAAATCAGTTTGGGGTACTAAAAACTGGCAAGTGCAAGGCACTGAGGCTTTACACCGTGCATGCCTCATCCCGAACCATATGTTGTTTTTGAATTCTACAATCTCACAGACAACTTGCTTTGGATTGGCTACTACTAAAAAATTAAATGTTCCTTCTTTTCCTGGATTAGAAGAATATTCTGGTTGGAGTAATGCCGCTACATTTTCGATCAGAGAATTACAAACTCTGTTGCTGCTATGGCACAGAAGTGCTGACTCATGCCAGCATCGTTTTCTGGGTTTGGCTCATGGCTTTACACAGGTCAGGGTGGATCCCCGTTTCAACAGTGGCCATTCTGTGAATACCTATTCTGTAGGCAAATTATGTCAGAATTGGCTCAAACATTCTACCTTGGCATCAGTTAAACTGCATTTGTCTAAACTGACTGACGATGTTGATCTGAATGATTTTATAAAAGGCCCGGCTAACCGCAGATCTAAAAGATGGATATATGCTATTTACAACGAAGTCTGGAAGACGTCCCAGATTGAGGCGGCTACCCGCATTAGAGCTATAGATCAGGCTAATTTAGAGAAGGTATAAGCAGTTGTAGATAATAGCATTAACATGCTTTCTTCCCGCACTTACACGTTAGATAATATTGTATCATCTGTTGTTGATATTGTGCAAGATGAAGTGTCTGTTTTGTACCATGGTAAAAATCAATTGTGTTCTATTATGCAGTTTGCATGGACACTGCAGACCCTGAAGGCAGGAACACGTCCTCATTGTTTGCCCAGTTTAATTTGACTGATAAGCAACGTTTACTGTCAATGAAAAAATGCATCTTTTTCTATGTTACACATTGAAAAGTTGGAACCTTTACCGTTTTCAGTGGCAGAGGCCAATACAGCTACGTGGCTTATCCACGGGTTAATAACTCTCCCGTTTCCTCTATTCAAGTTTGAGGGGTGTATGAAGTACTTTGCCATTGGTAGATTTGAGCCTCTTGGCAGAGCTTATCTCCATTAAGCTTGGTCGCTTCCATTTACCTATGGAGGCCTATGGGAGGGTAAGGAAGTTTACTTAAATGGTGAAGATTGCACTGAAGCACCGGATCACTAATTGATGTGTAGACATATACAATTACATGGCTCCTGTAATCAGAATGAGCCGAAATTAGCCTGTATTTTGAAAGGTACACCTGTGCCTGCTATCGTACCCACTTTCACATTACTGGCAAACGGGAGTTATTTACTTTTAAATAATGAAGATTGTTGTGGGTTGGTTGCGGGAATTGCTTATGTCGATACCGTTAGTGAGCGTGTCGTTTGCTGTAAAAATGTATTGTATTCTCCACCGCATGGGAAACTTGATGTTTCCATCTGGCCCAAGTATTCCGACCTTAAAAGCAGAGTTCAACAAGATGAGTCGCATAAGAGCTCTATTGTCCCAGAAAGAAGTTGCCCTCACATCTGCTCGTGAAACATTCGTCCTTCACGTGGCTAACACCCGCACAGAAGTGCATGCCTTATTGAATACTGATTTGCCCTTGCATTTCGGTGAGTTGATTCACACTATCTTCAATGTATCTTCCACAACTGGGCTGGCTCACTTTTTTAAAGTTATAAGCAGTGGCCTTGTAACTTCTTTTCAAACTATGGGGCTCATTATGATCGCGGACGGGCTTGAGTCCATCCGCGACCATCGAGGAGGAGGGGACCTCCGCATGGCCTGCGGAGTTCCCTCCTGTCCAATTAGGATGTGACCGCCACCCTGGCGGTCACATCCTCTATTTTTAACATTGCGGCGGGTGCGGCTTAAAGCTGCACCCGCCGCAATGTTAAAAATGCATACATTGCATTTGTATGCAGAAAGCGGCAGGCACCGCGCGGTGCCTGCCTATTACTGCATACAAATGCAGGGGGGTACCATAGGTACCCCCCATGTGCAGCCCCCACCCCCCTTCACCCAGGGGGCCCACAACGGGCCCCGCAGTGAAGCTCCGAATGCTTTTCCACGGCGGAAAACCCGCTGTGGAAAAGCATTTCTTTTTGGGCATCCTAATATGGCTGGCGGTGTCTGAGAGACACCGCCACCATATTAGGGCTTTTCCGCCGCGGTTGTCAGGACCCACCAGCCATCCTAATGGGGCAGTGGGTCTTGGTGGGTCGGCTGTGGTTTTTCCATATCCTCCGGGCCGGCGGTGGCTTCCGCCGGCCCGGAGGATGCGGAAAAAGCGCTATCCTAATATGCCCCTATATTTGGTGTTTTCCCAGCATTCTTCCATTCTATTTTTTCCAGCTTGTTTGGTGGATTTCCCTTACTGCTGGCTCTGGCTGCAGGTGTGCTGTTACTGTTTTGTTTATTCCAAAATGGATGCACAACCTGTGTTAGACGACGAGTTGTCACGGCTGGGGCTGCTTCGCACCTGAATGCTTGAATTATATGGAGCGCTGCCTCTTGTTACATTGAGTGCAGCTTATGGATTATCGTTTAGATTTTCCTACTTTACATGCGTCCAGCCGGTTTTTCATTGCCTGAGTTGCGATTTCGAATGAGCCCTGAATTTGTGTCTCTGCAATACGGTGTCTCCCGATGCGGATTATAATCAACTTATGAGCCCCTTAGTTGCTCATGAATTCCTTTGTTCTGATGGAGGGATTATTGCCTTTGCAGCGATGCATGGAATACTGGGTCATTGGAATGTGTTCGCAGAGGCGCAAGATTTCTTGGCACGCAGCTTCATTGAAAACCCACCGAGTTGTCCTTGGATGGTGCTAGAGGCTCCGGTAATTGAGGAACATGTATGTTCTTTCCCTTTGTTAAATTGGATGGCCGAATTATGTTCAGATGAGAACAGTGACTTTCTGTTAGAGGCTGTTGCTACATATTTTGCATACCCCTACCCTTCTTTGTTCAATCGAGCCTCCTTCTATTCCCCCTAGGCTGACTAGTTTGCCCTCCCTTACTAAGGAGTCTCTGTCCATCTTAGCGGGACGGGTGAAATTAGGCTCTCCAGCGGACCCCTGCCCTCCAAAAAATTTTAAGCTGGGATGGCCGGGTATGGAGGATAAAGTGCTCGCCCTTTTGAACCGTTCCTTGGAGACGGGACTTGTCCCTTCTAACTTCAAGGAAGCACGGGTGGTTCCGCTTCTAAAGAAACCGGCTGCAGACCCGAAAAATTTCAAGAACTTTAGGCCAATTTCTCAATTGCCTTTTCTGGCAAAAGTTTTAGAACAGCATGTTTTACATTCTCTCACCTACTTCCTGGAATGTAATCATCTCCTTGAGCCCAATCAGGCTGGGTTCAGAGCTCATCACAGCACAGAATTGGTTATGTTTTCCGTGCTGGATGACCTGAGACTCAGGGCTGACAAGAACACTCCGTGTGCCCTGGTCCTATTGGACTTATCCGCGGCGTTTGACACCGTTAATCATGGCCGACACCTATCGCGGATCGCGGATCAAGGGATCCAGGGCACGGTTCTGGCCTGGTTGACCTCCTTTCTTAAAGAACGCTCCCAGCGAGTCCAACTAGCAGATCTAGTGTCCAAACCAGCTAAGCTGACATGTGGAGTGCCCCAGGATTCAGCTTTATCACCTCAGCTTTTTAATATCTATTTGCACCCCCTGATAGCAGCTCTGAACCAGATGGACTGCAGGGTTTATAAGTATGCCGACGACACTCAAATTCTGATCCAGATTGATCATTCACCTATGGCTCACTTGAGAATGCAAGACATTCTCAAGTTCACCATCAACTGGATGTCGGATAATTCATTAAAAACAAACCCTGATAAAACTGAAGTCCTAGCGTTCACCACAGCTTCAAATCCGTGGAGTGATCTGTTCTGGCAGGCAGAAGTGGGGCCTTTCCCAGAACCAGCAGCGGCAGTAAAAAGTTTGGGCATCAAAATTGATGCCCGGCGATCCATGACACAGCAGGTCGGGGGTGGTGGGTACATGTGTTAGTCTGTTGCGCCAACTTCGAAAACTATCCTCACTGTTGTCTTTCTCCACTCTTAGACTGGCGGTCTCTGCCCTGATTCTGGCACGTCTCGATTATGGCAACTCCTTATACTATGGCCTACCTTTAAAACCTTCTGGCTAGGCTACAGGTTGTAATGAACGACGCCGCCAGACTAATCTTTAAAAAACCTAGGCGAACCCGGGCCACGCCCTTACTACAGGATTTACATTGGCTTCCAATTGCCCAAAGAACCAAAATTAAAAGCCTCTGTATTGCACACAAGGCCATTTACGGCTCAGCCCCTAGCTATATCAAGGACTGACTAATCAACTATTTGCCGAGTAGGGCCCTTCGGTCAGCTAATGCATGTAATTTGGTCTGTCCTCGGTCTAACCTTGCGTCCACGGGTGGTAGAGCTTTTTCTAGCACTATCCCTCAGGCTTGGAACCGCCTTCCAGTTAAACTTCGGAAGGAAACTAATCTACTCCCTTTTCGGAAGAATCTGAAGACTGTGCTTTTCTTGGAGGCCTGGGGGCCCCTCTGAGCTGGTGGTTCTGCGTCTCTCCTTGGTGGTGTATGTCCGTTGATAGCGCTTAGATACCCCTGGGTGATAATGCGCTCTATAAGTGTATATTAACATAACATAACATAACTGATTCATTATTAGGATGAGATTTGTCTTAGTCTCTCTTCCAGGACCGAGGCCACTTATTGGACATCGGATATTTTTTACTTTTTCATCACTTTTTTTGCCCAGCCCTATTGACTTCACTATGTCCAAAGACGAAGATTTTTTTTTTTGAAGAATAGACCTATTGACTTAATCTGAGTTTTTTTTAATTTATTCAAATATTTTTTTCGATCCTAAATTCTGCAAATTGGAGACTTGTTCTGACTATTGTTCTTGAAATCTGCATACCGAAATTTGCCCCATATCTTATCTTATCTTATTCGTGCTCGGATCAAGGGAGGGCGTCATGGAGATGGGTTTTGTTAGCATGAGCTTGTTAGAGGTTTAAACGCCATTTTACCTTTCTGCTGCATTTTTGCACACAGCACATATTGTTATTAATGCTTTGAGCCTAGTAGAATATTTTGCTTCACACGAGAATAATATGTTTTTCCTATAGTATCAGTTTTGCTTGGTAAGCTATGTCTGAACAGTGAGTGCCGAGGCCTTCAAGGTTATTTCAACACAGTGGTTGTTGTTCGGTCTGATCAACGCACGTCCTAGACATAACACATATGCAGCTGTGGCCAACTCTGGTTTTTGGCGCGTTTAATAATGCACTGCGCAGAGCATGCAAACACACTTGATGAATATTCGCATGCAGAGAGCTGGTATATAAGATGATGTGATCCCTTTCTACTAAGACCAGAGGTATGGGGCCGTCCTTGTAAACCCAAAGAGACCTTCTGTAGATATAATATAATATATTGGCAAGGGAGGGTAAGATTGAGGTGTCATTTAGCCTTCTTCCTGTTAGCATTTTTAACATGCTTGGTCCCTTTGTATTCTATGGAATAGTAACAATACTGATAACCCTGTTGCTTATAATATGTTTGGTTGTATTAGCTAAGATACTGCGCTTGAGAACACGGCACAAGAAAAAAATATTTCAAACTTGCATGTGTCTTCATTTACTCCTCGTTGGGGACTGGTACGTTAGTATAACGAAAGAGTGTTTGTGTGTTCCACGTTACCTGAGGTGTTCTAAGTTCATGTTCTTGGTTGTCTAATCATTGGGAGAATGGAAGAACCAATGAGACACTGATTGTTAGTCTGGTAGGGGATTTTGGATACTAAGGTGAGTTTTGGTACACCCTAATTCACTCAGGTTCCAAGTCTCTATGCACAGTTCTGTGTAGGAGCAGAATCCCTGCGACAAAGCTCGAATGTTTGTTAGTAATGGCAGCATCATTGGTAAAATCACTGATCTAAAGGTTTTGTAAAATTCAGGAAGTATGCTATCTTCCCCACCTGCCTTGCGAACAGGAAGAACCAGAGTAGGCTTCCCTAACTAACTCCATCACAATTGGAACTTTAGTACTGAGCAATTCCGCCTGAGGGGGGACTTTTAAGTTCCTGATTGACTATCTTCTGTATATAGGTATTGATAATATTCTTGATATACATATATAGAATATTGTCCACCCCAAAATAATAAAACCCTTTAAGCATTTAGAATAGAATTTATGTTGTTAAGGGAGGTTTTCACCTTCATTTTTAAAGCTTATGCTTTGCTGATTGTCTCACTAGACTAGTAAATATGCAAAGAGGATGCCAAGAGGAGATAAACAGGTTGCCAAACGCCGCCCAGCTACCAGGTCACAAATAACAAGTTACCTACCTTCAGTGACAATCTTCCTTGTGGACACTAACTGCAGATAATTCACTATGTGAATATTCCTCATGCATCAGACTGGAATTAGATGCTTTTAGAGCAGTACTCCTGTGCACCAGTAGGTGGCATCATGCTGTTCCGTTGCAAAGTTGTTCTGCTCCATCAGTGTCAACCAGAGCCACATTTAGGAGCTACCCATGTGCTCTAACAGTAGTTGCTTTTGTAGGCTGTCAGCGCCCTCAAGCGCGGAGCCCATCATCAGACTGCCATGGCCAATATTGGGAACTTTTCAGATGATAAAGAGTCCAGTTCACGCAATGGAGAGGTGGACTGGTCAGTGAGGAATCTGAGACTGGACAGATTATCCCCCAGAAAGATCATTACAGAAGGTGAGTGTAGTAAAGTAGGATCTGCTTTTATGGTTACCCCCACTGTTTGCCTGGTGATATGTTGTTTCTGACTAGTCTGACTGGGACCCTGCTAATAAGGACCCGAGTCTCTGTGCTTTCTCCCCTAAATTAGTTATGGTGAGTACTTAGGTACATTTCATATTGGCTACTGGTGTACCCTTATAAGTCCCTAGTATATAGTGCTGAGGTTCCCAGGGCATAGGTACACCAGGGTTCTCCCATAGGCTACATCATGAATTATTTCACCCATTGGCTCAGAGACTGCAACTAGGAAGACTCCTGCGGCTTCTGGTCTTCTCGTCCTGCAAGTCTGCTGCAACATCCATGCCTGTGCTCCATACAGGAACCTTCCAAGACCAGTGGACATCCAAGATACCGGAAGGAGTCTCCTTGAAGTGAAGGAGTCACTTCCTGTATCTGCAAGCACTGCAAAAAGCTGACCAGTCTGCTGATCCCAAGCGCCCACGGACTCTGAAAGGCTCAGCAACACAGGTGGTAATTTTTCACATTCCTCGAGGCCTGCCCTGTCCGATCACCCAGTTTGAGGCCAGTATCCTTTGTCGGAGCCGTAGGAACTAAACCCCTGTGCACCTCGTTGACTTGCCGTTGCAAAGGCTGGTTGGCTTCCTTCATCCAAGATCTTTGGGCTCCAAGTAGCCCCAACATCAAGCATCTCCTGTGACCAAGATCTTTTTCTTCAACCTATCACTTGCACCATGTGCCTGCATTTTTAGTGAGCTGCTCAAGGTCTTCTTGCAACTCCAGTGCCTCCGGCGTCTGGGTTCTCTTGAGGGTCTTCTTTGATTTCGGGGGCTCCCGTGATTGCTCAGGCTGGCTCTGACTCCCCTGCTTGTGGTGAGACGCTTGGACCTTGCTGGTACGGACACTGCACCTTCTTCGCTTTCCACGTTGTTTGCAGTTGCCAAGGCTTGTTGGTACTCTCAACGGACACCAACCCCTCTACTCACAACAAACAGCTCTTGAACGGATCCTGGTCTTTCACAGCATCGCCTGGTCCACACAGCTGCAGCTCCAAGATCGCCTAAGCTCTCTTCTAACACCCAACATCGATGGGAATTCGTCTTCTGTGCCTCCTGGTCACTCCTGAGTGGCATAGACTCTGTCCCCTCTGCTTACAGGTACTTCTCATCTTGAATCTAGATTTGAGTCCCACTGGACACTTTTGCCTTCTCCAGCAGTGGAATCTTCCTGAAATCCTCCATTGAGTTCGACTGCGGTTTCTGACGCCACTTCACACCTGTTCACTCGGCTTTCCTGGTGTAGGCATTTTGGTTCCTATGGTATCCAATGGTGGGGTGGCTCCCAAACTGCTGTCTTCTTTAAAATTGCAATTGCGACTTACCTATTGACTTGTATTGAGCCCGCTCTCGTGTTTCCACTCTGCACATGGCCTCCATGGAGTTCCTGGTTACTGAACTTGGGTGGTTCCTTGGGTCCCCTATTTTACTATATGGTTTGGTCTCCCCCTGGTGACCACTGTGTTTTCGTGCTACTTACCTATTTTTATTGCAAAGTATTGTGTGCATTGTGTATATCTCCGGGTAGGAGATATCTATATGTGTTAGTGAGTGTCTTATAATAAATACATATTTTTATAAATACACTGTGTGCTTCTTTTTCACTTAATCTACACCAATAAGATTATGTTCTGTTAAATAAAACAGTTTTACACTCCTTCTGGACTAAGCCTGAAGGCAGATCTCAACAGCTACCACTTAAAGAGCTTTCTAAGGTTGTCTAAGACCACTAATATCACCATAAGGGTTGTCTGAATTAGTGCAGGATGCCCACTTACATAAGTGTGCACCATATACTAAGCCTGCTTCTCACAGTGAGTACCTATTTTTTTCATTGATACTTTTATCCGCAGATGTCACACTTTGTAAAAAATATACCACAGCAGTACCACTCCACTGAGAAGATAGTAGAAGAGAGCCTGGATGGGGCGGAGGTCCTGGGGATTAATATTGGGCTAAACTCTTTCTGCCGGATAGTGGTAGTAGTATACCGTCCACCTCTTTCAACCCCTTTGTTTAATGATCTGCTCAATGAAGTGATTGGTAACCTATGCTCTACATACCAACAGATTTTAGTAATGGGGGACTTTAACAGCCACTGGGATCCGGCACCAAGAGAACACATGACTAGCAGGTTTGGGGAGGCTATGACCATGCTAGGGTTGAAACAAATTGTGGAGATCCCCATTCACGAGAAGGGCCATACTTTAGACTTCATTTGAACTACATCTCTCACTGCACTTTTGTAGACCATGCAGATGGTCAGATCATCATCTGATCAGTTTTGAGATCCCTGTGCCCAGTCGACCAAACATCCTACCTCCAGTTTGGAGGATGGTATGGAACTGGGACAAGATAGAGGATGACAGTTTGAGGGAGGCATTATATGAGAATGCACCCAGGGAAAGTGACCGGGGATTTGGATCTGGAGTACAAGAAACTTACAACGCCTGTTGAGGACAGCAATGGACAAGGTGGCCACTGCCCAGAGGGAAAAAATACTGAATAGAGTGAAGGGTGCCCCACAATATACGGAGGAATTAAGAGGGGAAAAACAGGCCCTACGCCAGTGTGAAAGGCAATGGCGGAAATTATACGAGCCGAAGACACAGGAGGAATATAAAGCAAAACTAGCCCTCTATAAAAAACATCCATCATTGCAACGAAATCTGCATATTATGAGTTGAATATTAAGGAGGCCACGGATACTGAGAAGGAGACCTTTAATGTGCTAAGAGAGAAGGAAAAGAGGACGGTTGCTAATTTGACTGACTGCAACAAGATACAGGACTTCTTCCTAGCAATAGTTAAAGATATCCTAACAGAAATAGGTCACACCCATAGTAGCTCTTGCCCTCTAACAGTGGTAGGCCCACCAGACTTCCAGGGCGGTATTCTCTCAGTCTTTCCTGCCCTGGACTTAAACTATTTAGCGCATACTGTGGCCAAAGTGAAATCAGGGTCACTGGAAGACCCCTGCCCTCCCAGGGTGTTAAAAATGTATCTCCCTGTGATAGGTCCAGAGACGCTGTCCCAACTAAACCTGTCCCTGGTAACTGGGAAGGTTCCTCACAAATTTAAGGAAGCCATGGTGACTCCGCTGCTAAAGAAAGCAGGGGCGGATACCAATATTTTGAAGAACTTTCGGCTTATTTCCAGACTTCCATTTCTGGCTAAGGTACTTGAGCAGCATGTGCTCAGAACACTATTGTTCTTTTTGGAGTTATCAGTTGCTCAATGCATGGCAAGCAGGATTTAGGGCCCACAACAGCACAGAGCTGGTGTTGCTCTAGGGACTGGACGAGTTGAGGCTTGCAGTTGACAAGAAGATTAAGGTTACCACATTAGCCAAGAAAACTAAAAATACCAAAAAGTCGTATTCCATTCCGTGTATACTCCTACCCTTAAATAGGGAGATTAATAAATTTGTGAGGCTACAGTACCTGGGTAGAACCAAGGAAACTGCACAGCAATTAGCCCTACTTCGGAGAAGGAGGACTAGACTGAAAATAAAATTAAAAAGAGAAAAGGAAGATTCTCTCTGGACCAGGTTAAGAGAAGCATTAGCCTTTAATAATTCCAGAGAATTTTGGTCAATAATAGGGAAGGGATGCGGTGTAAGAACTACTACCATTCCCATTTCTATTGCTGAAGATATCTGGATAAAATTTATAACTGGTTTATATGCTTCCAATGGTGTAGTAGGTGACACTGGGGACCCAGTACTGAATAGTCAAAATAGCATAGAGCTCCCAACTGAGAAAACCATAGCTTCTGTGTTAAAGAGCATGCGCTCTTCTGGAGCTATGGGCCCGGATGAACTACCTATATCCCTATTGAAACAAGACGTCACCTCCTGGAGTAAAGTTCTTCTCCCAATATTTCACGCATGTCTACTCTCTAGATCCGTCCCTGACTCATGGAGAGGAAGTATATTAATTCCCCTATTTAAAAAGGGTGAACGGGAAAATCCAGCAAATTACCGTCTAATAGCCTTATTGGATGCAATAGGAAAAGTGTTAGCTAAATATCTTTTAACTTTAATCAACGACTGGATAGAACTCAATTGTATTTTACCTTTGGAACAAACTGGATTCCGTAAAGATCATGGAACATTAGATAATTTAACAGCCTTGCAGGTGCTTACTGATAAATATGTACGTGTTCGAGGAAGTGGAGTATACGTGGCATTTATTGACTTCTCTACAGCGTTCGACAAAGTGGATCGTCCAACGCTGTGGAGAAAGCTTGCAGCTCTAGGCATGCCTACACAGCTCCTTGAACTTGTGAAAGCTCTTCACTCGAGCACTTGGTGCAAGGTGTTATATGGTGGGGAGAGAGGTCTCTCTCAACCCATTCCTTCCCCAAATGGTTTGAAACAAGGGTGTATATTGGCCCCAACATTATTTTCTTTGTATACGGCAGATCTTCCAAAGGTTATCACTGCTTGTGAGGGGCAAGCCCCAAAAATAGGAGATTTGGAGATATCCGTCTTAATGTATGCGGACGATATCCTTGTCCTAGATTTAACACCAAAGGGCTTGTCCAACCGTCTGCATGCATTAAATCAATTTGCAGAAACACATTATATGAAGATTAACATCTCGAAAAGTAAAATAATGTGTATTTCTGGAAAGAAAGAATGTAGATCTGAAAATTATGGTTGGGCCATAGGAAGACAAAAACTTGAAGTGGTTAAAACTTATACCTTCTTGGGTAAGATCATTTCATCAAATTTAAGTGAGAAACCCCACATTGACCACATTTCTCACAAAGCTTTGGCACATGGTATGGGGTTAAGGTCTTTGTATAATGCTACAGGGAAGAGACACTTCACACTATTTCTAGAGGTATTCAGAGCAAAGATCCCTGCCATGTTACTTTATGGATTAGAACTAGTGGACCTAAATTATTGGGAATTCCTGCACAAAATTGAAGGAAAGGTGTTAAGAAGAATTTCTTCCCTAAATACAGCCTGCTCAGTTTCCGCATGCAGGCTAGAATTCGGTCTTCGCAGTTGTTGGGTACAGGGGCTAATTGCCCTCGTAAGGTGGGTAGCCTGTTTAGCAAGAAGTAACCCTGATACCCTACGGGATGCTATTAAAAAAGAACTTTTGGGCCACTTTAATGAGTTCTCAATGTTGGTGAAGAACTTTAGAAAAGCTGTAAATCTATTGGAGTTGGATGAGAGCTCACTGTTTTTGCTTACTCCTGTCGAACTAAAGTCAAAATTAAAAAGTGCCTCATGGGAACTCAGTTTTAAGATGGATATGCTTGCTAAACAAGGGAATAAAGAAAGGCAACAATTGCTAAGTTCATATACTCCAAAACTGGCACAACAATACCTTACTTGGAATATTCCCCATAAAGTGCGTAGATTGTGGTACCTTTTAAGACATGATCTGCTCCCCCTCAATTACCTCATTGCGAAATGGTATGGTGTATCCCCGATATGTAATTTTTGTAGTAATGCTATACAGGATCGTAATCATGTTTTGTTTATTTGTCCAGTATTGCGCCCTTTGCGTTCTAAGTGGTTAAAACCAATTTGTTTACAACTGGGAATTTTAAATGTTGAATCTTTTTTCCATGCACTTTACTGTCCACCAAATGAAATGTTCTGTTTTAGAATTTTTAATTTTTTCAGGGTTTTTTTAGATATTTATTAAATATTTTCTAGAGAAGTGTTAATTGCCTGCTCACCCAGTGATAAAGCGGTGGTTGTTTAATTTTGTAAACCTATGTTTTCCATCGTAATTATTTCTGTATAATTGTATGTGTTTTATGTGGCCCTCTGTTGAGAGCCGAAACATAATAAACAAACTTGAAACTTGAAACTTGAAACTTGAAACTTGACAAGAAGAAATCATCAACACTGATTAATTTGTTTTTTTTTAACAGATTTTATTGTGTGAACTCACATATCATGCACACCTCTGATACCCAGAGACAAGTGCCATCCTCAATACACCAGCAATATCTTTAGTCACATGTACAACAAAGATTATCCCCTAACAACCCCCCGCTGATGAATTAGTGCCACAGGATATAATCAATATGCAACCCCCCCTCCCTCACTGCGTGCCAACTTGCCCATCCAACGCATAAAGTAGCAAAACATTACATGTTATGTAAATTCCATACCAACTGCCACTGTTCACAGTCCATGTCCTCATATCGTCGGGAGGGTGGCCTCCTCAGGCGGCGGGTCAAGGTCTATACCCCGGTAGTCCGCCCACCGTTTTCAGATCTTGAAGTGCTTCCGGGGACAGCCCCTTTCTAGAAATATGGGTTGTTCCAGGCCCATGCAATAGTCCATTCCGTTCTTCCAGGCCGTGAGTGACGGTGCCTGGGGGGCTTTCCATGCTTTTGCAATATCACGTTTCAACAGCGTAAGTCCTAACAACATTAAGTGGCGCTTATACCTATTTCCCTCAACCCCAGCCATGACATGCAGCAGTGCAAGTTTAGGGTCCCTCTGTATCCTCCAGGCTAAGACTTCATCTAGGCATCGATGAACCCCATCCCAAAACCTTTGCAAGGATGGGCAGTCCCACACCGTATGCAGTAATGTGCCAACTTCTGGCCCACAGCGAAGGCAGTCGGGGGACGCCACCATTCCCGCCTTCCACAGCCGCTGTCTGGTGTAGTATGTGCGGTGCAAGTATTTGAACTGGATTAGTCGCAGGCGCGTGGATATGGCCGCTCCCCTGGGACTCTTGAGGGCTTCAACCCAGTCCTCCTCGTCTAATTCCCCGACATCCCGCTCCCAGTGGGCTCTAAGGCCACTCTAATCTGAGGAGCAATGCTGCACTAACATCTGGTAGATACGCGATAATTTTTTGTCTGGCAGCTCACCCATGAAGAGTTTAGCTTCAATGGGACTGAATTCAGGGAT
This sequence comes from Lissotriton vulgaris, assembly GCF_964263255.1. Taxonomy (NCBI): domain Eukaryota; kingdom Metazoa; phylum Chordata; class Amphibia; order Caudata; family Salamandridae; genus Lissotriton; species Lissotriton vulgaris. The sequence goes on from NC_141691.1 coordinate 728,303,383, forward strand.
CTGCTCCAGGCCAACCAGGGAGGGAGCCAGGGCATGTCGGAACTGGGTGCGGGGCATTCCATAGTCCTCCAGTAAATTTGCAAAGGATTTCAGTGTATTGCCTGACAGAACGTCGCCCAGGGTGGAAACACCAATGGCATCCCAGCCCCTGAAGCCCGACAGGGCGTCCAGCTGCGGGAGCATTCCATTGCACCAAAGGGGGGTTTCCCGCGTGAGGACACTCCACCAACCCGTCCGCCGCAGTGCCTACCTCCACACGTGAAAGGCCACCTGCGTGGCTGATGGGAGGGACCTCCTAAGGGGTGCCGCATACAGCAGCATATAAACGGACGCCGAGCCCATTAAATGTCTTTCAACACATAGGCCGGGTCTGCCCTGTCACCATACCACCAGTCATTCAGCACTAGTAAATGCGCTGCCTGATAGTACGAGAGCACGTCCGATGTGACCAGCCCACCGGTGTACGTTGACAAAAAACACGTCCGTAAAGCCACTCAGGCCACACCCCCTTCCCCCAAAAATGCACTCAAAGCTGAATTAACCAGCGGGGGGGGGGGAGGAATCATATGTGGATGATTCCGTAGTTGGTACACCAGGCGTGGGAGCGCCACCATTTTAAAAATTGCAGACTGCCCGAGAATAGATAGCGGCATCCGCGCCCAGACCTTCAGGTCTTCGCGTACCCGATCCCATACTGGAGTGATGTTGCGTTCCCTGGATATAGCCGCATCTTCGGATAAGAAGACCCCCAGGTACTTTACTCCATCCGTCGCCAACCGGAGGCCCGATGCCCAGTACCCAACGCTCCGCTGGTCGCCCAACAGCCACAGCGTGGATTTGTCCGGGTTCATGTATAGGCCAGAGGTCTCGCCAAAAATCTGCAAAATGCGCAGCAGTCGCGGGCCTGAGCGGTCCAGGGCAGTGAGGAAAAATAGGACATCATCCCCTGAGTTGGGCATCAATGCGCACCCACGCCGCGAGGGGTTCCATTGCGAGCGCAAATAAGTATGGGGAAAGGGTACAGCCCTGTCGCGTCCCCCGCCGGACTGGGAATGAGCGAGACACCGCGCCCCCGACACACACCGATGCTGTGAGGCCCGTGTAGAGCAAGTGGACATACGCTAAGAACCGTGGGCCGAGGTTAAGGTGGCTCAGCAGGGCAAAAAGATAGGTCCAGCTGAGTGAATCAAACGCCCTATCCATGTCCGCCAGGAACAACGCGGCCGGCTCCCCCGGTCCTCTCCAAGCCGACACCGCCACCTGAGCCCGCCTGATGTTATGGCGGGTAGCTTGCTGCAGCATAAACCCGGCCTGATCCGGATGTATCAGATCTGTAATATGCGGCTTGAGCCTGGTGGCAAGAGCCTTTGCCAAAATGTTGGCTTCTGTGTTCAGGAGTGATATTGGGCGGTAAGACGCATGGCTCTCCGCGGGTCTCCCAGGCTTCAAAAACACCACCACCTCGTCATGTCGCCAGTCCGGCGGGAGTGATCCGCTCTCACGTGATTCTTCAACGACCGGTCTAAAAAGCGGGCCCAGCTGAACCGAAAACTTCCGGAAGAATTCACTCAGGAATCTGTTGGGACCCGGCGCCTTGCCCGGGTTTAGGTCGCCCAGGGCGGGCCCAACTCCTCGTCGGTCAGAGGCCGATCTAGCAGATCCCTGACCTCATCCGAGACGGCTCTTGGCGGGAGGTCATCAATAAAACGCTGAACAGTATCAGCCTTCAAACATTCCCTGGGGGCATATAGGGCCTCGTAATACCCGGAAAAGCTCTCCGCAATCTCCACTAAATCAAGCATGGGCTCCCCCTCAGGGGTAACTATTCGAGGTAGTGGCTGTGCATGCATAGTGCCCTGGCAAAGGCGGTGCAACATCTTGCAGGACTTGTCGCCCCACTGGTAAACCCGACTACGGGTCGCCAACCAGGCCTGCCTCGCCCAGCAAAACCGACGCGTGTTGTTGTTGCGCTAGCACCAGCTGTCGCTGCGCCGGCCCGCCATCAGCCTCTCGGTTTCTGCGCTCCAGTGCTTCCAGCTCCGCCTCCCGTCGCACTAAATCCTTACGTTGCTCCCTTTTGGCCGGCGCGCACCAGGATATGTCCACTCCCCGCAACGTAGGCTTCAAGGCTTCCCCAAAAAAACCTTATTCTCAGATAGATAATGATCTATTTCTACCGTGAGATGCACTGTGTATTTGTCTTGAGTCAAGTGCCAGGCCGACATCCGCCACTGAAACGGCTGCATGGCAGGGCCCACACGCAGCACGGCGAGCACAGGCGAGTGATCTGACAAGGCCCGCGGTAATATTTCAACCGAAGCTATGCAAGAGGCAGACCACCTAGGGAGAAGAATGTAATGTAACCGAGAAGTATGTGTAATCACTTTACACTGATTAATTTTGATTTTTCAGCCGCGTTCGACACAATAAACCATTCACACCTGTTGGTCTGTGTTCGACGGCTGGGAGTTACTGGTGCCGTCTTTCAATGGATTGCTTCCTTCTTGAAGGATCGGTCACAAAAAGTACAACCAGGGGAATGTGTGTCTAGGAAAGAAGCTTTGCCATGTGGGGTTCTGTAGGGCTCTGCGTTGTCTCCCCTGCTCTTTAAAATCTATCTCCAGCCTCTGGTGGAAGCACTGGCAAAATGTGAATGTCAGGTGTTAAACTATGCTGATAACACGCATAGAAAGCTCTATACAGGCACAGTTCAATGTGCAGAACATTGGCTTCCAATTAAGCAGAGGGTTAGGTTTAAGGGCCTGTGCATCGCACACAAAGCCCTGCATGGATCAGCACCCGGTTACATCATAGACCGTTTGAACATCTATGTGCCAGGACGATGCCTCATATCTTCTGAGGCAAGTCTGTTGGCATGCCCACGTTTTGGTAAAGTCACCATGGGGGGCGAGCTTTTTCAGTTGTGATTTCCCAGCTTTGGAAAAAGCTACTGGAGAGCTTGCGCAGGGAGGCCACCCTACTCCCTTTTAGGAGGAAACTTAAGACCATTTTGTTTACACAAGCGTTTGGATAAGCTTCACCCAGACTCACCGAGCTCCGGGAGGCGTATCCTTGTTTCTAGGTTCATGTTCCTTTCACAAGCGCTTAGAGACCACTGGTGATTTGGTGCTATATAAATGGAAATTAACATAACATAACTAACATAATGGCGTATATCAACTGGAGCTACAGGACTGAGCAGGTAAAATTCCTCTTTCAACTGTCAAAGCAGTAGTGCTTCATGAAAGTATGTACAAACCCCCACAAAACCGCCTGACAAATGTCCACGACAGGTAATCCGAATGCTAGCACAGTGGTAGCACCCTTCGATCTGGTGGAATGACCTTGCAATCCTTGTGAAGGTTGCTTTTTCGCCAGTGCATAGCAGATCTTGATGCAGTGAACAATTCCTTCAAAGATGGTCCTTTTTTGCACTGCTTTGCCCTTCTTCGCCCCTCAGACCTACAAAAATCTGATCATCCACCCGATGCTCTTTGGTATAATCTATATGAAACCTTTGTGCTCTTTTAGGTTCCAAAACATTGAGTCTCTGTTCCTCCTGAAAGGGATGAGTAGGAGCAAAGAACGCCAGAATGGTATGGTGATGAGAAAGACCATCTTGAACATCAGACATCTTAATGGGCAATTGTGCAGAGGCTCAAACGGGTTGCACATCATGAAAGTGAGAACTAAATTCAGGCATCAGAAAGGGTTTTGGAGGAAACAAATGTTGCAAACCTTTCAAAAATCTCATCACAACAGGTGATTTAAATCAAGAAGACTGATTCGGCAACCATGACAGAAAACAAAAGAGCCAACAGATAGCCTTTAACAGTGCCCAAAGCAAGCCCTTGCTGGGTCAGGAACAAAACAAACAGCAAAAATTCAGACCGCTTCGCTCACAGTGGGTCAATAAATTGGGCACCACACCATACTACGAATTAGTCCACACAACTAGCGCACACCAATTTTGTGGGGGGTCGCATTGCCAATAAGAGATCATCAATGACCTCAGGGGGAAAGCCGAAGGAGGTCAACCACCGCCGCTCACTCTCCAAGAATGTAGATACAAACTGTGGAGGCCCAGGTGCAATACCCTTCCCTGCAGCAGCGATAGGACATCATCCCTTAGAGGCAGATTGATTGAGGACAGAAACTCATGCCCTGGCTGGGTACCACACTCTCCTGTCCCATCCGGTGCCACAAGGATGACTTATGCTCAGTAATTCCTGATCTTCTTCATAACTCAGGGAAGGAGAGGCAGTGACAGAAAGGCATACAGGAATCCCAAGCTCCTCTCTAAACGGACAGCCTCTCCAAGAGAGAATCACCTTGGAAACTCAATATGCCAAAGTGCCTCCACTGTGCGTTCTCGGCGTTGGTACAAGATAGAACCATGGTTCTCCCCATTGCTAGAAAATGCCCTGCGCCACCTCTGGATGGAACTGCAATTTGTGACCCGCTAAGCGTTGGAGGTTGCGCTCATCTACCCTGGTGTTTACAGATCCCTGCAGGAGGTTCACCACCAGAGAAGGGCCTTGGTGTCCAGCCATTTCCAGAAGCATACAGCCTCCTGGCACAAGACCCACAAACCAATCAGCTGTTTGCATTACATGGCAGTGGTATTGTCCTGCACAAGTCTTTCTTTGATTATGGACAAGATGGCCTTCAATGCCAAAAGACTTAACCTCAATTCCAACAAATTGATGTAGGGTTGAGTCTTCACCAGATACAAAAGGCTTCTGATTGCAACCTCTCCCGGATGATCACCGAAACCAAGAATGGCTGCATTTGTCACCACTGTCACATCTGGGTAAGGATGGGAGAGCAATCTGCCACTGACCCACTCATAATGTAGTAACCAGTAGGGGAAGACTGGTACCCCAACCTCCGAAGATGTACTGCAAGCATGACCATCAATTTTGTGAACATCCCGAGAGGCACTGGTGAGCCAAAAGGAAGCTTTGCAACTGAAAATACTTCTGGTCTACCATGGACCACAGGAAACATCTCTGGGCCAGCAGGAAGGAGATATGGAAATATGCCTCCTGCAAGTCCAATGCCACCATCCAGTCTCTGGTGGGGTATAGGGCAGACACGACCTAGGCTAGCAGGAACTTCTTGAATGTGTCCTTCCACAGGAAGGTGTTGAGAGGGTGGCAATTTAAAATAGGATGAAGGCCTCCTTCCTTCATCAGCACAAGGAAGTAGCAGGAGTAACACCCAGTTCCTACTTCTGAGGCCAAAGCCCTCTCTATGGCCCCTATGGCCAAAACAGCAACCACTTTCTGCTGCAAGACAGATAGGTGGCCCTGCGTCAGCCCCCCTGAGGGTGTGGATGATGTGACGAGGTGGAAGGAAAGGGGAGATGTAGTCCCAAAGTACAATTTGGAGTACCCAATTGTCGGATGTGAAGGCCCACCACCCTTGGAGGAAATATCAGATCATGCGTCTGACAGGTTGACTGAGTGCTGGCAAGAGCACAAAAATAGTTTGCAGCTGCCCCTGGAAGAGGGGCAGGGTACTGAGCTGCATGTAATCCCTGCCATACCAGGCATTATCTTTAAGAACAACAACTTCAACTACAAAAGAGCAGAAAGGCCTGGTGGGCTCAAGGAGTGTTCAGCCAATGGTGATACTGGAAACCCCAACTGTAACCACGGAGGAGCCAAAAATGTTGGTGGCATTGTCTGGTGGGGGCAGAAAGGCCCAAGGAACATGCTTGTGGCCGCCTTTCCCTAAACTGGTCCAGGACCGAATCTGCTTTGTTGACAAAGTGGTGAGAGCTGTCAATCTGCTTGTCCATCAGGGATGCATGGACATCCAAGGAAATAGCCCTCTTCTAGGCATGGTGCTGAAGTGTCAAACTGGTACCCAATGCTCGACCTAAGCAGCTGGTTATGTCCAAGCCAGAACGTACTAAAAATTTCCTGCATTACGACAATCCTGAATAGTTTGAGTGAGGGAGACACAAAGGTTGTCTAGAACAGCAGTCATAGCTTGTGCCACCATCTCTTAATGGTCATGGGAGAAGCAGCCTAGAAGACAGTCGGCATTCACTGACCTCAGAGCAGGACTCATAGAGGTTTTAACCCGCTTACCAAATGTCTGTATTCTGTTCGACTCACAATCGAATGAGGTGTTAGGGAAGGCATTTGGATTGACTTTACTGGTGGAAGTCTGTACCAACAAGCTCTCTGGCGTTGGATGTTGTGTAAGAAATGCTGGAGTGCCCGCTGATGATGGTAACAAGTGACCTGCCTATTAACAGGTGGAACCAAACATGGCGTCTTCCAAGTGCCCAAAGGCTATGGGTAAAGGTCTCATTAAATGGCAATAGATGTTATGTAGGTGCTTTAGCAGGCAGAAGTACTTTAGTCAAAACATTAGCTTTGACTTGCATAGTAGGGAGCTGTGTGCCTAAGTCTTCTGCCACCCTTCACACAAGGACTGCAAAGGAGGCACTTTACTCAGGAGCAGGACCGGGAGGTATACAAGGTCAGTTTTTTGAAAAGTATTCAGACCGCTGGCATCTTGGAGTTCTTCAAACCATTTTTTCTTATTTTACAGTGGGTAAGGGAAAATGTCAAAATCAGAAGGATTGTCTATTAGCTGTGTGCTGGTCGGAGCTGGGCATGGCCTCTGTCACTTTCGTGTTAGATTCGACTGGAAGTTGGAAAGCACAATGAGCTGCAAATCCTCCTCTGGCTTCAGCTACCTAGACTTTGATGCAAATGGACCTGCCGCAGGGGGCGATGCCGGAACAGTAGTCGGCACCATAGCTGCATAGACCACTGCAGAGGGCAGACTTGCCTGTGGAAGTCCAAATGGAGGCCCTTTTGGATCCAGTAAAGTTCTAAAAATGGACAACACAGTCTTTCTGAAGGTCTCTACTTGCAGTGATGTTCCCAGATGGACCCAGGAACTCGGGTGAATCTGGCTAAACTCAGATAAAGATCGCAGTGAGGCTTGGAAGCACATTGACACAGTTGCTCCCTCTCTGGAGCCCGAGAGTGGTGGAAAGGGAATAATCACCACTTTCATCCAGATTCATCAACCAAAATTGCGATCGCAATAGCTGCAAATTAGCTATTGCGATCGCAATTCAATGATCCGCAATTCATGATAAGAAAAATGACCAATTTGCGAGATCGCAAAATCGCAAATAAAATCGCAGAATCTAGGTGGAACCCCCTTAGCGAATCGGAATTTGCGAGATTCCAATGATAATGCAATTTAATTTGCGAATTCGCTAAATAATCGCAAACCAAATTCATCAAAAATCGCAAATGGCGAAAAACCACAAAATCGCTATTTGCGAGGCGCAATATAAGGAGAACCCAAACCAGGTGGTAACCATGAAGTCAATAAAAAAAAAATCCCAAACTAGCCACAGGTGCGGCCCTGACCCAACACATTTAAGGAGACACAGTAGGAGCATGAGGACATTCACAATGCCAGGACTCTACATGGTGGTTAGGCGGCGAAGGCTCCAGGTTGCAGCAAGGAACAGACGCAGGATCCAGGAGCGAATTTTCCGCCAGCGGATCACACTTCTGGGCCAAACTGAGGAGCAAATCTACTCAAAGTACCGGCTGAATGGGGCAATGATTACAAAGCTCATCCGGGACCTTGATTTCCTGATGCAGCACCCAACAAGGAGGACCAATGCTGTGCCCACCCATGTCCAGGTCTTGTGCAGCCTGCACCTCCTGGCCTCGGGAAGCTTCCAGGGGATAGTTGCCGTTGCAGGGGGGGATCTCCCAGAGCACCATGTCCCGCTGCCTAAGGAGATTCCTGGAGGCCATGCTGACCTGGCTACACCATTACATCACATTCCTGACCACCCAACAGGACTTGAATCAAACCAAGCTTGATTTTTACAACATTGCGCAATTCTTCCATGTGATTGGATGCATTGACTGTACCCACATCCACATCTGCCCACCTGCACAAACAGAATACATGTACCGGAACCGCAAGTCCTACCACTCACTGAATATCCAGATGGTGTGCAACGCTAAGACAATCATCACGGACATAGTGGCACAATACCCGGGGAGCACATATGACTCCTTCATATTCCGGCACAGCGGCACGCACACACGACTGGCCAGGGGAGACTTTGGCGAAGGACACCTTCTAGGTAAGTACACATGCCAACAAACAGTACATCGCTACCATGTAGCTGCACACAACAGGCACTCACCCTCTGCTCCTTTCATTCAGGTGACAGCGCCTACGGTCTACGTGAGTACCTCCTCACCCCATACCTCAACCCTGCCACACCACAGCAACGGCGTTACAATGCTGCACACATCCGCACAAGAAATTGCATTGAGCGGACATTTGGGCTTTTGAAGAGCCGATTTCGCATACTACACAAGACTGGTGGGGCCCTCAAATACCAGCATGAGGTCTGCGGCCGCATCGTGGCCGTGTGTGCAATACTCCACAACATTGCCACCAAGCAGAGGATACTTGTAGAGATCTCTGACAGTGAGTCGGAAGGGGACAACCGCCCACCTGCACATGTGCCTCATGCATGCGGGGAGAATCCTGCTGAAGGACACAGGCGCCGCAACCAAATCACAATGAACTGTTTATAGTGCACCCACTCCCCTCACCCAACACTTCACTCATGCATGACAAATGAAATAATGACATGAGTCAGATTAACTTGTGCATACCAAATCTTTATTGTTTTTTTCACAATAATGTACTTATTTTTTTTTATATTGCATGAGAGCTGTATTTACTCATACATCCCCATGTTTGTGAAGAGAGCATGCTTGTATCATCAGCATGGCCCTGCAGGTACATTACAAAGAGTCAGTGGCGCCTCCGGGCGGACGCTCCCAGTCGCCTATCGCCTTCCTCCACATCAGCATTAGCCCGTGAGGCTGCAGTGGGCCTGGTGCTGCGGCGGGGTACCATCACCAGCGGCAACGACGGGCTGTTGTGGCTGGAATTGTCCTCACTGGCATCATCCCCCCACTTGCTTGGCCATGGCCAGTCGCCTGCAGACTCTGCACTGCCGTGGTGACTCGCTCCAGTGCCCTAGTGATGTCCTGGCAGCATTGCACCATTTGAATCTGCATCGCTAGGGAGCTACGCGATAGTTGGGAGGTGGCATTCCCGATAATATGATTGGAGCGTGTGTAAGCTGACAGGCGGGTCAGCAGCTGGCGGTGGCGGCGGCGGTTGACATCCTGCTGGGACAACAGGACCTGGCTGTTTTCACGAACAGCAGCGGTCATGATTTAGATTCTGCTCAGTGAGCTGTCCCACATTACGTGCAGTCTTGTGCAGCTGCAGGTGGATGGCTGGCAAGTGACGTGCCTGCTTCTGATGGACTCGGAGCATCCGACGTTCAATGGACAGGCCAGGATCCCGGGCATTTACCCCCTGCCAGCGCATGTTGTTGTGTCGCGTAGCTCCCTCACCAGTCCGCTGGAATGTGATCGCACAGTGGCTGTGCGCCTTGTCTGCTTCCTGGCTGCAACTGTTGTGGCCTGTGCCACTGCCATGGGTGTTATACGGGGTGGTTGTGGCACCCCTGTGGCTGCAGGGGTGGCACTGTCCACAGGGGCAGGTGGTGGTACTATTGCTGCTGGTGCTGCCTGTGATGGTCCTGGTTGAGGGGAAGGATGACCCTCTCCCTCAGTGTCCTCAGGGTTTACGTCGATGTGTAGGGCCTTACTGTCGGTGCTGGGTTATTCTGTGCCACCTGTGATGTAAATGGGACCGTGATTAATTACATGTTTCTTGCACATGGGAGGTTGCTACATGCATGCAGGCTAGCATTCCCTGACTGGCTTTAGGAATGACTCTCACTTGACCGGTCTGGCTGTATGGGGCTATCTGGAAATTGGGGTCACAAGTCCCACAATGCAATTAGGCATTTCTGGTGTGCATGGCCTGCAATGCATAACTGGGGTTTTCTAATGGGTAGCTCTGGAGTCATGGCCATTGTCAGGGGACAGGGTCGCAGTCGCATGGCACTTACCTTGGGATTGTTGGGTGGGTCAGGAGGAGTCCAGCCCGGTGACCTCCACGCATGCTTCGGGATTCAGGGTGCCCTCCACAAGGTCCTCCAGTGGGGTGTTGGGTGGTACAGTGGGCTCTCCTCCAGTTGAAAGTCGCTCCCCCAACCTCTCTGCAATTCGTTCTTTTACACGCCCTCTGAGGTCATACCACCTCTTTTTAAGTTTGTCAATGGAGTGCTGGGTCACTCCCACTGCATTGACCTTAGCGCGGATGCGCAACCAAATGCGCCTCTTGTCCGCCTCAGGCACCCTCCGTGAATCCTTACCGAAAAGCCGGTCATGGTCCTTTGTGACTCCCTCAATTAAATATTCAAGTTGCTGCTCGGAAAATTTAATTTTCCTTTTTCTTCCAGTAGCACTGCTCCCAGCTGCTTCCCGGGACATTTTCTGAGGTTGTTTGTACTTGGTTTGCTGCTGCAGGTGGTCTGTAGTGGAGCTCTGGCCAGTGCTGCTTCCACTTTCAGGCTCAGTGAGCAGAATGAGGGAGGGAACTGCCTACTTCCTGGTTGTGATGTCATCATTGTGCTCGAAATGCGACTTCCCGTTTTTGCGATCTCACAATTAGCGAGATCGCAATTTGCGATTTCGGTAATTGCGAATCGCAATTTCAACACGGAAAAAGGGCGATTCTGCGATTTTTATGCGATTTTGGCAAAATTGCAAACGGCAATTGCGGCCGGATGCGATTCGCATTTTTTGATCGCATTTCTTCATGAATCCCATTCTGCGAATTCTAAATTGCGATTCAGTAATTATCGCAATTTGGAATTCGCAGAATGTGGCTTTGATGAATCTGGGGGTTAGTCTTCTTATGATTTTTCATGAATTTACTCAAAGTCTTTGACTGTGACAATGATGTGTTGCATGAATGACATTGGGAGCGAAAATGTTATCTTTCTTTTACTTTCTAACAATTGCGGCATGGTCTTCTTATATTTGGCAATGTAAAGTTTGGTTACATGATACCATCTGGCCTTTGGATTCATCTGGGGTGCAATAACCACAGGGCCTGGGGACACAGGGCCTAATTTATATGTTGGCAAAAAAGGAACTTTGTCGCAATAGTGACAGTGTTCCCTGCCCGCCAACATAGTGGTCTGTCTGCTCGATTTAAATGTGGGTGGTCCATAGTTTTGCCATGATGATGACTACTCCATTGCTGCCATGGCCAAACTTCTTTGGCGGCCCGATAGAGTAAGGGTCGTAGGAGAATTGCTGTATGTTCATAAGCCCAATTAGGATGGACAGACATACAGCCGGTTTTTGCTGCCAGTCACTGCCAGGTATATCCTGGAGGTAAGGGACAGCAAAAAATTTAAAATGCCCCCCTCGCCATGGGAGAGGACTTCCATGGTGAGGGGACATTATCTTTTTTTATTTTACAAAAGAAAATCCTGTTTGAGGTTTCATTTTTGGAAAAAAAGAAAAGAGTTTGGTGCAAGGGTTCATCATGTTGATGGAACCCTGCACCAAACTGTAAAAAGCAGTGTCAAGAACCACGGCATCACTTTAAGAAATAACTGCATGCTTGGGGTTCAGTTATAAACTTGGCAGATGGCACCTCTTTTTTCATCGCCCTAGCATAGAAACCGGCCGTCCACCAGGATTTAAATTAGGCCTATAGTTCTAACCCAGGCCCCAAAGACACACTTTGTGAGGGCACATCACAGATATCTAATTGCAACAGCCCCTACCCCGCTTGAACCCTGTTGTCTCCACCCACTCCAGCAAAATGCTTGTGCCCCCAGTCATACTATGCTTTACCACACCACCGCGCTGCGCTACTGACAGAGCTAATGCCAGAACGCTATCCCTGGTTCCCTTGGGAAAATTCAGGAGGTGCAGAAGACTGACAGATTGTATAAATCAAGCAGACACTACTAACAAGCACAACACAGCTATAATTAACATTGATGTCTGTCAGAACCCCTTTCAGAGGTCCAGGGAGCAAGCAGGGTTTACTAGGCCCAACTATAGGGGTTGAGGCCTTTTACTCCTGATGTCACAGGGCCTGCTCTACTAAGTATTCTGAGCAACTCAGCCAAAAATCTCTTCAGCACTTGACTCTCAGGAGTAGCGTGGTCAAGCAGTCCAAAGCTCCCTCATGGGAGGTGTGAATACCGGGGAGTGAACAGAGGTTCACAACTTAAAAGCTGGGCAGCAGCAGCAGCAATAAATCATTGTCCAAATACTTTTATGAAAAAAAGAGAAGCATTTTATTTATGCCATTACTAATACACAGGAAAAATACGACATTCGCAAACAAGTACACAATCTCCATGAGATCAGGGCCCTAGTGTTTCCTTGGGCGGTTCCTTGTCTTCCCTTCTCATAGTACTCCTTTCTGGACATCTCGTTTTTATTCCCATGTTTCCTGGGCCTTTTTTGAGGCCCATGAGAATTACCGTGACTCTTACCCTTCAGTTAGAACCGGTGGGTGGAGAGTTCTTCTCCCCCTTTGGCTTAGAACCACCCTGCTCTATCCCTTTGAACTCTGTTGGCTATATTGACCATCATTCTTCACCTTACCAATGCGGTTTGAATCTATACCGCTGGTGCACTGGCAGTGGGTGTATCTGAATAAATAAAACTATTTTACGCTCCCTGGCTAGCTTTAGTCTCACCATCCTCACATTATCTGCGCCTTCACTCACACAGTTTTCTCTTCATATGTGGATTTAGAATATCCTATTAACATTCAAACATCTCTGAGATCCTCCCACTTAGAGTGGGGTTGTAGCCCTCAGAGGAACTAGGGTTTTCCCCTGAGTAGAGAATCCCATATGATGAAGCATGTCACCTCTGGTAAGTGAGGGATCTAGTCCTAAAAAGGAAGTGCCCACAATTAGCGAAGTGTTGTATAGCCATTGGTTCTGTGTTGATTTCTCTAAAATTACCCTGTAGTGGCTTGCCACACATTTTGATTATATTTTTCTGAACAGACCCAAGGATTTTGTACTGTTTTGAGAGTGATTGTTGGGAATGTAAATTCTGTGTGGTCTATAGAATTTCCCTAGGATCCTCCTGCTTTAAACTTTTTTTGTTTGGTAATAACTACATATCGGCCAGGCAACGCTGCATGTTTATCTGGCTTCCTCGCTGTCAAATACGACAGGTATTTCCTAAGTGGGGTAGAATACTCCTCATTGATTCACTTTGTCACCATCAACTGGTTAATGACATAAAAGACCTTGGCCTCCATCCCTCTTACCCACTCATTCCAATCCTGCAATACACCATTAATCCAAGTTTCAAAAGGAACACCATCCTCTCTCTTGCAGTCCCAGGATCTCTGAAGATACTGACCTGGCTTCAGTTCAAACTGTCTAATCAGACCCTCCTTCATTCACTTATTGAAAACTGGTCTGCACAGGCATTCTTGCAATGACGACTGTCCCTTCCAATGGCATGCACCCCATTAAGGCAGCTGCCTTAGACACCTTATTTTAGGCTTGTGCCTTACATAAGATTTCAAAGCGCACAAACCATTCCAAAATGTCCTGACCTACCACATACAAATGCACAAGATCTTATAGAACCTTGGCCACAGCCCGGCCTGAACTGGATGTACGTTCACTTATGGAGTTGTCATTGCTGCCGTCCTTAGATTCTGTCTATCAAGGGCTATCCCTTCTGTTTCCAGCTACCTTTCCTTTACATGTGGTTTTCCTCCGACTCTCTTTGGTTCTCCTCCCTTTTTCTCAGCTTCTTCTCCTAGGCACACTCCTCTGGTCTCTCCCGATTCCTCTCCTCTTGTTCCCAGTGAGCTAGCCTTTGCTTCTCCCTCTCGATCTCTGTGGCTTTATCATCTTCTTCCTCCTTAGCTTTCTGAAGGGCCAACTGCAAGCTCAGGGTTTCTGCTAGACTCATCCCACCCAATGGATTTATTCCTGGAATTGGTGACAGTGGTACCATAGAAATCAGAGGTGGATTACACGCCTGAGATATTCTAGAAACTAACAGAAGTGAGTGTCTTGGTGAAACTCTGGAAAATGCATTAAAGGACAAACTCTGCATGCGTCAAGTATAGATTTGTCCTATGGTGATCCTAGAGCATAAATCCACAGCGCTCTCCTCCTGGGCTTCTACCGTGATTGCCTCCCCAGAGTTAACTACAGCCTCATCCCTTTCAATCAGTGTCTCAAACTGGGTAAGGAAATTAACACGAACCTCTCTGTTCCTACTCCTGGGAATCCTTGGTCCTTTCGTCCAACATAAATCCTTCATCTGATCTATGAACATGGCGCTGAGGTAAATTCACAATACTGTGTTTTCTATTGTCTATGAGTGTCGCCTTTGTGCGTAGAAAAAAATTGACTTATTGTACCACTGGTACAAAGTGGAAATGCCCAGTGCCACACCTGTATTCAGGTTCCTAAACTTTAGGCATCCCACTGCTGCCACCAAATGTCATAACCTGTTTCAATGGGCCACTGGGCAGGCAAGGGTTACTGGGCCCAACTGGGGTGGGTTGAGACCTTTCACTACTGATGTTCTGGAGTCCTTCCTACTATGGATTCCAAGGAACTGGGCAAAGTACCCCTTTAGCCCATGATTCTCAGGAATAGCATGGTTGAGCAGTCCAAGGCTCCCTTGCGGCGGTAGTGTGGATACAGGGGAGTGAAGACCGGCCCACAACCTAAAATGAGTGCAGCAGCTGCTAAAAATCATTGTTTATCCAAATAATCCCTTTCATGAAAAGCATTTTATTTCTATTGTTACTAACACAAACCGAAAATACAACATTCACAAACCCCTAGGTCTGGGCTCTAATGTTTCCTTGGAGGTTCCCTTTCCCTCGTCTTCCTCGCTTTCTGGATAGTGGTTATTCCCATTCACTTGTTTCGACATCCAGAGCATGCTCCACTAGTATTGCGAGTCTCAAGAGTCCCCTATTACTCTACTTTTAAAGTCAACAGTGTTACAGCATCACAGCACTAATTAGCAGCAATTTCACATGGGGACGACTGGCCCAAAATCAGCCTTAGCCGCATCTCGCAGAATTGGAGTTGATGGAGCAAGTATTCGCATGTGACGCGACTTGCTTGTATCAAGAACCTCAAATAACAATAATAAGTTAATTCAACATGTTTGTCTTACTAATATTGCACTTTTACACTACACAGGGGTGTCCCAGAGACGCTTGCCTATGTGTTTACTAAAAGTAATAACGCTTGCTTGTAATATGGTCGCTGCTTTGCGGGATACCAGTCTGCGCATGCGTCGGTCATACCCACGTGATGTGACGCACTCGCAGTTCTCGAGGGAACTTGTTGCTCATGCGCAGTATTGCTAAAAATGTCCGCTTTGTTTTTCACATGCTCCGTGCTTGCACTGCTGCTTTGGCAAAGCCGTTTGTTCTGCTTAACTCCTAATGCTATAGTTATTATAAAGTAAGGGATGTAGTATAGCCATTCACGGTATACAGTGTATTAATTTTTTCCTGTGTTCCTAAATTGTTTTCATTTACTTTTCATGTACCGTCTTCGGGGGGGCCTGGGAAGCGCTGCTACTCCATCTTGAAGCCCGCATAGAACCGGTCATGTGATGGGGGGAAAAGAAAGTCATGCAGCAGTGGAACCTAGCCAGCTGGCAGCCGAAGCCAAGATGCTCCTGGGAACCTGCACTCCAACCTAGCTGAAGAAGCTGACTTGTACCTGTATTTGCTACATTTGTATAGTTTTACAGTATACCCCATTGTCTGCTAAAACCTCTCTTGCCATGGGAACTGGAATGTAAGGGGTGGGTTCGAAAATGAATATTAAGTCTGAGAAAGTCTAAAATTTAGGAGGTACCAAGACCTAACCTCCTCCCTTGCCCAATCAGAAATTAGGGAACCTTTCACTTGCAACATTTGTGGGCGGTACATTGTCCAGAAAACAGTATAATTTGCCAAAGTTTAGCTAGAGAAATTGTCCGACTTGTCCGAATAGCTGACCTGTCACTGACCCAACGAACTCTATAGGTGATTGATACAGAGAACTGCGGGGCACTCTGTCCGTAATTTCCACAGACTCAGTCGGAGTTTGAGAAACCTTAAGTGCTGGCGAAGCACTTTGCTGGGAGATTCGAGAACCCAATCAGGGTTGTTGGCAGATTCCTTGCAGAGAGGGGGTAGCGAAGGCGTTGCATCCAAAGCTGCAGGTGATGGTCGAACCCTTTGGTGAGCCCAGTCCTGATCCAAAACCTGAGGGTATCCTGTCCTGACTGTCCATGAGCTGTACCTGCTCGCCTACTGGCAGCCTAAGTCCTTGAGGGTCTTTTCCCGCCCTTTCCCACCGACCCGTGGCCAGGGTTGGTCTACCTTCTGTCCTAGGTAAATATAAAACTCTGCGTGGGTGTTTGTCTTTGCTTAAACTTCTTTCCCTTTTCCGAATAAAGCAAAATTGCCTATTGTCCTTTACCCTGTCTTTCTCTACAATAAGATTTTCGTGCAAACTGGTCTATTAGCATGTTCCATTCTCTCCCTACCCTTAGGCAAATTCAGAATCACATGCATGTATAGTGTGTTCCATTCTTACCCTCCCTTTAGAGAATAAGCCCCATCTGAAAATTCAAGTTGCATAAGTTTCGTTTCTTATAGACCGTTAGTGATAACTGAAAGTATTCCTTGATTAGTATGTTCCCTTTCTTTACCCGCCTTTAGAGAAGTTGCGAAAGTCTGCTGGTTTAAATTAGCGTGTTCCTTATTTCCCCTTCCTTTATTTTTCAATTTCTAAATGTTTCTTACTTTAAATCATAGTTATACAATCTTCTTAATCTTAGTGATAGATAGTTTGATTTGTGTTAACCTGTGGCTCATGTAAAATGAAGAAAACGATAACTAGATAAAGGTTTTGAAAACCTCTTGCGTTTGTGGTTATTATAAAGTACAAATCGTTATTACACATGTTGCATGATAAGTTTGCATTGTCCACCTTCATCTGAACTTGCTCCTGATCCATTGTAGGTTTAGGTACCTGTTACAAGGATTGGTAAGTCTGATACATGGTAATAGAAAAAAGGAAGAAACTGAATTGCTGGTAGCAGCGTGTAGGTTACCTGATTAAAATATATATGAAAAGTATTTTATGGGCCCGAGTGTGCAACGTGTTTGGTCGGGTGACCTGCGCGCTCTATCAGTAATTTTCTGATAGCAGAGCTATGGTTAGGACTAGTTAAGATAGGTGGATAGGTTATTTGTCGATAAACCATGAAAAATTAAATGTGCTGCTAAAAATATTTCTTTGAAAAATCGATCGATCAACTGTAAAAATATTGTTTGGAAATGCTATGAAATGTTTCTTTATAGGTTGTGATAAAATGCTGCTATCTGATTTTTTAAAAATGTATTAACCACTTGTTAGTGATTGTTATATGTTGTCTAGAATCCCCGGGGACAGAATAGCGGGTGGTAAGGAGAATCCACTTTGCAGAGAGGTCACTTACATTGAGGAAAATTAGTGCGTGGTTAGGTAGAACTGCAAGCGCTAATTAGGGTTTCTGCATGAATAGTTGAATAAATGATAGCAACGAGTTCGCTATTGAAACTTCAGTTGTGATATTACCTAGTAAGGGTCCCACGAGGAAGGAGTAGTAGGTTCATCGGAGCTTGAGTGATAGCAAAGGAGCTCGCTAGTGAAACTTTAGAGTTAGTATATATCCCGCAAAGAGTGGATGAGTCAAAGGAGTAGCAGGTTCTCTAATGCTTGTGTGAAGGGTAGGCAGAAGGGTCTATCCGTAGTGTATGAAAAGTAGACAGGAGAAGTTTACTTGCAGTGAAACAAATCTTTCTTTCTAGACACTCGAGTACAGTGGCGAATGTTATACGTTGTAAACTAAATAGAGCACTTGCACTTTAAGAAAGAAATCAAGTTTCTGTTACCTTGTGAAGGAGGGAGTCAGTCGCGGAGCTGTGCTGAGGTCACTCTGTGCCGCGCTGGTATTGGTCAGAACAGCGGGTGTGTAACGGAGCTGGAATTGTAAAGGAGGGGTGAGTGCCGGGTCGTGAGACCGCGTCTCACGAAAAGGCCGCGCACCCATTGATTTAAGTTATTTGTAATCACAGCGTTGATTGGTTGGTGAAATTTACAAGACGCGCTAGCATTGGAAGAGAATTTTGTAAACAAAAGTACGTACTCTAAGCCCGAGTAAGATTGTACGAGGTATATGTGGTATTCACTTAATCCCGAGAATCGACCTGATCCTAGGTACTTGGGGTTTGCGAAAGATCAGTGGAAAGGTCGAAGATTAGACGGAATGTACGGGAGCAAGAGAAAAATGACTTTCGCAGAAAAGGTCAAGAATTATTTCAAGAAAGACAAGCCCATAAAAACTAGAGAAGGTGTAATCATTCCACCACCTAATACTCCCGCATCGTTTATGATGTTTGATAAAGGGTATCATACCTGTGTATGGTTGGAAAATTGGGTGGAATATACTAAAGATGACGGAGTTTTAGCTTTTCCTTTAGATGGTACCTTTAATGGTAGAATTTTGTTTAATTTGGGGACCCGAATGAATGACTTACACCCCAGACCAAGACTGACACAATATGAGGCCCTAGAAGAATGGGAGATTGAGGCCTTTGAGCCAGACAGACCCAGAATGGATAAGGGGTTAGCAAAATTTTATCCAAAGAACCAGAGAGAGACCAAAGAGAAAAAGATGAAACAGTGGAGCCAGAATATGATGGTAGAGGGACTATTTCCAGTACGTGGCGTAGCCGAACCCTCGGGAGGGAAAAGGACAGAGAAAACCCGACAATTAATGACTCAGGGTGATTCGGAAGATGAATATTTGGAGGATTTATTAATGAAAAATCCACCGCCATATGATGAGGAATCCATTCTTTAGGCCTTCCAGCAATAGAAGAGCCAGTGCATCTGATACGACAGGAACAGGTTATAGGCCTAGTGGTAATGAAGGATAAGCATGCCTGATACAACTGTTCCATGTTATAGACCGTCCTGTGGGGAGGGACCAAGTACGACCATTCCAACTGCCCCGAATCTTTATCCACCTTTGATTCCACAAGTAGTACATGAAACCTCTATGGAAAAGGTTTTAGAGGAATGAGAAAGAGAAGCCTTAGCTAAGCAGAGAAATAAACTCATTCAGAAAATATCCCAGTTGAATTCAAGTCCCGAAGCCCTGACAATTCCAGTAACCATAGGCCCAGTTGTTCTTCTTTATGGGGATAGACAGACTAGTCCAAAGACTCCAGTAATTACTCCAGCTGTAGTACAGCCAAGAAAGGAGCCCTTAATAGTTGATGACCAGACAAGTGAACGTGAATCTGTAATTTCCATAATGGATTTTCCCATAAGGGAACCGGAAGGCAGTGCACCAAGGAAGAACACTCAGACTGGTGCAAGAGAAGTCCTGATAGAAACAGCTTCAGGTACTCGAAGTGCCACGGTAGTGACTCCGGAAGAAATAGATCGATGGGCCTGAGAATTAGAAAAAGTAAATCCTCAGCCAAAACCATTAGATATTTACAAATTAAGAATAGAATTGGAAGAACTGATGGCTGGAAATGTGGGATTAGACAGGCTGAACACTCTTAGTGAGGAAGAGCTACTGTTCATCTGTAGAAGTATTACCAGAAATACCAGAGTGTTCCATGAGAAACTGATGGACACCGCAGCTAATATGGGAATAGATGTCAGCAGATCCAAGGTATTGCAGAAACCATACAGAGTTGAATTCTCTGACAAAGACTTAGAAAACATGAACGTGTCAGGGAAAAAGGTGCAGATAAGAGAATAGCTGAACCTGTTACAGAAATGGGGAGACCTAGAAAAATGGAAAACGAGTTGGGCGAAGAAAAAGGAAGACAGTAGGTCCAGACACGTGTCCTCTGAATATGTCCTAAAAGAAACTGACAAGGCTGAAACATTGTATCCCATGAGAGAAGTGCCAGGTGGGAAATATGTACATGTTCCATTGTCCCGACAGGATATTGTGTCATTCACAAATGATTTCCCAAAATTACGAGAAAAACCTGTAGAATGGTACAGGCAGGTTGAGAGGTTTATTAAGGTTCAAAAATGTCTCCTGAAAGATCTAGATGGGTTCTTCGACATTTTAGTTCCTGTAGATTTGTGGACAGAATGCAAAATTGCTGTTGATTGGCCCAGTGAGGAGTATGCCAGAGACACTAGGACAGGAGCCCCCTCAGCGGAGGTGATGAGAAAGTATGACCAAGTAATACTGTATTTAAAAGGAAAAGTGCCTGCTAAAGAAACTGATTGGACCCGTATAGATAGAACTACCCAAAATCGTGATGAAACTGTACATTCATATTATGAACGACTGTTACAGGTGTTCAAAACGTACAGTGGAATAGATAATATTGAAATGAAGGACATGACCCATTTCATATATCGATTCGTGTTAGGGTTAAGACCTGAAATTTCACAGCGGATTAAAGACAATAAAATCTGTTGGTAAGCAAAACCTATAGATGAGGTCCTGAAATACGCCAAGTATTGTGAAGATGAGATGGAGAATAAAGGGAAAGCCTTAAAAGAAAAGGTCATGTGGGCACAAGTGAAACTAGCAGAGCAACAAGAAAAACAGTTAAGTAAAATGAATAATAATACCATGAATCAAGGCCCTGGGGGTGGAGTTAAGCCCAGAGTCAAAATGAGCCGAGAGGAGGCTAAAGAGAAGTTCCCCTATCACGGGTGCGGACAGATAGGGCACTGGAGAGACGAGTGTCCAGCGATACAGAATGGTAACGTGCCCAATAATGATTTGAATCCACAGGTGCAGAAAGAGGGGCCACGAAAGACTCAGCAACAGGTAAAGCAGCAACACTTGCCTCGTGCACCTAGGCCAAACTATGAGAATAGAGCACCACAGAATGAGGAAGTAGAGGTTTGGGAAGGAAGGGAGGATAGAAATGCTGCAACTTCGCAATTCCTGTTGAATGATAGATTCCTCTGTGATGAACCTTACTGACGGTGCCTGAGGGGGGAGGACGAGGAGTGCGTGCTTGGCGCCTCCTTGCCGGTAGACCAGTCATGGTCATACATTGAAGGAAAGGTTGAAGGAAATGACGTCACCTTTCTGTTGGACACTGGTGCTACCCGTTCTACTGTGAGAACAGCAGATGTCCCAAACCTAGCCCTCTCGGGAGAAGCAATCTAAGTAGTGGGTGTTTCTAATCAGTTAATTAGTACCCCAGTAACCGAGCCAATGGAGATCACAATAGGGAACTTCAAAGAAATGCACAGATTTGTCGTCTGTGACTCCAGTCCTGTAAACCTGTTAGGACGTGAATTGTTGTGCAAAATGAATTGCACCATCTTTTGCACACCAAAAGGCGTTGAAATTCAGACCCCAGATGAAGATGGAATTTACAAACTAATGTTAATAAGGCCCGACTCAGAAATTAAAAGACTGACAATACAAGACTTACCTGAAGAACTCCAACAGACAGTGAAACCCGAGGTGTGGGATTTTACTAGAAAAGATGTAGGATTAATGGCAAATGTTGACCCAATTAAAATAGCCATAAGAGAAGATACAGTCTACCCAAGTACCAAACCGTACAAAATGAGTGCAGAAGTAAAGGCAGGGGTTGCCATCGAAGTAAAAAGATTATTGGAAGCAAACATCATACAGGAGGTAATGAGTAGTCCTTGTAATTCACCCATAATTGAAATCAAGAAACCGAGTGGTAAGTACAGAGTAGTGCAGGACCTGTGCAAGGTAAACAAAATTGTTGTTCCTTGCTGTCCTATTGTACCAAATCCTGCCGTCATCTTGTACAAAATTCCATGGAATGCTGAATGGTTCACAGTCATTGACCTATGTCACGCATTCTTTTCAATCCCATTGCATCCAGACAGCAAATTTCTTTTCTCATTTGAATTCGACAGTCATGTCTACGTCTGGAATCGTGTCCCTCAGGGGTACACAGAGAGTCCTTCAATCTTTAATCATATTTTGAAAAAGTGCCTTGAATCTTTGGTCCTACCTAGAGAATCAGTTCTGGTGCAATACATAGACGACCTCTTGGTGGCGTCTAAAAGTCGGAAAGACTGTGTTGTTGACACCATTGCCTTACTGAACCATTTAGGGGAAGGGGGGCATAAAGTATCACCAGACAAATTACAGTTCTGTACCTCTTCAGTGAAATATCTGGGGCACCAGATAGAGAAAGGTATTAGGAAAGTAACCACAGAAAGAATCAGGATAATTAAAAACATGCATCTACCCCATACTCAGAAAGAGATCAGAATGTTCCTTGGGGTTGTAGGATACTGTAGACAGTGGATTTTGGGATTTACAGTTCTAGCAAAACCACTAATAAAAATGACAAAGAAAGGAGTAAAAGACCCAGTGGAGTGGGACGAAGAAAGCATGTCAGCTTTTACCAAATTACGAGACCGTCTGCGTACTGCTCCTGCATTGGGAATGCCTGATTACTCGAAAAAGTTAGCACTGTTTTGTGACACACGCGACAATTGTGCATTGTCAGTTCTAACCCAAGCGCATGGTTTGACTAGACGTCCTGTGGCATATTTTTCTGCTACTTTGGATCCAGTGGCTGCTGGATTACCTGGATGTCTGAAAGCAGTAGCTGCAACTTACATGAGTCTTGAGCAGAGTGAATCCATCATTATGGGACATCCGGTAACTGTGTATGTTCCACATGCAGTTGTAATCTACTGACCCGAACTAAAACCCAGTATCTCACTCCTTGTTGGCTGACTAAGTATGAAAGGATTCTGGTGGGCGCAGCAAATGTCACCATTACTAGATGTAACATATTGAATCCAGCTACCATATTGCCAGATTCCCTCATAGCAGAAGTGAAGGGAGAGGTCGAGCATGATTGCATTGACCTGACCGAATTCAGTACAAAACCACGCCCAGACATTAAAGAAATGCCTTTGCCTGTTGAAGATTACGAACAGTTTGTAGATGGCTCATGTCTAAGACATGAGGATGGAGGCCTAAGTGCTGCTTAAGCAGTGTGCACATTAGAACGTGCAGTAGAAGCATCCTATTTATTTGGAGTCAAGTCTGCACAAGTAGCCGAATTAATTGCCTTGACAAGAGCCTGTAAAGTTGAGAAAAATAAGAGGACAACCATATATACGGATAGCCAGTACGGCTATGGGGTTGTGCATTACTTCGGCCAGTTGTGGCTGAAAAGAGAATTCCTGACTTCTTCTGGTACTCCTATCAGAAATGGGAAGGTTGTACAGGAGTTACTGGAGGCAATCCAGTTACCAAAAGAATTGGCTGTGGTCAAGTGTGCTGCTCACAAATCTGGCAATGACGATGTGACAGCAGGTAATCGATATGCTGACCAACTAGCCCAATATTGTGCACGGTATCAAATGTCAGTCAACATCAAGTTGGGGGGATATGGAAACAGCTGCCAACTTATGGTGTTTGAAGATGTGCAATCATGGGAAGAACTGGAAGATTTGCAAAACGCAGCAGGACCAAAGGAAAAGAGAAGGTGGAGAAAGTCTGGTTGTCAGGAAAGGAGTGATGATGGTGTTATGGTTGACACTGATGGTATGCCTGTATTGCCTGACAGCTTGCTTGCTCCTATGGCCCAGCTAATACATGGGGATGCACATATAGGCAGGGACGCTATGGTTCGTTTCTTTAAACAGACATGGTACAATTCAAAATTCAGGAACATTGCAGAGGCACTCTGCCAGAGGTGCTTAACTTGTCAGCAGTTTAATCGCGTTTTGAGCGGATTTGTGATCTGTCTGCCTTCGTTTTGGCGCGTGGCCGCCATCTTGGGGGTGGCTAGTGTCGACTGTGCCACTTGTTGAGCGCTCTAGCGCTTATCACGACCACAGGTGAGCCCTACTTAAGGCGAGCATTTCCTCAAGCTCGACCTTGGATAAGGTAACAGCACGCACGCGCGCTATGCTGCTGTAATTGTAGGCTGCAGCGCTGGTCATTTTAAATAATACCGTTTTTCTATTTACTTTTGTGTTAATTTCCATTTTACCCTGCTTTTTAATTGTTCTGTAGTGCCCACACACCTGCACTTTAAATTGGGCCCCTCACCGCGTTTTGAGCGGATTTGTGATCTGTCTGCCTTCGTTTTGGCGCGTGGCCGCCATCTTGGGGGTGGCTAGTGTCGACTGTGCCACTTGTTGAGCACTCTAGCGCTTATCACGACCACAGGTGAGCCCTACTTAAGGCGAGCATTTCCTCAAGCTCGATCTTGGATAAGGTAACAGCACGCACGCGCGTTATGCTGCTGTAATTGTAGGCTGCAGCGCTGGTCATTTTAAATAATACCGTTTTTCTATTTACTTTTTTGTTAATTTCCATTTTACCCTGCTTTTTAATTGTTCTGTAGTGCCCACACACCTGCACTTTAAATTGGGCCCCTCACCGCGTTTTGAGCGGATTTGTGATCTGTCTGCCTTCGTTTTGGCGCGTGGCCGCCATCTTGGGGGTGGCTAGTGTCGACTGTGCCGCTTGTTGAGCGCTCTAGTGCTTATCACGACCACAGGTGAGCCCTACTTAATGCTCGCTATACCCGCGCAGCGGTGACGCGCAGCGGTAGCGCCTGACTCGCGCCGGAGTCAAGCCAGAGTCCTGCCCGTCTGCGCCCGTCAGCGTCCCGGAGGCGCTCAGGGCGGCGGGGCAGGCTCGACCATCCAACATGTGCCATACAGGACCACTCGCGCTGCGGTATACTGCTGGGGAGCTCCGCGCTCTCCTCACTGCTTCCAGTGGTTGCTGTACTGTCTTTCCTGGGCGTCACCGTGGTAAGTCCATCTGCCCCGGTTGCGGCTGGCGTCCCTCCCGTGCTCTGCCTTGTTCCCCTGGCAATAACATCGCCAGTGTGGGATATCTCTGCATGCTACTAAACACCAGGTCGGCGTGCAGACATGCACAAGACATCTTTGAGCTTCTTGACACGGCTAAGCCACTGTGTCTTATGCTCACCGAGACATGGTGGGGAGAACATTCGAATCCAGACGTCGCCATGGCTATTCCGCCTGACTATAACGTCTTCAGGAAGGACAGAGCTAAGGGAAGGGGCGGTGGAGTGGCACTGGTGGTGAAGAAAGGCATGGCTTGCACTATCTTGCCAGTGGAGGATATTCGGGGCTCGGAGTCCCTCGCTTTTTCTATCGCTTTGGCTCCGCATCAATCAGTCAAGGGATTATTGGTCTATAGACCGCCTGGCCCACCCGGAACGTTCTTTGAAGATCTTGACTCCGTCTTACTGGGATTGGCCCTGAAAGCAGAACACTGCATCGTGGCCGGGGATTTCAACTTCCGGATGGATGATCCATCTGACGCGGCCGCTATTAAAATCTCTGAGGCTATGGCACCGCTGGGATTGCTCCCTTATCTGCAGGGGCCGACGCATGACAAGGGGCACACTCTTGACCAGGTTTTCTCGACCTCCCCTCTTGAGGTCCTTGAGATTATCCCGGTACTATGGTCAGATCATTTGCTGGCTAAATTCTCGATCAAAGGCACAGTTAAATCGGCTGTTGCCGCCCCACAGCAGCATGGTCGCACCCATAGGGCGTACCATCGAGTGACCCCTGAGATGCTGGCTCAGGCTGCCCTGGATCATCCCTGCCCCCTCTCTGGCGACCTGACGAAGGATCTGGAGTCCTTGCAGGCATGGCTTTCTGACAGGCTCAACGACCTTGCCCCGGAACTGGCCCTCCGTCTTACTCCCAAACGAGTCTCCGCCCCTTGGTTCACCGCAGCACTATCGGCCAGGCGGCAGCAGTGCAAGGTAGCCGAAAGAGCCTGGCGGGTAAAATATGACTCGGAGGCTAAGCTGACCTACAAGAGCGCGGTTAAGGAGTATCACCGGGACATTCGCCTGGGTAAGAAAGCCTACCTGGCTGGGAGAATAAAAGCTGCCTCCAATTCCTGCAAGGAGATTTTCTCTATAGTTAGAGAATTTATATCCCCACGGACCAACATCTCTGAGGAGAGACCCTCTGACTCTTGGGCCGCTGATCTTGCTAGTTTTTTTACTAGCAAGATCCAACTTATACAGGATTCTTTTCCATCGGCTGTACCCGCGGAGCGAATTAACTCTGAAGCCAACCGATCGCCCCCGGCTTCGCCAGGCTTGACGCTGGGCGTATTTCCACCTATATCTGCGCCCGCCTCTTTAGCACTTATGGGCAATTTGAAATCGGGCTCGCCCCTGGACCCATGCCCTGCTAAAATTCTGGCGAAATTGGCCGAGGTGGTTAATCCATTGGCTAACCCGCTACTGAATCTCTCGCTGAGCCAGGGAGTGGTTCCGCAGGCTTGGAAGCAGGCAATGGTCATCCCGCTGCTCAAAAAGCCTGGTCTGGATCCAAAGGCCCCAGTCAACTACCGGCCTATTTCTCTGCTGCCGGCTCTTACGAAAATTGTTGAAAAGCACGTGCAGACGGTGCTGTCCAATTTTCTTGAGTCGAATGAGATTCTGCATGCCACCCAGTCGGGCTTTCGCCCAAATCTCAGCACGGAGACTGCGCTCCTCGAGGTCTCAGAAACTATTAAAGGGGTTTTGGACACTGGGGGCAAAGCCATGCTGGTGATGCTGGATTTGTCGGTGGCTTTCGACACCGTCCCCCATGACGGTCTTCTCACAAGACTCTATGAGATAGGACTACGGGGGACGGTGTTCAGCTGGTTTTCCTCCTTTCTTGCTGGCCGCCGGCAAACGGTCTGGGCCTCGCCAGATTCCGCCGTGATGCCGCCTCTGGGAGTCGGGGTCCCTCAGGGCTCTATCTTGAGCCCGACCCTCTTTAATATCTTCATGACCCCTTTGGCGGCGTTGGTGGAGTCGTACGGGGCCCGGATCGTATCCTATGCAGACGACACCCAGCTCCTCTTCTCGTGCAAGAGAGGAGGAGACTTTGATGGGGAGAGTATCAGGGATTGCCTTGGGGCTGTGTTTCAATGGTTTCAACTGAACAGCCTCAAGTGCAATTCCGATAAGTCCGAGGTACTTTTCTTTGGGTGTGATACGGAGCCAGATTGGCAGGCTTGGTGGCCTACCAATATGTTCCCCCCAACTTGTTCATCCCAAATGGTTAAGAACTTGGGGGTCAAGATGGACAAGGGGTTGACCATGAAATCCCAGATCCTGGGGGTGTCGGGCATTTGCTTCGGCCTCCTTAGGATGCTACGGAGGTTTCTTCCCCTCTTATCGGAGGAGCACAGGAAGCTGACTGTGCAGGCCCTGATAGGCTCTAGGTTAGATTACTCTAACGTTCTGTACCTGGGCCTGCCAGAGTACTTGCTACAGCGGCTCCAAGTTGTGCAGAATGCTGCGGCGAGAGTGATTTTTGGATTGAACAGACGCGCTAGTGCCGTGGGCTTGCTCCAGACCCTGCACTGGCTTCCAATCCGCAAGCGGATCGCCTTTAAGGCTTTGACCTTGACATACAAGGCCCTCCATGCGACGGGAGCAAAGTACCTCCAAAGGAGACTTTCCTTCTACCGACCGACTCGCTCTCTGAGGTCAGAATCCCTGTTTTTGGCGACTGTCCCGCGAGTGAAGAGAGCGCGCTTGGGAGGTCGCTCCTTTGGACTACTGGCGCCACAGCTGTGGAACTCTCTGCCTCTTACACTTCGGGGAGCCACCAGCTTACTAGCTTTTAGAAAGGACCTCAAAACCTGGTTGTTCACCCAGTAGGCCTTTTTTTGCTTGTTGTTTTCTTTCTGTTTGTGACACTTTCTCTTTTAATGTGTTATGTTAGTATACTGCAGCCTACCTTAAATAAAAGCGCCGGGACACTCTTTTTGAGTAGCTGCGCGCTCTACAAAAGCCATTTTAACATAACATAACATAACATAACATAACATCCTGGAGAGAAAACAGTAGTTACACCAGGTACAATCGGAAAAGCAGAAGGTCCCTTTGTCAGATTACAAATTGACTTTATACAGTTGCCCCTCTGTAAAGGAATGAAGTACGTCCTTGTCATTGTCTGCCTATTTTCAAAATGGGTAGAAGCTTATCCTGCAAAAAGAAATGATGGCATTGCTGTAGCCAAGTTGTTACTAAGGTAATTGATACCTAGGTTCGGTTTTCCAGTTACAATTGAATCAGACAGAGGTGGGCATTTTCACAATGAGATAATAGGCCAGCTCTGTGAAGCATTCAAAATTACCCAAAAATTGCACTGTGCATATCGCCCGGAGGCTTCTGGAGTGGTAGAAGAACTGAATGGCACTATCAAGTCAAGATTAGGAAAAATGTGTGACTCTACTGGAATGAATTGGATAGACGCTCTGCCCCTTGTCCTGATGGGAATCAGAAGTATTCCTGACCGGAAGACAGGCCTGAGCCCTCATGAGAAACTGATGGGAAGAGTAATGCGACAAGCATGGGTACCAGGACACAAACTGCTAAGCATTTCTGATGATTTGGTGCTAGAGTACTGCAAGCAACTGGGTGACCAAGTGCGTTCTATCTCTCACCAGATTGGGGAAGACGCCGTCGCCAGGCCAACAACTCCAGCCCCTAATCTCAACCCAGGGGATTGGGTTGTGCTAAAGAAACACACCCGGTTGAGTTGCCTTGCACCGAAGTGGGGAAAACCGAGACAAGTGATTCTTGTTACCACAACAGCGGTGAAGTGTGCAGGTGTGCCGAAGTGGATCCATGCCAGTCATACGAAAAGAGTGACTGAAGACGAAGAAACTGAGGCTGAAGGTTGTGCAGCTGAGGGGTCTCCTGACGTTGGTCCTGAAGTAGCTGATGATGAACAACCGAGCACCAGTCAAGACGAGTGGATCCCAGTAATCAACCTGACATTTGATCCCATAAGAACCAGAAGACAAACCTACTTAGATAGAGAGTGGGATAGTGAGGACGAGACAGGAATAGAAAAGGATAATCAGATTATTGAGATCCATGTCAGATCAGACAACGAGGAAGGACAGATAGGGACAGAACAGGTTATCGACACACCTCCAAGAACTCCTGAAATTGAAAAGGGACAAATAGAAAATAGGGCAAAAGTTCAAGCAGATGAAAATCAAGGGTTTGAAGTGCTTGAACAGGATCAGATAGAAATAGATAAAAGTGTTCAGGAAGAAGAAACTGAAACAAAACAAAGCCAAATCCAACCTACACCTGAACAAGGCCAGCTTAGTGACCAGGCAGAAGAAACAGACCCAAGACCTGGAACTAGTCAGACAGATAAGGAACAAGAAACCATCGAAGGAGATGTGCCACAACTAAATGAAAATAAAAGATCACTAGAAGAAAGCCCAGTAACAGTGCCAGTTAAAAGATTCAAGAAAAAGAAAAGTGAACCAAGATTCCTCAAAAGACTGAGACTAAGACTAAAAACTGTAGAGGAAAAGCTTGAGGAAAGGAAACAGGCTTCCAGAGAAAAGGAGAAATCGGGAACCAAGTTCAAGAGAAGAAGTGCCCGAATAAAAAGACAAACCAGTAAATATCAGGATCCTGAATGGACTTTTCTGGTACTGGAAGAGTTTGAAGATCTTGATATAAGTGACAAAAGTGACGAAGAGGTGATTGCTATTCAGAGCACCGAAGAAGAAGAGCCAACATGAAGTTGCTCGGTGTAAGAAAACCTGTATAAAGTTACAAAGAGGGGTTGAAAAAATTCTTTTGAGCCAAAATGTCTGATTCCAGTGTAAATGGAAGACCTAGGCGTAATTGTTGCAAAACATGTTGTCAAATATGTGTATGCAGTATAGCACTAATTCTAATACTCTGGATAGGACTGCCTATAACCATTCCATCTATGATGAGCGAAAACCCAAGTCTGTACCCCAATAATAACCTACCGGATGACACAGTAGAATCACATACTAGAAGTACACCACAAGAGATAGATACATTGGACAGACCACTTAGCCTGAAACAGACAAAACTAGACTTAGAAGCATCAGATGCGGAAGACTTACACTTTAACAAAATCCGGAACAAAACTCATTTAAATGTTTTTGCAAACCTATTAGTACATTATGTAGAGACAATGGAGATAGATGACTGTTATGTCTGCATGAAGCTACCCACTTCAGTAGCTGAAGGTGTGACTTACCACCGCTTACCCTTAACCTATGGAATTTCCTGTAGTATACTGACTAGCTTATTTTACAGAAGAGGACCGTTACAGTATTACTACTCAAACCTTGACGTGACATTTTCTGAACTTCCTGTGCGAAGAAACCTGAATCCTGTACATACAACTAGAGATGTAGCAAAATATATGGGTGATTATTTTCTAACTGTAGGAAAAATTAATATAGATGACGCACACAAGAATAACCTGACTTGTTTTCTGCATGAGAAGGAGAAAGAATTTCTAGATATGGCAGAGAAGAGAAGAGAAAGCTTCCAAAGGAAAGCCAAAGATAAAACTCAGAAAGCTCCTAAATGGGCAGAAAATATAGAAAGTACCTCAAATGGTAGAGCAAATGCTGCCTTGTTGCTGGATTTCGAAAAGAAGGGGAAGATTTGTCTTCACAGAGAAATGACTAGTTACTATAATAACATATTCATTGGCTCCAGTGAGTGCGAACATAATTATGAGGTAATTGGGGATTGGGGATTCAAAGATGGGTCAGAGCCAGTGTTTCCCGGAATTTATTTTATATGCGGAAACAAGGCTTACTTAAAATTACCGGACCATTGGTACGGAAGTTGTTACTTTGGTATTGTCTTCCCAAAGATATACCATGTGGGGAAAAGCACTGGAAGCATTGAAAAGACTAACAAATTAGCACGCACAAAAAGAGAGTGTGCTGGAGAAATAGTAGGAGATATTTTTAGTGCATTGATACCTGCAGTGGGAGTGACTCTGAATACACACAGAATTTGCAAATTGTCAACAGTAGTGGATCGGTTATCTACTGACACTGCTGGAGGTTTTCTGATACCGAGATGGTTGTGATCAGATCTATGGTTTTACAAAACAGGCTTGCTCTTGATACCTTATTTGCGAAAGAGGGCGGAGTCTGTAGAATGTTGAAAGCGCAACATTGTTGCACTTACATACCTGACAAAGGTGTGGAGATCAAAAGGTATGTGAGGAATATTACAAATTTGGAAAAAGAGCTCAAACCATTGGAAGTTGACAGTGCCTGGAAGAGACTAACTGATGGTCTCTCCTCTGTAGGTCATTGGTTTACTAACCTAGGGAAAAGTCTTTTGAGTAAAATCCTATTGCCAATCATGGGTATCAGTATAGTAGTGTTTCTCATATTCATTTGTTGTAAATGTCGCAAACATCAGAAAAAGTATACTGTGAATAAGAGAGGAGTGAAGAGAAACGTGGATGAATTGGAACTAGAGGAACTGAATAATCAAATTTATAAAAGGATGAAAAATTCTCATCCTAATAAAGATACGAAAGAAAAGGTGAATCGAATGATTGAGGAGATTGAATTGGGAAAATTGTAACAAGTTGGCATCCGGTTCCATTTACAGTGATGATAGTAAATATCATCAAAGAGGGGATTGATGGAGCAAGTATTTGCATGTGACGCGACTTGCTTGTATCAAGAACCTCAAATAACAATAATAAGTTAATTCATAATGTTTGTCTTACTAATATTGCACTTTTACACTACACTACACTGGGGTGTCCCAGAGACGCTTGCTTATGTGTTTACTAAAAGTAATAACGCTTGCTTCTAATATGGTCGCTGCTTTGCGGGATACTAGTCTGCGCATGATTCGGTCATACCCACGTGATGTGACGCACTCACAGTTCTGGAGGGAACTTCTTGCTCATGCGCAGTATTGCTAAAAATGTTCGCTTTGTTTTTCACATGCTCCGTGCTTGCACTGCAGCTTTGGCAAAGCCGTTTGTTCTGCTTAACTCCTAATGCTATAGTTATTATAAAGTATGGGATGTAGTATAGCCATTCACGGTATACAGTGTATTAATTTTTTCCTGTGTTTCTAAATTGTTTTCGTTTACTTTTCAAGCACCGTCTTCGGGGGGGCCTGGGAAGCGCTGCTACTCCATCTTGAAGCCCGTATAGAACCAGTCATGTGATGGGGGAAAAGAAAGTCATGCAGCAGTGGAACCCAGCCAGCTGGCAGCCGAAGCCAAGATGCTCCTGGGAACCTGCACTCCGACCTAGCTGAAGAAGCTGACTTGTACCTGTATTTGCTACATTTGTATAGTTTTACAGTATACCCCATTGTCTGCTAAAACCTCTCTTGCCATGGGAACTGGAATGTAAGGGGTGGGTTTGAAAATGAATATTAAGTCTGAGAAAGTCTAAAATTTAGGAGGTACCATGACCTAACCTCCTCCCTTGCCCAATCAGAAATTAGGGAACCTTTCACTTGCAACATTTGTGGGTGGTACATTGTCCCGAAAACAGTATAATTTGCCTAGGTTTAGCTAGAGAAATTATCCGACTTGTCCGAATAGCTGACCTGTCACTGACCCAACGAACTCTATAGGTGATTGATACAGAGAACTGCGGAGCACTCTGTCCGTAATTTCCACAGACTCAGTCGGAGTTTGAGAAACCTTAAGTGCTGGCGAAGCACTTTGCTGGGAGATTCGAGAACCCAATTGGGGTTATTGGCAGATTCCTTGCAGAGAGGGAGTAGCGCAGGCGTTGCATCCGAAGCTGCAGGTGTTGGTCGTACCCTTTGGTGAGCCTAGTCCTGATCCAAAACCTGAGGGTATCCTGTCCTGACTGTCCATGAGCTGCACCTGCTCGCATACTGGCAGCCTAAGTCCTCAAGGGTCTTTTCCCACCGACCTGTGGCCAGGGTTGGTCTACCTTCTGTCCTAGGTAAATATAAAACTCAGCGTGGGTGTTTGTCTTTGCTTAAACTTCTTTCCCTTTCCCGAATAAAGCAAAATTGCCTATTGTCCTTTACCCTGTCTTTCTTTACAATAAGATTTTCGTGCAAACTGGTCTATTAGCATGTTCCATTCTCTCCCTACCCTTAGGCAAATTCAGAATCGCATGCATGTATAGTGTGTTCCATTTTTACCCTTCCTTTAGAGAATAAGCCCCATCTGAAAATTCAAGTTGCATAAGTTTCGTTTCTTATATACCGTTAGTGATAACTGAAAGTATTCCTTGATTAGTATGTTCCCTTTCTTTACCCGCCTTTAGAGAAGTTGCGAAAGTCTGCTGGTTTAAATTAGCATGTTCCTTATTTCCCCTTCCTTTTTTTTTCAATTTCTAAATGTTTCTTACTTTAATTCATAGTTATACAATCTTCTTAATCTTAGTGATAGATAGTTTGATTTGTGTTAACCTGTGGCTCATGGAAAATGAAGAAAACGATAACTAGATAAAGGTTTTGAAAACTTCTTGCGTTTGTGGTTATTATAAAGTACAAATCGTTATTACACATGTTGCATGATAAGTTTCCATTGTCCACCTTCATCTGAACTTGCTCCTGATCCATTGTAAGTTTAGGTACCTGTTACAAGGATTGGTAAGTCTGATACATGGTAATAGAAAAAAGGAAGAAACTGAATTGCTGGTAGCAGCGTGTAGGTTACCTGATTAAAA
This sequence comes from Lissotriton vulgaris, assembly GCF_964263255.1. Classification (NCBI taxonomy): domain Eukaryota; kingdom Metazoa; phylum Chordata; class Amphibia; order Caudata; family Salamandridae; genus Lissotriton; species Lissotriton vulgaris. Next base: position 728,336,919 of record NC_141691.1, read on the forward strand.
TATATATGAAAAGTATTTTATGGGCCCGAGTGTGCAACGTGTTTTGGTCAGGTGACCTGCGCGCTCTATCAGAGTGACTAGAGTTTCTGAACGCAACCTTTCTATGGGCGCTGTAGCAGCAGCAGTTGACTCTGGTGAGTTTGCTGCACATGGCCTAAGTGAGTTGTATCAGATTAATCAAAAGAAAAAAGGACACTTGGAACAGTTTTAAACCAGTGGTTAGAAATTGAAACGTCCTCAAAAACTCAATGTTTAATCGGAACAAGCGGTATATATGTTTCATCCGCCCCACATTGATGTTGTGGCAGTTAACATTGAGCGTTCCAATACGTGCTTGGTGCCAGCCTCATCCAGAGGCCCTCTGGTATAGAATGCAGTGTCCAGAGATTTATGGGTTACCCACACCAAATGATGAAAAAACGTTTCAAGAGTTCATGAAAAAATATTTAAAAAAGAGAAGGTCACCCTTGTGTTTTATTGTGAGGTGAGATTCAATTGGCTTAAAATAAATTGATACTACAACAAGATCGAGTTACTGGATCTTTCTAGTATTCCAATGGATTTGTCTACATGTTTCAGCTCTTTTTGGCCCCTCAGAGTCTATAGAGCTTTGGTCAGGACTTACATACATATAGGTATTTCACTTCCACAATTCGTGCAGTCAACTTTGAGTGTACCTTTTCTGGTCCTCAGTAATGGAAACGCACTCTCCACAATCTGTAATATAATTGAGAGAGGCACACAACAGTACAGAAAATTATTCCGCTGATATAGGGCCCGATGTAGGTAGGCCGTTACCGATTGGTAACGGCCGAAAATACCGATTTTCGGCCCTTACCGATCGGTATCCAGCCATCGAGATGTAGGGCGATGAAAATCGTCCAAATCGGTATATATACCGAATCGGAATAGTTACCGAATCGGAAATAATCCGATTCGGAAATACCCCGAATCGGTAAAAGAACGAATTGGTAACATACCGATTCGATAAAAATATCGAATCGGTACATGTACCGAATCGGTAGTGACACCGAATCGGTAAAAATACCGAATCGGTCCATGTATCAAATCGGTAGAGACACCGAATCGGAAATTATTCCGAATCGGATAATCTACCGAATCGGTAGAGTTACCGAATCGGCAAATTACCGATTCGGACAGGGCAAAACTCTGATTGAGATGTAGGGAAGCATAGAAATACCGATTTTGCCTCAAATTCGGTATTTCAAATTCGGTATTTACCATGGATTACAATCAGGTGGTAACCAACTGCAACCTATAAAAATAGACCCAAAATGCATTGCAACTTGCAGGATGGCGGCATTTTATGTCATTGCAAGGCGGCTACGGCTACAGCAGGAAGGAGAGAGGGAATGGCAAAGAGAGGAACAGGTCTACAGACAGAGGATCACCCTGTTCATGCTCACAGAGGCAGAGATCGTACAGAGGTACAGGCTGGACTCAGACACCATTTTGGAGCTCATCAGGGACCTCAAACCACTGTTGGACCACCCCACCCCAAGGGCACACGCCATCCCAGTGCACGTGCAGATGCTATGCAGCCTACACCTGCTTGCGTCTGGCAGCTATCAAAGTGGAGTAGCTGCGGTAGGAGGGGTGACCCAGAGCAGCCTGTCAAGGTTTTTTCACAAATTCCTTGACGCCATGATACAGAGGATGGACCAATACATATCTTTCCCTGCAACCCATGCGGAACTGGTACAAACAAAAGCAGACTTTTACCAGATGGCACAATTTCCCCAAATCATCGGCTGTATAGATGGCACGCACATTCCGATTTGCCCCCCTGCTGACACAGAATACATATACCGCAATAGGAAGTCTACGCACACCATCAATGTGCAGGTGATCTGCAATGCGAAGTGCACCATCACAGACCTGGTAGCAAAATTCCCAGGGAGTACCCACGACTCCTACATTTTTCAACAGAGCGGCATCTATGCACGGCTGACGGCTGGCGAATTTGGTGAAGGATACCTCCTAGGTGAGACACATCATCATACCCCCATAACACAAAGTAGCTAAGTAAAATACATGTATGCATGTGAGTAATGTTACCCCTTTTCCTTCTAGGCGACAGTGCATATGCCCTCCGCTCATTCATACTCACCCCCTCTACACCCAGCCAAAGGAGGTATAACCGGGCCCACAAAAGCACAAGGAATATAGTTGAACGGACCTTTGGCATCTGGAAAAGCAGATTCAGATGCTTGCACAAGAGTGGAGGTGCAAGGCAGTATACCCCCATCACCTGCTGCAAGATCATAGCTGTCTGTGCAATGTTGCACAACCTTGCGGTGAAGAAGGGCACTGAGGTGGAGTTGTCAGACTACGAGGACCATGACGACGACGTTGCTGTGCCACAAACACAACCTGCTGGGGTGTCTACGCCAAGTGATGGCAGATACAGACGTGAGGAGATTAAAACTATTTCTGAGTGAGTACAGATGCACAGACAGGTCAATGGATGTTAGAAAAAGAAATATTTAATAATGTTGCAACAACGTTACTGCACTGATGTGCAACAAAAGAAAAGGTAAACAATATGTGGGTAAATGTCAATTGTCCGGGTTGCCTCACCCGCCCTGGCAGTCTTATTTCTTGCTGTGCTTAGCAGCCCCACTAGGATGTGGCTCACCCCCTTCTGTATGTCCAGCAGCCTCAGCTGAGCGCCTGCTGCTCCGGCGCGGCTCTGACACTGCGCTGGCCGGGCTGCTGCGGCTGCTGCTGTCCCCAGCCTCGCCCAGGTCCAGGGCTGGATTAACAACTGTGTTCGATATGATAAGTGCCTCCATGGCGGTGGTAATGCGGGCCATGCCCCTAGTCAGCTCTGCCGTGTTCTGGGTGAGGCTGGACTCCATGTTTGCCCCACGTTGGCATAGCTGGGCGGTTGCAGCAGCAAGGCGGTTGATAGCCCTATTCTGCTCGCGGGCATCCCTGCGGCGGGAGAGCTCGTGTTCATCCATTTTATTACAGAGCTGGGTGATGGCAGTGGTCATTCACCCAAGACCTGCTGCAATGTCCTTGTTGCTTTCAACAAATGTCTTGAATCCCTGTGCCATCTCCCCCATCTGCAAGTTATGCACCCGCAACTGGCGCTGGCAGGCCAAGATTGATTTTGCCTGCATCCTCTGGATCTTGACCATACTGCCCTCCAGCCCTTGGAACACGCTGCCCTTCCGTGCTGGAAGAGCACTGCTGGATGTTCGTGGCCTCCGGGGATTGCTGCTGCCCTGCTGTGTGGGCTGGGGTGCCACAGGTGTAACTGGGTTGTTTGCTGGAGCCTGACCCGCTGCTCCCTCCATGGGGTTTAATGGAGCAACAATTATCCTCCTGGCAGGAGATGTGGCAGGTGCAGAGTGGCTCTGTGGTGGTGAGTTTTCCGGGGAGAACTGCAATGGGGGCGTTAGAGACAGTCGGGGGGAGTGTGGAAATGTGAGGGTATGTCCAGTGTCTTCCTCATTTCCCAGGGCACTGCTGTTCTCCTCCTCCTCCTCCTGTGCTGGTAGACTGGTGCTTGGCCCTGCCACCGCACTGGCAGATGGTGCTGGAGCTGGTGCTTGAGTAGCTGCTGCTCCCCTGCCTGATGGTGCCCCTAGGTATAAAGAAGCATTTGTGAACTGAGTGCTAATGTATTACAGTCACTACAATTAAAGCATTGCACATCTCATTTCAAATACTTTGATTCAGTTTTACAGTTCTTTTTATTATGCTTCTGCACTGGCATTTTTGGCTACTTCTGCTGAGTACATTTACCATGATGCATTGCTCATGTCTGTTGCTAGCAGTACTGGGCTGGGGTTTGGCTGTGCATTGGGTCTAAAGGGGAGGTGTCTGGTAGGGTGTGTCAAGATGCGCATGCTTCTTACCTTTAGCTATAGCTCTGGATGAGCTATCCAGGTCCCCAACTCCCACCACACTCTCGCTCTCAATGGTAGTCGCCACAAGTTCCTCCAGGTCAGTGAGGGGTGGTGCCGGGTTCCTGCCTCCACCAGTTACTCCTGCCTGCTTGTCCAGCTCTGCCAGTTTCCTCTTTGTGAGGCTGCGGATGTCGTAAAACCTCTTCTTGAGGTCGTCCAGGCTCCAGGGGGTGACATCAACAGCGTTCACTCTTTCCCCTATTTCACTCCACAGCTTCCTCTTAGTGCTCTCTGGTACAGTGAGGGACAGCCTCCCAAACAGCTGCCTGTGTACCCTCACCACCTCCTCCACCAACACTTGCAGCTCCATGGTGCTGAATTTGGCCTTCCGCTTGCGCTCTGCCTTCTGGCTCTCAGAGCTGCTTGCCATGTTTCACAGAGATCTGGATACTGCTACCACTGCTGCTCACTGTGAATGCTCAGCTCAGGCTGCCTCTCCAGAAAGTTCTAATGAGTTGCACCTGCCTGGGTAGCCACTCCCTGCTAGGGTGGGGGAGGGTGGTTCCACCTCATTGGCTGATGTCTTTGGTTTCAGTTTTACTTGCTCGCCGAATCGGCATTTACCGAATCGGTATTTACCGAATCGGAATTTACCGAATCGGCTACTACCGAATCGGTAAATACCGATTCTATATTTACAATGCGTTCCTATGGGCCTTTTGGCCCATGGGGGTGTATTGCGATTACCGATTCGGTATTTGCCGAATCGGTAGTAGCCGATTCGGTAAATTCCGATTCGGTAAATGCCGATTCGGTACGTATCGAATCACAATACCGATTACTACCGATTCGATATTTTTCCGAATTTATTTTCTACATATCATTTTCCGATTTCAAAATACCGATTCGGTACGAGTCGGTATTTTAAAATCGGAAAATGCGTTTGACCTACATCGGGCCCATAGTGTTTATGGTGCGGGATATCGTTAAGGAGGAAGAATAACCTCTTTTCACAACTACAGCTGCTTATTAGTGCTGGTGTATTCATTTTAGAAAGCAAAGGGAAATGATTAGGCATGGGATAAATTTGTGGGCTAAATCTGTGCAAATTGTATCTTCTCATGGGAGTTCATTAAGGCTGTGTTAATAGCTATTTCTCATTGGCCCTCTGCCTGCAACAGCGTGTTATTGATTTTTGTATAGTTCTAAGTAGGTCTTACCACATTAAGTGTCGTGCAGATTGTATCTTACCATTATAATTAGCTATGGCTGTGTTTATTGGCTATATGGTGCTAGCCCTCTTTTTACAGCCTCATGCTTCTCGATTTTATTTCAGTTCATATCAGGTCTTAACACACTTATTCTATGTGGGAGAACGAGACCGTATCTACAACAGCGTGACAAACAGTAGTTCACAATTTTTATCGTTATATTTACATTCCGCCTGAAATTCTAAGCCTTTCTATCAAAAAAAGGGTCGGTGGAGGGGGGTTGTCTATCAGAAAGAAGACTGCCTCATAGTCGATTGTTTTAAAGAGCCTTGTGCTACTTGGAGAGAATGTCATACGGAGGTAAGGTAAAGATATTGAATCTTACCTGTGTTGTAGGAGTATCAGTCTTCAGCGGGGGATGTCGCTTCTTAGAGCGCAGAGCTGAAGACAAGGGGTGGGTCATTAGAAATATTGCTATCGCTTCTTAACGGTATGGAGAGAAGGGATTGAACCCGCCATTACCTGCGTGGTGCGTCCTTCACCGACTTGTGCTGACTCTGCCCCCGGAAGTGGAAGCTTCCGTGTTGAGCTTCTATTTAAAGGGGCTGTAACGTTATGAGTGTGTTTCAAAAATAACTTTATGTGTCGTTGTTTGGACTCATATGGACAATAGACTTTTGTGATGTTGTAAAACTTCTACATTATTAATTGACAGAAAATTATTGGATTTCTATTGAGAGGAATTTTGAAGCACACAGTTTTTTGAACCAGCTTTATGTGTCATGGAATCGGTTTTGGGGGGACAAAAAAGTCTCATAAAGAACAAGAGATTGTTCCTTTCATAATCAATGTTTGCATGGGGTTTTGGATCGTAGATAGTTCCACTATAGGGTGGAATAAATGTTGTCTTTTTCTGTGACTGTTTATACAATTAGAACTGTTTAGACCGTTGTTAGTAAGGTAGTTATTTAGCAAATTGATGCCAAGGGACATTATCATTGAGGCCTTGTTGGTAAGTTTTGAGTCGATTCACCCACCTCTGTTCTTTCTCATAGAGTATTTTTTCAGAGTTCTGTGATTTTTCAGTTAGCATTTCTATCACTGTCCAGTGTAGATCGTCACAGGAGTGGTTCATTTCAATGAAGTGAGCACATAGTTTCGTGGTGTTCTTTTTCAATCTTATGTTGCTTATGTGTTCCCCAATTCTTGTTTTAACTTTTCGACAAGTCATCCCTATGTACTTCTTCATGCACGGACAGCTTACCATGTAAATAACATGAGTTGAATTACAATTGGTATGCTGTCTTTGTGTCCATAATAGGGTTTCTGATAGTTGTAATGTTTTAGAAGCTCTCGTTGTTTTACATGCTACACATTTTCCACAAGGGTAATGTCCTGTTATGGGTGTCATTGATACATCTCTTATTTCTGCTGATGGTTTCTTTTTTGTAGGCCGTGTATGTACCAACACATGTTTTCGATTTTTCGTTCTCCTATTGGCAAACCTTGGTTTTGGCCAGTCAAATCTCCCAGTGTTGAGTATATGCCAATTTTTATTTACCAGTTTTTGTACTTCATAGGTTGAAGGCAAAATGTAGTTACACAGGTGTTTAAGTTTGGTGTTTGTTCTCCTGGGTGGATCTGTAGTAAGCAGGCTCTAGGTTGGTTGCTTGCTCTTTTTTTGCATTTAGAGATGGTTTTCTGAGTGTAATCTCGGTTTCTCAGTTTCTCACTCAGTTCCTGGGCCTGTATTTTATAATCCTCATTCTTACTGCAGTTTCTTTTCAACCGTAAAAATTGGCTGTATAGGAGGTTATCTCTTAATGGTTTAGGGTGGTAATCACAGAAGTCAGAGAGTCTTCACATGAGGTTGCGCCTTCACAGTGACCGGAGTTTCTTAACAGCCTTTCTTTGCAGGGTAAGTCTCCGGTTTCTACCTTGTTTAGGGGGATTGTTGATAAGTAGCTCCTGGTGCAATCCATCAATAAAACCAGGAAAATAGCAATGGTCACGTAAAATGCTTGATTCCTGAAAACTTGGTAATAGTATGAAGTCAACAGCATGTTTTTGCCCATACTTGTAAGACCCCTATTGGTCCAGGACATTCATGAAGATGTTGCCCCTATTTATATTGTATTAAACATAATGACTCCTAAAGGAATTATTTCAGAGAAGAAAGCTTGTAAAAGTGGAGATTGCCCCAATATGATCCAATCAACTTGAACATATCATTTTACATAATTTGTTTACAAGGATAATTCCTTAGAGGCATGAATGAGAAAAAGCGACTAAATATTCTGTGCTCTGATATAACATTTTTTAATTCCATAAATATGAGTATATATAAACCCCACCAAAAATAAACATAGAAATAACCATACAAATAGTCATAAGAATAAACATAGGGTCACATATATACAATACACACCATATAAGACATGCAAATAACAGCAAGAATCAGTTTTTCAAGAGGCCTCATTATTCAATAAGAATACAATAAATAAAAATACATCCAATTATATGACGGACTGATGTAAGTGGGTTGTCGACTTCTCGATCTTTATATGGTAAACATTCATGAGACCATCTTCAGGACAATGATTATAAGAATGAAGCATTTTTTTAAAAAAGGTTGAGAAAAGAGTGCTTAATTTGTAAAATATGAAGTGCAGGTGCTCAAATGTTTGCTGGAGGCCACACCCACTTTTCCAAGCTCCACTCACTCGCTCCACTGGCTCCACCCACTTTATTAGCTCCACCCACATCTTCAAGTGGCACTGCTAAAGGTCAAATATAATACCTGATCTGAATTTCAGAAAGGGAGCCTTCTTCATAGTAAGGTTTTGATAGGAGGTTCCCCGTGAACCATTTTGAAAAATATTTAAGCAAGCAGTGGAGAAGTGTGGCTCACTGGTTAGAGGAGGCAGACCTGGAAGCAGAGGTCAGCCCGGGACCAGGGTTCAATTCCCAGCTCGGCGGGGTCTTGAGTCCCAAAATGTCCATGGACTCGACAATTCTCGCTCCGGTGCCTACTCAATTCACGGGTTCACACTCTGCGACTCTGTGCAATAGCTTGCTTAATCTCCACAACGGCCCCTCGCGGCGGGATGCCTGGGATCCCCACCTTGCGGATACCCTGCCAGGGTTATCTCACAGGGGAATACCAGGACGGGTTCCCTAAGCAAGCGCTTAGAAACCGCTCGGTGATTTGCGCAATATAAATTCCTGTACATTTACATTTACAAATGTGCATTTAAAGCACAAGTTTGGAATAAATTAGCTAAAACCACTAATGCATTGAAAAGGGGCAATTTCAGTGCTCTGTGTGCTGTTGGGGAAAGGACAATACTGGGGGTAGGCGGTAAGGGCATGCCATTTTTAATAGAGTCTATGTCAGACCTCATGCATCATGAAGGGCCAAGCCGCGGAGTGTCCTCCGCGCTCTTGTGCCCGGGCTTCTGTCATGACCTGACAGTGACCCTGAGGTGCTGCTGCGTTCTGCACGAACTCAACAAAGAAAGAGTGTGTGCGTAAAGATTCAGGATGGCACCAGGTTGTGGAAAGGTGTGTGTATTTCAAGATGAGCGTGAGGCGTAGCAGTGCGGGAAGAGATGTGCGTGTTATTCTGAGGTTACATTATAATGACGGAGGGTGGGAAGGTATGTCTGTGTGAAAGTTTGGGTGAACCTATAAGAAGGGGCATGAGCTATGCCAATGTCTGGATGTAAGTGGAAGAAAGGGTATGAGGCGTGGATGATGTGTGTCAAAGATCAAGTGAGTACGCGCGCCTGGGGTTAAGAGTGAGACACTGTAGTGTAGGAATGTGTGTGTGTTTTTTTCTGTAAGTATATGAGGTCCACGGTGTGTGCGTTGTGTGTGTGTAAATATGGATACAAAGAGACATGGGTATAAAAAGATCTGTGTATAAGGGCGTGTGGAGGGTGGATGTGTGTATAGAGGTAAGGTGGGGCAGCAGATTGTGCAAAGATGTCTGTATCTAAGGACAAGAGTGAGGGGTGGTGTGAGAATGTGTGTGCATGTTTCTGTAAGAATATATGATCTTGAAGGATTGTAGAATGGTGCTCACACGCACCTATGGTTAAGAGTTAAATGCAGTGGTGTGGGAATGTGTGAGTATGTTCTTTTGAGAGTATTTGGTGTCTGTGTGTGTGCGCCTGTGGTTAAGAGTGAGTCATGGGGGTGTGGGAATGTTTATGGATGTCTTTTCCCTGTAAGTATATGGTTAGCATGTTGTGGCTATGTGTTCGTGTAAGGATAAGAAGAGGCATGGGATAGATAGAAGGTCTGTGTGAGGGTGTGATAGCTCATATGGTGCGTAAGGTGTATGTATTTTATTTGTAATTAAAGATAAGGTGTTGTTTCCGGTTGTGAGAAGGTGCCTGTATTTCACTGTAAGAATAATCCAGAAGTATGGGAAAGTATGTGTGTGTTCTTGTAAAAAGTGTATGAGAACTGTAGGTCATTCGTGGGTGTTTGTGTGAAAGTGTGTGTGTGTATGAAAAGCGGTATGGGATATGAGATGGTCTGTGTGTTAAGGTAAGAAAGGGCCATGTGTTGTTTGAGGTGTATTTGCGAGAGGGTGGTGTGGGAAGAAATGTGATGTGCATGCTCTTTCTAAGAATGTTAGAAGGCCATGGGGATGGTAAGATCTGTGGAAAGGATAACATTGTGCTGGGGGATGGGGGGTTGGGAAGATGTAAGTTTGTTTTAGTAAGCGAAAGTGTGTGAAAGGAGAAGAATGGGTTATATTGAGTGTGAGAAGGTCTGTACTGTATATTGGGATAAGAATGGGGACTGGGAAGGTGCCCATGATGATAAAATTGGGAAAAGGGATGTGGGAAGTTATGTGTGTAGGTAAAAAAAGGGAATATGGCACGCAGTGTGGGAGGGTGAGTGTGTACAAGGGGAAGAAAGGCTGTGGGATGTGGTACAATGTTTGGTACAATGTATGTTAGGATATGATGGGGCACTGTGTGTCGAAAGGGATTTTTTTAAGCTGAGAAAGAGCACAGGATATAAGGTGTGCCAGAAAAAGAGTACTCTATTGTAACATTTACTTAGGACTTTCTACCCCTATCGGGGGCGCCGAAGCACTTGCCTATATGAGTTGCACGCTACACCTTGTACATACATGTCAGCATTTTAAAGAAGCAAAGTGGGAGATAATTAAAAAAAAATCTGAGGAAATTATTTTCCCATTGACTTACATAGAAGCAAAGGCAATTTTAGGCAGAGTACAGCTGAAATAGGCACTTTGAGCTTAAAAAATTGTGAATTTCCTTCCTGAATTGGGTCTGTTGGCATGCATGTTTGTTAGGTGTGTGATTGGAAGGGTGTTGTCTTTGTTCTTATCATATGTGGGAAGTTTTTCAAGGTTGTGCATGATGACCATGGAGTTGCTGTTATCGTGTTTTGGGAGCTTATCAGTGCAGTTGGTGAAGAAGTGTGAAAGATAGGTTTAGGGAGAGGATGTGGCCTTATGGCCAGAGCTGCCGACTTTGGGCGTGGGGTACCAGGTTTGAGTTTCTGCAGGGGCTGAACATCCTGTGATTCTGGGTAAATCACCTAATCTCCCGGTGTCTACCAAATATGAATGAGCCCTTGTCAATGTATTTGGCACTTGTATAAAGCCCTCTAGTACCTTCAGGGTCGAGGTTGTGCTGTAGAAAAAAAATTGCAAAAGAAAATAGGTACACACGTTTTTCGTAAGCTGACAGTTTTCATCAACTCTGTGTGGATCACAAGGCGTGGGAAAGGGCTAATGTGGAGTGTGGCAAGAGATGCAAAGTTCGTTTGGAACGCAAACATTTTAAATTTGATCACGCGCACTACCGGTCTTATCCCCTGGCCTTGAATGCTCAAAATAAATAGGACTCAACTGCAGCCCACGCTGTTACTCTGCCAGGTGTCCACCCCTTGCACCTCCTACACCCATCCTCCCTTCGTCCCCACCACAAAGCTTCTCCATAACATCAGAGCCCCACACTCGTCCTCAACTGCAGTCAGTCCCGATCGGAGTGGAAAGCCACTGTGTATGGTGAAGGAAGCAGCTGCGTCTGTGGTTGCGCGGGAAAGGTTCGGAGTCCGACTGTGCATTTCTGATAGATATCATACAAAGCCTGCCCTGCTGTGGAGGTTTACTAAAAATACATTTCCTGGGGGACAGTTTTATTGCAGAGTGTGTGCTGCAGTTTTGATACATGCCTTATATCTCTTAGACTCAGTCAGTGCGGCTTTGAGGCATAGCACTTAGTTGGTGCATAAACGCAAAAAGATCCCCCCCTCCCAGAATGTGACGACTCTTCAGCTCTCTTAAATCATGTGGGGACTGTAGTATTGCTTAGCCTCTACCTCTTCAGTGTCTTTGGATAAATAACATCGAGCGGAGCACCGTGCCTGGCTATAGTCCATCTGTCTGATTTATTGCTGGTTTTTTTTTTGTTTTAACGGTCGGACCGGTCCGGACGGTGACGGCATAGCATTGGCAATCAATTGGCATCCCTAGTTACCTCAGCTGGCTTCAGTTCGATTAGTTAGTAAAAGTTTACTAATTACAATAAATACATAAATTCAATTACTGCTGCAGTGCTTGGAGCGTATTAATAGAACGCCTGCACTGCCCTTAACATGAAATGAAACGTATATTCACACAGTCCCACCTCCCCTCCCCTTCCCTCTTCCACCGGAATAAGATAAAGTGTGGGAGCTGACCGACCGGGTCAGCTTAACTTAACTTTAAGTGCTTTGATTAACTTAATTTGTAGCTTCTTACCGTGATTTGTGGTGGGTCGGTCGGTAGGCCAGGACACACACACTGATAGCTAGCTGCACACTGCACTGCTCAGTTTTGCTGCGTGCTGCCTGCTTGCTACCAGGCCGCAGTGCCAGCCCGTCCTGTAGTAGACTGTAGACACAGTAAGGGCTGCAGTGCCACCACAAGGCACCAGACACAGTTGCACAGCCCAGCTCTGCCCTTCGTCGTCTTCGTTGGTCGGGTCGTGCCGGGGCCGCCAGTCTGGCTAACTTAATGTGAATGAGGATGACTGATAGCATGGGGAGCTGCCGCTGTAACTGCGCAGCGCGGTTATGCTGGGGCGTGGCAACTGGTGGCAGCCAGACCCAAAGTGAAAAATATCTGTGCGCGCAGTCCATCAAACCTCCAGCCCGGCGCCACCGACTTCCGCGGCCCGCCCACCCACTGGCAAACAGAAACTGTTAACAACTCTGTGGCCGCCATGATCATGAAACGAAGCTTACTTTACACATATTATATTTTATTTTATATATGTATTATTCAATATATATTATATTCTCTCTTCTTGGACTTGGCCCGGGCAGCAGCAGCAGCAGGGCTGCTACCTCACCTCTATGAAATTAAGAAGTGTGTGTGAGTCGCGGCAGCACTGACTCGCTACTTGCAAGTGAAGTCACTGCACTCGCAACACTAAACCGTTTTAACGCCATGACGGTGATGACACTGACAGTAAGTATGATGAGACTCGGCGGCCGGGCGGCGGGATACTTACATGTAAACACGCTGCGTGGCGGGCCTGTGGCTGCACAGAGACAGAGTACACAATAAAGAACGGTATATATTTATTTTTACAGTAAGTTAACAAAATCAATGTTGGTGTGCGCGCAGCAGAGACTCATAGACCCGGCCCTGATATTTAAGTGCCGGTGCTAAGCACCGGCACAAATTAAGTGTATTCACAGGAATACGATGTCTCAATTTGTGAGATGTAGTAACACAACTGTTCAGCCAAACCAGAAGATGTGGCTGTATAAGGCGCACTAATTTCCATCAAACTATTGATCATAACACTGTGCCCCTGCAGATCAAGGTCCCTCTGCGAAGCCTCTTTGAGCGGTCTCCCTAGGGGTCGCGGACATCCTGCCTTCCTGAGACCCCCCTTCACTAGACGTGAACACCCCGCAGCTGGCACATGTCCATTGTCCACGTACTCGTCAGGTGCTCTCCTCTGCCTAAACCTATAGAACTGGCTACTCACTGAACACAGCTACACACCTGCCTCCCCCTCCTCCTCCTTCCCCAGTCACGAACCCTGGTTTGGTACCCCATGTTAGCAACTAGTTCTCTCTCCAACATTATTTCTGTTTATACACACACAAGTAGGCGCACTTACTTTGGGAGCGGCTCACCCCTATCAAGGTGCTCCATAGAAATTTTGTGAACTCAATTCTTACGCTCATTATATGTAATGTTGTTTTAATACCAATCCTGTGACCAGAATGTGATGTCTACACTTCTGATTTGTTTGAATATGTCATGCTTTTCTTAGTTACATGAAATCCAAATAAAATGGTTTAACAAAAAAAAGCGCACTAACAAGAAGATCATGCACATTTGTGAAGTTATGTTGAATATGTGAATCCAAACTTTGTTTAAGACAGCAATAAAGTGCCAGGCCAACTGGTAACACAACTGCTGTGATTTATAAAATTCACTGTATGTTCATCAACAATAAAACACTACCTAATTTGTTGGTAGTTGAAACTCAAAAGCATGCAAAGATGTTATATTGATAAATGAGGACACGAATCATGTCATATGTCCCAAAAAAAGTGATTTACTTGTAAATGAATGTAGCTTACCTCTCGGGCATATTACCTCCTTGTAAATAGATTAAGATCTTGAAAAGACATTTTTTGAAGCTCAATCTGTATCTTCTGCAAAGGGATGCCTAGAAAGCTTAAAGCCACCATAAAAAAGATCAAACATTAGTTATAAAAGAACATGTTAAATTACAAAAAGATATTAGAAATACAGTAGTTAAAAGTATCTATCTATATTTGAAAAACAATTTCTACTATCCCACAAAAGGTGATCGTGCCTCAAAACGACCACCTTAAACAGAAAGTTTCTCAGACACCAGTTCTGATTCTGACAGTGACCTACAGCACCCCACTAACTCTGTTCTTGGGTTTAGTGACCCGGTACATGAAAGCAATCTTTTTTAGACAGGGGGTAACGAGACCCTTAACAGAGGCGCCATGGTGTGGACGTAATAAGGGCTGGTACAAGACCAGTATACTCCAGGCTGGGGAACAGCCATTACAACGCAGCTTTTACCACGCTTTGCTTTTACATCGCATGCGATGTTACAACGAGTGGTAAAACCACGCATACCATTACATCGCATGCGCTTTTGCAACGCATGCAGCGTAATGTGTAATGGTGGTGGCGGGGCGGCTATTCACGTTGTTGTGAGGAAATTTAGGCTGTTTCCTCACAATGGTGTGAAGCAAGCAGGAAGGAGGAAGCAGGATCCGACTGCAACGCTGGATAGGAGAGAGGTAAGGGGGTTTGTGCATGGGGTGGGGGTTACTTTTGTAGGGGTTAGGGTAGTTTAAAAGTAGTGTGGTAATGTTTGTGTTGTGTGTGTGTTTTTTAAAAACGTTTTAGTGTGTGTTGTAGTGTTGTCGTGTTTATTTAGTGTAGTGTATTGGGGAGGGTAGTGTAGTGTTTATGTAGTGTAGTGATTTAGGTTTTAGGGTAGTGTAGTGTTGTAGTGTTTGTTTATTATAGCATATTAGGGTTTAGGGTACTGTAAGGGTGGGAGTAGTGTGGGTAGTGTAGTAGTGTTATAGGGTTTAAGGTAGTGTAGTGGTGGGAGTAGTGTGGGTAGTGAAGTAGTGTTTTAGGGTTTAGGGTAGTGTAGGGGTGGGAGTAGTGTGGGTAGCGTAGTAGTGTTTTAGGGTTTAGGGTAGTGTAAGGGTGGGAGTAGTGTGGGTAGCGTAGTAGTGTTTTAGGGTTTAGGGTAGTGTAGGGGTGGGAGTAGTGTGGGTAGCATAGTAGTCTTTTAGGGTTTAGGGTAGTGTAGGGGTGGGAGTAGTGTGGGTAGTGTAGTAGTGTTTTAGGGTTTAGGGTAGTGTAGGGGTGGGAGTAGTGGGGGTGGCGTAGTAGTGTTTTAGGGTTTAGGGTAGAGTAAGGGTGGGAGTAGTGTGGGTAGTGTAGTAGTGTTTTAGGGTTTAGGGTAGTGTAAGGGTGGGAGTAGTGTGGGTAGTGTAGTAGTGTTTTAGGGTTTAGGGTAGTGTAGGGGTGGGGGTGGGAGTAGTGTAGGTAATGTTGTAGTGTAGTAGTATTTTAGGGTTTAGGGTGGTGTAAGGGTAGGAGTAGTGTGGGTAGCGTAGTAGTGTTTTAGGGTTTAGGGTAGTGTAAGGGTGGGAGTAGTGTGGGTAGCGTAGTAGTGGTTTAGGGTTTAGGTTAGTGTAGGGGTGGGAGTAGTGTGGGTAGCGTAGTAGTGTTTTAGGGTTTAGCGTAGTGTAGGGGTGGGAGTAGTGTGGGTAGCGTAGTAGTGTTTTAGGGTTTAGGGTAGTGTAAGGGTGGGAGTAGTGTGGGTAGCGTAGTAGTGTTTTAGGGTTTAGGGTAGGGTAGGGGTGGGAGTAGTGTGGGTAGCGTAGTAGTGTTTTAGGGTTTAGGGTAGTGTAGGGGTGGGAGTAGTGTGGGTAGCGTAGTGGTGTTTTAGGGTTTAGGGTAGTGTAAGGGTGGGAGTAGTGTGGGTAGTGTAGCAGTGGTTTAGGGTAGTGTAAGGGTGGGAGTAGTGTGGGTAGTGTAGTAGTGTGGCAGTGTTTTTGGGTTGGGGCAGTGTAGGGGTGGGAGTAGTCTGTTGTGTAGGTGTAGGGGTAGGGATGTTACTTACCTTGCATACTTTTACCACAAGTATAGCTTTACCACGCGTGGTAAAAGCATACTCGTGGTAAAAGTATGCGATGTTATGGCATACAATGTCATTGACATTGCGTACTAATACCCGCGTTGTAATGGCATGCGTGGTATACGTATGCGATGTAATGACATACATTCCTCCAGGCTTCCATCAGACATGAAACCAAAATTACAAGTGGTAGAGATGTCTTCATGAAAATGTTATACTATTCCAATATTCAATATTTCTGACTATTCACTCAGTCCAATAGAGATTGAAGTCCTGAACAAAGGACTTTCCTTTGTACCGAAGCATAAAAATTAGATTTTTACAGCTCAAATTAAATTTTTAAATTTTTTCAGAACCATTTGTCTGAATATTTTTTTCTCTACACGAGATAATGAACAACAACTGGATGTGAATGGATTACATTGTCCATTGATGTTTTTCCTTCTGACTTCTGCAATGTCAAGCCAGATTATCCCCTATTAACATTTTGTTTTATCTGTCCCTAAGGTACATTTAAATTCTCCTAAATATGTAAAATTTTATCTATCCAAAGACTGACAGCGTGCCTCAGAATCACTATCCAAACCTGACATTATAATCATGACAGCAAATAAGGGTGGAGGGATAATTATCCAAAATCTCAGAGATTATGATCAAGAAATCTTAAATCAATTTTAGAATACAGATGACTATAAAAAAAATAAAAAATGATCCCACAAATAGAATTTTTAAAGAAATCAACAAATTTACGAGCAAAGGACTTGGCAAAGATTGGCTTAGTACCAATACATTTGCATACCTCAATATGCCTGAATATACTTTCCCAGCAATCTATACTCTACCTAAAGTTCATAAAAATAATACCAAAGAACCTGGTAGACCATTGTGCATGGTTGTGACTCTATCTTAAAACTCCTAAGTTTGACAACTTCTTCTTAAAACTACATGTACTCAAAACATGTTCATTCAACAGAGATAGCTGGTGGTTATCAATGAAGAGAAGGCTTTCCATTTGATAATTACATTGACTTGCAAGTTACTATGGCCCTCTGAAATTCTCTATACCAACATCCCACAAACGGAAACTCTGTTCATCATAGAAAAAACTTTAAATAAGTGTACCCAGAGAATTCATTACAACCTGAGCTGAGAAAGCACTGAGATGGAAAACAAGTTATCTATAATACTAATATAGACACTTTTTATAAACACACAAAGAGTGTTGCCATGGGTTCAATATTTGCACCAGATGTAGTCAAATTATATGTGGCTCATTTTGAAGGCAACTCAATTTCCAATCCTTACAAACACAATATGCTTAAACCGTTACGCTACATTAAAGATGTGATACTAATCTGGTGCAGACCCTCACCAACTCTTCAGGAATTTCATACATGGCATAACACTTGTAGCACGTATCTGAATTCTCTACGGTTAAGATACATTTTCTTGATCACAGTATTCAAGAAGAATATGGTTGTCTTTACCCAAGCTTGTATACAAACCCTACAGCCCATACCACCCTTCTAAATTATAAAAGTCACAACTCACGTAATCTATGAGACAATCTGCTGTTTAGACAGTTTATAAAATTCCGCAGTAACTTCAATAATACATTTGATTATTTCAAAGGAGAAAACATCCTAAAGAACAAATTAGTTACAAGAAGATATCCCAGTCTACTCATAAAACAGGTAATAATTAGCTTGATATTACAATTGTGACTGTCTACTTAAAATAAAAGATAAAACACAGAATCCAAACCTCACATGTGGTACTGCATTTGTGACTAAGGGCCCGATGTAGGTAAATGGCATTTATCGATTTGTAAATACCGAATTTTACCGATTCGGTATTTACAAATCGGTAAATGCTATGTAGGTATTTCTACCGATTTTTTTACCGAATCTGTAACATTCGGTAATTACTGAATCGGTATTTACCGAATCGGTAATTGCCATTGATTCCTATGGGCCTTGAGGCCCATAGGAACCAATGTCAATTACCGAATCGGTAAATACCGATTCGGTAAAATTACCGAATTTACAAAGGGGACAGGGTGTCACTTTGACACCCTGTTGCACCCCTGATTCAGGCTTGTGTGCCATGTGACACACATACATGCCCTCAGGGCATGTATGTGTGCCACATGGCACAGCACAGATGTGCATGTACACAGGAATTCGTTATTTACCATGCAATAGTATTACATGGTAAATAACCAATTCCTAGGGGCCTGTGGCACTGTTTCCAGTGCCACCTACATATAGATTTACCGATTTGGTATATTTACTGATTCGGTAATTTACAGAATCGGCATATTTACCGAAACGGTCAATTTACCGATTCTGTAAAATATAGGCCCCCTACATCTCAATCACCAAATACCGGTCGGTAACGGCCGAAATCGCCCGTTACCGACCGGTATTTGGTGACCTACATCTGGCCCTAAATGGCAAAAAATTAACACAATCATTTAACAAAATTGGCAACTAATACAAAATTAAATGTTCCAAATCAATAAACCACTTGTTGTGTTTAAAAGCGTTCGCAATAGAAGAGATCACATTGTAAAGCTTAAAAGGAACCTCTAAAACCCATTATTACTACTATATAGTGTTTGCAACCACTAATGAACCATTACAAACGCAGATATTATCTTGCTTGTCATTCAACTTCGAATTCTAAGTAATGTATCATCAATGACAGAAAAGTGGAATGTCCCAATGATCACCAAAAAAAGTCTGTATTGTATAGAATTTTCCTGTGGCTTCCACTATATAAGAAAAAGCATGCAGGAAATTTTACCCAAAATCTTACAACGTCAATCAAGAATTCGATGTAAAATGCACATCTTGTTGAACATTATAAAACGTTTATCCATCAGTGCCAAGAAATTAAATGGTGTGTTCTTAGAGTTGTTGTAACTTCTTTACGACAAAATGATGTGGATCATCTACTGGCCTTTAGAGAGAAAACGTGGATTTGGCTAGCAAAAACATATACAAAAGTTTGAATGCTTTTGTAAAATGGTTTTACTTGCTTCCTGAAGATAGGCTATTGTTTCTAATCTTCCATTTGACCAGTATCCAGTATCCAGTGAGATGATCATTTGTCTAATTCTTTCCCGTTAATACTTGACAAAGAACTCTGGGGCATATTATCAAGGGGGTTTATCTCCGCTTTTTTGGCTTTAAAAGCCAAGAAAGCGGAGATAAAATTATCTCCCTATTACCTAGCTGCCGCTAACACCAGTTAGCGACAGCTAGTAGGAGATAGCGACCATATTGGGCCCCACTTTGCATGTCAGTGATATTTATCACTAATGAGATGCAAAGTGGGCGTGCCAAGATGTTAGAGACTGAAAACAGTCGCTAACATCGCTATCTCCTATTACCAACTTTTGGAGATATTCGGGCTAAGCGGGAATATCTCCAAAAGCTAACACCTGCCCTGAGCAGTTCTTAGCCATGTTATCCAATGGGAGGTGGATAACATGGCTAAGAGCATTTGCTCGATAATGCATGAATATCGCTGACTTTTCAGCGATATTCATGCATTGCGGCCGTTTTTTATCGCATTTGCGATAAACCTTGATAATAGCAAGGTTTATCTGCGATAAAAATCGCCGATGTGCGGCGATAATTTTTGTCTCTAAACAAGTTAGAGACAAAAATTATCGCTAGTTGTTGGTAATATGCCCCTCTGTCTTTTGTACAATACAGCCCTTTTTAAATGGATATGTTTACTCACACTCTGTAAGAGGCTGGCTTAGTATATAGTACACACGTATGTAAGTGTTGCACCCTGCACTAATCAAGACAACCCTTATGGTGATTTTAGTGGTCTTAGACAACTTTAGAAAACTCTCTAAGTGGTAGCTGTGGAGAGCAGCCTTCAGGCTTAGTCCAGAAGAAGTGTAAAGCAGCTTGTTTTATCAGAACATAATCTTATAGGTGTAGATTAAGTGAAAAAGAACTACACAGTGTATTTATAAAAATATGTATTAATTATAAGACAACCACTAACACATACAGATATCTCCTACCTGGAGATATACACAATGCACACAATACTTTGCAATAAAACTAGGTAAGTAGCACGAATATACAGTGGTCGCCAGGGGGAGACCAAATCATATACTAAAATAGTGGTATGCGAGCCACGACTCAAGTCAAGACTATACCCAGAAGACGTAGATGTGCCGGAAAACCAAGGAACCACCCAAGTTATGTAACCAGGAACTCCATGGAGGCCGTGTACAAAGTGGGAGCACGAAAGCAGGCTCAATACAAGTCAATAGGTAAATGCGGTTGCAATTGTAAAGAAGAAGGACCCTTCTCAGTGGAACCTAAAGAAACCCAGTGGAAGACAGAAGTATGGGGAGCCACCTCACCCGTGGATACCATAGGAACCAGGATACCTACACTGAGGAAGCCGGGTCCATAGGTGTAAAGTGGTGTCGGAAACCCACTGTCAAACTCAATGGAGAACTTTAGGAAGATGGTGTTGCTGGAGAAGGCGAAAGTGTCTGGTGGATCCCAAAGGTGGATTCAAGATGAGAAGAACCTTCAAGCAGAGGGGACAAAGAGCTGCAGCTGTGCAGACTAGGCGATGCTGTGGAAGACCAGGAGCCATATACGAGCTGTCCCACATTGAATGTTGAGGGGTCGGTGTCCGTGCGGAGCACCAACAAGCCTTGGCAACTGCAAACAACATGGAAAGCGAAGAATGTGCAGTGTAGGGACCGCAAGGTCCAGGTGACTCACCACAAGCAAGTGAGTCAAGGCAGGCCCGAGCAATCAGGCAAGCCTGCAGAAATCAATTAAGACTGTCAAGAGGACCCAGAGGCACTGGAGTTGCAAGAGGATTTTGAGCAGCTCACCAAAAATGCAGGCCCACGGTGCAAGTGATGTGGTGAGGACAAAGATATTGGTCCTAGGAGATGCTTGAGCTTGGGGCTACTTGGAGCCCGAAGATCTTGGAGGAAGGAAGCCAACAAGCATTTGCAACGGCAAGTCAACGTGGTGCACATGGGTTCGGTTCCTGCATCTCTGTCAAAGTATATTGGCCTTAAAGTTGGTGAGAGGAAAGGGTAGGCCTCAAGGGATATGAAGAACCACCACCTGTGTTGCTGGGCCTATTGGAGTCCATGGGAGCTCAGGATCAACAGACCGGTCCGCTTCATTGCGGTGCCTGCAGATGCAGGGAAGTGACTCTTTCAGTTCAAGGGAGATTCCTCCAAGTGTCTTGGATATCCACTGGTCTTGGAAGATTCCTGTATGGAGCACAGGCACAGTTGTTGCTGCAGACTTGCAGGATGACCAAGCCAGGAGCAGCAGGAGACTCCCTAGTTGCAGTCTCAGAGCCCAGAGCAAGGTCTAGCAAAGTCCAGAATGCCCAGACGGTTGAAGAAGAAGGGATGTCTTGAAATTAATTTAGTACCACAATGAATCTAGGGACCCACCTACAGGTAAGCTCTTAAGTACCCTAAGGAAAGGGTTAGGACGATTCAGAGTTCCCACCCAGGGGAGGGGTCGGACTGTGGGGAGGTTACTTTGTCCGTTTTGCACCAGAGTGGGAGCCAACGGGTCCCTGAGCTGGTTTGAACTGGATTATACAAGGAGGGCACCAAATGTGCCCCTCAAGCAGACTGAGTGGCTCTGGCAAGCACTCCCACCCAGACCCACTACACTAAATCCTGACTGGATGTTGCTTACACCTCCCTGTGACAAGATATCTATTGTTCTGCTTTCCCCTTGGCTTAGCAGCAGGAGGGCAGAATCGTGTCTCTGGTCGGCAGCAGCCATGTTGTGCTTTCTGGGTCTAGAAGACTAGAATCGGGAGCACTGAGGGCCTCCCGGAAGATCTTTACAGTGCATGGAATCATACCTTCCTTACGGTGTGGGGGTATGATTCCAACATGTTTGATACCAAACATGACAGGGTTCATTACAGCCAGTTTAGAGATGGTCATCGCATAATGACGCATGGCTACTCTATGTATCTTAATGTCTGATGCACTTCCAATCCAGGAGAATGGACTCCGAAGGTTGTAGGGGTGTCCCGCTCATGCAGGGGCACCCTCACACTTAGAACAAAGCACCCTTCCTTCAGGATTAAAAGGCCTCCCTTAGGGTAATTTATAGGTTTAAGTGCAGAACCTCAGATATAGGGAATCCTATATCTGTCCTAAGAGGTGCTAGCACCAGCTTACACAGGTTGCAATGGCAGGCCCTGAGTCACAATTTGAGTGGTCTCTCATGGGTGTCATAATACATGCTGCAAATAATGGGTGAACCCTGGTGTACCTATACCCTGGGTACCGTATTCTAAGGACTTATAAGGGTACACCAGTAGCCAATCTAGGGGCAAAAGCACAGATACTTGGATCCTGATTAGCAGGATCCCAGTCAGAGTAGTCAGAAACAGCATAGCATCAGGGAAAAAGTGGGGGTAACGATAAAAGCAGATCTTACTTTCCTACACTCACCTTCCGTAATTTGTAATTTGTAATTTGTAATTTGTAACTGAGTTTTGTATCGCGCCAACTCACCGACAGGTCTCAAAGCTCTTCTGACAAAGTACAGCAACAAGAGAACGAAGTGAAGATAAAGGATGTTAACTTAACTATGGAGATGTAAACGCGTCCTTGAAGAGTAAAGTTTTCAGGGTTTTCCTAAACCGAAGAAGGTTGGCCTCTCTACGGAGCGCCTCCGGAAGCTTATTCCAGATGGTGGGAGCTTGAACTGAAAAAGCTCTGCCTCCTTTTGTTGCCAGTTTGAAACGTGGGCAGGATAGCAGGAGGGAATCGGAGGATCTGAGGGCGCGCTTAGGTTCATAGATTCTGAGCCTATCTTTTATGTAGGCTGGCGCCTGACCATGGATTGCTTTATGGCAGATGCACATGCTCTTAAATTCGACTCTTTGTTTCATAGGGAGCCAGTGCAGCCTATAAAGTAAGGGAGAGGCATGGGTCCGCCTAGGTACTCCAAATATCAGACGAGCTGCGTCATTCAAGATGACCTGTAGACGATTGATGGAATTTTTAGGGAGGCCTAGGTATAGTGCGTTGCCATAATCAATTCTAGACACAATCGTAGCTGAGACGATGGTTTGAAGCATGCTCCTTGAAAGTAAAGGGGCAAGCTTACGTAGCTGCCTGATCAGATTAGTGCATGAGCCAACCACAGCGGACACTTGGTTGGTCATTGATAGTTCCTGGTCAATTTTCATCCCAAGGCTCTTTACATTAGAGCACGGTTTTGGGGTAGGTCCAAGTTCTTGTGGCCAGAACAAATCATTCCAGGGGGAGGTAGAAGTTGAGACTAGAAGAACCTCCGTTTTGTCTGGATTTATTTTCAATAGGTTGGACGACATCCAGTTCACTGTGAACCGTAATATGTCTTGGGCCATGGATTGAGCCGAAATGGTATTGTCGATACTCAGCAATAGCTGAGTATCATCGGCATAATTAAAAACTTTACAGCCCATGTTTGCCAGGGATTCTATCAATGGTTGTAGGTATAAGTTGAATAAAAGTGGGGAAAGCGCGGACCCTTGCGGGACTCCACAAACTAAGGTACCTACTTCGGAGACCTGATCTGCTAACTGGATCCTCTGTGTCCTCCCTGATAAGAAGGCTGTCAGCCACTGGAGAGCTTGTTCTCTTATCCCGGACCTGGCTAGTCTGTCCAGGAGCAGTGCATGGTCGACAGTATCAAACGCCGCTGATAGGTCTAATAATATCAGGGCTCTTGGCTTTTTACTGTCGGCCATGCATCCGAGCTCATCCAATACTGACAGCATTACTAGTTCCGTGCTATGGTGGGCACGAAACCCAGCTTGCCGTTCCTGGAGAAGATGGTGAGATTCCAGGAGGGATGACAGGGATTTTAGTACATGTTGTTCTAGTACTTTTGATAAGAATGGCAGCTGGGAGATTGGCCTGTAATTCTTCAGGCTGGTTGGATCTGCCCCAGGTTTTTTTATCAATGGTTTGACGCGTGCCTCTTTGAAGGTAGTTGGTATTGATCCAGTAGTTAATGAGGTGTTCAAGAGGTCTAAGATCTGGTCCTCTAAGATCGGGATTGCCAATCGGAAAATATCGGGCGGACAAGGATCGGCAGGGGAACCTGACTTGGTGGATGCTACTAGATGTCTAAGGGAGGTAGCGTCGATTTCAGGAAACCTAGTGACGATAGGGGTTGAGGAGTATAAAGGGGACAGTGGCAGGGTGTGTATAACCGAGTTGTCCTTCTTGATATCTGACAGTATGGTCGCTACTTTTTCAAGGAAATATCCCTGAAAGGTGTCAGAGTTAATCAGTATATCAGGGGGCGTGGCTTGGACGCCGATCGGGATGGCGGCGTGAGCTCGCAGCTCCGCGCGGAATCCCGCTAATTCTCCTGTTTTCGGAACCCTAGGCGACCCGAAGACGATGCTCCTGCCCTCTGAAGTGTAAGGGGACAGCTGGGCACAATCGGAGAGTCGCTGGGGGACTGCTGGCCCCGAGACGACCGAGTTGAAGAGGCGGCCGAGGTGTTGCCGAGGACGCGAAGAAAATGGCGGCGAGGAGGTCGGACGGCACCGAACTTCAGCCCTGAGCCAAGTTGTCGCCGACTGGCAAGAGATCCTGCAATCGGCTGACCGGGGCGCTAGGATCGGTGGTGCTGTGTCCTGAGACCAGGGGACGCTGACCGGATTCACCCAGGAGCTTGGGGACCTTCGTTGGCCACCGCCATAAGACTCATCCTTCCCCCCTCAGGCTTCCGAGGGGGGCGACGGAACGGAGCTAGTCTAACTGGTCATTGCTCCTGAGAGCGTCGGTGGGGACATTGCACTGCCCGGTGCCCGGAGACTGGCACGGAACTACGGGCGCCAACGCAAAACGGGCTCCTGGACCTGTGACGCAGCACCCTGTAATGGCGGCGATCGGAGGGCCGATGGCCGAGAGACGCGCTGAGGGGGACTCGGCGACATCAACTCGGCTGAGCGAGAGTCCTTCCCCGGAGCTTGACCAAGAACAGCGGCTGAACCGGCGATTGGATGCCATACTTGATGCGATCACCTCAACTAAGGAAGCATTGCACCAAGACATTGCCCAAGTGGCCACGGGCCTGGGGCTGCTGCGCGCGGATC
The DNA here is from genome assembly GCF_964263255.1 of Lissotriton vulgaris. Taxonomy (NCBI): domain Eukaryota; kingdom Metazoa; phylum Chordata; class Amphibia; order Caudata; family Salamandridae; genus Lissotriton; species Lissotriton vulgaris. The sequence continues at coordinate 728,361,852 of NC_141691.1, forward strand.
ACGCGAAGCTGGCGGACAGGGTCAAGGACCATGACCAACTGTTGCTGGACCTGAAGCCATCGGTGGTGACCGCGGAGCACAGGATCACGGACATATTGGCCCGACTGGACTCGCTGGAGCAGAGGGCGGAGGATGCCGAAGGCCGCAATAGACGGAACAACGTGCGGGTCGTAGGCCTGCCGGAACGGATTGAGGGGGAGGATGCGGTGGCCTATATGGAGAACTGGTTCCGCACTGTGGTAGCACCGGAGGGGCTTACTCCTTTTTTCACTCTGGAGCGAGCTCACCGTGTACCTGCACGCCCGCCGGGGCTCGGCCGCCCCCCCCGACCGATGGTGGTGCGGCTCCTCCACTACAAGGACCGGGATCTCCTCATCCAGCGGGCCAGGATGTCGGGCCCGTATGAGGTGGAGAACAGTAAGGTTACGATCTTCCCGGACTACACTCAAGCGGTCCAGAAGAACAGGGCATCGTTCCTCGCGGTGAAGAAGGAGCTCAGGGAGGAAGGCATCCAGTACTCCTTGCTCTACCCGGCTAAGCTGCGGATCATTATGGATGGCTCCACGCACTTTTTTCAGACTCCGGATGAAGTTTGGCAATGGCTGGAGTCGTATAGAGCGGGGACGGACAGATCGCATAAAAGTAGGCGAGACCAACCCAAGCAGCCCCGGGTGAGGCAATCACAACGCATCAGATCCAGGCGCCAGCGGGAGAAACGGGAGGCTCAAATGGCGGCGGAGAAGAGGGATGCGCTCGCAGCGACGGCGGCCATTACAGGGTCGCAACAGAACAGTGAACGGGCAGAGACGGACTCGGGAGGGGAAGGCAGCAGGACGGGAGAGGAACTCTCAGAGGCGGAAAGCTCGAAGGGACCGATAGTGACCCCACAGACATCGGATGGTATCTTCTGCGGCTGAGATTGAATTGGGACTAGATCTAGACTTCATGGTAGGGTGGTATCCTGTTGATGGAGGACGGGATGCCGGGAGGGGGAGCTGTGTGCTTCGGAGGGGATGAAGGTGCGGGACGCGGGCTCCGCTTGCCGGGGTCGGCGGTGACTCACCCCCCTTGGGCCCTTAAGGCCGACTGTGGTGGAGACCACAGGGTAAGAGTGTGAGAAGTTGGTTCAAGGTTTGGATGGGGGCGGCCATTGGGTTCGTGTGCTCTGTCCTGGAGAGTGGGGTTTGGGAAGTTTTTCTGTTTTGGGTATGTTCGGGGGGGGGCAACTGCATTGGGGGGGCTATGAACCTTCGTTATTTGAATCGGACTGTACGAAGCTGGAATGGGGACATTACCTAATTTGAAATGCCTGACGTGGAATGTCCGGGGGCTACGAACTATGGTGAAACGTCACAAAGTCCATGCATATCTAGTACGCAGGGGGGGTTCAGATTGCTATGCTCCAGGAGACTCATCTCACCAAAAAAGAGTGCGCTGCCTTGCAGAAAAGATGGCGGGGCCAGGTGTTTGGCACCACTTACTCAGCGTATGCCAGGGGGGTGCTGATCTGGGTGAGGGCGGGGATACCCTTTCAAGTGCTGAATCAAGTAGTGGATCCGGATGGCCGGTTTGTGGCGGTGGAGGGGAGGTTATATGGAAGGGATGTGGTTTTCTGCTGTGTATATGCACCGAACACAGAACAAGCTCGATACTTTGATAGCCTCTCGGGGTCCTTGGCCTCTTTCCTGGTGGGCCCGATAGTGTTAGGGGGGGACTTCAATTCGATCACGGATGTGGCTCTGGATAGGTCCCATCCCCCCCTGGTGGACTCCCCGGTGCGCAGGCTGGCCGCGCACAGGAAGGATTGGCAGGATAGATGGCGGTTGCTGGATGTCTGGAGGGAGCGGCACAGGGGAGCCAGGGATTATTCCTTTTACTCTGCTCTCCACGATCTGCATGTCAGGATTGATTCGGTGCTCTGCGGTGGATCCCTAGCCCCATTGATTTCCCATGCGGAGTACCTGGCTAGAACTATCTCCGATCATAACCCCCTATTGGTACACATTCAGTGGCAGAGAGAGCGCTCAGTGATACCAACATGGCGGCTTCGGCCGGAGACGCTTGAGGATTCTGTGTTCAGCGACGCGGTTCGGCAAGGCATTGATAGCTATTTCGGAGTGAATGAGGGCACGGCCACGAGCAGGTCCACTGAATGGGATGCAATGAAAGTGGTGGTGAGAGGGGTGTGTTTGGGTAGGTTCTCGAATGCTCGCACGACTGTGTTGAACAACCTCATGAAAGCGAAAGATACTTTGAGGGACTTGGAGCGCCGCAGGCCGGCTAGGCCAGATTTACAGGCCCAGTTATTGGAAGCGAAGGAAGTGGTTGCCACCGAGACGGAACGTTTAAGGTGCTATGACTACAGGCAGTATATCATCAGGGCACATGCAGAAAGGGACAAGGTGGGTACCCTCTTGGCCAGACTAGCTAACCCGGAACTTAGGGGCTGCCCGATCCTCAGCATTAATAATGCGCAGGGAGAAATGGTGTACTCCCAGGCAGCGGTATTGGAACGTTTTAGGGGGTATTATGAGGAATTGTACCAGAGTCAGCTGGGAGTGGGGGTTCAGGACATTGCGGAATACCTGGGGGAGAGGTCCTGGACGAGGAGGACGCGAAGGAGCTGGGTAGCCCGATCACGCTCACAGAAATACGGGTGGCCATCAGACATATGGCCCGCAACAAGACGCCCGGGGTGGACGGACTGCCGATTGAATTTTATCAACAGTATGTGGACAGCTTGGCTCCCAGGCTGCTGGTGGTGTATACGGAAGCCTTCGAGGCCGGGGCGTTGCCTGGGTCCATGCGGGAGGCCTTGATTGTACCGCTCCTAAAGCCTGGCCGGGATGCCGCGGATGTGAGGTCTTATCGCCCGCTATCCATGCTGACGGTAGATTATAAGATTCTGAGCCGAATCCTAGCCACCAGGCTGGCCCCACATATGACGGGCCTGGTACACAGGGACCAGGCCGGGTTTATACCCACGAGGAGCACGGCGCTGAATATCCGCCGCCTGGTGGGAATAATGGACGCCATCTTGGACGGGGGGGGAGCTCCGGCGGTCTTGTCCGTGGACATCGAGAAGGCCTTTGATAGTTTGGAATGGTCTTTCCTGGATGGAGTATTAGAGAGGTTTGGCATGGGCGAAGGGTTCCGCAGGTGGACGAGGGTCTTATATACCTCGGCAACGGCGAGAGTGCGTTTGGGCGGTCTGGTGTCTGCGGCGTACCCGGTGGGCAGGGGCACACGACAGGGATGTTCTCTCTCCCCCCTATTGTTTGCTCTGGCGATGGAACCCTTGGCGGTCCATGCGAGGTCAGGTGACGGGTACGTGGGGGTAGCCAGCGGCGGGCATTGGCATTATATATCGCTATATGCGGATGACTTGCTCCTGTACCTAGCTGACACGTCGGGGGCATTGGTCGGAGCGATGGATCTGTTGTCTGAGTTCGGCCGGCTGTCGGGCCTTAAGGTCAATTGGGCGAAGACTTGTGTGTTCCCGCTGCGAGCGGGATCTCCAGTCCCTGGCAACGATTTGGGCGTGGTATGGGAGCCCTCTTGCTTCACCTATCTGGGTGTTCGCATCTACCACGCGACAGCGGACTTATTGGAGGGCAACATTGGTCGCTGTGTCCGGGCACTGAGGGGCAGCTTGTCTTTCTGGTCGACCCTCCCGCTGACGGTTCTGGGTAGGATTGCACTTTTGAAAATGGTGGCGCTCCCCCGCTTCCTCTATTATTTCCGAACGCTGCCTGTCTGGATTCCCCAAGGGGTCTTTAGAGACCTGCGGTCAATGATCATTGGCTTCCTATGGGGGCATGGCCGCCGTAGAGTGGCCCTGAGCACGCTACTTCGCCCCAAGCTAGAAGGGGGCATGGCTGTGCCCGACTTTGAGCTGTATTATCTTGCGGCGCAGTTGCAGGTCCTTACTCAGAACGTAGCTAGGGTGTTTCGGGGTCCAGAGGAGGACCGAGATCGGGGGATACAACGCCACGTGCTGTCCTACATCATCATGCAACAGAGGCTCAAGTTGCGGGCCCTCACCACGGAGGAGCGGACGCTCCGGCTGTGCTGGCAGAGGAGCCTTCGGAGAGCGAAGGCATCGCGGCCTTATGCACCGGAGATCCCGATCGGAATGCTGACGGCTTTGCCGCACGGGGGAGATTGGTCCCCGTTGTTGGATTGGGAAGAGGCGGGACTGCAGGTGGGAGGCGACTTATACATAGACGGGGCTTTGGCGCCGTTCGAAGCGCTCCGGGACCAGTTTGGGCTGCCAGATGGGGGGTTCCTCCTACACGCGGCGGTGGTGGCTGCCATACAGAAGCACTGGAAAGGGGGGCTCATGGAACCAACAACGACTATGGCGTGCCAATATGTGGTGATGGCGGCAGGTACATTCAAAGCTGTGACGTGCCTCCATAATAGGATGCTGAATGAGGGACTGGAACCACTCCAAGGGCTCAAGGCTAAATGAGAGGAGAGCGTGGGCCGGCCCATACCGGATACGGCATGGCATATCCTGCGGCGCACGTGGAAGGGCACGAGAAATGCGCGCTTTCAGCAAGTACATTTCTATGTGCTTCATAGGGCTTATTTAACTCCTGAGAAATTACAGCGGTACTTTCAGGTGCCGGATGCCCGATGCCCACGGTGTTCGTCTCTGGGCGCGGACATGGACCATTTGTTTTGGGGGTGCTCACACCTGGGGACCTATTGGGCGGAGGTAGGGGAACTCCTGAACGAAGTAACTGACAGGGAGGTGGAATTTGATATGGCGGCGTGCCTGCTGCTCTGGTTCCCGCATACTAAACACACCAAGGTGACAAGCAAATTCATTGACCTGGGTCTGATATTGGCGCAGAGGGAAATATCGTGGCATTGGAAGTCCAGGGGGGGACCCTCACTGCGTAGATGGAAGAATGAATTGCTGCGGTGGTCTGACTGCGAGAGTGTGCTCCGGATGAAGCAGGCTGTCAAGATGGGGAATGAGAAAGCATTGGATGCGGCGCGTGCATGGGAGTTAGTGGTACAAGGGTTGCGTGATTCTTTGGTAGAGGATGAGGATGGTGAAAACTAAGCCGGTGGACACCGCGGGGCGAACACAAAAGTATTGTACCACGCACTGTAGTGGATCCATCCAATTCGACAGGACGAGGCATACACCTTAGCAGTTGCCAGGGGAGGGGGGCTTTGGGGGGGCTGGTTAATGGGAGTTTGGGGTGGGCCGGAAGCCGTTAGATGGTAGCCCATTAGGGCACCTTGGACCTACTAGGAGGGTGGGTACTGTGTGGAGCGTGGAATGGCTGGGGAGAGCGGCCAGGTGTGACAACTCATAGCTCCTAGGGCAGGTCCCGACAAGGGCGGTACCACTGATTCTCACTGGGATGGCTGACGGGAGTGATGTTGTGGGTGGGGGGGTAAAAGCAGATACGCAAAACGACATTTCAACCATGGTCCCTATGGGACGTGCACCGTGATGTTTTCCTATTGAATGAAGTAATATGCCGCCTGGCCTCCGGGATGCGGGCTGAATGGCTGTGTACGATTTGGCTTTCTTATTGGACGGGGGGATATCACGAGTGAACTGGCTGATAAATTGTATCCTGTGGTTTATAATTCTGCAATAAAAATATATTTAAAAAAAAAAAGAGTTAATCAGTATATCTACCTTTTCCTCCTTCTTACTTAGCTCCTTCAGAATTTGAAAGGTCTCTTTCTGGAGATTTGTGGCGTTGTTCATGCGTGTTTCAAAGTAGTCCTTCTTGGCTGAAATGATGAGCTTTTTATATAATTGAAACGATGTTCTGTATAATTCCCTATCGGTGTCCTTTTTAGATTTCCTCCAGCATCTTTCGAGATAGCGGAGCTTTCTTTTTTGGTCTCGTAGGCACTGGGTAAACCAAGGGGCTCCTTTTTCTGCACCCTTTATTTTTTGTGTTTTTTCAGGGGCTATCTCCTCAATAGATTGCCTGAGGGTAGTTATTATCCTGTCGTGGTTTGAATCTAAGTCGATAGCATCTGATGGAGTTATGGATATCTGTTTGTATTTGGACAAAGCTTTGGTCAGGGTATCAGCGTTGACTTTTTTCCACTGGCGCACTTTTTTAGTTTTTAGTGGAAGTTTGGTCTGGGGATTATGATACGGTATGTTGTACGAAATTAGATGGTGGTCTGACCAAATACAAGGTGTAATATTTGTAATGACCGCCTTTGGCATAGAGGACCAGATAAGGTCGAGAATATGGCCCTTTGCGTGAGTTGGAGATTCCACAAGCTGTACCAATCCCAGAGCGGTCATAGAGGTCTGCAATTTCTGAGCTAACAAATCTTTGTCCCTTTTATCCCAGTGGATGTTAAAGTCAATGAACTTTCTGGTGGATAATCTGTCTAGTTCAAGATTCCTCACTGACCAGTCCACCTCTCCATTGCATGAACTGGACTCTTTTCCGTCTGAAAAGGTCCCAATATTGGCCATGACAGTCTGCTAATAGGGTCCGCACCTGAGGGCACCGACAGCCTACGAAAGCAACTATTGTCAGAGCACATGAATAGCTCTTAAATGTGGCGCTGGTTGTCACTTAGAGAGCAGGACAACTTTGCAATGGAAAAGCATGATGCCACCTACCGGCGCACAGGAGTACTGCTCTGAAAGCATCTGAATCCAGTCTGATGCATGAGGAATATTCACAAGGTGAATTATCTGCAGTTAGTATCCACACAAAAGATTGTTATTGAATGTAAGTAACTTGTTCTTTGTGACCTGGTAGCTGGGAAGCTTTTGGCAATCTGTTTGTCTTCTCTTGGTATCCTCTGCATTTTTAGTAGTCTCGCAAGACAATCAGCAAAGTATAAGCTTGAAAAGTGAAGGTGTAAACCTCTCTTAACAACATAAATTCTATTATAAATGCACAAAGGGTTTTATTATTTTGGGGTGGACAGTATCCTATATATGTATTTCAAGAATATTATCAATACCTATATACAGAAGATGGGCACTAAGGAAGTTAAAAGTACCTCCTCAGGCGGAATCACTCAGCACTAAAGTTCCACTTGTGATGGAGTTAGTTAGGGAAGCCCACTCGGGTTCTTCCTGTTTGCAAGACAGTGGGGAAGATAGCATACTTCCCGAATTTTCCAAAACCTTTAGATCAGTAATTGTACCAATGATGCTGCTATTATTCACAAACATTCAAGCGTCTTGTACTACCCCAATGACCACTGTTGAAACCTAGTAGCTCCTGTGTGCCCTGAGAACCCCTGAGTGGGATCTGACACAACAACAGTGTGAGGATTGATGGTACAGGGCCCTACCTCCTGTTTCTTACTGCTAGCTGGAGGACAGTAAAATATAGTCTTTCTGACTGTCACCCTGGACTCACTCTGATAAAATGTGTGTCCCCATAGGACACCATATACCAGTTCCCTACCAGAATCCTCATCTTCAATAGAGAAGGCATATAATGAATGACAGCTCCTGTGAAACCTTGCTGGCAACTAAAGGGCATTGGATACAGGCTATACAGCGTACCTAAATCATGGAATCTGGCCAATATAGTTTTATTTTCTGAAGAAAAATAAATTCCTTCTAGAGTCTAGTTCTTGCCAGACAGTTTACCTAATCAACAATGATGCTTCTTCTATCTGATATGAATCATACAATTTAACCAATATAGTTTTATTTTTGGAGAAAAAGAAATCCCCTGTGGAGTGCAGCTCTTACAGGCACATTTCATTAATCAACAGTGATCTCAATATATATTAATAATCATTATTATTTTCAATTTTTTTATAAGCATTACATACATAAATATCAGTTAAAAGTGATCTTCAGTACAGTTAATGTGTTCAATGATAAGAGGAAACAAAAAAATCCGACAATCATTAAAGTTTGTTTAAGTAATACTCACTTAAAACAAAATCCCATGTAAAAACAAACTAATAAACCGGGAGCATGCACATGAAAAACAGAGCTGTTTTTCTTTGATGGAAACCATAAAACTTAAGAACTAGTGTTAACCCCTTCTGTGTCATGAGCACACTTGCAAAAAGTCCCTCTACTGTAAAGAGAGAGCCCACTAGGCGCCAGCGATTATGCTGGCTTTTTTATACATAGGGGTAGGGGCTGCCCGGGATGGGCATTCAAATACCCCTACCCCCCCCCCCCCCCAAAAAAAATAGCCACAGTCTTTCAGCCCCCTTTGGGAGCATATCGGGGCAATAGCCCCCGATTCTTGACTTAACCAGAGCGGCAGAAAGCCCACTAAGCACTTTTTTTTCGGGAATTTGCCTACCTGTGGATTTTGGGTCCTAGAGCAGCTGGCACCCAAGGAAATCTAGTAAACCTATACATTTTAAAAAACTAGACACCCAGGGGAAATCCAATATTTGGTGACTTGTGCGGCTCTCACTAGATTCTGTTACCCAGAATCCCTTGCAAACCTCAAACGTTGTAAAAAAACACATTTTCCTCGCATTTCTGTGATGGAAAGTTCTAGAATCTGCGCAGATCCACAAAATTCCACCCACCCAGAATTTCCCAAAGTTTTCTGATAAAAATGGTACCTCACTTGTTTGGGCAGGCCTATTATCCATGACAGATACAGCCCAAAAAGCAATTTGGACACACCAGCTATTTACAGTGAAAACTCACCCTTTTTTTGCAACTTGCCTGGCTGTAGATTTTGAACCCTAGGTCTGCCAGCACCTAGGGAAACCTTGCAAACCTTTACATGTTTTAAAACTAGACACCAAGGGAAATCCAGGATGGGGTGACTTGTGTGGCTCTCACTAGGCTCAGTTACCTAGAATCCCTTGCCAACCTCAAACTTTGTAAAAAAACAAAAAACTTTTTGCTATCATTTCTGTGCTGTAATGTTCTGGAATTTGCCCAGATCCACAAACTTCCACCCACCCAGCATTTCCCAAAGTCCCCTGATAAAAAATGGTACCTCACTCGTTTGGCAAGGCCTACTACCTGCAACAGGAAATGGCCCGAAAAGCAACGTGGACTCCGCATTTTTACTGTGAAATCTGACCCTTTTTTTTCAAAGTGTCTAGCTGCAGGTTTTGAACCCTAGCTCTGCCGGGACCTATGGAAACCTAGCAAACATATACATTTATGAAAACTAGACACCCTGGGGAGTCCAGGAAGGTATGGCATGCATGGATCTCCCAACGTTTCCCTACCCAGAATCCCCTACAAACCTCAAATTTTGCAAACAAATCAAATTTCATACATATTTTAGTTTGGCAAAGTTGTAGGATCACTGAGCTGACACAAATTTCCTACAACCCAGTATTCCCCCAGGCCTACCGATAAAAATGGTATCTCACTCGCGTGGGTGGGCCAAGTACCTGCGACAGGTAAGGGCCCAAAATGTATTGTGGAGACATCAAAATAACCTATCACAAAATGACCTGTTTTTGCAAGGGGAGGTCACCTGAGATTTTGGCCCTGGGTTCAGCGGCTGGCTAGGGAAACCTACAATAACCACATCTTTCTGAAAACTTGACAACCTGGGGAGTCTAGGGGGTATGGCTTGCATGGATCCCCCAAAGTTCCATGGATCCCCCAAGGTTTAATTTGACGCGGGAGACCAGGGGGAACGCGAAGTGGTAGGACATTTGTGCCGGCACATTAATGCCACACAAAAATGTGTGGAAAAGGTGATTTTTTTTCAGCTAAGTTTGTGGTTTATAGGGGATTCTGGGTATGAAAACATTGGAGGATCCATGCAAGCCATACCTCACGAGAATCCCACGGGTGTCTAGTTTTCAGAAATATGTGGGTTTGTAGGGTTCCCTAGATGGCCGCTGAGCCCGGGAACAAAAACCCAGGTGCCCCCCTTGCAAAACCTGGTTGTTTTGTGATAGGTAATTTTGATGTCTCCATAGTACGATTTGGGATTTTTCCTGTTGCAGGCACTTTGCCTACCCACACAAGTGAGGTACCAATTTTATCGGGAGACCTGGGGGAACACTAGGTGGTAGGAAATATGTATCAGCCTGGTGATCCCATAAATTTGAATAAAGGATTTTTTGCCGGGCGCACAGCGTTTTTTTTGATGAGCTTTTAAGTTTGTATGGATCTCCAGAGTATCGCCTTCTGTCTAGAGGCGTAATAAACTGAAATGGGAGGGTTGCACTCTCAACACTGAGAGATGTCCTCTGGGTTCCAAAAAAGTCCTTGTATCAAGGTTTCACGAAAAGATTATAACTTTACTCGATGAATAGTAGTCTGAATGTTTATTCACATATATTCATGGCTTGTTGTATTCACAAGTGTATTCTATTGTTCATGTTCTTTAAACACTTTTTGCACTCATACGATCCCAATGCATTTCGGCATTTCCATTATGCCTTCATCTGGGGATATGTTTCTAAAAACGAAGAAATGCTTGTATTTTACAAGATGTAAAAAATAGTTCATAGGCTAACTAAGCAGTGGCGGTATAATAATCACTCAACATGCTCATGGAGTGTAATCATGCAGCGGTCAATGGTCTTTCGTGATAGAAAATAGTATAACGTGAAAGGAAAGGATTGTTAGGTGAAATCATGGAGTATGAATCCCGTGGTGAGAAGTGTGCGCATAGCGTTACAAGCTCATGCTTTTAAAGGAATAACGTGTGCATTTCGGCTGCTTCGCTGAAAGAAATAAAGTGCTGTGAATATTGCGATTATTTTAAGGCGTGCTTATGGTGTTCGAGGATTAAATAAACACCTCAGTGTCTTTCAGATCGAGTGGCTGAAGTGACGCTTACCGTGAAAGTACAAATGCGCGTCTGTCAACGCTGGCAACCAAGGCTGTAACCGGGTTCGGGAGAAGTTATCACCCGGAAGTGAATATACGTAGGTGGTTGCGTGAGGGCGCAGCCTAGTAGGGAGTGTGTGCAAAGTAAAATCCAAAGATAAAAATGGGTTGGAGGCGGGTTAGAAGGGATCGGTTAGGGAAAATGTAGCTAGAGGTTAGCGAGGATATAAATAAAGAGAATGAAAATAAAGTGACATGTAATATATGTACATAAGCCTATGAAGACAAACTTAAATTGTTCAACATAAATTCAAAATAAATTACAAGCTGTAAGCGAATGAACCACTCTGCGGTGGTAAGGAGTCATTGGCTGGGGCCCCAGCTGTTCAAAGATAGCATAAATACTCCACTCGGTCATTTAGGCCGAATGGTTTCATGCTGCTTAAGGTGAAAATCCAGTAATTTTCTCTTCTCAATAGTTCCTGATGATTGTCTTTGACTTCTTGTTGTTTAACTGTTTCCAACACACAGTATCGTAGCTGGCTGATGCCATGACCTGCTTCCAAAAAATGTTGTGCTACGGTGGATTTGAGTTGCTTATTCCTTATATTTGATTTATGCTCGTTAAGTCTTGTTTTGAGTTTTCTCTGGGTTTGTCCAACATAAATCTTGCCGCATGGGCATTTCAACATATAGATTGCGTTGCTTGTGTCGCAGGTTGCTGTAGCTCTAACTTTGATTTTGTTACCCTTCATTGGGTGGTTAACTGTAATCCCTTGGATAACATTATTGCAGTGGTTGTAGTTTCTGCATGGAATTGTTCCTTTGTATTCAATGTTAGTTGAGGGAGTTTTTAACAGTTCTCCTAAGTTTCTTGCCCTTGTGAAGGCAAAGGTAGGTTGAGTGTCAAAGATTTTATTGAAGTCGGGCTCTATCCTTAGGATTTCCCAATGTTTTCTGATTATTTGTTTGAATTGGTAACTAACTGTGGAATATTTGGAAACTACAGTGATTGCATCCTTATCAGTTGTCGGGGTGTAAGAGAGAAGTTGACTTCTGGTTTTGATCTCAGATCGTTGAATGGCCTGGTCGAGGACATGGTGTGGGTACCCTCGGGCTTTGAATCTCTGTAGGGTGATTTGCCTCTCTTGATGAAATTGATGGTTTTCCGAGGTGATTCTTTTAGCTCTGATGATTTGGCTGTATGGTAAATGGTCTTTCAATGGTTGTGGGTGGAAACTGGAATAATGTAATGTGTTGTTTCTGTCTGTTTTTTTCCGAAATAGGCTGGTGATGAATCCTGTGGGAGTGTTGGTGATTTTGACATCTAGGAACGTTATAGATTCCGTGTTTAATTGATATGTAAATTGGATGCGTTGATCTATGGTATTCAATAGTGCCAGTTGTTCTTGCAGAATGTTCTCAGGGCCTTGCCATATCAAGAAGATATCATCTATGAATCTCACAAATATTTTTAGATGATCCGTCCATTGAGTTTTGTTGAGAATGTGATCTTCTTCGAATCTATGCATAAAAATATTTGCATAGGCCGGTGCTGTAGAATTGCCCATAGATGTTCCTGTTAATTGTTGGTACCAGTCATCTTTCCATGTGAAATAGCTGTAAAACAATGTAAATTGTAGGAGTTCCATGAGAAAGAGTTTTAAATGATTGTCCAAATCGCTTCTCAGTAAACAATACTCGATGGCTTCAATTCCCATTGAATGTGGAATGGATGTATATAGAGACGATACATCAACTGTACACAAGAGTATTTGACCATGATCATCTATTTGTACTCGGTTGAGTTTGTTGAGGAAATCCGTGGTGTCACGAATATAAGTGGGCAGAGAAATGACGATGGGTTGGAAATATCTGTCAAGAAATTTTCCCACAGGATCGTGGATGCTGCCACATGTCGATACAATAGGCCTGCAAGGAGGTGTTTGTGGATCTTTATGTATCTTGGGAACCAAGAAAAATTTTGGACTTTTTGGATGCTTGGTGGTAAGATACTTAGTCGTTTTCTCAGAGATTGTGCTGTTCTCAAAAGCTTTGTTTAGTATTGTGTCAAGTTTTTCTTTGAATCGGATGGTGGGGTTATTGGGTAATTTCAAATAAGTATTGGTGTCCGAGAGGTGAACCATCGCTTGTTGATCATAGTAGGAGGTGTTAAGAATTACTATGGCGCCACCCTTGTCAGCTTTGACACATGTCACTTGGTTGTTATTAGCAATAGATTTAATGGTGCTAATCTCCTTGACAGTGAAGTTTTTATGCTTGGATTGTCGGTTGCAGTTCAATTTAGATAAGTCGTTTCGGACTAAGGTCTCATAGGTGTCGAGTGTCTTATGTGAGACTGGTGCAAGAAAATTGCTTTTGGGGCGTAAGCCCCTAAGTTGATCTTCCTGAGGGTCTATAGATGTTTGTACAATGTTCTGAAAAAAGTGTTTTAAACGAAGTTTCCTCATGAGTTTGTAAAATGAGATCTCCAACTCAAGTTTGTTAGTACGGGCAGTAGGTATAAATGAAGTGCCTCTTTGTAGGGTTTTCATTTGAATTTCACTGAAATGATGGTCCGAGATATTAATAACCAGGTTGTCAGTTATTTCACTTTGGTTTTCTTGATGGTTGCTGTCCTGGTTTGTGGAGGTTCTCTTGTTTTTTCTTGTTCTTTTTGACCTCCTGGGTCTTCGCGTTGATCCTGGCCTACCTCTAAAAAAGGCTCGACTGATGTTGAAGGTGCTTCCGAAGAGATTGCATTACCTTGAAGATTGGATGTTGGTTTCTGAGGTGGAGGTCGGGTTCGTCTTCCTTGTGAGTTTGAAACGCGTCTTCAGAGGAGGAGGTTTCGGTGTTGGCTGTATAAGGTTTGTTTTGTCTTCGTTTTGCATAAATATCGGCCCATGTGTATACCTCGCCCATTTTATAATCTATAGTGTCCCTTTTTAGTTTGCGGATCTTACGTTCTGTGACTTCAGCAGTGTGTTTGGTCAGTTGAGTGTTGATATCTTCCATAATTTTATTAAGTTACTCAGTTGTGTAGCTGTTTTCCAATTCTGTCTTCACGTGAGAGATTTCTGTGGCAAGTTCTTCCAAGATGGTTGATAATTCTTCGATAATCAGCAATATTAAGTCGAGGCTGCACTTATTAAGGATGGCGTACCATCTATCCTTGAATCTTTGAACGTTTTTGCATAAGGATGGTTTTAGTGGTATTCTTAAGCCTCTCGGTATTCTCTGCGCCTTATGGTACTTAACCATGGTGCTCGCATGCAGGCGTTGGTTGATTATTTTCTTTGACAGGTATAATAATTGTTTGATGTTTTGCTCCTTACTGCGGTTCGTGGTTAATTCGGTGGTTTCTTCGCTGATGAGTGCGTATATTCTGTTAACTTCCTCGTTAGAATACGCAAAGGTTTCTGCTCTTACATCCGTGAGATTAAATATTTCATCCATGTTGTGTGCGTGCTGTCCAGCAGTTAGAGCAGACTATTAAATATGAATAAAGGATTTTTTGCCGGGCGCACAGCGTTTTTTTTGATGAGCTTTTAAGTTTGTATGGATCTCCAGAGTATCGCCTTCTGTCTAGAGGCGTAATAAACTGAAATGGGAGGGTTGCACTCTCAACACTGAGAGATGTCCTCTGGGTTCCAAAAAAGTCCTTGTATAACTTTCCCACACAGTAATGTGAGAAAAATGAGATTTGTTCAGCAGAATTTGAGGTTTGCAGGGGATTCTGGGTAGGTAAGCTTTGGGGGGGTCAATGTAACTCACACCTCCCTGGACTCCCCCGTGTGGCTAGTTTTCAGAAAGTTGTGGGTTTGGTAGGTTTCCCTAGATGGCTGCATACTAACCCTGGACGGAGTTGGCGTAGTGCCACTATGCAGAGTAAGACGGAGTTATGAAAAAAATCTGTGGAACAGGAGCCCATGTCCTGCGGTCAGCCGAGTGTCCATGTGCGCGGGAAGGGGGTCCCTCATGCCTGGACAGGCACCCAGATCCCTCTGACCTGGCTGGGTTGAGAAGCAGCGACCAGACCCGGGGCCTGAGCTTCGGGCAGGGCCGGGGGGTAGGAGCCCCCATCCTGCGGCCTGCCGAGGGTCCGTCTGCCCGTAACAGGGGTCCCTGGTGCCGGGGGAGGCTCCCCCCCTCCCCGGCCTGGCTGGGTTCAGAAACGGGACCGGTTCCGGGGCCTGGGCTCCAGCATGCCCTGGGGTGCGGGAGCCCATGTCCTGTGGTCAGCTGAGGGTCCGGGTGCCCGTCACGGTGTTCCATTGGGCCAGGACAGGCCTCCCCCACTTTGCCTGCGTGTCAACGTACCTGCGGGCCTCGGGTCAGAGTTCTGTCGGGGGCCACCCTCGCAGCCCCGTGCCCGAGACCCGGCTAAGGGCTCTAATGAGCCCCCGAGGAGCAGAGCCTCCGAGCCCCCCAAAGGGCAGGTGGGAGCCCTCCCGCGAAGGCTGGGGACGGGCAGATTGGCTTCCTTCAGGCCTGGCCATCTGGTCGCACTTCTCCCCTGGGCCATATGGTCGTGCACAATGCTTTCCAATGGGGTGACCAGATTGCCAGGCTGCCCTGGAAGTCCCGATGAGGGCTTGTTTGACTCCCTGATCCCAGTCTGGGCTCCAGGAGGTTGGGCACATCCGCACCTTGGGTCCCCTCAGTCTCATGGTGTGCATGCGTTACCAGAAAAGGGGTTACTCTTCCTCCGGATTACTAGGGACAGGGTATGCCGGAACCCCTCGTGGGCTGGAGACTCTCAGCAGATGGGCTAGGGCCTGGCAAAAACCTCTCTCCCCTGTCCGGGCCTCAATCCTCCGGCCCACCGCATGTCAAAGTGCCCGAGACGGGCTCCACCTGGCCCGGGCGGTCCTCCCTTGGGCTTCCAGGCCCGAAAGCTCTGGCCGGGCACTCCCTACACTGGGCTACATCCTCCACTCCACTCTGCTATGGGCCGGGGCCCGTCTGGCATTTCCCAGCTCGGGTTGGGTTCAGGAGCTCCAGCAGGCCCTTGGTGGCCCTCTGGTGGAGGGTGGCCTCTCCACCCCGGGCTTTGTCCTCGGGCCTGCCGCGTGCCAAGGTGCCCCGGACACAGGCCTTGGGGAGGCCTCTCCTGAGCATTGTGGCCTGGGTCCTCTGGCCTAGCCCAGGGGACCGGGTCTGTCCCCCTGCTCCACCATGGTCCCAGTATGGGGGTCCATTGGGCCTGGGCAGGCCTCCCTCCTGCTTCGCCCGCCTGTCAATGTGCCTGGGGGATGCCGGGTCGGAGGTCCGTCAGGGACCCCCGTCAACAGCCCCGGGCCCGAGGCCTATCCAGGATCTCCGAGACCCCAGGGGGCAGAGCCCCCGAGCCTTCCAGAGGGCAAGCGGGAGTCCTCCCGCGAAGGCTCGGGTGGGCAAGCAGATTGGTGTCCTTCAGGCCCGGCCATCTGGTTGCACCTTCCCCCTCGGCCATCTGGTCGCATGCAATGCTTTCCAATGGGTCAACCAGATGGCCAGGCTG
The DNA here is from genome assembly GCF_964263255.1 of Lissotriton vulgaris. Classification (NCBI taxonomy): domain Eukaryota; kingdom Metazoa; phylum Chordata; class Amphibia; order Caudata; family Salamandridae; genus Lissotriton; species Lissotriton vulgaris. The sequence continues at coordinate 728,378,111 of NC_141691.1, forward strand.
CCCTAGAAGTTCTGATGAGGGCTTGCTTGCCTGCCTGATCCCAGCCAGGACTTCAGGAGGTCGGGCGCATCTGCGTCTTGGGTCCCCTCAGTCTTGCAGTGCGCACAGGTTACTAGAAAAGGGAGTACCCTTCCTCCGGATTACTAGGGACAGGGTACTCCGTCTTCAGCTGGCAGGCGGATGGGCCAGGACACCCCCAGCCCGGGGCTCTCTCCCCCAGCCCAATGTGTGGCATGGTGCCCCAGGCTCAGTCTCCTGGCCTGCCACTCTGCCAGGGGTCCAAGACGGGGTTCCACCGGGTCTGGGGAGCCTGCCCCTGCTTGGCTGGGTACAAGAGCCCTGAAGGGCCCTTCAGTGATGGCCCTGGGATGGGTACCCTCCCCAACCTGGGTACCGTCCTCGGGCCTGCCGCGTAACCGTGTGCCAGAGACTGGGTCCTGTGGGCCCAGGGAGGGCCCGGGCCCACCCTGTGCCCTGGGCTCTGTCTCCTGGTCTGCCGCTCTGCCAGGGGACTGGTACAGGGTTCAGCCGTGCTCTGGAAGCCTCCCCCTGCTTAATTATGTTCAGGAGCTCTGTCTGGGGCCCCTGGGGTGCCCGGGGAGGGCAGCCTCCCACCCTGGGCTAAGTTCTCTGGCCTGCCGCATGGCAGGGTGCTCAGGACAGGGTCCCGTGGGCCCGGGGAGGCTTCCCCTGTGCCTCTGGGCCCGGGAGCCCCAGCTGGGTCCAGGGGACCCGCCTGGCCCCTGGTCCGGTGCTCCAGCCCTGGGCCCCGTCCCCTGGGCTGCCGCTCTGCCAAAGGCCTGGGACGGGGTTCCGTCATGCCCGGTGAACCTCCCCCTGCTTGGCTGGGGTGAAGAGCTCTGGCTGAGGCCCCTGAGGGCCCTGGGGAGGGCGGCCTCCCCATCCCGGGCTCCGTCCATGGGACTGCCACATGGCAGGGTGCCCGGGACGGGGTCCTGTGGGCCTTGGGAGGCTTCCACTGTGCCTCTGGGTCCGGGAGTCCCGGCAGGGTTCAGGGACCCCCGGGTTGAGTGCTCCAGCCCTGGAACCCGTCCCCCGGCTAGGTGTGGGCGGAAAATCCGTTCCGCTCGCGGATTTTGCGGATTTTCGGGAAATCCGCAATCCGCGAGATTTGCGAATTTCCCGCAAAATCCGCAAATCCGCGAGCAGCGGATTTTGCTCGCGCTGCTCGCACTGTTAGCGTGAGTTCGCGCCCCGCGAATAAGTGCGAAATTGCAGAAATACGATCTTGGCAAAACTGAAAGTAACTACTTACCAGGTTCAAAAGTTCAGGCACATCTTTAGTAGCCATTTCCTGTAGGGCTTCCTGAGGGGCCCCTCCAGAGTTCAGTTGCCAGTTGAAACTATTATGTGACCCTGCTCTGAACCTCAGAATAGTTACACATATGCCACAAAGGTCCTGAATTACAGCTAAGGGAGACAAGCAGGAGCCAGGCTGGAAGTTAAAATCCATTAATCAGCCCCTAATTCATTATTGTCAGTTGGGGCAGGGCAGGTGTTGTAACTAATTTTGCAACAATGAAAGCACTTAGCAAGTGCAAAAGATCACTAATCAGGGCGCACTAAGGAAGCAGGTGCCAGCTAAAAAAATATTCTGTGACACATTAATCAGCCCCAAATTAATTCAGGTCACTTGAGGCAGGGAAGGTGTGCTTTGCTTTGCCGAAAATAATGTACACTGGACAACCAGAGGGTGTAGTGATGAAACAGAGGGTGGCATGGGTGGGCCAGAGGGTGGCATGAGTAGTCAGAGAGTGGCAGTGGTGACAGAGAGTGGCAGTGATGAAGAAGAGTGTCCCAAACAGGCTGGACACGTAGAAACAACAAGTTCGCAAAACTTGCGACCCGACAGGTAAGTTCGCAAATTGCGAAATTGTAAAAACCCTCGCGAACTGGCAGAAACACGGGCGAACACAAAAAAAAAAAAAAATCCGCAAATTCGCGGGAATTCGCGGATTTTGCGGATTGCGAATCCGCAAATCCGCAAAATTCGCGGATTGCCAATCCGCAAAATCCGCTCATGCTTACCCCCGGCCTGCCGCTATGCCAAAGGCCCAAGATGGGGTTCCATCATACACAGGGAGCCCTACCTTGCTTGGCTGTGTTCAGGAGCTCCGTCCGGGCCCCTGATGACCCCGGGGAGGGCAGCCTCCCCACCCTGGACTAAGTCCCCAGGCCTGCCATGTGGCAGAGTGCCCGGGACTGGGTCCCATGGGCCCAAGGAGACTTCCCCTGCACCTCTTGACCTGAGAGCCCTGGCTGGGTTCAGGGGCCCGCCAGGCCCTGGGTCTGGAGGCTCTAGCTAAGGGCCCGGGACGGAGGTCTGTCAGGCCCATGCAGACCTCCCCCACTTAGCCTGCTTGTCAAGGTGTTCACGGGCCCCGGTTGGAGGGCCCGTCAGGTCCCCCCTCGCAGCCTAATGGCTGAGGCCTAATGGCTGAGGCCCAGCTGGGGCCCCGGGCCTTTGGCACCCCATGCCTCGGTGCCTGCTCGCCCTTTCGGTGGGGCTCAAAGTGACCAGATGGCCGCCCTTCAAGCCCAGCCATCTGGTCGCACCTTTCCCCTCGGTCATCTGGTCACACCTATCCTCTCGGCCATTTGGTCCCGTGCAATGCTTTCCAATGGGGCAACCAGATGGCCAGGCTTCCATGGATGTCCCGATGAGGGCTCATTTGCCTCACCGATCCAAACAAGGGGTCCAGGAGGTCTGGCAGGTTTGCGCCTTTGGTCCCCTCTGTCACCCAGTGCGCATGGATTACAAGAAAGAGGGTATTTTCCCACTGGATTACTAGGGGGAGGGTCAGTCGGACCTCCGTGAGGTCTGGCGATTCCGAGGCAAGGGAAGGCAGGCCTGAGCCTGCGCCTGCCTCTCAGTCCCTTCCCGATAGGCCTTTCCTCTGAGCCTGCTCGCCCCAGGAGCAGGCAGGGACGTGAAGTCGGCATCCCCTGCGCAGGGAAGCCTGACCGGGTGAGGCCCCACCATACTCGGATCCATTGGGCACATTTAGGGATGGACTGCTTGGCCAGCCTTGGCTGTTGTTTCAAGCAAAGAACTTCCACCCTGCATGGACCGTCCTACTCGAGGGCCTGCCACCTGGCGGGAGTCCCTTCACCCTACCCAGCAGAGCAAAGGCCGAGCGGCGCTGGCAGCTCGGGCCCCCCACTGGTGAGACACGAGCGGAAGGGGTTGGGTGGCGCCAGGCCCTCGGATGCTGCTGCCGAGCAGGTCCGTAGGCCCCGCGTGCCATGCTGTCACCCCTCTCCACCCAGCACATTTCCGCAGCAGCTCAGAATGACCGTTCCGAGGTTTGTCACTGCTGCCAGGCTTCGGCACCCCTGTGTCTCCCTCAGACTGCGCCTCGGCCCACCTATCCCTTCCGGCGGAGTCGGCTGGGCCCACCGGTGCCCGTGCGACTACACCTCCCCACCCCTCCAGCGAGCCCTCCCGCCTAGGCGGTCAGGCTCCTTTCCCTAGCAGGCTCCAAGAGGGAGGGGTCTGCTAAGGTTGCTGGTCGGGGAGACGGACACCACCCCGTCAGCAGGTGCGACTACCTAGTTGGTCCTGCCAGTAGCATATGCATGTCTCAAAGATTAAGCCATGCACGTGTAAGTACACATGGTCGGTACAGTGAAACTGTGAATGGCTCATTAAATTAGTTACGGTTCCTTTGATCGCTCCATCTGTTACTTGGATAACTGTGGTAATTCTAGACCTAATACATGCCAACGAACGCTGACCTCCCTGGGTGCGTGCATTTATCAGACCAAGACCAATCCAGGCTTGCCCGGCCGCTTTGGTGACCCTAGATAACCTTGGGCTGATTGCACGTCCCCGTGACCGTGACAATACATTCAAATGCCTGCCATATCAACTTTAAATGGTACTTTCTGTGCCTACCATGGTGACCACGGGTAACGGGGAATCAGGGTTAGATCCTGGAGAGGAAGCCTGAGAAACGGCTACCACATGCAAGGAAGGCAGCAGGTGCACAAAATACCCACTCCTGACTAGGGGAGGTAGTGACAAAAAATAATAATACAGGACTCTTTTGAGGCCCTGTAATTGGAATGAGTACACTTTAAATCCTTTAATGAGGATTCATTGTAGGGCAAGTCTGGTGCCAGCAGCTGCGGTAATTCCAGCTCCAATAGCTTATAATAAAGTTGCTGCAGTTAAAAAGCTCGAAGTTGGATCTTGGGATTGAGCTTGTGGTCTGCCACAAGGTGACCTACTGCCTGTCCCAGCCCCTGCCTCTCGCGCCCCCCTTGATGCTCTTGACTGAGTGTCCTGGGGGTCCAAAGAGTTTACTTTGAAAATTTGAGTGTTCAAAGCAGGCTGGTTGCCTGAATACTTCATCTAGGAATAATGGAATAGGACTCTGGTTCTATTTTGTGGGTTTTAGAAATGGGGTCATTATTAAGAGGGACGACCGGGGGCATTCGTATTGTACTGCTAGAGGTAATATTCTTGTACCGGCGCAAGACAAACCAAAGCCAATGCATTCACCAAGAATGTTTTCATTAATCAAGAATGAAAGTCGGAGGTTCGAAGACGATCAGATACCATCGTAGTTCCAACCATAAACGATTCCAACTAAGGATCCGGCTGCATTATTCCCATGACCCGCCACGCAGCTTCCGGGAAACCAAAGTCTTTGGGTTCCGGGAATAGTATGGTTGGAAAGCAGAAACTGAAAGGAATTGACGGAAGGGCACCACCAGGAGTGGAGCTTGCGGCTTAATTTGATTCAACACAGAAAACCTCACCCGGCCCGGACAAGGAAAGGATTGACAGATTGTTCGATCTTTCTCGATTATGTGGGTGGTGGTGCATGGCATTTTGTAGTTGGTGGAGCGATTTGTCTGGTTAATTCTGATAATGAACGAGTCTTCTCCATGCTAACTAGATACGCGACCCCCAGCGGTCGGCGTCCAACTTCTTAGAGAGACAAGTGGCGTTCAGCCACACAAGATCGAGCAATAACAGGTCTGTGATGCCCTTAGATGTCCGGGGCTGCATGCGTGCAGCACTGAACGGATCAGTATGTGTCCACCCTTCGCTGACAGGTGCAGGTAACCCGCTGAACCCCATTTGTGATAAGGGTTAGGGATTGAAATTATTTCCCATGAATGAGGAAATTCCAGTAAGTGCGGGCCATAAGCTTGCATTGATTAGGTCCCTGCACTTTGTTCACACTGCCTGTTGCTACTACCAGTTGGATGGTTTAGTGAGGTCCTCAGATCAACCCCACCGGGGTCGGCAAAGGCCATGGCAGAGTGCAGAGAAGACAATCAAACTTGATTTTCTAGAGGAAGTAAAAGTCGCAACAAGGTTTCCTGTGGAAGGATAATTAACAGCGGTGCGGCCTGAGTGACCGATAGTGCCAGCCCGAAGCCCTTGGCTGCCTCCTGCAAGCACACGTAGGCACAAGGCCCAGCCCTGCCCTGGCGCGTACCGGCCGGCAGAGCTGTCCATTGCCGCATGGGGCGCTTGGGTGAGAACAGGGCCTTCGGTGGGCCTCTTCCACCAGGGAGGACACGACCGATGCGTGATGGACAGCGGACGGGGTGGCCCCTGTCCCTCTCTGGGAGGGACTCAATGGTAGATGGACCGCTGATGTCCAGGTGGGGCGACCCTCCCTCGTTGCCAGGTACCCGGTTTGACCCGGCACCCTGTGGCTGCGCCGAGGGGTTTGATGACTCGTGTGGTCCCTCCCGGTTGCTCTGGGTGGGACCGGCGGTGGTGGGGCTGCCTGCTCCCATTGCTCTGGAAGCCCCCTTCTCACCCCCATTACTCCTAGTACGAGCACCTGGTAATGCTTTTTTCTCCCAACGGTGCAGTCTGACTCCTAGAGGGAAAACCTTAAACAAGGGGCCCGGACCGTCTCGGTGCGCTGGCAGTTGATAGACTGCGTCGCCTTCCTCCTGCCTCTCCTGCACCCGCAATTGGGTGAACATTTTTGAAAAGTTGCCTGTGACTCTTGTCAGTGGATCACTCGGCTCGTGCGTTGGTGAAGAACGCAGCTAGCTGCGAGAATTAGTGTGAATTGCAGGATTAATTGATCATCAACACTTTGAACACACCTTGCGGTGTCTGAGGGTTGCTCGATCGTCAATCACCCATGGGCTTCCCCGGGACGCAGCTGGGGCCATCGCAGGGTTAGCTCTGCTTCCCTGTGTCCCTTCACAAGGTCAGACCCCCCGATTGCCCGTGGCAGAGTCCCTCACTGGGTCCTGTCGCAGAGGTATGCCGCCGGTGTGCCTAGCCTCACCTCCAGCAGAGTGGGGGGGTCAGTGATTGGTCCATCCCAGGACCATCCCGGGGTGCTTGGCTGCGTGCTGCATGTGGCTGTTTGTGGTGTCCCACCAGTTACCCGTGCACACGTGCCTCGAGCGCTCACCTCCACGGCTGGCTCCCTGGGAAGGGCGAACCCCCTCCAGGACCGATCCGTGGAAAGAAGGAGCGCGCTGCCAGGACGTCAAGCCCCAGCAGGAGTCTGGCCTTTCCCTGCGGCTTTCCCCAACGCTTTTGTGTTTTTTTCAACTACGACCTTAGATCAGATGTGGTGACCCGCTGAATTTAAGCATATGTAATGTAATACGTTTCTTGTATGCGCGGGCTACACTCCAGGGAGCATCTTTGCGCTTTTAGAAAGAGAACCTGAAACCGGGGGTCTGGTGGATTGGTACAGTTTAGACTAGGGATATACATTGTGTTTCGGATAGAGTATAGATCCAAGTTCTGAGGGTCTTTCTAAAGATGGATTCAGTGGGGATTAGGCGGAAGTGTGGTGGGAGCGTGTTCCAAGCTTTGGAGCCTAGAACTGCCAGGGCTTTCCCTCCTCTCGTTTTAAGTCTAAACTTGGGAATGGTGAGGAGGTTGGCAGTTTGGGATCTAAGACATCGTGGGGGGTGTAATGTTTGAACATACTCTGTATATAGCTAGGTCCTTTCCCATTGAAGGCTCTGTAGGTGATCAGGAGTATTTTAAAGAGCACCCGTTTGTGAATTGGCAGCCAGTGCATGATGTTCAGTGCTGCTGTGGCTGATGTTCTCCTTTTCCATCCTAACACCAGTCTGGCTGTGGCGTGCTGCACCATTTGTAGTTTGTGGCAGATTTTTCTGTTGGTCCCTGCATAGAGGCTGTTGCAGTAGTCGATGCGGGAGGTTATAAGGGCTACTGCAACCATTTTCCTTCCTGAGAGGGGAATCAGATCGAAGAATGTTCTGGGCCCTTTTATAATGCCAAAGCAGGTCCCTGCTACGGCCACTGCTAGCTGTTTGAAACTAAGGGAGGGGTCGAATTTGATCCCTAGGTTTCGGACTGAGAGGGCAGTATTGGGGGGGATGGGCAATGGCATCCTCTGGCCACCAGGATTCAGGATTGAATTGATTTCCTTTACCAAAAGGTAAAATCTCAGTTTTACCAGAGTTACACTTAAGGTGGTTCATGTCCATCCATTTGAACGTAGCTTTAAGGCAGTTCTTGAGTTTAATTTCAGCTTCACCGGTATTGTCCTCCATGACCAGAATGAGCTGTGTATCATCTGCGTAAGATATGGTATCTATGCCATAAAATAATATGAAATTAAGGGGGCGTCGGGCTCAAACAGGAGCCCTGGGGCACTCCTGTTCCTAGTAGTTGTTCTTCTGACCTATATTGGCCTAAGATGACCACTTGTCGTCTATTTGCTAGGAAGCTTTTAAGCCACCTCAGCACATTTCCGGCTATCCCTGCCACGGCTAAACGGTTTATCAGGATGGTATGTGACATCGTATCGAAAGCCGCGGACAGGTCCAGCAGAACCAGGACTGCTTTCTTACCCTGGTCTAATGCAGCTCGAAGAGTTTCAGATGTGAATATTAAAGCTGATTCGGTTGAGTGCTGAGCTCTAAAACCTGCTTGATTGGGGTGCCAGGTGTTATTGGCCTCCAAAAAAGCGGTGAGCTGTTTGTTAACTGCCTTTTCAGTCAGTTTACAAAAGGTAGGAAGGAGGGAAATGGGGCGCAGGTTTGTGAGGATTGCAGGATCAGGTAGTGGCTTTTTCTGCAGGGGCTTTAATACTGCGAGCTTCCATTCCTCAGGGACTGAGCCTAGGTTAAGTGATGAGTTAATGATATAATTGATAAATGGATTTGCGATCTCTATCAATGTATGAAGGACAGATGGAGGCCAGGGGTCAAAGGGTGAGCCTGATTTGAGCTTTAGGATCTCAGTCTGAGATTCCTCTTGGCTAACAGGTAAAAAGGAGGACAGAGTGTTCATCTTTATGTTGACACTGTTTAACGGGTTCTCCTCTTGGGATTGGGGTTGGGGGAAATCTTTGATAAGCGTTTGAATTGTTGTATCGAAGAAGTCTGCTATGGTGGCACATAGACTTTGGGAGGGGGGAATGTCCCTTTGCATGGATTTGGGGTTAGTGAAAGTGTTCACGATGTTAAAAAAAAAATTCTGCTTATTGTTGCTTTTAATAATAGCTTCTCTGTAGTATTCTTTTTTGGCTGTTTTAATCATCCCATAATCTAGGCTAAGGTGGCTTTATAGTTGTCACGGTCTGAATCTATATAGTTGAGGTGCCACATCCGCTCGAGAGCTCTAACCTTCCTCTGTTCTATTTTTAAGGTTGGGGAGAACTAGGGGTAGAGGGTCTCTGTTTCCTACTGGGCCTTCGACTAGGAGTGACCGAGCCCTCTCCTGCACCACGTGTATTAATCCATTTTCTGAAGGACTGACTGTCTTTGTCGGGCTCTCCCGTCGGAGGGGGTCTAGATGCTGCTGCTCTGGTCAGAAAGTCTGGCTGTTCAATCAGATCTTTCCAACAAAATTCCTCCTGGGGAGGACGCCGTTCCCTATCCACTGAGGCCCGTGTGTAGGCTGCCCCTGGGAGTTCAAAAGCTGTGATCCGTCCATGTTATTACTAGTGGAGTTTTAACAATGAGTATCTCTAGGTTAGTGCATATACAATCAAGTATATGTCCTGCCTTGGGCGTGGCGGTAGTGGTAAGTATTTTTTTATAACTAAGTGGAGGAAAAGAAACTAACCAGGATTCCCCCAGTAACGGCGAGTGAAGAGGGAAGAGCCCAGTGCCGAATCCCCTCCGGTGGCGGATGGGGGAAATGTGGCATACAGAAGACCGACTCCCTGGCGTCGCTCAGGGGCCCAAGTCCTTCTGATCGAGGCTCACCCTGTGGACGGTGTTAGGCCGGTAGCGGCCCCCGGCACCCCAGGATCGGGTCTTCTTGGAGTTGGTTGCTTAGGAATGCAGCCCAAAGCAGTAAACTCTTTTCTAACACTAAATACGGGCGCAAGACTGATAGCCAACAAGTACCGTAATGGAAAGTTGAAAAGAGCTTTGAAGAGAGAGTTCAAGAGGCGGTGAAACGGTCGAGAGGTAAACGGGTGGGGTCTGTACAGTCCACCCCAAGGATGGTCAGTGGCCCGGGACATCCAAATCCCCTCCATGGGACCCGCACCCGGGCCCTACCTGGCACCCGCAGGGTATATTTCTTCTGTTGCGGTGTGCCGCGACCGGATCCAGGTTTGCTGGGAAGGCATTGGGGTAGCAGGTATACCTCCGCTCTGGCAGAGGGTGTTACAGCCCCCCTGGCAGCAGCTTCACTGTTTCCACCGGGCTGAGGGATATTTGACTACCTCTGTGTCCTCCCCCTGGCACTGCCTCCCGGCCACCCCTCGGGGCACCCGGTAGGTGAGAAAGGGGGACAGAGGCCCATGCCTGGTGCCAGGGGTCTGCAGCGATGTTGGTTACTCACCTGACCTGTCTTGAAACACGGACCAAGGAGTCTAACACATGCAAGAGTCGGAGGGCTGAGCGAAACCCTGTGGAGCAATGAAGATGAGGGCCGGCGTGCGACGGCTGAGGTGGGATCCTGCTGCACTTCCAGCGGCATGGGCACCACTGTCCCATCTCACCTGCTCCGTTGGGGTGGTGGAGCATGAGCGTGTGTGATAGGACTCGAAAGATGGTGACCTATGCCTGGGCAGGGCGAAGCCAAAGGACAATCTGGTGGAGGCCCGTAGCGGTCCTGATGTGCAAATCAGTCCTCCGACCTGGGTATAGGGGCAAAAGACTAATCGAACCATCTATTAGTTGATTCCCTCCGAAGTTTTCCTCAGGGTAGCTGGTGTTCGGAGCCCCCAGTTTTATCTGGTAAAGCGAATGATTAAAGGTCTTGGGGCCGAAAAGGTCTCAACCTATTCTCAATGGGTAAGAAATCCGGCTCGCTGGGGTGTAGCTACTTTTGGTAAGCAGAACTGGCGCTGCGGATGAACTGAACGCCGGGTTAAGGCGCCTGGTGCCGACGCTCATCAGACCCCAGAAAAGGTGTTGGTTGATATAGACAGCAGGACGGTGGCCATGGAAATTGGAATCCGCTAAGGAGTGTGTAACAACTCACCTGCCCAACCGACTAGCCCTGAAAATGGATGGCGCTGGAGCGTCGGGCCCATACACAGCTGTTGCCGACACTGAGAGACGCAGGGGCTAAGCCGAGACGAGTAGGAGGGTTGCTGCATTGTCCACAGAAGCCCAGGGTGAGGACCCGGGTGGAGTCTCCGCAGGTGCAGATCTTGGTGGTAGTACCAAATATTCAAACAAGAACTTTGAAAGCCGAATTGGAGAAGGGTTCCATGTGAACAGCAGTTGAACATGGGTCAGTCGATCCTAAGAGATAGGCACTCTCCATTCGGAAGGGACGGGTGATTGCCTCCGATGCCCTCAGCCGATCAAAAGGGAGTCGGGTTCAGATCCCCGAACCCAGAGTGGCAGAGACGGGCGCCCTCGCGGCATCCAGTGCAGTAACCCAAACAATCCCGGAAAAGCCGGCAGGAGCCCCAGGGAGAATTCTTTTTTCTTTGTGAAGGGCAGGTGCACTGGAACAGGGTCACCCGGACAGAGGGGCCCGAGCCTTGGAAAGCATTGTGGTTTGGGCAGTGTCAGATGGTGTAAATCTCACGCCGAGCCATAGCCATATCCGCAGCAGGTCTCCAAGGAGGCTAACTCCAACTTTTGTCCACCGGGGCCCGGGGAGGCTTTCCCCGACCCGGCTAGGGTTCTGAAGCTGGGACCAGGCCCGGGGCTTTATCTCCATCCGGCGGGCCCCGGGGTGCAGGAGCCCCCTGTCCTGCAAGCGAGCCAAGGGTTCAGGCGCTGGGGATGGGGGTCTACCGGGCCGGGTAGGCTCTTCCTGGTTAGGGTTCAGAAGCTGGGACCGGGCCCAAGGCTTGAGCTCCATCAGGCGGGATCTGGGGTTTCGGGAGCACCCTGTACTGCAAGCCAGTCGAAGATCCGGGTGCTGGGGACAAGGGTCCACTGGAGGCTCTCCCCGGCCTCGCTTGGATTCGGAAGCAAGGACCGGGCCCGGGGCTTGAGCCCTGTCCAGCGGGCCCTGGTTGTGGGAGTCCCCCATCCTGCAAGCCAGCCGAGGGTCTGGGTGCTGGGGACAGGGGTCCATCGGGGCCCAGGGAGGCTCTCCCAAACCTAACTGGGGTTCGCAAGCTAGAACTGGGCCCGGGACTTGAGCTCCTTTCAGCGGGCCCCGGCAGACGGGAACCCTCCGGTCCTGCAAGCCATGTGGGGGTATGGGCACTGGGGACGGGGACGGGGATCCATCAGGGCAAGGGCAGGTTCACCCGACCTGGCTGGGTTCAGAAGCAGGGACCGGGCCTGGGACGGGGGTGGCTGGCCAGCGGAGCGGAGTTCTCTGCCCACCCCTAATATGCATATGTGTGTGTGTGCATGTATGACTACTGTTGTGTGCAACCTGGTAGCTGGGGGAACATTGTTTCACCTTTTTCTTAAGCTTCTAATCTGTTTAAAATCGAGCTTGCACTAATATAGATCAAAATTGTTGTCTTCCATTTTGAAATAATGCTGCAATACACCGCGTGATTGCTGTTGTTGTCTTTGCTCTATTAAAGAATTGTGAAATTTTACATGGAAAGCCTGGAGCTTTCCCAGTTTTTGAGATTAAGATTTCCATAACCAGGGACAACCTAGCTGTCACAAATTGCTTTGTATACACTGTTACAACTAGCGTCATCTGGGAACCGTGTACTTGTGAAGTACCGGTGGAGCATGCGTAAGGTGCGGAAGCAGGCAGAAGTGACTGTGTTGACTTGTCATTTCATGGTTAGTTGGATGTCGAGGATGATGCTGAGGTTGTGGGCATGGTCTGTCAATGTGGGTAAACCAAGTCCTGATGGCCTCCATCTGTGGTCCCATACGTTGATGTTTCTTCCAAAGATCAGTACTTCTGTGGAGTTGAGTTTGAGACAGCTGTCTCTCATCCATTTTGTCACGTTGATCATGGCGTTGCAGTAGTTTGTTTTGACGTAGGCGGTATCCTCAGAGAGCAAAAGGATTATTATTTTTTGTAACTCTTTTTATCGATGACATGACAGGGAATATTACAGTACATATTACAGCATTGCTCCATGCCTGATTGACATTAGGAACATTAGGAACATCAATAAACACCACATTTACATCAGTCACTATTGTTATTTCGTTTCTTGGCACTCTCACGACGGATTCCCATCAAGGGAGTCATACATAGGCCTTCCCTATACAAGTTCCACTTGCCCCATTACTGCTCCCATTTTCCAGGACAGCCCCAATTTTCATATGCCACCTTCTCTGCTTTCATGCACCAATCTTGGTATTCCATCCAGACTTGTTGTGTTGGTGCGTCGGGTGCTCCCCACAGTTTTGCAATATTGCGCTTAGCAATTACCATTCCCAGTCTTACCCAGGTCCTCTCTTTTCTGTTTAAGTCAGTTGCCTCCCACACATTTAGTAGGCACCACTTAGATGAAGGAACCAATTCTACCACCAATACTTCACTCAAACAGTGTATAATTGCCTTCCAATACCTTTTCATGTATGGGCAGTCCAGATTATGTGCTTAAACTTACCCTCTTGGCCCCAGCGTCTTCTACACTAAGGATTTAACCCCCTACCTTTCTTAGCGAGAGTGTGACATGAAAAATATGCTAGGTGCAATATCTTAAGCTGTATTAACTTGAATGTCGGGGAGATAGCCACCTCCCTTGGGGAGGCCAACGCATCCTGCCAGTCTTCATCATCGAATTCTCCTATTTCGTGTTTCCACTGTTCTTGGAGTTTGAGGAGGGGGTCGGGGGAATTATTGATCAATTTTTGGTACGTCAAAGTGATCGCATAGCGGTCCATATAATCTGTAAGCATTCTATCCTCCAATGAGGAGGCCTCAGGAGGTTTCACCCCCTTGGGGATGGCAGTCTGGAGTACATGCCTGATTTGTAGATATCAAAACGTTTTTGTGTAGGCTAAGTTGTATTCTCATTGTAGTGTTGTGAATGGAACCACGCCTCCCCTAACCACTGATTGCCCACACAGGTAATGCCTATTAAATCCCATTTGTCAAAGCCGGGGACTTTCCTCAAGGTGCCTAGCAGTTCCGCATCTCAAAACGGGGTGGCCTGTGTTATCTTATTAGACCATCCCATCCTTTTGTTAACATCATGCCAAAGGTGAACGGTGAGTTTAGTGGGACCCGTGAACTGGAGGTGTCTGAGACTGGTGTAGAGTTCCCTTGCATAGTCCCCACCTGCAGGACGAATCTGTCCATTCTATATGCTGGCTCATCTAGGGGTCAATGTAAACAATGATTAATTATCATTAGTTGTGCGGACCAGAAATGTTTCTGTATGTCGGGCAGTTCCACGCCCCTATCATATCATCCCTACACTAACTTCTGCGTGGCTATTCATGGGGATGTCCCATCCCACAGTAGTGCTCTTTGTTTGCTCTCTATAGCTTTAAATTATGAAGAGGGTACTGGAAATGGAGCAAGAGGATTAGTTGAGTGTCATCAGCATAGGAGACTATGTTGAGTCCATGGGATCTGACAACGTTTTCAAGGGGGGTCATATAGATGTTGTATAAGGTGGGGCCGAGGGATGATACTTGGAGTATGCTTCAAATGGTGTTCTTGGATGCAGAGGTGAACGAAGGTAGTCAGATGTTTTGGGTCCGTCTTGAGAGGAAAGAAGCAATCCACTTGAGGGCGTTCTGCTGTATGCCAATGTTGTGGAGTTTGTAGATGAGTGTGTGGTGGGATATCGTGTTGAATGCAGTTGAAAGGTCAAGGGGAATCAGGGCCACAGTTTCTCTGTGGTCGAGGAGTGTTCTGATGTCATTTGTGGCAGCAATCAGTGTGGTCTCAGTTCTGTGGTTGGTGTGGAATCGGGATTGTGAGGTGTTGAGTAGGTGGTTTTCTTTCAGGTATTCGGTGAGCTGTTGGTGGATGGCTTTCTCGCGTACATTGGCAGGGTAGAGGAGCAGGGAGATTAGTCTGTAGTTTATGAGGTTTCTGGGGTCGGCAGAGGGTTCTGACCTCTGAGTGTCTCCATATGTCTGGCAAGGTCACTGTGGTATATGGAGGAGTTGAGGATGCTGGTGAGTTCTGGGCTGATACGTTTGGCTCCAAGTTTGAAGAGACAGTGGGAAAAGGAGTTTTCCGGGACCCCTGAGTGGATGGACGACATGATGGTTGTTGTGGTCTGGTAGGTGAGCGGGGACCAGGTAGTTATCGGTTGGCTGGTGTTCGATGGTTGCAATCTTGCTGTGGCAGTAATCTAAAAGGGTGTCACAGAGTTCTTGGAAGGGGTGGATGGCGTTCCTTGTAGCTGTCTGGTTGGTGTATTCCTTGACAATTTTGAAGAATTCCTTCATGTGGTTGGCTGTGGTGCTAAGGCAGGAGGTGATGGCTGACTTTTGGCTTCTTTGGTGCACAGGTGATAGTTACTGAGGGCTGCTTTGTGGGCGGCTCTGTCTGCGGGGTCTTTGGTGGTGCGTCATCCTTTCTGAAGTCAGTAGCAGTTGCGCTTGGTGGATATGAGCTCCTGAGGTGTAACAGTTGTTTCATTTCAGGTGTAGTTGATCTTAGCTGGTTTCAACAGACAACCTTGTTGCCACATTTGTTGATTCAAGTGGAGACGTTCTGGAGAGCCTGTTCAAGGTCCACTGCAATTTCAGGTTATGTGGTGCTGAGGGCATGCATCAATTGATCCTCAGATACCTTGCCCCAGCTGTGGTGGGAGGTGCTTTGGTGCTTGGTGTTGGGGTGCTGGATGTCAGAGATGATAAAGTGCATAATGGCGTGGTAGGTCTAGGTGAGTTATGTGATGTGGATGAATTTGATTCTGTGTCTGTCTGTAAAGATGGTGTTAAGTGTGTGTCCAGCTTATTGTGTGAGATCAGTGACCAGTTGGCTGAGGCTGATGTTGTTGAGGTTCCCGAGGGGGGTGGCAGAGCTGGACTCATTAGGGTCATCAACATGGAAATTGAGGTCACCGAGTAGGACTTAGTGGAGGGGGTCGATGACAAGGGGGACAATGAGGTTGGAGATTGCATTGCGGAAGAGTGGGTGGGGTACTGGCGCTCTATAAGCGAGGTTCCCTCTTATCGTGGTCTTAGTGCAAGTTTGTAGTCAGAAGTTGAGGTGTTGCATGAGAAGCTTTGAGTCGTCATTGGTGATGGTGCTTCAGGTGGTTTCCTTGCAGATGATGGCAATCACCCCGAAGTTTTTGTCAGTGCAGTTTCGGTGCACCATCTTGTAGCCATTAGGAGTGGAGGTGGCAAAGTCGGGGTTCGAGAAGAGTTTGAGCCACATTTCGCTGATATCCGGGGAGAAGGCGGTGATGGTGTCCCAGATTTCCGGGGCTTGCTTTCAGAGGGGTACAAAAGGGGGTGGTGATGGACGGAGCATCTGAACCAATCAAACACTCACACCCAGTCAACAGATCTGGGTTTAATCTATCACCATTCTTTAGCCCACTCTGCCACCCCAGTTCAGACATGGCCATATGCAAATCAGTCTGACCCTGTGCCTCATGGGAACAGTCCAGCCGGAACTGCCAAACCATGCATTCCCTGGACCGGAATCAAGCTTCCTAGGACCGGTTTCTGGCATTTCAGCCGTCTTCAGCCAGGCTTGCTTGAATCCAGTGGCAAAATGAGCAAGGGACTCCTGTCTGAGCATACCCTGCCAACTTATGGTGAACAAAGCGGTACAAAAGGGGGTGGTGATGGACGGAGCATCTGAACCAATCAAACACTCACACCCAGTCAACAGATCTGGGTTTAACCCATCACCGTTCTTTAGCCTACTCTGCCACACCAGTTCAGACATGGCCATATGCAAATCAGTCTGACTCTGTGCCTCATGGGAACAGTCCAGCCCAAACTGCCAAGCCATGCCTTTCCTGGACTGGAATCAAGCTTCCTAGTACCGGTTTCTGGAATTTCAGCCGTCTTCAGCCAGGCTTGCTTGAATCCAGTGGCAAAGTGAGCAAGGGACTCACGTCTGAGCATACCCTGCGAACTTATGGCAAACAACGCGGTAAAAAAGGGAGTGGTGATGGACGGAGCATCTGAACCAATCAAACACTCACACCCAGTCAACAGATCTGAGTTTAATCCATCACCATTCTTAAGCCCACTCTGCCACCCCAGTTCAGACGTGGCCATATGCAAATCCGTTTGACCCTGTGCCTCATGGGAACAGTCCAGCCCTAACTGCCAAGCCATGCCTTCCCTGGACTGGAATCAAGCTTCCTAGGACCGGTTTCTGGCATTTCAGCCATCTTCAGCCAGGCTTGCTTGAATCCAGTGGCAAAGTGAGCAAGGGACTCACGTCTGAGCATACCCTGCCAACTTATGGCAAACAACGCGGTAAAAAAGGGGGTGGTGATGGACGGAGCATCTGAACCAATCAAACACTCACACCCAGTCAACAGATCTGAGTTTAATCCATCACCGTTCTTAAGCCCACTCTGCCACCCCAGTTCAGACATGGCCATATGCAAATCAGTCTGACCCTGTGCCTCATGGGAACAGTCCAGCCCGAACTGCCAAGCCATGCCTTCCCTGGACCAGATTCAAGCTTCCTGGGATCGGCAATGCTGGGTTGGAATGATCACCGGCTACCCAAACTGTTTTCACCCACACCGCCCACAGCCCTGAAGAGTCACGTGCTATCGGCTCGTTTTTTTGTTTTGATGTCAACCTTCCAGAACAGGAAAGCCCAATACATCTGAAAAAAAAAACTGCTCATAGATGTCTACCTTGTCTTATTACTCTTGATTTTGCGTTCCCTACTCTCAGTCCAAAGAAAACCTGTATGATTTACTGTTTGTAATGTGTGCACAGGACTGGTGTTATGTTGTTGAACACTGTACAGAACTTTAATGAGCTGTGGGTGGGAATTGTAACATACTGTTCCTGAAATTGAAAAGACCAGATGGGAAAAGTTTGGATGTGTAAAAGATGCTAGTGGCATTTGGGTGTTCAGTGATGGGAAGCTGGTACTTCCCGACTCTATGCTGCTTGCTATGGTGAGACATATGGGTGGACCAACACATGTGTAGAGAGATGTGATGTACCAACTTTCAACAGTTCTGGCATAACTCACACGGCCGCTCGATGCCAACATTGTGCAATCTGTCCGAAGCAAAATGTGGGCAAAAAGGTTGTAGTGACTGGGAGCCAAATGCATGAGTTTGATGTCCCTTCAACCGTGCCTTGATTGATTTTGTGGAGATGCCCAATGCAATCAACTGAGGTACATCCTTGTGATTGTGTGCTGATTTTCCCATAGGGTGGAGGCGTTTCTCACCAGGAGATGTGACAATGGCCAAATTACTATTACAGGAAATAATTCAGCATTTTGGGATAACGGTTCAACTTGAATCAGATCAAAGAAGTCACTTAAAAAATAAGTAATGCAATTGCTGTGCACATTGTTAGGGATAGAGCAGAGATTCCATTGCAGTTACAGAACAGAAGCTTCAGGCATTGTAGAAAGAATGAATGAAACTATCAAAGTAAATGTGACCAAAGCTTGTGCATCTACATCTCTTAAATGTCCAGGTGCACTTCCTCTGGTATTGATGAGCATTCGAGGCACACCCGGTAGACGGACAGGATTGTCTCCTCACAAGGTGTTGATGGGAAGAGCCATGCTAATTCCCTAGGTTCCAGCTACTGCTCTTTGTAAATATCACAGATGATCTGGTTTTTTAATACTTCAAGGGATTGGCTGATGTGCTCTATCTCTCATCAGGTTGATGCTGCTCCTCCAGCTGGGTGAGAGTTTCCACGTCATGACTACAACCAGGGGACTGGCTTCACATGAAGCAGCACATTCATAAATTGTAATTAAGTAAATTGTGTCTAGAAGAGCATTGGAGAGGCTCGTACTAGGCGATCCTGGTCACTAACACTGCTGTCAAGTGTGTTGGTCTGCCAAACTAGATCACACCTCACATACCAAGAGGGTGAGACGAGAAGAGGAAGAGGAAAATGCAGAGTCAACATCCACAAACTCCTCAAGTCCACCACGATTTGAAGTCTCTGAGGCATCTGAATAAGCAGAGGAAGGCCAGTCTGAGAGCTTGCGGTCTCCCACAGAGCAAACTCATTGAATTGTCATTCCAATGACAACTGTGATGCCATGCAGTAGGTTAAGAATACATATCCATGTGTACTTGTATATGGCCGCTGAGAGAGTAACTTATAAAGCCAGAGGGTGCCCAAAAAAGTTTCGGAGAGTGTGGGCAAAGTGGAGACAATACAATGGCTTAGAGGGAGGCCGCTAAGGAGAAGCATTGAATGACAGGAGGGCCCGCAACGCAATGGATTGGACAGCAGTGAACTTAGGGGTCGCATGAACATTTGACTGATCAGACAACGTGTGAGGGATGGAGGACGTCTTGCTAGGGGGAGGTGGGGCTGGTCCGTGGGGGGTGGAGAGGGGTAGGGAGTGTAGGCTGCTGCTTTGGGGGTTGTTTTTCTATGTTCATGTCGTAGATTTAAGTATTACATTGATGATTGTGGAGCCAAAAAAAAAAAGTTACGCAACTGACGGACAGAGGCGGAATGTTGACGCCCTGCCGATTGCTGATTTCCTTCATTTATGATGCTATCTGATGCAACAATAAAAAGAATTAAAAAAAAAAAAAGAATACACATCCATGGATACAGCGAAAAATCGAGGAGAGCTGGATCAAGCCTGCCTGAATCATGTTTGCAGGAACTGGAGTGGGGCATAGGCAGAGAAAGCTGGTTGACCTGGTTGTTTTAAAGCGAGTTGGAAAAGACCCTACCTAGCGTTGAAGGGCCAGGAAACCCCCAGTGGGTAGCTGCTGCACTACAAACATGCTGTAAATAAATACATTTAAAAAAAGCTTCACTTGCGAATGCCAATCAGCTTCATCTGAACCAGAGATCACAAACACCTCTAAGGATTGGTCATCCACAGAGGAAGGTTGGCCAAACACCACGACTAACAACCGAAAGAGACTGTTAACAGTGACAAAAATACCAGAAACTATAAGAGAGGTTAGCGAGTGAGGGAAAGAACTTTCAGAATACCAGACACTGAAGGTGAGAGTTCAGACCTGATGGATTCAAACAACCTAAAAGAGAGAGGAATATCAACTGCAAATACTCAGGTCCTGAGTGGACATATCTTGCAAGGATTGACATCAAATCTGATGATTGTCTGACTGACATTGGCAAACCTCCTTGAGCCCTAACCCAATGAAATAAGAGCTCAATTTACAAAGATCACTGACAATAGTCGAAAAGGACAAGTAGAGAGTTAGGGTAGTGGTTAAAGGACTCTAGAGTCCCAGACCTTTGGTTGATGCAGAATAAAATCCCTGTAACTTTAGAGATAGGGCAGTGATGATAAGGTAGAGATAGTAGGATTAGTAGCTTACTATCAAATAACGTATTTGTTTGGTCTGATTTAAGCTAACACGGCGCAGCGACCCTGCAAAATTCTACTTGTAGTTTTGGCATCTTTCATTTTTATTTCTGCAGTTGGGTGGATGTTAGATGTCCATCTACTGGTGGATGGTTCCTGTGTTCCTATAAACACAACAATTAGTCTTGCCATTAGTCAAACAGTACGGTTTTACACGTTTTTCATTCTGAAGCTGTTTATAGCTATAATGTCGACTTTCAAATGATAGCAGAATATGTGAAAATCATGCAGGTCCAGGATTGTTTTGTCTGTCTTATCTTCAGGCCTCCGCAGCTGAGGCGGGTGCCTATTTTCATCTACCTTTGCCTTATTCACTTTCTTGTGCTGTTTTCCTGAATCTGTTCTATCAACAAAACTCAATTAAACTGTTCTATACACCGCATTCGTCACCCCGTATGTTGTTACAACGCAGTTGTTACAACGACCGCGTAGTAACAACGCAATGTCATTACCCCTCAAGTCGTTACAACGACTTGCGGAGGGGGGGGCGCTGGATGTTGGAATAGTATAATTTACTATTCCAACTCCAGTCTGTGCGGAGAGTAGGGAAGGTGTTGTGTTGGATTTTAAATCGAACACCTCCCCCCCCCCTCCGCAAGTCGTTGTAACGACTTGCGGGGTAATGGTACTGCGTTGTTACAATGCAGTCGTTGTAACAACCGCGTTGTAACAACATACGGGGTGACGAATGCGGTGTGACTGATGTTTACCAAAAGAAAGCAAGAAGGTTAATACAGATCACGTTTGGAAGTGGGCTTGAAGGAGCCACCCACAAGATTAAGCACTGACGTCGCCAAGAGGGGAATTTGTGCATGATAAGGAAAAAAATAGGGTAATGAGACTGTCAAGATAGTGGAGTGGAATGAAAGTGAGCATAGTTATCTGGTAAAGGGTAGAACATTTGCTGAATAAGAGGTAAGTATCAAGGGTATCTATTGTATATGTGTGGTAAATTAGTCTATTTCCAGTTACCACATAATTGGGAAGGTAGTTATTAGTCTTTCCCAGAATCTATCATGCTAATGAGTTAGAGTCACCCCTTGACCATTATATAATATGGAGCAAGTAATCAGGTAGTCAGCAAACCCTCAGTAGGAGTTGCATTCAATGACGTTAATATTAGAAAGCTGTCAACTTTAGTAGACAGCCTTGCTACTAATAGAGCAGGTGATTTAACAGTTATTAGCAAATAATTGCTTGCTATAATTATGCAGAACTGTGTTGCATTTCATTTGCTGCTCGCGAAGGAAGGTGGAGTCTACAAGGTAATTCATACAAGGGAATTTTGTGTACATACAATCAAAGAGAGAAACCCCTGGCTCCTAGGGGACAGGGTTCTATTAAATGGAAAATCAAGAAAAGGGTTTCCCCTAGTTTTAAATTTCACCAAACATTTAAACTTCTCACACCATTCACCCAAATGGTATAAATCAAAAACGCTGAACGTTTAGGAAAATATATATGGCTTTAATCCTATTTTCTATTTAAAAATTCATATAAAATCACACATTTATAATGTATACACTTGTACACATAAATAATTCTTCATAAGCAGCACAAAATAAAATAAGTGGGGGAATATCTAAGACTTTACATTTGATCTTCAAAAACTAGCACCTCTGCTCATCTTGTCAACAGGTGTCCATTCCTTATATAGACACCCTGTGCACTGCAGATTCTGCTTTACTGTTCCGTTATCAATCAATCAATCAGGGGCTTGTATAATGCGCCACTCACCCGTGAGGGTTCCAAGGTGCTGGGGGTGGGGGGATGCTGGTCCCACTGGCTGGAGGATCATTTGAAGAGCCAGGCCTTGAGGTCCTTCTTGAATTGGGTCAGCGACGCAGATTGCCTGAGGTGGTGGGGCAGGGTGTTCAAAGTCTTGGTGGCGAGCTAGGAGAATAAACTTCCTCCGGTTCTGGTCTTGTGAATCCTAGGTACTGAGGCTAGGGCAAGTTGGACAGAGCGGAGTTGTCTGGCGGGTACATGGAATGCAAGGAAGTGGTTAAGGTATGCTTGTCCTTTGTCATGTAGAGCACTGTAGGTGTGAGTGAGGAGCTTGAAGGTGACTCTCTTGTTGACTGAGAGCCAGTGCAGTTGTCGGAGGTGTTGCTTGAAGTGGCTGTGTCGTGGGATGTTAAGTACCAGTCTGGCTGCAGCGTTCTGTAGTTTCTTGAGCTGTTTCTGGGTGATGTTGGCGTAGAGTGCATTTCCGTAGTAGAGTCTACTGGTGATGAGTTTTTCGGTGGCCATCTTTCGGGATTCTGTCGGGATCCATCTGAATGTCTTTCAAAGCAGGCAGAGCGTTGGGTGCAGCCTCAGGAAAATGTGTTGATTTTGCGGTTCTTTGTGATCGATGAGCCCAGTATTATGCAGAGACTGCATGCTTGTTCTGTCAGGTGTGGGGTGGGAATCCCAGAGTGGCTGGCCACCAGGAGTCATCCCAGGCTGAAGGGGAGGATCCCAGGATGAGTACTGTGGTCTTGTCTGAGTTGAGATTGAGAAAGCTGTCTTTCATCCAGGTAGCAACGGCCTTCATTCCACTGTGGAAGTTGATTCTGGCGATTGTGGGTTTGTTTGTGAGGGAGAGAATCAGCTGAGTGTCTTCGGCATAGGAGGTGATGTTGAGTCCGTGGCTTCTGACGATGGCTGCAACGGGGACCATCTAGACTTCGAAGAGAGTGGAGCTCAGAGAGGAACCCTGGGGCCTTCCAAAGCTGATCTCTGTGGGTTCTGAGAAGAACAGTGGTAGTCTAACTCGCTGAGTCCAGCCGGTAAGGAAGGAGTGAATCCAGTCCAGTGCCTTGTCATGGATGTTGGCGTCGTGGAGTCTTTGATTGGGGTGCAGTGGGTACGGTGTTGTAGGCGGCCATGAGGTCTAGTAGGATGAAGGCTGCTGTCTTCCCCGTGATGTGGTTGCTTTGAAAGCCAGATTGGGAGGTGTCCAGGATGTGGTTCACTTCGATGAATTCAGAGAGTTGGGTGTTGTTGGCCTTTTCGATGACCTTGGCTGGGAAGGAGATGAGGGAGATGCGGCTAAAGTTCTTGAGGTCCGTTGGATCTGAGGGCGGCTTCTTCAGCAGGGGTTGATCTTGGCATGTTTCCAGTCGTCGGGGAAGGTGGCGGCTTCGATGGAGCAATTGATGGTGCGGCAAAGCTGGGGGGGTGATGGAAGTGGCTGCTCTGTGGAAGATGTGGTATGGGCAAGGATTAGTCAGGGCTCCTGAGTGGATGCTCTTCATGGCCTTGAGTGTGTTCTTTGTTGTGAGCGGGGTCTAGTAGAGGTACGGTCTGCTGGGGTGCGGTGTGGTTGTGTGTGATTGTGTCAAAGCTGTTGTAAATTTTAATGATCTTGGAGTGGAAGAAGGTGCAGAGTCTGTTGCAGAGGTCTTGGGAGGGAGAAAAGTCTGTGGTCTGACTCTTGGGCCTGGCAAAGTCCTTAATGATGACAAAGAGTACTTTGCTGTTGTGTGCGTTGGTGTTGATTCTGTCTTGGAGGGACATTTTCTTTGTTGTTTTGAGGAGGAGGTGGTGTGCGTTGATGGCAAGTTTGAAGGTTGAGTGAATTTCCACGGTTTTGTTGTTCCTTCATCTCTTCTCGAGTTGTTTGCAGGTGCCTCTGGACTCATGGAGGGAGGGAGTGAACCAGCTGGCTTTCTTGGAGTGTTGCTTGCCTGGTCTTTTCTTGAGAGATGCCAGGGTGTCGGCGCAGAAGGAGATCCATCGGTGGAGGTTGGGTGCTGCCGTTTTGAGATCTGTTGGCGTAGGTGGAGTGATTGTGCTGAGGGTGTTGATGAGAAGTTCCTTGGTGGTCTTGATCCAGCTGTGACGGGCGGGGTGAGTAGGACAGTGGTATACGATGAGCGTGGCGAAGGCAAGATGCATGCAGTGGTGGTCGGTCCAGGAGAGTTCAGTGGTATGGCTGTAGCTGATGTTCCCGCTGGCGAAGAAGATGGGGTCGAGCGTGTGTCCGGCTGTGTGGGGAGGTGCAGTGACTAGCTGCTTGAGTCCGATGTTGGCGAGGTTCTCCAGAAGGGAGGCGGTGTTCTGGTCACTGGGGTTGTCCATGTGGAAGTTGAGGTCTCCAAGTAGGATGTAGTCGGTGGATGCAAGAGTCTGAGGTGAGATCAGGTCTACAATGGCGTCGGTGAAGGGTGGTCGAGGGGCCTGTAGATAAGGGAGCAGCAGAGGGTGGTGTTGGGAATTCCATGGTTGTCGTTGGGTCATTAGAGTGTGTGGTCAGTCAAGTGTGTTCTTATGGATGATGGCGATGTCTCCTCCTGGGCGATCGGGTTGTCCTTGCAGGTGATGGCGATGTCTGGTCCGGAGCAGGGGTTAGTCTAGGTTTCTGTGAAGAAAGTAATGTCAGGAGAGGTGGTATTGAGGAGGTCCCAGATTTCTGTTGGTTGACTGGGTGGCAGAGGAGCTGGCGTGTTGGCGTGGGTGAAGGTGCTGTTGCAGTTCCATCAGGCTAAGGGCCCATGGGTCTTCTTCGTTGGTGCTAGATGACAGGCAGCAGGGTGTCCATGGTTGAGGGCGAGGTGGGTGCTGGCGTCGTAATGGTGGAATATCTGGAAAGCAGGGTCCCTGGTACTGGGCATGGCCCAGGTGCAGAGAGGCTTGCCTTTGGCACGCCTGTGGTACGCCAGTGGCACGGCTGTACAGTGGCCAACATTAATTTGTGCTGCAGGGGTGGTTGGACAGCTGGGAGGGGGGGAAACACGGGAGTGGGAAGGGACTCTGGAGGCGGGCAGGCCGCAGAGGCTCACAGTGGCAACAAGGGAGAAACAACAGGAGGAAAAAGAAAGAAATCAAGCCAAAGTCGGAAGGCAGAAATAAAAAGAGAGAGAGAAATGCAGAAAGAGAGACAGAAATAGTACAAAGAGAGACAGAAAAAGCACAAAGAGAAACAGAAGGGCACAGTCAAGCAACAGAGCGGTGACGCTTTACCACTGGACCACCAGGGATGAGGCACAGGCAGGTGCCTGTGGGTGGAGGTTGGCCTCGAACTCCTGACCTCCAGGTCCGCAGTAGCAGATGGGGACAGCAGCAGCTACCAGATGGTGCTGCACTGTGGAAAGAGCAAGTCCACTAAAGGATAGTGGACTGCACTTTCACCATGCAGCAGCCGCCACTAAGTAGTGCTGGGGGGGGCCTGGACAGCTGGGAGGTGGGAAAACACAGGAAGGGACATTGGAGGGGAGGGATGTGGGGGATCTTAGTGGCAGGGGCGATGAGGGAGAAAACAGGAGGAAAAGACAAGGAAAGAAAACAAGCCAAAGGCAGAGGCAGACATAAAAAGAGAGACAGAAACGCAGAAAGAGCGACAGAAAAAGCAGAAAGAAACACAGAAGGGCAGGACCTCGAAATCCTGACCCCCGGGTCAGCAGCAACAGCAGCACATGGGGACAGAAACAGCTACCAGACGGTGCTGCACTATGGAAGGAGCAAGTCCACTGAAGAATAGTGGACTGCATTTTCACCGCACAGTGGCTGACATTAAGTAGTGCTGTGGGGAGGGGGTGCACAGCTGGGAGGCAGGAAAATACTGTGGCAGGAAGCAACACTAGATGGGGGGAGTTGAGGGGGATCACAGCAGCAGGGGCGACGAGGGAAAAAAGCAGGAGGAAAAGGAAAAGGAAAGAAAACAAGCTTAATGCAGAGGCAGAAATAAAGTGGTGACACACTACCACTGGACCGCCACAGATGAGGCGCAGGAAGGAGCCTGCGGGTGCAGTAGTGCCTTGAACTCCTGACCTCCATTGTCTTGTTTCTTCCTACAACTGACCAGCAAGACTAGATGGGTCTCTCCGGGGCCAGGGGTACTGACCTCCTTATGCTCCCTGAGGATCAGTTGGAGATTACTCAGACTACACTGACTCCCAGCTGTCCAGCAAGATGTCCAGAGGCCATGAGACCAGAGGAGGGTAAAGCAGAGAAGGCTGGCTAACATCATCTCCCCGCATCATTCACCGTTAGGTGATTCGCTGAAAATGCTTCATGTGGCTAGAGCTCGGAACCAGTAGAGAAATTGACCCCAAGATCATGAAAATCGGCCTAACTGGGCCTGGGTTATACACCTTTGAAGAATGTCCATTTTAGCATGCTAAATGGCGAACACGAGTGCGTAGTAAACCACTGTATTTTCTAGATTTCCCCTGGTGAGGGCCAAGCCCCCGGTAGTCGACGTGAACCCAGTTTTATTTTATATGGCGAGAAGGATGCGCATAGGACCCCCTTCGCCAGGCTTTTTCATCCCAGGGACTACATTGCTTTGGGCAATATCGGAGTCCTAGGGTACCACATTTCCCCAAGTCAGAAAAATTACGAGGATGAGAAAGAGTCAGCCCTATTGGATTGTCCCAGGATGCAGTGCAGGAGGATTGGGATAGTCTGTGTCGGAGGAATAAGACCTTTGCACTCTCCCTGCTCATGCAAAAGAGTAGGAATTGGTTGCTGAATCACGGGCTGCACAGAAGTTGCGCGTATGGAGCTGGCAAGGGCGCAGAAGCCTTGGTGCAACTCCTCCTGCAGACCCCCAATGCTACTGAAGGTTATGGATGCCCCGGATGGAACCGGGGCACCCAAACTAAAAAGAAAGGAAAAACCCACACACAATTTACAGCAGGAGAAGCAATGAATAAAATATGCATGTGCTCGGCTGAGTAGCACCCCATAATGCTCTTTGCTGCTTCATGATTGCCCAGAGAGAGACAAGGTTACCACCAGCATTATTTTTAGGAGTTTAAAAGTTAATCTAAAACTTGACCTACATCTGAAGGCTCAGTGAAAGCATAATCCATAGACACTGAGGGGCATATTCACAAGGAGCTATCACCGAATTAACTGCACTTTAGCGCAGCCAAAGTCGTGATAAATTTACCCCACCATTCACAAGCTAGTGCTAACAGCCCACAGCACCAGTTTTCCTGCGATAGCAGCCACAAAAAACATCACCTCAGAGGACCCCAGCAACTATCGCTAATGAGATGCAGAGTAGGCATTTCTGTGCAAAAATGATAGACAACACCACACCTCAACATTCACAACGGCCAGACAGATCGACAATAAGAATACAAAACACGCAATAAGGCGCGTTAGCAGCAGGTAATTAACACCTGCTCTGACCTGGTGTAAAGTCGGACGGCAGCCAGCACCACATTAGGGAGCCCAGCCCAGGGCATCATCGGAAGGGCAACAGATGCTATGGAGCCACACATCATGCAGGCCAGACACCGAAGAGGGCCACAACACCCACCCGGCACCCCCCGGATCACCACAGAGGCAGCGCAGACAAAGACAGCGGCCCCCCCAGGAAATGCACCTGCCTCACAGGCCCAACATCTGATAATGTCACTGTCCACTACAGGCTGAAAGGTACAACCATCCCATGCATCCTGGCCATCATCGCCCAACAGGCCAATTTCACCAACACAGCAGGCAACTAACATCCCACCCCACACCAAGCTGCTGGCTGAGCCGCACCTCTTGGCCCCTGGCACACCCTAACCACCACCTGCCAGAGTCGGAGGAGTCACAAAGCTAGCCATATCCAAGTCCCCCCCACCCGTCCTGTACATCAACATCAACCTGGCATCCCAGGCCCCATTCATCCAACACAATGCACAGGAACTGTTGGAGAACGAGCAAGGACCTTATGCCACGTGTAGGGGGCAATACACAGCACACGTGTTACACCTGTGCCACGTGGTGACACATCACACAATCAGCGCAACAGGAAGCACACATCACATATCAATGTGTAGGCAACATCAAAACACCAGGGGACCTTCACCAATGTCGCCTTCAAATACACAGCCAGTATGCATGATCCCTTCACTCTTCGACAGTCCATCAGCAACCAGCCTTCCCAGGATGGGACCAAGGGAAATGCATAGACCCTTGGCAAGTTCCCAATTAACACCCCACTCACTTCAACTCATCAACCATGCAATCCACAACTCTGGCAATGTAGACGTCATAAATTCACAACCAACATGCACAACAATATGCCCACCCACGAGACACTATAGAACAGCTTACAATGGTAACTTAGGCAAGCCGTGAACATGACTAATCAATGGCATGGCACCTCAGCCACACAGTTACCAAATGTGGGGAGAGGTAGCCACCTGGCACGTGTGAAGGATGCAGTAGAACCATGATTGGGAAAGTACACAATGCCAAGAGTGGCAGCAAAGTGCTGGACATACCGCAGTATGCAGAACACACCCATATCCACAATGACATACACCTCTGGCGTATGGAGTGTAGTGGACAGTGGACACAACCATCCAGTGGGAGTCCTTGTGGAAATGTTGCCTGTTACACCCCCCTGTAAGCGTGAGCAGAGTGGGATGGCCTGGCGTTCGCCAGGCCAGCGTAGGGGTGTGAATAAAAAGCACGTAGCCCTGGGTGTGGTGCTCTTCCGGAAAGACCAACATCTCGGCCAGGGCGGCATCTCCCACCCCGCCACAGGCCGATGTCATCCTTGTTAGCAGAGTTGCCTGAGATCCTGTGCTCCTGCCATACCCCGGCCCGCTGAACCACAAACCCGACAGGCCCGACCCTACGCGGCCAGGCCACACTGATCAGCATCCAACACTGGCGTGTATCAAGGAGGGCATACCATGTGCCTGTGTAAGCTCCAAGCCCAAGGCCCGCGACCCGTCCAGCCTTTCAGACCATCGCTGGCCCCCCGACGCTGGCCCACATTACTCCTTTCTCATTGACATATTCTACTGGCGTCCTCTACGGCCCAATGGGTCCCATAGGTGAAACTGTGTCCTGGCTCCTAAATGGCATTGATCCCAAATCCAGGACAGCGGCCACAGCACCAGAATCCCCCGATCAGTGAGTCATAGTTTCATGTGGGAAAAAGAGAGAAAGGCAGCAAGGGATAATTAACGCTGCACTAAACCAAGTACACACTCTGAATTTATGAGGCACAGATTTTTTGTTGCCCACCTCCAAGGTCCACTGCCTATAGACCTGTCAACAGTAATACAAACAGAAAAGCACAGAGAGGCAACACAGAGGTACAACAGCATAAATGCTATAAAAGGAAAGGATTTTTCCAGACTCTTCAATGGCGCCAATCACAATATTGTAATGGTTGCTTTGGTCAAAAACATGACGCACCAATGCAGCCAGCGCATTTTCACCCAGAATAGGGCTTCCTCAGGGCAATAGACAACAGTACTGTGATTGAATGTATAGTTTCTTAGATGCGCAGATGATTAAAAGATTCGTCAAACCTCAAAATGTTGAAGTTTGATAGGCATTTGAAGTGTATCATTCGTCCAGTTCCAAGCGACACTGTTATAAAGTCGAAACAAAATAGGTAAAAATTCCAGATAGTAGTCGCGAAGGTTCAGACGGAAATAGTGTGTAGTTCCATATGGGCATCTTGCGACACGTGGTGCCACTAACCCTGTTCAACGCCAGCCAGCGACACGTGCTGCCACAAACCCTGTTCAACGCCAGCTGGCGACACATGCTGCCACAAACCCTGTTCAACGCCAGCCGGCGACACGTGCTGCCACAAACCCTGTTCAACGCCAGCCGGCGACACGTGCTGCCACAAACCCTGTTCAACGCCAGCTGGCGACACGTGGATGAGGGACCAGGACTACCCTGCGGACCAGTAGGTCTCACATCCAGCACCTAGTCTCAATTCACGAATGTCAGAGTCCACACCAGTGGTCGCACGGAGAGGAGTAAGAGGAAGATGCGGCTCAATCTGGACGAAAGCCGGGTCACAGTCACAGAGGTGACCAAACACGTGGTGCCACTGAACCTGAACTACGCAGGCCGATGGGGCCACCAATCCATGCCGGCGACACTCTGTGAATGGGCCGTGCTGACCGCTGCCACCGGCCCACACTGCTCTCGTCCAAGGCTGCGCTCGAGTAGGTCACAGATTTGGAACGGAAGATCGAGTATGCAAAGGCAAATTACATATCATTGCACGCAATGAGAGGCGTAAGAGGATGATGCCTTGCATCTTGGTGGAGAAAAAATTATCATCGTTACGAAGGTGTTCGTACACTACCAACAACTGCCCTGGTGTCTCTAGTGCTTTACATCGCGAACCAACGACTCATGGCTGTGGGCCACTGCTGACCGCTCCCTACGGCCTACACTGCGGTCCAGTAAGTCACAGAGTCATGAATCAGCAATGGCGGAGTTCATATCAGTGTACCGGCATCATCGCAGACTGCTTCACCACTCAGCCCCGGGGCCACTAAGTCTGTTCCCTGACATTCATGGACACTCTCTGGTCAAACTTTGGTGGCGTCTGACTAGGGGGTAGTTTTCATCCTCATGTAGCTGATACCGAATTGGTGGTTGCAAGGAGGCTGTCGCATTCCACTCCTCCATTTGCTGCTTCGGGATAAAATCAAACCTTTCGTCGTCTTGCCCTGGAGGACACCTTCCACTGTCCCCCGAAACCCTCCGCAACATACACCTCGGACATTGATTGTGACCCGCTCAGGTCGCATGGCCCATCTGACTGCACCGCAAGTCACCGTCTCGCAGCTGGGTGCCTGTGCCAGCCGCAGTGCATCCAGGGCCACCAACTCTGTACTAGTCAAGTCCGGGACACCTTCACTGGAGACATTGGACGGCCCCTGTAGCGTAGGCCTTGGGGTCATCAACGTCATTTCTCTGTGGCCTTGTGCTGTCCGCATGCCTCCGGGCCCGAATGCGTACCACCAGGGCTCACACACCAAAGCGAGTCCAGACCGTCCCGGACAGTGCATCACCGCAGGAGGCACGCACCACCACAGCAAGCATCACCTGCAACCGCCATCTGCCAAAGTTGAAACGGTGGTCCTGACAGACTTACGGAGTTGCTCAGACCTGTCGTAGAAGCCATCATCGGCCTGATACCCTGCTCTGCACTCCAGGTGACAGTGACTCAGTGCAGTGGAGGCCATTGCCTGTTGCTGAAGGAGTTTTGTGCTGTGGGGCGGTTGCGCAGCTTTGTTACCTCAAACAATGTGGGGGCCCGGAGACGTTGATGTGGAAGATGATGCAGGTCTAACACACCCCACTGCATCTCATAAGGTATATATCGAAGGAACACAATCCGAGACTTTTTCTTCGCATTGCAGCTCACGGACACTTCTGTTTGCATGTTGGCTGTCCTCTGGACTTTCTCTGGCTCACTCCATGTTGCTCAGCAGTTGACTCTGTTACGCATGTGTTTACTGTTTCCGTTGCACTGGTGTCCAATGTACAAGTGGTT
This sequence comes from Lissotriton vulgaris, assembly GCF_964263255.1. Lineage (NCBI taxonomy): Eukaryota > Metazoa > Chordata > Amphibia > Caudata > Salamandridae > Lissotriton > Lissotriton vulgaris. The sequence goes on from NC_141691.1 coordinate 728,409,220, forward strand.
GCCAGCACCAGACATTCGGTGCGGAATGGCTTACACTCACCCCACACACATCCAGCACAAGCGTCACTGTACATGTGGCCCCGCCAATAAAGGGGCCGGGCGCATGTGCCTGTAGCCAGTTCAACATGATATCTGCGTGTGTCCCTGTGGTCTTGTTGTATGCATGAGGGTCCTGGGCCCTACGACATTACATTGTGCTGTGCACATCGGATGCAGACATGTCACCGCAGGCAGCGGGTTGGAGCTTGGACATGTAGCTTTGTTGTCACCCACCCAATTCGTAAGGGGAGTGGCCAGGGCCGTCGTACCCAGAGCCCACATGGGTGTGTGACTGCTATTTGAGCGCCCCTGGGTGTGGTTCTGTACTGTGAATGTGCATCTGCATGTGTCTCTATGGCAGTGTGGGTCTCCTTAGTGGGGTGTTGGTGGGCCCTGAAGGGTGATAGACACCTACGTATGTGTCCTGGTTCGCATTCCATGGGTTCGGCCCCCACCAACGCCTGTTTGGCCACCTCCTTTTGGCATGCAGACACATGGCATTGGGGTGCTATGTGTGGGTGGGTGAAGTGTTGTGAGCCAGCTGTGCTTGCAGGTGCTTCCTGCTGTGTGGTCTGTTGCAGGCTTGGCATTATCTTCTGAGTAGCTTGGCTGTCCGGGTCCTGGTGGGGGGTTAGGTGGGATATCCATGTGCTCTTATAGGGCGTTGGTGTCAACGGTGTGGTGGTTCTCTCCGGCAACACTGATGTGTTGTATTCTGTGCTCTGCTGAAGGTGATGTGTGCTCCTCTGCGTGGTGAAGGGGAGGTGCGTGTTGAAATATATGTTGGCTCATTTTGCTGGTTTGCATGTAGACTGTATGGCAATGTACATTGTGACTGTTTGGGGGGTGCTGGATTCTTCAGCGGGACAGTGTACATTTGGACTACATGAAGGATGTGAGGTCGTACGTGTACATTTCAATTTCACAGTTTCCGGCTTCGTCAGATGTCGTAAGCATGTTTCTGTGCATGTGCGGAGCCAGTTGTGTCCTCTGTTCTGCAGTGTCGGCTATGCGCATTGGTCCACATTGTAGTCAATGTGGGTGTGCTGTTTGTGCTGTGCGTGTGTGCTGCAGTGTGCCAAGGGGATCTGGGACATGATCCTGGGTGATTGTGGGTGTGCAGTGTGCTACACCTCGTTGTGCATGTATGACATTGTGCCCACTCCCCCTGTCCCCCCAGGACCTGTTTGTTGGGCATCCCTGTTGATGTTGTGTCAGGTCCTCTGAAGCTGTGTCCGTACTCCCTACTCCTTGCACCATTTCCGCACTGATGACTGTGGCCTGGGTTTCCTCCTGCTCCCCCGGTGGCGCTGGACTGCCACCTCCTATCGCCGCTGCTACCTTCCTGTTGGCAGTGGGTTGGTGCCTGGTTTACCTAGTCACGTCATGCCGGCGCCTATTGGCCTCCTAGATTGGCTTCCTCGGCACTGCGACTGCAATCCATGTAGTCTGCTAGTGGGTCAGTTGCTGGCAGAGTTCTGTCACCTCCGTGACGCTGGTCTTGTTTTCCTGCAGTCAGCAGCCCGTCTTCCTCTCCCTCTTCTCCTTGGCCTTCCCCGACCCTGTTGTTCCTTGCTGGATAGTCTGTGGGCGTTGTGGGGTTCGATTTAGCCTCTGCGCTGGGTCAGGGTGCATCTATGTTGCTACGTGCATTGGCTTGTTTCTAGTGTATTTTTTCTGTGGGTTTTATGGTGCATTGTCCCGCCAGATGCATGGGATTTGCAGGCCTGTGGTTGGTTTTTGCTACTTTTTGTACTAAGGTTGGCCTTATCGCATGTTTTTTTTTGCGTTCCCGTATCGCATTTTTGCAGTGTGGTATTGATTTTCACAAGGACATTTGACGTCATCTGGTGTCTATCGCATGCTACCACCGCGTTCTGAATTCCACGTTGACACAGGGTTATTTTCCCACATTACACTGCGATGTTGAAAGTTGCGTTACCCTACTCTTGCGGTAGTTATTAAACGTTCTTGTGAATATACCCTTGAGTCGGATCCAAGATGTGATTGTGATGAATAAATTTAGAGAGTGCTAGGTTCATGATTTTTTCAACAATTTAAGCTTGGAGGGGAAGGTGAGATATAGGACAGTAGTTATTGAGATCGGTTGAGCACAGATTCAGCTTTTTTTTAAGGGAAGGATGGAAGCTTGTTTCCATCTCGAAGGGAACACACCTGTAGAAAACATTGTGTTAAAGACGTCTGAAAGATTTGTGTCAATTACCTCTGGTGCTAGTTTAAGTATCTTTGGGGGGTGGGGGGACAGGGATCGTATGGGACCCAGATTATGCTCCCATAAAAGGGAGGCCGCTTGACCTGGAAAAGTGGAAGTAAATTCAGAGAGGGGGTGATAGACTTGCTCTAGCATGGATATCTGTTCCATAGAGGCTGGGTAACCAGAGTTATCAAATGTATTAAATATTTGATTGACCTTTTCTCTAATGGTAATGGCTGAGGTATAGTAAAAATGTTGACTGTGAGCTGTCTCATTCTTGGGAGCAGAAGCGAGCTTGGTGACAACGTGATAAAGTTCCTGTGTGGCAGCAGATGCTGAGTAAGCCCTGGTTTGCTCTGCCTCCCGACCTTAAGAGAGTTAAGTGGTAAAATGGTGTACTTGGTTCCCAGTACGGAAACAATTGTGGTCCTATTACTTGCGAAGGACTCACTTCCTCCACAACTGATAACCCAATTGCTTACAGCTACCAAATATCCAGGGCAAGGAGCACACAGTGGTGCTCTGTGGGGTAGACTCTGAGAGGTCAGCATTTAGGAGCCCTTGACAAGGCACAGGGAAGTATTGTGCCAGATGTGTTCCTGTCGTGGTGCCAGTGTCCCGCCTTACCCAAACTGAGCCACAGAGAAGTGAGGGAGACAGCTCTTTTGTGTGCTGGGGTCATCCGATGATCCAGGTCTTGAGGTCCTTCCAGAACTGGGGCAATGTGGGAACTTGCCGGAGGTGGAGGAGGAGGTTTTTTCAGGCCTTGGCTGTGATTAGAAACACTAACTACTACTGGAAAATCTAAAGTAAGGACCATCTCCAAATTTCAGAATGTGGAGTATCTAGTAATATATATAATTCAGAAATCAACAGATAGAAGAACTAGAGAAAATTCAACTGTCCTCCGTGGGGCAGGTGAGAGATTCAGCTCTCCGAGTGGGCAATGATGTGATGGGAGCTTACATTATGTAGTATTTCTGGACATAGAAGTATTTTCGGTATCTTTTTTATTTTTTAATAACAGATTTTATTTGGTTTTCGTTGGAAAGGCGGGCAACAGCCCTACAATGACCGATAGGAGAAAATTACATAATATCATGATAATTCCAGTGTTTTGACCAAATTTAAACACCTGCCGCACATGCAGGAGGTATAACTTACATTTTCTGTATCTTTTGAAACACTCAAATGAGGTGATGATGCAAATCTCTGGGGTATGGGGCTCCATGTTGTGGGCATGCATCCCCAGAAGGAGTGAAAAATATTTTTTGTTTTCTAAACCTAGGTATTTAGATTTCATGTGGCGGAGCATCCACCAGATAGTGGGTATGTGAGTGATGCAAGCAACTTTGAAAATGCTACGACCTTCAATAGGGAGAGAGTTAATGGTGATGAGCGCTGTGGAGATGCCATTGAAGCGCCTTGCTCCTGAGATTCGTTTTGCAACAGGGTTCAGGACTGCTTTCATGGGGCCCAGGTGCACCTTGGGATGTCTTGTAAATAGGGCATTACCATAGTCAGGCCTGGAGATGACTAAAGAGCGGATTTATAATTTGGCAGGCGGAGGTTTGGAAGTCGGGGTGACAGAGTAATTTACTCTGTTACCTTGACGACACCTCCACCTACCAAATCATGAACTGACTGCCAATCTGGTGGTCATTTCTTAAAGCATTGCCAGGAACTCTAATCAAGCGGTTCCTGTCAATTCTTTTTGCACTTTGAGGCACAGCTCCATCAGTTTTCTTTAAATAAATAAAAAAGTAAAAAAGACAATGCTTCCCTTGCCATGGGATTGCTCTCCCTCAGTGAGGGGAACATTTTGTAGTTTTCCCTGCTGATTACTGCCAGGGTTTTCCTGGCAGTGATAACTGACCTCTAATTCCGCACATCTAAACTAGGTGGACAAAATTGGAGGCCAAAATTCAACAACACTTACTCAGTCAGGCCGTGGGAGGGGTTTAATCACTATGGAGACACAGTAGTATCCGCCGTGATTTAACCAAAGGTATGCCCGCATTTAAATTGGGTTGGCAGACCACAGTTTTGTCAGTATGGATACTACATTGTGATAAAGTATCTAGTATGGATACTACACTACATTGTGACAGAGTATCCATACTGCCAAGTTATAAGTCAGGTCCTAAAGCTTGAGCTACCTGATTAAAGTCAGAGTCAGGGATGAATGGTTTGATTTTTTTCCAAAGTCTAAGTTGAACTTTTGCACTCTTCATTATGTTATTCTTTTGTGCTTGAAGATTCAAGTTCCTATTAAAGGATGATTGTAAGAGCTTTGGGATGGTCAATGAGTTTGCGGTCGCAGTCGCGTGAACACATTCTTTGACTGAAGTTGAGGTATTGGGGGTGTGATGAGAAGGAATTGCATTTTGAGAGGATTTAACTAGCTTTTGGTCCTTAAAAGACAGCTGCACTTGGATGTCAGGAAAGATTTAATTAAGTAGTAAGATATTTTCTTATGATATGACTTTGAGTGTTTTCTGCATATGGATGATTTGAGATATTTGGCTGTTTTAGGATGGTGCTTAAAGGTTCCATCTACAGATGGAGGGGAATAGGTGAGACAATGGAGCCTTCAGGGTCTTGTATATAAAGATCTTGCACATACCTTCCTACTTTGCCTTGTTGGCGTTGGTTCTCTAAATAGGAGGAGAACAAGCCAAAACGCATAACACTAATCAAATTCTCTCCTCACGTGCAATTAGTAGGATTCTCTGGCTAACGGTGTTGAAGACATAGATCCAAAGGTTTGAGTAGCCTGAAGCATACCTCATCCAAGGCATTGTCCATGATCTGGAGAATAGCTTTTTCAGTCTGAAGTCTGACTGAAAGTTGTCTAGGAAGCCATATTCATCTGTGTCTTGCTTTAGTTAAGTTGTGATGTAGCTTTCAATACTTTTAGCTAGGAATGGAAGGCTAGTTACTGGTAGGAAGTTGCTCAGGCCCTCTTGAACAGCTCCTGCTTTTCTCTGGAGTGGTGTGACCTAACTCATTTTCAAACCAGGAAATGTCCCAGTGCTACTGAGCTGTTACTTAACTGTGTCCAGTAAATAGAGATGTCCTGACTGAAAACTTTGATTATTGCAGAAGGAATCAGGTCTGCGAGGTGAGTAGATGGTTAGTCATGACAATCTCTCTTTCATGGGCTAGCCCAAACTCATTCCGGACCTTGTTTCTTTTCAGAGTAAGGGTTTGCTAGATGAGACGGGTGGGATTGTTGGTAATGAAAGATCATTCATATTGATTGTAGGAAAGTGCCTCATTAGAACATGGCTAGCCCTCCTTTTTGCCTGAAAAATTATGTCATTTTGACTGGATGTGCACAGGGTCCCTGCCAAACAGGTCCCCTGTGCCAGATTTACCTTTATCTTGGAGAATCAGCTTTTAGACCCCAGTCAGTTTGGGTTTAGAGAAAATCATAGCACTGAGACTGCACTGATTAAAAACTACTGAAGAAATACGAATGACAGTAGACAGTGGAGGCTCAGCAGCTCTTATTTTGTTGGACCTGTGTGAGAAGTTGGCCTGGTATATAATGCTAACTAATTCTTAGTGATCACTTTGTACCATGCCAAGCAACCCTTATGATGATTGGTTGTAATTCAACCTTGCAGACCAGTTATCCTAGTGGTAACGTGGACAAAGCAGTCTTAGGCTAAACTCTGAAAGGCATGTGAAGCCAGCTGTATTACCATACACAACCCCCTTGAATACCAAATGAAAGGACACCACACAGATATATATTGAAAATATATATTGATTTATTAGCTATAAACTCCCCTGGACTCTTTATGAGCACAGAAGCACAAGCGTTAAATCACAAGACAGTTTAAAATACACAAAAGTTGCACAATATGGATGAGCCCTAGGGGCCACCTAAACCATATACTAAGAAAGTGGTATAAGAGATACCAATCAGAACGGGAACAGGCCTAGGGCCTTGGGAATCGCTGGAGCTATTCGAGACTAGCAATGATTAAGTCGAGAAAGGCCCGCGGGACTCGGGTGCAGTGTCTAAAGTGCACGCACTTTCCAATGTAAAGTCTATGGTGCGTAAAAAGTACAAAGTTAGTTAGTTCGGAACCTTCCGAGTGACCTAGAATGCTGAAACTTAAGACACAGGCCCTTGAGATGTGTACCAGTGTAGGAACACTGGCAGGGCTGAGTTACCTCACCCACAGGAAGCGGATGCACAGGGTCGAAGTAGTGTCGGGTTTCGTCACGCTGGTTGATGGTGCTTGGAGCTGGAGATGCTGCAGGCGGCTCGATGTGAAGAGTTCCGGTGGATCCAAGGGTGGATCTGAAGATGTGAAGACCTGAAAGCAGAGGGGACAATGTTCAAAGTCACTAGCCAGTGACTACCGTGGAACCAGATTGGAACCAGGCGATGTCGGGTGCAAACAGGCGTTGAGGCATAGCTTCTCTCTGCAGCCACGTGGACACCGGGGGTTGAGGACATCCAGGAGTCAGTCATGAGCTGTCCCACGCAGGCTTCTCGCTGTTGGCGGTGTCGGCGACCTGATCGGAGAAAACAGGCCTTGGCTAATGCAAGCCACGCAGGAATCAAAAAATGCTTAACACTCGGACCAGCAAGGTCAGAGCGGGTGCTCCTTTTCACAGGAGCTAGGGCAAGTCTGGAGCAACCAGACCCGCAGTGTAGTTTGTCGGTTTTGTCGCCAAGATGGCCGCTGACCACGTGGCTAGGTGCTGGGATGGCGCGTCAAGTGGCACAATGCAAAAGGGCCCCACGCAGATCGTGGAGATGCTGGAGGGCTCTTCTTCGGTGCAAGGGCTGCTCTGTGGTAGGGGCTCTCAGTCCCCAAAGCACAACGTCGAGGATGCCTTGGTTGCTGCGCAGTCAGCTTTTCGAGTGCCTTCCAAGAGGTCCAGTCCCACGTCACTCGGTGCCTCCATGGGTCCCTTCTTTGCAGGGACTGTGGATCAGGCTGTGAGAGGTCTGGGAATCTGGGCCTTGTCAGGCTCTGGGCTCGGGCTCCAGCGGGAGGCGGCGGCAAAGCAGATGTCGAGTTGCTGGTTGGTGCCTGTGTTCAAAGGGTGGCCACTCCTAGGCCACAAGGGAGATTCTCTTCAGTCTTCTGTGCAGCAGAATGTCGAAGTCCAGTCTTCTTCTTGTTTAAAGTTGATTCCAGGATGATCTGCTATGCAATGGCACTGCTCCCACTCTTATTCCCAATCTGAGGGGTGGATCACCTACTAGGTCCCTCCTCTGGGAGGAACCAGGAAGGGGGGCGGTTACACCCCCTTTCCTTTGTCCAGCTCCTCGCCAGGCCTGGGTCTGGAAAGTCCCAGGACCGGTTTGGACTGGCTTATGCACGGGGACACCTTGTGTGCCCCGGGCATGTCTCAATCTATTCAGCCCTGACCTACCCAATACACAAAACCCTGTCTGGGGTGGTGCTCGCACCTCCCAAGGCAGGAAACCTTTTGTCCAAGCCTCCCTCGCTGGAAGGACTCCCAGCAGCAGGAGGTCAGACTCGTGTCTGTGGTGGCAGCATCCATTTTGTGATGCTGAGGCTCTGGTTAACTTTAACCGGGGTTAAGGCTACACACATGTTGTGTCCCTCTAGAAGGGTGGAATGCTATCCCCGTCGACAGAACGGTCGAGGGGATAGTATTCCAATTCGTATGACACCTTACTCGACATGTTTTGATAAAGCCAAACCAAAGATAGCATATAACCGCGAGGATTATAATGCACTTAAGAGTATATGGTATGGCAATATCCCGGAACAGCTTAGGGAGTGGTTCCCGACAGCTGCATATGGGCTCAGCTCATGCTAGAGCACCATCTCACATATTTCCAAGCACTCTGCCTCCAGGATTGATGAGGCCTTCCATAGGAGTGGCTGATAGGAACATGTGTGTCCAGTTTAGGGTTAGATACAGGGATACTATATCTAAGTAAGAGGTGATTACACCAACTTACCCCAGCTGAGTGATCAGCCAGTTGTGTCAAATATGGAGGCCAGGCCAGGGGTGGCACAATACATGCTGCAGCCCCTGGTAGGCCTTGGAAACACCTATGCCCTGGGTACCTAGGGTACACTGTTACAGGGGGCAATAGGGTGAACCAGTTCCAATTCGTAATGCACCTAAAGTGCATTGGCAGTAATTTAGAGAGAGAACAGCAGGCTGTGGGTCTGATTAGCAGGCCCACAGCCACATTAAGTCATAAACCAGTGAAGCAAAAAGCAAAAATTTGGGGTGACCATAGGATAGCAGACCCTACTCTCCTACACAACCCCCCCCCCCCCCCAAACGCAGGGACATTAGACTAACCTTGACCAGTTGTGTCTTCATGTTCTAAGTGGAAGTACCTGGAGAGACCATCTGCGTTGCCATGGTCAGTCCCTGGGCGGTGCTCCACTGTAAAGTCCATCCCCTGTAGGGAAATGGACCACCTGAGTAGTTTGGGGTTTTCACCCTTCATCTGATTAAGCCATAAGAGGGGCTTATGGTCGGTCTGAATCTTGAAGTGAGTGCCAAATAAGTATGGTCTCAACTTCTTCAGGGCCCACACCACAGCAAAGGCCTCCCTCTCAATAGCTGACCAACGTTTCTCTCTGGGGGTCAGCCTTCTGCTAATAAAAGCAATGGGCTGGTCCTGGCCATCTACATTAAGCTGTGAAAGCACTGCTCCTACTCCCAACTCAGAAGCATCTGTTTGGACAATGAACTCTCTTGAGTAGTCAGGACTCTTCAGGATAGGTGCAGAGCACATGGCCTTCTTCAGGTCATCAAATGCCTTTTGACAGATTTCTGTCCACTGAACCTTTTTGGGCATCTTCTTAGATGTCAGATCATTAAGAGGAGTCACAATGGACCCATAGTTCTTAACAAACTTCCTGTAGTGCCCAGTCAGGCCCAAGAAAGCTCTGACCTGAGTCTGGGTAGTTGAAGGGGACCAGTCCTTTATGGTCTGGATCTTACTCTACAGTGGTTGAACTTGGCCTCCACCTACAAGGTGGCCCAGGTATACAACCTTGCTCTGCCCTATCTGGCACTCTGTTGCCTTGATAGTGGGGCCTGCCTTCTGCAGAGCCTCAAGCACTTCCTTCAGGTGGACCAGGTGATCCTCCCAGGTGGAGCTAAAGACAGCAATATCATCCAGATAAGCTGCACAAAAGTCATCCAACCCAGTGAGGACTTGATTCACCAACCTTTGGAAGGTGGCAGGTGCATTTTTCAAACCAAAGGGCATTACCACAAATTGATAATGCCCACTAGGGGTAGAAAATGCTGTCTTGGCTTTATACTCCTCAGCTAACCTGATTTGCCAGTAGCCAGCTGGCAAGTCAAATGTGCTCAAATATTTGGCAGAAGCCAACTTGTCAATGAGCTCATCTGCCCTTGGAACAGGGTGTGCATCTGTCCTGGTGACAGCATTGAGTCCTCTGTAATCCACACAGAACCTCATCTCTCTCTTGCCATCTTTGGTGTGAGGTTTGGGGACCAGAACCACTGGGCTAGCCCAGGGGCTCTCTGAAGGCTCAATGACACCTAATTCCAGCATCTTTTGCACCTCAGTCTTTATACAGTCCCTGACATGATCAGGTTGCCTGTAAATCTTGCTCTTTACAGGAAGACTGTCACCAGTGTCCACCACATGGGTACACCAGTTAGTCTGACTGGGTGTCAATGAGAACATATGCCTGTATGCCTGTAGAACTTGTCTGCAGTCATTTTGCTGATGTTCAGTGAGGCTGCCATCTAAGGCCACACCATCAACTGAGCCATCCTCAGGATTCTGAGTGAGCAGGTCTGGGAGAGGGTCACTCTCTTCCTCCTGTCCCTCATCTGTAGCCATGAGCAAGCCCATGTGTGAGAAGTTGGCCTGGTATATAATGCTCACTAATTCTAGTGATCACTTTGTACCATGCCAAGCAACCCTTATGATGATGGTTGTAATTCAACCTTGTAGACCAGTTATCCTAGTGGTAACGTGGACAAAGCAGTCTTAGGCTAAACTCTGAAAGGCATGTGAAGCCAGCTGTTATACCATACACAACCCCCTTGAATACCAAATGAAAGGGACACCACACAGATATATATTGAAAATATATATTGATTTATTAACTATAAAATCCCCTGGACTCTTTATGAGCACAGAAGCACAAGCGTTAAATCACAAGACAGTTTAAAATACACAAAAGTTGCACAATATGGATGAGCCCTAGGGGCCACCTAAACCATATACTAAATAAGTGGTATAAGAGATACCAGGAGGAAAGTGAAGAGGCCTAGGGCCTTGGGAATCGCTGGAGCTATTCGAGACTGGAGTTAACTAAGTCGGGAAAGGCCCACGGGACTCGGGTGCAGTGTCCAAAGTGCACGCACTTCTCAATACAAAGTCTATGGTGCGTAAAAAGCACAAAGTTAGAAAGTTAGGAACCTTCCGAGTGACCTACGGAGCTGAAACTTAAAACACAGGCCCTTGGGATGTGTACCAGTGCAGGAGCACCGGCGGAGCTGAGTTACCTCACCCACAGGAAGCGGGTGCACAGGGTCGAAGATGTGTCGGGTTTCGTCACGCTGGTCGATGGTGCTTGGAGCAGGAGATGCTGCAGGCGGCTCGATGAGAAGAGTTCCGGTGGATCCAAGGGTGGATCTGTAGATGTGAAGACCTGAAAGCAGAGGGGACAGTGTTCAAAGTCACTAGCCAGTGACTGCCGTGGAACCAGAGTGGAACCAGGTGATGTCGGGTGCAAACAGGCGTTGTCGGGTAGCTTCTTTCTGCAGCCACGTGGATACCCGGGGTCGAGGACGTCCAGGAGTCGGTCACGAGCTGTCCCACGTAGGCTTCTCGCTGTTGGCGGTGTCGGCGACCTGATCGGAGCAAACAGGCCTTGGCAAATGCAAGCCACGCAGGAGTTGAAAGATGCTGTTCACTCGGACCAGCAAGGTCAGAGCGGGTGCTCCTTTTCACAGGAGCTTGGGTAGGTCTGGAGCAACCAGACCTGCTGTTTAAATCTTCGGGTTCGTCGCCAAGATGGCCGCTGGCCGCGTGGCTAGTGGCCGGGATGGCGCGTCGAGTGGCACAGTGCAAAAGGGCCCCACGCAGATCGTGGAGATGCTGGAGGGCTGATCTTCGGTGCAAGGGCTGCTCGGTGGTGGGGGTTCTCAATCCCCAAAGCACAACGTCGAGGATGCCTCAGAAGCTGCGCAGTCAGCTTTTCGAGTGTCTTTCAAGAGGTCCGGTCCCACGTCACTCGGTGCCTCCACGGGTCCCTTCTTTGCAGGGACTGTGGATCGGGCTCTGAGAGGTCTGGGAATCTGGTTCTTGTCGGGCTCTGGGCTCGGGCTCCGGCGGGAGGCGGCGGCAAAGCAGACGTCGAGTTGCTGGTTGGTACCTGTGTTCACAGGGTGGTCACTCCTTGGCCACAAGGGAGATTCTTCTTCAGTCTTCTGTGCAGCAGAATGTCGAAGTCCAGTCTTCTTCTTAGTTTAAGTTGATTTCGGGATGATCTGCTGTGCAATGGCACTGCTCCCCCTCTTATTCCAATCTAGGGGGTGGATCACCTACTAGGTCCCTCCTCTGGGAGGAACCAGGAAGGGGGGCGGTTACACCCCCTTTCCTTTGTCCAGCTCCGCGCCAGGACTGGGGCTGGAAGGCCCCAGAACCGGTTTGGGCTGGCCTATGCACGGGGACACCTTGTGTGCCCCGGGCATGTCTGATTCTATTCAGCCCTGTCCTACCCAATACACAAAATCCTGTCTGGGGTGGTGCTCGCACCTCCCAAGGCAGGAAACCCTTTGTCCAGGCCACCATCTGCCGAGTTTCGGTCAGCAGCAGGAGGCCAGACTTGTGTCTGTGGTGGCAGCGTCCATTTTGTGAAGCTGAGGCTCTGTTTAACTTTAACCGGGGTTAAGGCTACGCACATGTCGTGTCCCTCTAGAAGGGTGGAATGCTATCCCCGTCGCCAGAATTGGCGAGGGGATAGTATTCCAATTCGTATGACACCTTACTCGACATGTTTTGATAAAGCCAAACCAAAGATAGCATTTAACCGCGAGGATTATAATGCACTTAAGAGTATATGGTATGGCAATATCCCGGAACAGCTTAGGGAGTGGTTCCCGACAGCTGCAGACAGGCTCAGCTCATGCTAGAGCACCATCTCACATATTTCCAAGCACTCTGCCTCCAGGATTGATGAGGCCTTCCATAGGAGTGGCTGATAGGAACATATGTGTCCAGTTTAGGGTTAGGCACAGACATACTGTACCTAAGTAAGAGGTGGTTACACCGACTTACCCCAGCTGAGTGATCAGCCAGTTGTGTCACAGATGGAGGCCAGGCCAGGGGTGGCACAATACGTGCTGCAGCCCCTGGTAGGCCTTGGATACACCTATGCCCTGGGCACCTAGGGTGCACTATTACAGGGGCTCATAAGGTGAACCAGTTCCAATTCGTAATGCACCTAGAGTGCATGGGCATCAATTTAGAGAGAGAACAGCAGGCTGTGGGTCTGATTAGCAGGCCCACAGCCACATTAAGTCAGAAACCAGTGAAGCAAAAAGCAAAAATTTGGGGTGACCATAGGATAGCAGACCCTACTCTCCTACATAACCCCCCCCCAAACGCAGGGACATTAGACTAACCTTGACCAGTTGTGTCTTCATGTTCTAAGTGGAAGTACCTGGAGAGACCATCTGCGTTGCCATGGTCAGTCCCTGGGCGGTGCTCCACTGTAAAGTCCATCCCCTGTAGGGAAATGGACCACCTGAGTAGTTTGGGGTTTTCACCCTTCATCTGATTAAGCCATAGGAGGGGCTTATGGTCGGTCTGAATCTTGAAGTGAGTGCCAAATAAGTATGGTCTCAACTTCTTCAGGGCCCACACCACAGCAAAGGCCTCCCTCTCTATAGCTGACCAACGTTTCTCTCTGGGGGTCAGCCTTCTGCTAATGAAAGCAATGGGCTGGTCCTGGCCATCTACATTAAGCTGTGAAAGCACTGCTCCCACTCCCAACTCAGAAGCATCTGTTTGGACAATGAACTCTCTTGAGTAGTCAGGACTCTTCAGGATAGGTGCAGAGCACATGGCCTTCTTCAGGTCATCAAATGCCTTTTGACAGATTTCTGTCCACTGAACCTTTTTGGGCATCTTCTTGGATGTCAGATCATTAAGAGGAGTCACAATGGACCCATAGTTCTTAACAAACTTCCTGTAGTACCCAGTCAGGCCCAAGAAAGCTCTGACCTGAGTCTGGGTAGTTGGAGGGGACCAGTCCTTGATGGTCTGGATCTTACTCTCCAGTGGTTGAACTTGGCCTCCACCTACAAGGTGGCCCAGGTATACAACCTTGCTCTGCCCTATCTGGCACTTTGTTGCCTTGATAGTGAGGCCTGCCTTCTGCAGAGCCTCAAGCACTTCCTTCAGGTGGATCAGGTGATCCTCCCAGGTGGAGCTAAAGACAGCAATATCGTCCAGATAAGCTGCACAAAAGTCATCCAACCCAGTGAGGACTTGGTTCACCAACCTTTGGAAGGTGGCAGGTGCATTTTTCAAACCAAAGGGCATCACCACAAACTGATAATGCCCACTAGGGGTAGAAAATGCTGTCTTGGCTTTAGACTCCTCAGCTAACCTGATTTGCCAGTAGCCAGCTGTCAAGTCAAATGTGCTCAAATATTTGGCAGAAGCCAACTTGTCAATGAGCTCATCTGCCCTTGGAATAGGGTGTGCATCTGTCCTGGTGACAGCATTGAGTCCTCTGTAATCCACACAGAACCTCATCTCTCTCTTGCCATCTTTGGTGTGAGGTTTGGGGACCAGAACCACTGGGCTAGCCCAGGGGCTCTCTGAAGGCTCAATGACACCTAATTCCAGCATCTTTTGCACCTCAGTCTTTATACAGTCCCTGACGTGGTCAGGTTGCCTGTAAATTTTGCTCTTTACAGGAAGACTGTCACCAGTGTCCACCACATGTGTACACCAGTTAGTCTGACTGGGTGTCAATGAGAACATATGCCTGTATGCCTGTAGAACTTGTCTGCAGTCATGTTGCTGATGTTCAGTGAGGCTGCCACCTAAGGCCACACCATCAACTGAGCCATCCTCAGGGTTCTGAGTGAGCAGGTCTGGGAGAGGGTCACTCTCTTCCTCCTGTCCCTCATCTGTAGCCATGAGCAAGCCCATGTCTGCCCTGCTGACATATGCCTTCAATCTGTTCACATGGAGCACCCTGTGGGGGCTCCTGGGAGTTCCTAGGTCCACCAAGTAGGTAACCTCTCCCTTCTTTTCCAGAATTGTATGGGGTCCAGACCATTTGTCTTGGAGTGCTGCTGGGGCCACTGGCTCCAACACCCATACCTTCTGTCCAGGCTGAAATTCAACAAGGACAGCCTTTTGGTCATGCCAAGCTTTTTGTAATTCTTGGCTAGCCTCAAGGTTTTTGGATGCCTTTTCCATGTACTCTGCCATCCTGGAGCGGAGACCAAGTACATAGTCCACTATGTCCTGTTTAGGCTTTTTGAGAGGTAACTCCCATCCTTCCTTCACAAGACACAGGGGTCCTCTTACAGGGTGCCCAAACAACAATTCAAAGGGGCTGAATCCAACCCCCTTTTGAGGGACCTCTCTGTAAGCGAACAAAAGGCAGGGCAGAAGGATGTCCCATCTTCGCCTGAGCTTTTCAGGTAATCCTTTAATCATGCCCTTTAGGGTCTTGTTAAATCTCTCAACAAGCCCATTGCATTGTGGGTGATAAGGAGTGGTGAACTTGTAGTTTACACCACATTCCTTCCACATAGCTGTCAAATATCCAGACATGAAGTTGGTACCTCTATCTGATATTACCTCCTTAGGAAACCCCACTCTGGAGAAAACTCCAAGTAAGGCCCTGGCCACAACAGGAGCTGTTGTGGTCCTAAGGGGAATTGCCTCTGGGTACCTGGTGGCATGATCCACTACCACCAGTATGAATCTGTGCCCAGATGCTGTAGGGGGATCCATGGGACCAACAATATCAATCCCCACTCTCTCAAAGGGAACCCCCACCACAGGTAGTGGTATCAGGGGGGCCTTTGTTGTTCCACCTGCTTTACCACTGGCTTGGCAGGTTTCACAGGAGCGACAAAACTCCTTGGTGTCTTCAGACATGTGAGGCCAGTGAAAGTGAGGGACAAGCCTGTCCCAAGTCTTGTTCTGGCCTAGGTGTCCTGCTAAAGGAATATCATGGGCCAAGGTGAGTAGGAAGCCCCTAAATTGCAGAGGTATAACCAACCTCCTGGTAGCACCAGGCTTGGGGTCTCTAGCCTCTGAATAAAGGAGTCCATCGTCCCAATATACTTTATGGGCACCTTGAGCATTCCCAGCAGCCTCAGCAGCAGCCTGCTGTCTGAGGGGTTCAAGAGAAGGACAGGTTAACTGAGCCTGCCCCAAGTCTGCCCTAGAAGGTCCCCCTGTCCCCAGAAACTCAACCTGATCAGGTTCAAGTTCTTCAGGGACAGTTCCTTCAGGGGTCTCTAGATCAGTTTCCTGTGAAGCCTGATCCTCACTTGTAGGCAGTTGGGAAGGCACAGCCTTAACCCTCCTGTTCTTCTTCTTGGGAGGTACTTGGTCCATTGTTCCAGGATCCAAGACCTGAGGTTCAGAGAGGCACTTTTTGGCCTGTGACCTGGTCACAGCAAGGACATGTGATGATATCCCTAACATCTCTGCATGAGTCCTGTACTCAACTTCTGACCATAGAGAGTTCTCCAGGTCATTGCCCAACAAACATTCTACCGGGAGATCAGCACTAACCACAACTTTCTTTAGGCCAGTTACCCCTCCCCAGGAAAAGTTAACAAGTGCCACACTATGTGTAGTAGTGACATTGCTGGCATTGGTCACCAGGTAATCATCGCCTGGCATGTATTGTCCAGGGTCCACAAAGTTAGGTGTCACCATAGTGACACTGGCACATGTGTCCCTGTAAGCTTGAGCCACTTTGTTGTTAATCAAAGGTGTCTGTCTGTATTTGCCCAGGTTACTGGGACTTATGTCAGGGGTCAAATCTATGTCCCCTTCACAAACCAGAACAGCCTGTGTAAGGGTTCTGACTAGGTCAGAATCTCCTTCAGTTCCCAAAGTGATTCCCACTAAACCCTTGGCTTGAGGACCAACACTGCTAACTGTACTAGTGGGTGCAGGTGCCTTAGGGGCTGCAGTGTTGGGGGCTCCACCCTTTTTACACTCACTTGTCCAGTGAGAGGTGTTCTTACAAGTTTTACACCAGGGTTTCTTCTGACCTTCTTTCTTCTTCTTCTTGGAAGTTTGGGACCCACCCTCTGTCTCAGTTTGGGGCCCTGTTGAAGACTTCTGGTCTTTAGCTTTCTGCTCCCCACCCTTCTGGTCTGTTTTCTTCTGGTCACCACCCTGGTTCTGGTTCTGGTTCTTTTGCTTAACTCTGGTTCTTACCCATTTATCTGCCCTCTTTCCCAATTCTTGGGGAGAGGTCAAATCTGAGTCAACCAAATGTTGATGCAACTGCTGGTTCTGACAATTATTTAAAATTTGTTCTCTCATCAGCAAATTGTACAATCCTTCATAGTCTGTAACCTTGCTTCCCAGCAACCATCCCTCCAGAGCCTTAGTGGCACACTCAACAAATTCAGACCAGTCCTGAGTCTGTGTCTTCTGGGTATCTCTGAACATTAACCTGTACTGTTCAGTGGTTAAGCCTAACCCATCAATCAGAGCACTCTTCAGGACCAGGTAGTTTCTAGAATCCCCATCACTAACTGTGAGGAGTCTGTCTCGGCCTCTACCTTCAAAGGAGAGCCACAAGATTGCTGCCCACTGCTCCTGAGGGATCTGCTGTACTCTGCAGGCTCTCTCCATTGCAGTAATCCATTTATGGATGTCATCCCCAGCTTTGTAGGGGGGCACAATCTTACTCAGGTTTCTATTATCAAAAGACCTGTCTTTATCCTTGTGGATATTGCTGCCACCAGTGGGTTCTATTACCCCACTCTCTCTAGGCTGTCTTGCTCTAGCAAGTTTCTCCTTAGCCAGGGCAACCTCTAACTCTTGCCTCTGGATCCTAAGCTCAGCCTCTCTCATCTTGGCCTCATGTTCCCTTCTCTGAGGGCTAGTCATCTCCTTTCTGGAGTGACCATGAGAGCCTCTAGAGACATGGGAGGTGTTGGATTCACCTGAGTGATGCCTTCTCCTCCTATGGCCCTGGTTAAGTCCACCTGGGGGTCTGAATGGGTTGTTACCTGATTCATTCCCAAGTTGACTTAAGTTAGCCTGGTTCAGTCTACTGACCAGCACCTGACTATCTCTGTCATCATCTGACTCACTGCTTTCCACCTCCTCCTCCTCTTCTTCTTCTTCCTCTTCATCTACCTGAGGAGCTCCAGTGGTGGAGGCTTCCTCATCTACTAGGATGATAGGGGTAGGGGTGTCTACAGTGTCATCCTCTGAAGGATGGCCTCCTTCAGCATTCCCTGTGGGGTTTGCTTTAGAGGTCTTTAGAGCCTCAGACTGATCCAAGAGCTCTCTTAGGTGGTCTGTAGTAGGGGTAGGCCCTGTCTTCAGACCCCTTAAGACACAAAGCTGTCTTAATTCCTTAAAGGGAAAAATAGCAAACTGGGATGGTGCCCTTGGAGGGTCACTCTCAACAGGAGTAAGTCCACTGGACCCCTCTGTTCCAGACATTGCTCTAGTGTGGGTGGATGTGTTGCAATCTACCTACACTGGTGTTTTCCTACTAAACCTATCTAGTAGTTGTAGCTAGGGTGTGCTACTCCCTTTGCTCTACAACAACTAAGTTCAGTAGAACTTAAGTATACTAGTCTTGTTTTATATGTACCTAGCAGGTACCTGTGTGATCTTTCAGATGATAATCTCAAAGATTGTAATGGTAAAACAACAGCAAGCTCAGATCCCAATCCGCTGCTCACCAATGTGAGAAGTTGGCCTGGTATATAATGCTCACTAATTCTAGTGATCACTTTGTACCATGCCAAGCAACCCTTATGATGATGGTTGTAATTCAACCTTGTAGACCAGTTATCCTAGTGGTAACGTGGACAAAGCAGTCTTAGGCTAAACTCTGAAAGGCATGTGAAGCCAGCTGTTATACCATACACAACCCCCTTGAATACCAAATGAAAGGGACACCACACAGATATATATTGAAAATATATATTGATTTATTAACTATAAAATCCCCTGGACTCTTTATGAGCACAGAAGCACAAGCGTTAAATCACAAGACAGTTTAAAATACACAAAAGTTGCACAATATGGATGAGCCCTAGGGGCCACCTAAACCATATACTAAATAAGTGGTATAAGAGATACCAGGAGGAAAGTGAAGAGGCCTAGGGCCTTGGGAATCGCTGGAGCTATTCGAGACTGGAGTTAACTAAGTCGGGAAAGGCCCACGGGACTCGGGTGCAGTGTCCAAAGTGCACGCACTTCTCAATACAAAGTCTATGGTGCGTAAAAAGCACAAAGTTAGAAAGTTAGGAACCTTCCGAGTGACCTACGGAGCTGAAACTTAAAACACAGGCCCTTGGGATGTGTACCAGTGCAGGAGCACCGGCGGAGCTGAGTTACCTCACCCACAGGAAGCGGGTGCACAGGGTCGAAGATGTGTCGGGTTTCGTCACGCTGGTCGATGGTGCTTGGAGCAGGAGATGCTGCAGGCGGCTCGATGAGAAGAGTTCCGGTGGATCCAAGGGTGGATCTGTAGATGTGAAGACCTGAAAGCAGAGGGGACAGTGTTCAAAGTCACTAGCCAGTGACTGCCGTGGAACCAGAGTGGAACCAGGTGATGTCGGGTGCAAACAGGCGTTGTCGGGTAGCTTCTTTCTGCAGCCACGTGGATACCCGGGGTCGAGGACGTCCAGGAGTCGGTCACGAGCTGTCCCACGTAGGCTTCTCGCTGTTGGCGGTGTCGGCGACCTGATCGGAGCAAACAGGCCTTGGCAAATGCAAGCCACGCAGGAGTTGAAAGATGCTGTTCACTCGGACCAGCAAGGTCAGAGCGGGTGCTCCTTTTCACAGGAGCTTGGGTAGGTCTGGAGCAACCAGACCTGCTGTTTAAATCTTCGGGTTCGTCGCCAAGATGGCCGCTGGCCGCGTGGCTAGTGGCCGGGATGGCGCGTCGAGTGGCACAGTGCAAAAGGGCCCCACGCAGATCGTGGAGATGCTGGAGGGCTGATCTTCGGTGCAAGGGCTGCTCGGTGGTGGGGGTTCTCAATCCCCAAAGCACAACGTCGAGGATGCCTCAGAAGCTGCGCAGTCAGCTTTTCGAGTGTCTTTCAAGAGGTCCGGTCCCACGTCACTCGGTGCCTCCACGGGTCCCTTCTTTGCAGGGACTGTGGATCGGGCTCTGAGAGGTCTGGGAATCTGGTTCTTGTCGGGCTCTGGGCTCGGGCTCCGGCGGGAGGCGGCGGCAAAGCAGACGTCGAGTTGCTGGTTGGTACCTGTGTTCACAGGGTGGTCACTCCTTGGCCACAAGGGAGATTCTTCTTCAGTCTTCTGTGCAGCAGAATGTCGAAGTCCAGTCTTCTTCTTAGTTTAAGTTGATTTCGGGATGATCTGCTGTGCAATGGCACTGCTCCCCCTCTTATTCCAATCTAGGGGGTGGATCACCTACTAGGTCCCTCCTCTGGGAGGAACCAGGAAGGGGGGCGGTTACACCCCCTTTCCTTTGTCCAGCTCCGCGCCAGGACTGGGGCTGGAAGGCCCCAGAACCGGTTTGGGCTGGCCTATGCACGGGGACACCTTGTGTGCCCCGGGCATGTCTGATTCTATTCAGCCCTGTCCTACCCAATACACAAAATCCTGTCTGGGGTGGTGCTCGCACCTCCCAAGGCAGGAAACCCTTTGTCCAGGCCACCATCTGCCGAGTTTCGGTCAGCAGCAGGAGGCCAGACTTGTGTCTGTGGTGGCAGCGTCCATTTTGTGAAGCTGAGGCTCTGTTTAACTTTAACCGGGGTTAAGGCTACGCACATGTCGTGTCCCTCTAGAAGGGTGGAATGCTATCCCCGTCGCCAGAATTGGCGAGGGGATAGTATTCCAATTCGTATGACACCTTACTCGACATGTTTTGATAAAGCCAAACCAAAGATAGCATTTAACCGCGAGGATTATAATGCACTTAAGAGTATATGGTATGGCAATATCCCGGAACAGCTTAGGGAGTGGTTCCCGACAGCTGCAGACAGGCTCAGCTCATGCTAGAGCACCATCTCACATATTTCCAAGCACTCTGCCTCCAGGATTGATGAGGCCTTCCATAGGAGTGGCTGATAGGAACATATGTGTCCAGTTTAGGGTTAGGCACAGACATACTGTACCTAAGTAAGAGGTGGTTACACCGACTTACCCCAGCTGAGTGATCAGCCAGTTGTGTCACAGATGGAGGCCAGGCCAGGGGTGGCACAATACGTGCTGCAGCCCCTGGTAGGCCTTGGATACACCTATGCCCTGGGCACCTAGGGTGCACTATTACAGGGGCTCATAAGGTGAACCAGTTCCAATTCGTAATGCACCTAGAGTGCATGGGCATCAATTTAGAGAGAGAACAGCAGGCTGTGGGTCTGATTAGCAGGCCCACAGCCACATTAAGTCAGAAACCAGTGAAGCAAAAAGCAAAAATTTGGGGTGACCATAGGATAGCAGACCCTACTCTCCTACACCATGTCTGTCCTGCTGACATATGCCTTCAATCTCTTGACATGGAGCACCCTGTGGGGGCTCCTGGGAGTTCCTAGGTCCACCAAGTAGGTAACCTCTCCCTTCTTTTCCAGAATTGTATGGGGTCCAGACCATTTGTCTTGGAGTGCTTCTGGGGCCACTGGCTCCAACACCCATACCTTCTGTCCAGGATGAAACTCAACCAGGACTGCCTTTTGGTCATGCCAAGCTTTCTGTAATTCTTGGCTAGCCTCAAGGTTTTTGGATGCCTTTTCCATGTACTCTGCCATCCTGGAGCGGAAACCAAGTACATAGTCCACTATGTCTTGCTTAGGCTTTTTGAGAGGTAACTCCCATCCTTCCTTCACCAGACACAGGGGTCCTCTTACAGGGTGCCCAAACAACAATTCAAAGGGGCTGAAGCCAACCCCCTTTTGAGGGACCTCTCTGTAAGCAAACAAAAGGCAGGGCAGTAGGATGTCCCATCTTCGCCTGAGCTTTTCAGGTAATCCTTTAATCATGCCCTTTAGGGTCTTGTTAAATCTTTCAACAAGCCCATTACATTGTGGATGATAAGGAGTGGTGAACTTGTAGTTGACACCATATTCCTTCCACATAGCTGTCAAATATCCTGACATGAAGTTGGCACCTCTGTCAGATATTACCTCCTTAGGAAACCCCACTCTGGAGAAAACTCCAAGTAAGGCCCTGGCCACAACAGGAGCTGTTGTGGTCCTAAGTGGAATTGCCTCTGGGTACCTGGTGGCATGGTCCACCACCACCAGTATGAATCTGTGCCCAGATGCTGTAGGGGGATCCATTAGACCTACAATATCAATCCCCACTCTTTCAAAGGGAACCCCCACCACAGGTAATGGTATCAGGGGGGGCTTTGTTGTTCCACCTGCTTTACCACTGGCTTGGCAGGTTTCACAGGAGCGACAAAACTCCTTGGTGTCTTCAGACATGTGAGGCCAGTGAAAGTGAGGGACAAGCCTGTCCCAGGTCTTATTCTGGCCTAAGTGTCCTGCTAAAGGAATATCATGGGCCAAGGTGAGAAGGAAACCCCTAAATTGCAGAGGTATAACCAACCTCCTGGTTGCACCAGGCTTGGGGTCTCTACCCTCTGTGTAAAGGAGTCCTTCATCCCAATAAACTTTATGGGCACCTTGAGCATTCCCAGCAGCCTCAGCAGCAGCCTGCTGTCTGAGGGGTTCAAGAGAAGGACAGGTTAACTGAGCCTGCCCCAAGTCTGCCCTAGAAGGTCCCCCTGTCCCCAGAAACTCAACCTGATCAGGTTCAAGTTCTTCAGAGACAGTTCCTTCAGGGGTCTCAAGACCAGCTTCCTGTGAAGCTTGATCCTCACTTGCAGGCAGTTGGGAAGGCACAGCCTTAACCCTCCTGTTCTTCTTCTTGGAAGGTGCTTGGTCCATTGTTCCAGGATCCAAGATCTGAGGTTCAGAGAGGCACTTTTTGGCCTGTGACCTGGTCACAGCAAGGACATGTGATGATATCCCTAACATCTCTGCATGAGTCCTGTACTCAACTTCTGACCATAGAGAGTTCTCCAGGTCATTGCCCAACAAACATTCAACTGGGAGATCAGCACTAACCACAACTCTTTTTAGGCCAGTTACCCCTCCCCAGGAAAAGTTAACAAGTGCCACACTATGTGTAGTAGTGACATTGCTGGCATTGGTCACCAGGCAATTATCACCTGGCATGTATTGTCCAGGGTCCACAAAGTTAGGTGTCACCATAGTGACACTGGCACATGTGTCCCTGTAAGCTTGAGCCACTTTGTTATTAATCAAAGGCGTCTGTCTGTATTTGCCCAGGTTACTGGGACTGATGTCAGGGGTCAAATCTATGTCCCCTTCACAAATCAGAACAGCCTGTGTAAGGGTTCTGACTACGTCACAATCTCCTTCAGTTCCCAAGGTGATACCCACTACCCCCTTGGTTTGTGGACCAGCACTGCTAGCTGTACTAGTGGGTGCAGGTGCCTTAGAGGCTGCAGTGCTGGGGGCTCCACCCTTTTTACACTCACTTGTCCAGTGAGAGGTGTTTTTACAAGTTTTACACCAGGGTTTCTTCTGACCTTCTTTCTTCTTTTTCTTGGAAGTTTGGGACCCACCCTCTGTATCAGTTTGGGGCCCTGTTGAAGACTTCTGGTCTTTAGCTTTCTGCTCCTCACCCTTCTGGTCTGTTTTCTTCTGGTCACCACCCTGGTTCTGGTTCTGGTTCTTTTGCTTAACTCTGGTTCTTACCCATTTATCTGCCCTCTTTCCCAATTCTTGGGGAGAGGTCAAATCTGAGTCAACCAAATGTTGATGCAACTGCTGGTTCTGACAATTATTTAAAATTTGTTCTCTCATCAGCAAATTATACAATCCTTCATAGTCTGTAACCTTGCTTCCCAGCAACCATCCCTCCAGAGCCTTAGTGGCACACTCAACAAATTCAGACCAGTCCTGAGACTGTGTCTTCTGGGTATCTCTGAACATTAACCTGTACTGTTCAGTGGTTAAGTCTAACCCATCAATCAGAGCACTCTTCAGGACCAGGTAGTTTCTAGAATCCCCATCACTAACTGTGAGGAGTCTGTCTCGGCCTCTACCTTCAAAGGAGAGCCACAAGATTGCTGCCCACTGCTCCTGAGGGATCTGCTGTACTCTGCAGGCTCTCTCCATTGCAGTTATCCATTTATGGATATCATCCCCAGCTTTGTAGGGGGGCACAACCTTACTCAGGTTTCTGTTCTCAAAAGACCTGTCTTTATCCTTGTGGATATTGCTGCCACCAGTGAGTTCTATTACCCCACTCTCTCTAGGCTGTCTTGCTCTAGCAAGTTTCTATTGGGCCAGGGCAACCTCTAACTCTTGTCTCTGGATCCTCAATTCAGCCTCTCTCATTTTGGCCTCATGTTCCCTTCTCTGAGGGCTAGTTATCTCCCTTCTGGAGTGACCATGAGAACCTCTAGAAGCATAGGAGTTGTTAGAGTCACCTGAGTGAGTCCTCCTCCTCCTAGGCTTCTGGTTAAGTCCACCTGGGGGTCTGAATGGGTTGTTACCTGATTCAGTCCCAAATAGGCTTAAGTTAGCCTGGTTCAGTCTACTGAACAGCACCTGACTATTTCTGTCATCATCTGACTCACTGCTCCCCCCTTCTGTCTCATCTTCCTCTTCCTCTTCCTCCTCTGGATCTACCTGAGGAGCTCCAGTGATGGGAGCTTCCTCACCTACCAGGATGATAGGGACAGGGGTGTCTACAGTGTCATCCTCAGAAGGATGGCCTCCTTCAGCATCCCCTGTGGGGTCTGCCTTAGAGGTCTTTAGAGTCTCAGACTGGTCCAAGATCTCTCTAAGGTGGTCTGTGGTAGGGGAAGGCCCTGTCCTCAGACCCCTTAAGACACAAAGCTGTCTTAATTCCTTAAAGGAAAAAATAGCAAATTTGGATGGAGCCCTTGGAGGGTCACTCTCAACAGGGATGTTCCCAGTGGAACCCTCTGCTCCAGGCATTGCTCTAGTGTGGGTGGATGTGTTGCAATCTACCTACACTGGTGTTTACCTACTAAACCTATCTAGTAGTTGTAGTCAGGGTGTACTACTCCCTTTGCTCTACAACAACTAAGTTCAGTAGAACTTAAGTATACTAGTCTTGTTTTATATGTACCTTGCAGGTACCTGTATGATCTTTCAAATGATAATCTCAAAGATTGTAATGGTAAAACAACAGCAAGCTCAGATCCCAATCTGCTGCTCACCAATGTGAGAAGTTGGCCTGGTATATAATGCTCACTAATTCTTAGTGATCACTTTGTACCATGCCAAGCAACCCTTATGATGATTGGTTGTAATTCAACCTTGTAGACCAGTTATCCTAGTGGTAACGTGGACAAAGCAGTCTTAGGCTAAACTCTGAAAGGCATGTGAAGCCAGCTGTATTACCATACACAACCCCCTTGAATACCAAATGAAAGGACACCACACAGATATATATTGAAAATATATATTGATTTATTAACTATAAAATCCCCTGGACTCTTTATGAGCACAGAAGCACAAGCGTTAAATCACAAGACAGTTTAAAATACACAAAAGTTGCACAATATGGATGAGCCCTAGGGGCCACCTAAACCATATGCTAAGAAAGTGGTATAAGAGATACCAATCAGAACGGGAACAGGCCTAGGGCCTTGGGAATCGCTGGAGCTATTCGAGACTAGCAATGATTAAGTCGGGAAAGGCCCGCGGGACTCGGGTGCAGTGTCTAAAGTGCACGCACTTTCCAATGTAAAGTCTATGGTGCGTAAAAAGTACAAAGTTAGTTAGTTCGGAACCTTCCGAGTGACCTAGAATGCTGAAACTTAAGACACAGGCCCTTGAGATGTGTACCAGTGTAGGAACACCGGCGGAGCTGAGTTACCTCAACCACAGGAAGCGGGTGCACAGGGTCGAAGTAGTGTCGGGTTTCGTCACGCTGGTCGATGGTGCTTGGAGCTGGAGATGCTGCAGGCGGCTCGATGTGAAGAGTTCCGGTGGATCCAAGGGTGGATCTGAAGATGTGAAGACCTGAAAGCAGAGGGGACAATGTTCAAAGTCACTAGCCAGTGACTACCGTGGAACCAGATTGGAACCAGGCGATGTTGGGTGCAAACAGGCATTGAGGCGTAGCTTCTCTCTGCAGCCACGTGGACACCCGGGGTTGAGGACGTCCAGGAGTCGGTCACGAGCTGTCTCACGCAGGCTTCTCGCTGTTGGCGGTGTCGGCGACCTGATCGGAGCAAACAGGCCTTGGCTAATGCAAGCCACGCAGGAATCAAAAAATGCTTAACACTCGGACCAGCAAGGGCAGAGCGGGTGCTCCTTTTCACAGGAGCTAGGGCAAGTCTGGAGCAACCAGACCCGCAGTGTAGTTTGTCGGTTTCATCGCCAAGATGGCCGCTGACCACGTGGCTAGTGGCCGGGATGGCGCGTCGAGTGGCACAATGCAAAAGGGCCACACGCAGATCGTGGAGATGCTGGAGGGCTCTTCTTCGGTGCAAGGGCTGCTCGGTGGTGGGGGCTCTCAGTCCCCAAAGCACAACATCGAGGATGCCTCGTTTGCTGCGCAGTCATCTTTTCGAGTGTCTTCCTAGAGGTCTGGTCCCACGTCACTCGGTGCCTCCACGGGTCCCTTCTTTGCAGGGACTGTGGATCGGGCTGTGAGAGGTCTGGGAATCTGGGTCTTGTCAGGCTCTGGGCTCGGGCTCCAGCGGGAGGCGGCGGCAAAGCAGATGTTGAGTTGCTGGTTGGTGCCTGTGTTCACAGGGTGGCCACTCCTAGGCCACAAGCGAGATTCTCTTCAGTCTTCTGTGCAGCAGAATGTCGAAGTCCAGTCTTCTTCTTGTTTAAAGTTGATTTCAGGATGATCTGCTATGCAATGGCACTGCTCCCACTCTTATTCCCAATCTGAGGGGTGGATCACCTACTAGGTCCCTCCTCTGGGAGGAACCAGGAAGGGGGGCGGTTACACCCCCTTTCCTTTGTCCAGCTCCTCGCCAGGCCTGGGTCTGGAAAGTCCCAGGACCGGTTTGGACTGGCTTATGCACGGGGACACCTTGTGTGCCCCGGGCATGTCTCAATCTATTCAGCCCTGACCTACCCAATACACAAAACCCTGTCTGGGGTAGTGCTCGCACCTCCCAAGGCAGGAAATCTTTTGTCCAAGCCTCCCTCGCTGGAAGGACTCCCAGCAGCAGGAGGTCAGACTCGTGTCTGTGGTGGCAGCATCCATTTTGTGATGCTGAGGCTCTGGTTAACTTTAACCGGGGTTAAGGCTACACACATGTCGTGTCCCTCTAGAAGGATGGAATGCTATCCCCGTCGACAGAACGGTCGAGGGGATAGTATTCCAATTCGTATGACACCTTACTCTACATGTTTTGATAAAGCCAAACCAAAGATAGCATATAACCGCTAGGATTATAATGCACTTAAGAGCATATGGTATGGCAATATCCCGGAACAGCTTAGGGAGTGGTTCCCGACAGCTGCAGACGGGCTCAGCTCATGCTAGAGCACCATCTCACATATTTCCAAGCACTCTGCCTCCAGGATTGATGAGGCCTTCCATAGGAGTGGCTGATAGGAACATGTGTGTCCAGTTTAGGGTTAGATACAGGGATACTATATCTAAGTAAGAGGTGATTACACCAACTTACCCCAGCTGAGTGATCAGCCAGTTGTGTCAAATATGGAGGCCAGGCCAGGGGTGGCACAATACATGCTGCAGCCTCTGGTAGGCCTTGGAAACACCTATGCCCTGGGTACCTAGGGTAACTGTTACAGGGGCCAATAAGGTGAACCAGTTACAATTCGTCATGCACCTAAAGTGCATTGGCAGTAATTTAGAGAGCGAACAGCAGGCTGTGGGTCTGATTAGCAGGCCCACAGCCACATTAAGTCATAAACCAGTGAAGCAAAAAGCAAAAATTTGGGGTGACCATAGGATAGCAGACCCTACTCTCCTACACCCTGTCCGCGGTGTTAGATATGGTGGACCAGGGCCTATTGATCCACTGTCCGAATTCTATAGGAATTAGAGGAAAAGCTCTTACTTTGTTAACATCCTTTTTATCAGGTAGATCCCAAACGGTGAATGTAGGCCAATTTAAAATCCTAACCTTTTACTCTGCCTTGTTGGGTCCCTCTGGGCTCCTCATTGAGCCCAACGCTTTTCAATATCTATCTATGTCTCTGAACTCACCCCGTTAAATAGAAGTTTCAACCTGAATCCAACATCCTAGGCCGATGACACCCAGTTTGTAATTTCAGCGGTGGATAATGACGTCAACTACTCTTTAAGACTACAACATTGTACAATTGCCCTGAGAAGCTGGATGAGCAAACACTGCTTGAAACTGAATTCAAACAAAAAAGAGGTTCTACTGTTTGGTTACCTCTCTCCAGTATGGTCTCCTGCCTGGTTGCCGGACAGCCTAGGCCCACCCCCACTCCAGTGATCAAAGCCAAAAATCTCGGTTTCATCATGGACGAGAAACTCAATTATGAGGCCCAGGTGTCGGAGGTAGTGTCCTCCTCTTTTTTACACTATTAAAACACTGAGGAAAATACTCCTGTTTATTCCCAGAAACACCTGGAAGAAGTTGTTTCTTAAATAATTATGCCCAAGCTGGATTATTGTAATGGCTTATACATGAATCTTCAGGTCAGACGACTTAAGAAGCTTTTGGCAGTACAGAATGCTTCAGCCAAATTGATCCTGGATGTTTCCAAATATCAGCCCATAGAGACTGGCATTCATGATCCTCATTTACTCCCTGTGAGCCAGTGAATTAAATTTAAGGTGCTCTGTGTAGCTCACAAGGCCTTGTATAAAGAGGGACCAGGATTCCTTTGGAATGCTTTTAGCTGGCAAACTCCGAGTCGAACACTTTGATCTGCCAAGGCCAGATTGGTCACAGCCATTAGAATCAAAAAAGTGATTTGGGGAGTGTAACGGCCGGATTCTCAGACCAGATAGAATCAGCTCCTCAGAGCACCACCAACCCAGCCGGAACGTAATCACCTCCCTCCTCAGGACTTATTTACAATAGGTATCTATGCCTTGTACCTAAAGATGGGGAAATCAGCAATATACATGCATAGGTTTTCTACAATATCACACTCACACCAGTTAGTCTCGCGGCAACTTGGGCCCAGACTAGTCTACCCTAGGGCAGTTCTGATTAGCTACCATTACACACTGATCACAGTCAGTGCCCGCCCGACAAGCCGCAATCCTGCGGGTCTAGACACCAGTCTCCTCCCTGGTGTTCTCTCACTTACATCCCGAGCCGCAATCCTGCGGGTATCAGCACCAGTTTCCCGTCTGGTTTTCTCATTAACGCCGCTTACCAACGACGATCACTTTCCTATGAATACCATTGGAAGGAATCTTTCATTGGCTACTAGGGATATGATACTACAATATTATAGATCACACAACAGTTTACCGAATTAGATGATGTACAACCTATTCTCCACTTCAGGGGTCCCTCTCTCCCTCATTATTCAGTCACTCCTTACCTGACCGGGAATTACATCCGTTCATGAAAACAATGCCTGACTAGAAGAACAGGTTACCCTGATTGAACAAGAATACGAGGCACATGCTGGTTCACTAAGAACTGGGGTACTTTATTACAATTATCATAATAACACAATACTATACTATAACATATATCCTGCAAAGGAAAGTGAAAGGTTAGAATGTGCACACTATGAGACAAAGACTGACGTCACCTGATTAATGTGAAGTCTGGATTCAGCAGTCATCTAGGTTCCCTTCTCGTCTGTGCCTTGGCTCGTCTTAAAGTCACACTTCTGCAGTCACAGGCACACGTCTGCACCGCTATGCTCTGTCTTCTCTGCTTCCCTCCAAGTCACTGGAACCTTCCTTTCATTAGCTGCTTTCTCTCTGGCTGTTCTGCGCTACTCCTCTCTCCTCTCAATCACGGACCATCTTCACTTCTCGGCTTCGATCTTATAACTCAGTTTCAGCCACTCTGGTATTCGTTCTTTTGACTAACTGCTTCACTCAGAATGCTCTGATCTTATAGGTCAAAGCTCGCCAGCTGCTCCAACTAAAATAACTTCAATCTTTCTAAGAGAGTATCAGCTTCTTGGTCTTTCTCAGACTTCAAAATGGCGACTGTCTGCCTGGAAATAATTAATGGCATTGATGCTAACGGCTAGCTGCCGCCTACAGACTGACTAATTCACTGCCTCATGCTTTCACTAATATGGAAGCTTGTTCCTTCATGGAAAGTTACGGCCAGTAACCTGCCGCCCACCAAAGTCTTGTACCTCCCCGTACCAAGGACACGTTCCCAGCCAGCAGGCCTGATGTTGCGTCTTCGGAGTGGAGAAAAATACAGTCTTTCGATAAGGGCCAGCCTGAGCCGGTTCTCTCCAAGCGAACAACACCTCGTAACTAAAACATTACATTTGACCTAAAAGCATCTCAAGCTGCCGGGGCAGAAAGAAAGATGGAGTCTCTCCCGTTTGAGGCCTACAAGGCCCGAAATAAGCATAACTCCATAGAAGGTATACTAACACTCTTGCAAAAGGACGGATTATCACTAGTACTAATGAATCTATCCTCTAACATAAGCTTATAAGCCCTGATCTAAGGAAAAGGGTACGGAAATATATTACTATGCCTTGTGAATAGGCCCTGTCTAGGGTTCTAATCCTTGCACTAGAATGATAATAGACTAGAGTCACCTCCAATCATCTTCAAAAGAGGGCCGAAAAAGTCGGGATGTTTAGTACTAAACATCTCAGCATGATACACCTGCACTGATTCCAGTGTCAGATTTATTATGTATTGCACACAGATGACCCCTTAGGGGGTCCCCTAATACCTATCAATCCTTAGTTTGGTCACTGACTGGCCTAAGCCAGTCTGCTACCAACAGTGTTCTTATGTCATGGGGTGAGTGCCTAAATGCTCAGGGGGTCAAGAACATTGTCTTTCCTGGGTGGAGATGTTCACAGGTCAGGAAGAGCCATCTATGGCGTGGAGCTTCAAATGCCTTGGCGTCTTTGTAATGTAACCCCAGCCTCTCCTGTTAGAGGGAAAAGGACCCCTTCCTGTCCTCACCCCCTTTTTGATGGGAGGACAGGAGGGAAAACTGAGTAGGAATAGGAGGTGTGCCATCCTCTGCCAACTCCCCCCCTCAGGTGCTGGAGGCTAGATGAAATACACTTTTTAGTGCCCATCATCTTGAAGATGGTGAAAGTTATCCAATCAGGTCTTGGTCTGTGTCCCCCTCCCACAGGAGGTGGGCATAATAGAGGGTATAGACCCCTCAGGTAAGGGGCTCATTGGGAACTACCTGTCACTCCCTTGCAGCACCACTAAATGTAGTTTCTAGTGGTTCCTGAAGCCCTAAAAAGAGCTGGACACCACAGAGTTGCACCAGCAGAGAAGATAGCAGAGAACTTCTGACTTGCCCCAGCCCTACCAGCCTGTCTGCAGCCCTTGACGATCCTGTGCCAAAAAAGGACCTACCCTGCAGCCCAGCAACCAACAAAACCTTGAGAAGGCTGCCTGCCTTGGATAAAGATCAAGATCGTCTGAGAACAGTGGACCTGTTCAAAAAGTAACCATCTTCAAATTAAAGACTATGTTACCTGAAGAACCACTGGTCCCAGCAAGGTTCCCCAGTGCTCCAGAGCCCAAATCCACCATGAGGTGACCTCTCCCAGACTCCCCAACGTCGCCTGCAGCCTCTGCATGAAGAACTCCTTAATCGCGACCTACCCCGTTAGCCGTTTCCGATGCCAAAAGACACCCTTGCACCCGTCCACACTTGGCCTTGGTGAAGAAGACCAAAGGTGTCTCCACGTCCTCAAGCATCACAACTTACCTCTCCTGCTGTTGGTTTCGTACGACCAGCCTCCTGGCCTGAGAATGTAGCCCTTTTCTGATTTTCCTTTCTCCATTGCCTATCATTAGGCACCCGACACTGTGTTGGCACCCTGCACCAGGTTGCCCCTATGCCATTGATGGTGTAGTGTTGATGCTGCTTTGGGCCCTATCCAGTGCTTGCCTCAAATCTTGGAGACTGGTCCCCCAAGCCGCCGCTACTTACCTGTAAGCAGCCCCTGTCTCTGATTGCCCCAGTTCCCATTGATTTGTATTGGGCGCCCAATTTGAACTTGCACCCTGCACCCGACCGCCCCTGTGGCGCTGGTGGTGTACTGTTGATGCTGAACAAAATTTACCCAATACTGACCTTAACTACTGAAACTGATCTTGTAAGTCAATGTTATCTATATGGTTGCTAAATGTTTTCTTCCTCCTATAGGGTAAACGTCTAAAGTCTGAAGATTGCATTGTGTCCACTTTTTACATTGAAAAGTATTTGTATTGCATAACGTATTTACCTAAGATGAAGTTCTATGGTTCGGAAAAATAAGTATAACCAAGTATTATTTTTATAAATTGGTCTTGATTTATTCATTGAGTGTGTGTCTCATATATTGCCACTGTGTGTACAAAACATGCTTAACCGTACCCTCTGATAAATCTAACTGCTTGCCCACACTACCACAAAAGAGATCATTAGTCTTATCTACTTTAGTCTCTGTAAAGCCTCTGGGGATCATGAGGTTTGTTGTGGAGGTGGTCTGTTGCATGATGATATGATAATGTTTCCTTGCTCTGTTTCAAGCTTGGTCTAGTTGTGATATGAGGTAACTGATTTACGAAAATGGGTTATTAGTTGGTGAGGATGTTTGTCATTGTCAAGTAATAGAGCAACATTCTGCAAGGTAAAACACACACTTTCAGTACCTGGTAGCTATGTCACAGAGCAGACATGCTTAAGGAAAACATGTTAAAAATAAGCAGTGCAAAATAATTAAAAAGTCAAAACACATCACATGAAAATAAAAACCCCACAACCAAATTCTACAAATTAAGAAAATATTAATAAGGCAAATGATTAAAAAGAAAATAGAATCAAATAAGGGGAGCTGGAGATTTAATTTGCAAAGTTTTTAGGTTAGAAAGTGCCAAGAAACAGCAAAGAGACCATGGATGGAATAGACCAGGAACTAGGCACCCATTGAGTCTGACTGCGATCCATGGAGGCTGGCTGGGCCTAGTATGCAAGCTGATCAAAGATGTTATCTAAGTTATCTTCTGACTTGGTTCTTTTTTCTGGCAGTAGAAAATCTTCATCTGGACAAGGTTGGTGACCGTACCTGATGAAGTTCTCTCGAAGTTGGATAGCCATGGGACCGATAGCCATTGGACACGGTCCAGATGGAGTCTGAAGTCATTGGTTTCGGTGGGAAAAGCTCCAAGCAGGGAACTTCCAAATTCACATGACAAATTTCCTCTATTTGACTGGATACTTTTTGCACTTTTTCTCAGTCAAGATTTCAAAGTTCTGACTTTGGATCTGATTTAGACTTCGTCAAATGGTACTCCATCCATCAGGATGGCAGAGAGCTTTACCTCTGCCTCCTGACTGACTAGCATATATCAAATTTTGAGATGACCATGAAGGAGCCAGGTTCCAAATTCTAGATCTGCTCTGGAACCTCAGGTCCATTAGACTTTTTATCAGCATGAATGCGTAGAAGGCAGAGAAATCGTTAGCAGATCAAACATTTAATTTTCAATATAATATGACTCTCAAGAATTACTGACTCCTATTTAAGTTTTAGTGGATTTATTACAACGCCAAGAACAACTGGACATACAGGCATCTCAAAGTGAGGGTGTACAAATACATTGGAACTAATACAAAACCAAATCTATGGATGAAGTTAAGGCTGTGCAACATGCACAGGATAATTAGCTCGAGAATAAGGATACAGAAAATTATTGAGCAGACATCCAAATTCCCCATCATCGGACGTTCATGAGTATAAAGCATAAGTCTGTCCATCCACTAGCACTAAAGTGACATCCCTACATAGCATTTCCCTAGGCACGATCAGTTAAGGTGTCAGCGTGTGCAGCCTTCCTAAGAAGTCTCTTCACATCAGTTGGGTCAAGAAGCATGAAGCTACAGAGCTCATTCTAAAATGCTCTCTTTCTCAAAGCAAGTCAGAAGTCCCTGGAAACTTTACCTAGTTACGATACATCAATACCACAGGCAGTATACCATGGTCCTTTGCAAAATCATACCATCCAGTCAGGCCACCTCCTTGTAGGTAACTTTACATTAAGCAACGATGATCCCAAGCTTTGGCAAAATTACCTTGATTCCAAGGCTTGCTCAATGAGAAAGTGCAATAATTCTCCATTATCAGTATCAGCGCTCAATGTATCCTCTTCTCCCTAAGTCTAACTCCTAAAACAAAGACATTATTCTAACTAACAAGGGACCCTGCCAAATCGGATTTGCTGTTGTGTAGCAGTTTGGGAGAGGTAATTGCTGCCACTGACCTTCTGTTTGTCCGGGACACTTAGCACCTCGCCGGACCTGCTTCGCGGGTCCCGCAGCGTGCCATCGCCATCTGGAGCAGCTGATAGAGAGGGGCTGCCATCGGGAAGGACTAGGGGGCGTGTAGAATCGCCGACAGGGCTGCGAGCTTTGAGGCAGGGACTCCAGCAACCAGGAGTCCCTGCGAGCCCCATTAACCACACCTGGGCTGCTCTCCCTGCTGGCC
This sequence comes from Lissotriton vulgaris, assembly GCF_964263255.1. Taxonomy (NCBI): domain Eukaryota; kingdom Metazoa; phylum Chordata; class Amphibia; order Caudata; family Salamandridae; genus Lissotriton; species Lissotriton vulgaris. The sequence goes on from NC_141691.1 coordinate 728,443,340, forward strand.
CGCCCCCCGCCCACGGAGTGAAAAGCGGGCTTCGTGTTGTTTCCTGCGGGACCCTGCCAAATCGGATTTGCTGTTGTGTAGCAGTTTGGGAGAGGTATTTGCTGCCACTGACCTTCTGTTTGTCCGGGACACTTAGCACCTCGCCGGACCCGCTTCGCGGGTCCCGCAGCGTGCCATCGCCATCTGGAGCAGCTGATAGAGAGGGGCTGTCCTCGGGAAGGACTAGGGGGCGTGTAGAATCGCCGGCAGGGCTGCCAGCTTTGAGGCAGGGACTCCAGCAACCAGGAGTCCCTGCGAGCCCCATAGACCACACCTGGGCTGCTCTCCCTGCTGGCCACGCCCCCTCGCCCACGGAGTGAAAAGCAGGCTTCGTGTTGTTTCCTGCGGGACCCTGCCAAATCGGATTTGCTGTTGTGTAGCAGTTTGGGAGAGGTATTTGCTGCCACTGACCTTCTATTTGTCCGGGACACTTAGCACCTCGCCGGACCCGCTTCGCGGGTACCGCAGCATGCCATCGCCATCTGGAGCAGCTGATAGAGAGGGGCTGCCCTCGGGAAGGACTAGGGGGCGTGTAGAATCGCCGGCAGGGCTGCGAGCTTTGAGGCAGGGACTCCAGCAACCAAGAGTCCCTGCGAGCCCCATTGACCACACCTGGGCTGTTCTCCCTGCTGGCCCCGCCCCCCGCCCACGGAGTGAAAAGCGGGCTTCGTGTTGTTTCCTGCGGGACCCTGCCAAATCGGATTTGCTGTTGTGTAGCAGTTTGGGAGTGGTATTTGCTGCCACTGACCTTCTGTTTGTCTGGGACACTTAGCACCTAGCCGGACCCGCTTCGCGGGTCCCGCAGCGTGCCATCGCCATCTGGAGCAGCTGATAGAGAGGGGCTGCCCTCGGGAAGGACTAGGGGGCGTGTAGAATCGCGGCAGGGCTGCGAGCTTTGAGGCAGGGACTCCAGCAACCAGGAGTCCCTGCGAGCCCCATTGACCACACCTGGGCTGCTCTCACTGCTGGCCCCGCCCCCCCGTCCATCATCTTTCCACACTGCTTCAAAAGGAGGTTCTTTGGCCGCTGCGCGGGAGCGCGCGGGAGCGCGCCTGGGAGAAACCCGGGACAAGGGCGGGACCGTCTGTGGCCGTCCGTGATCGGGCGAAGTTGGGTTGGGCCATACCCTTTGGCTTTTTTTTTTCTGGTCTACATTTTGTTATTGACATTGTACTGTCCCTGGGGTTACTGTTAAGCCCACTGTCTTAACTCACTGTTTGTTGTTGTGGGGCTTTTCCCGTTTTTATTTTCTACTGTACCTTGATAGTATTTCCCAAGCATTTTCCCAGTATGCCGTTACGCTCTGGTAAGGATCGCTCAGTGGTGCTACAGACCCCAAAGGGGGTGGTCTCAGGCCCACTGGACGCTTTCATAATTAAAGCAACGGGAATACTAGAGAAGGAGATAGCCTTTGTTGAGAAAAGGCTATCCTTAGATTTAATTAGCGGGAAACGATCCTCTTTTGGGCATATAGCTTCCGTGACAAGTCCCTTACCCACTTTACCCCCCCAACCAATAATACAAGTATAGTCCTTGTCTCAGCGGATATACACAGTGACTTAGCTGGCCCTTCCTCCCTTCTAAATGCCACTACTAATTCCAATGATGCTGATATATCAGAAGGAGAGGGGGGAAATAGTGCGCTATCAGCTAGTCCGTCTCTAGTAATCTCTTCATCTGAAGAAGAGGCTACAGAGACAAGTCTTACTGGCAAAAGGAAGCGCAACAAGGGATGTCAGAAAGGGGGACCATCTAAGGTTCAAAAAACATCTTGCCCATCACTACCTGCAAGTAATACTTGTCTACTAAATGGAGACCTGTTACTACCCCAATCACTTAGTAGTCTAGAAACCACCCCTCTTGGGGCTCCAGGTATGGGCACAGTTAATATGAGTAATTGTGACATCGACCTACTGACACGTATGGAGGTTCTATTTAAGACACTCCTGTTGCCAGTACTCGAGAGAACAAGACTCATGAGCCTCAAAATTGACAGTTTAGAGTCCCTTATAACAGCTAACTCAATCCTTCTTAAAAAACTGGTACAGGATCAGGCTGTTCAGTTGGCCTCTACGTCCTCTAAAAGCAACCCAAGCCCCAGGGGAATAATCTCCCAGCATCCAAGGTTCATGCAGCTGGTGGACCATCTAATATTAGCTCCAATCGACCGGTTCCAAAGGCTAGGAATCCTAAATCGTCTGGTACTTCCAACCAACCTTCGACCCCGGCTGTCCAACCTTCCATTCCCAAAAAGGCTAGCAGCAAATCTAATGGTGCGCCACAGCCTGGCACCTCCAAGCCTATGTTTCATGCTCAGGCCCAGACTGCGGTGGCAGCTAAATCTAATGCTCCCACTCACCATGCAGCTAGTTCTAGCTCTAGCTCCAGCTCTACTGCTGGGCGGGCTCACCCCCCCAGGAATGTTTTTAGAAGGAGACCTCCTCCAGTGGATTTGCCAATTGAAGCCACGCCATATACCATAGTTTTGACAGGCGTTGCACCTCTCAGGGATGGCCAATCTGAGTCACATGGCGACCTACTGAATAAGGTAGCTTTTTGGCTAAATAAAAATCGTCCCCTCCCACCCAACTCCTCCACTAAGATTTTGACCGTCCGGAGAGTTGATTGGGTGGGTTATTGCACCAAGGACCTGGATGGTGATTGCATTTTAATTAATTTTCGTGATCCTTGGGTGGTTGAGTATATATGTAGGGAGGCTAGGTTTGGAAGGCTGGGGGATGTTCAATCTTTAAGTTTGAACTATTTCTACCCCAAAAGGAATGGCGTCCCCCCCCCCCAACACCCTACCGTTATTTAGACCAGTGGGGAGGAACCAGGCAGTGTGTTTTCCCAACCTCCCCTATTATCCCTATCTATCGAATAGGTTTGAACCCTTGTCTGGGTTAGAATCTATTGATTGACTTGAACAGGAAAACAAGCCTAATGGTATTAGTAGGGATTATACAGGCATTAGCAAGTTGACATCTATCTTAGAACTGAGCACTGTGGAGGAGGATTTATGTAATGAAGACAGTGTTCTTATGCCCGAAGGCCCCAGCCTAAGTTTGAGTCCTGTACATAGGATTATTGAGACTAGGGTGGAGGATGTTAGCTCACCAGAGGCTAATCCAACCTGTAGCCAAGTGGGGTTGCTCAAAGTAGTCTCCTGGAACATAGCAGGGTTAAGGGGTCGCATGGACAATGAAGATTGGGCAGAATTCATCGACACCTTTGACATTGTTATGCTTCAGGAGAGCTGGGCAACAGCCCCGTTATATAGAGCAGGGTACCTAAACTATTACAAGCCTGCTATCCAGGGCCCAAAGGGAACAGCCTCTGGAGGACTGGTGGTGTGGATTAGACACTCTTTGGGGTACCGACCTTCTGAAATTTTGGTAGGCAACCCAGACCTCTTAGGTATTAAGCTCAGTAGGGGCAATGATCAGAGCATTGTGTTAATAAATATTTATGCCCGGGGCTGCCAAGGGGGTCGTAAGCAACCAGTCTTGAATGACCTTGATCTGCTTCTGAGGAAAATAGGCAGTGACAATTTCATCCTAGTGGCAGGGGATTTAAATTGTTCATTTGAACCTATTCTTAGTTTAGGTGAGGATTTGGGAGCTGACAAGGATACTGTTTGGAACATCCCGCCATTGTCTATAAGCAAGGGTGTTAAGGGAACTGAGGAAGCACTGCTTTGGTTGGGACTTTGTTTGGAGTGGGGGTTGCGGGCAGTGAATGGGCGTACACCTTCTGATAAGTCTGGCCATCCGACCTTTAATAATGGGATTAGTATGAGTGGGATTGATTATGTACTAGTTAAAGTAGAATTCTGGTCTTTTGTGATTGGCATAGAGGTTGTGGTACGGCCAGAGAGTGGTCATAATCCTCTCTCATTAGGCCTTAGGGTACCCGGTGTGGGGGATGGACCTTCTGTAACAGCATGCCTAACGTCTGATGATATTCTGTGTAATGACAGAAGACGGGTAAAATGGCCTAGGGTCATTGCAGACCCCTCGCTTATCAAAGACATAGAGGAGGTAGTAATGAAAACAATGGGTGTTATGGCGGATTTTCCATCTTCCCCTGGGGTTAATCCTCAAATAATCGATTTACACGAGCAATGCTTCATGGAATTAAAAATTTTGCTTACAAAGCCACTGAGGTCAAAGAAAGATAATGCTCATAAAAGGTGGTATAATAAGAGTTGTAGGGCAGCACACAGTAAATTAATCGCAGCAGTCAAATCTAGGGACATTGATGACATCAAAATTGCCCGGATATCATACAAACAAGTATTGTGGGCAGCAAAGAGGGAGTGGGATGACCTACATTGGTCAGAACTCCTCTTGGCGTGTCAATCATCAAACCAAACGAAGTTTTGGGAGACCGTCAAGTGGGGTAGGAATTTGGATTCTCAAACGCCTGTGAACCATGTTTCCGCAGTGGACTGGGTGGTCTTCTACTCCGCTCAATTTAAAGATATGAGCGCAGCACATGATATTCAGCAGGAGCCTGCTGTGGTCTTGCCTTTTATCGATGGGGCCGAGCTTACTTTCTCATCTACTGATACAGAGCATGCCCTTGGTGCTGTACAGCCAGGGAAAGCACCTGGATTGGATGCAATCCCTGCAGATCTTTTTAAATCGAATCTTGATGTTTGGGTTCCGTACATAACCATGCTGGCCAACGCCATTGCAGCAGGGGCCAGGATCCCTGACTCTTAGAAAAGGGCAGAGATTTTACCTGTTTTTAAAAAAGGGGACCGCTCATTTCCGGGAAATTACCACCCTATAAGTCTGATAGATTCACTTCAAAAAATATTTGCTAGGATGGTACTTGCAAGAATACAGGGGTGGATGGAGCAGGAAAACATACTGTCCCCCATGCAAGCCGGGTTCAGACTGGGCACTAGCACTATAGATCAGGTCTTCAGACTTACTATGTTATATTGGAAAGTGGTACTATTGGGTGGAGGTGTTATTTATGCCACTTTTGTGAACCTCAAGTCGGCTTTCGACTTGGTTCCAAGAGCAAAACTGTGGGACTCATTGAGACTTATGGGCCTGCCCGTAGAACTTCTGGACATAGTTATGAGATTACATGAGGATAACTTTGCCAGAGTGAGGTGGGGCAAACAAGGTCAGGTGACAGACAGCTTCCCGGTAACACGTGGGGTGCGCCAGGGATGTGTGTTGGCCCCCACTCTTTTCCTCCTGTTCATCAACCGGGTAGTTAAATTTTTTTCCGAATCTCAGACAGATGCACCATCCTTGGGCGGGTCTAAGTACCCGATGCTAATTTTTGCTGACGATACCCTGCTTCTTTCTAAAACTCGTAGTGGGTTGCAAACAGCTCTGAATAGGTTTGCAGAGTTTTGCAGGGTAAATGACCTACAGATTAATGTAGACAAAACCAAATTTATGGTTTTCAGTAATAAAAACCCAATTACAAGTTCTGTCAGCTTGAATGGTGTCCTGATTGAACAGGTGAAGGTAATGACTTATCTGGGTGTGACTCTGGATTACCATCTAAGTTGGAAACCCCAGATTGAGGCATTATAGCTCAAATTTGTACGCCTCACAGGTTGTTTGCTTCTGGAACAAAAGAAATCCCTGACTAAACGAATTGCCCCCGTACTAAAAATCTACGAAGCCAAGATAAATGCAGCCACTTTGTACGGTGCGGATATTTGGGGTTTTAAGGACCTGTCTCCCCTGGTCAAAGCACAGAATAAGTTTCTGCGTAATCTGGTAGGCCTTCCCCAGTCCACGCCTACCAAACCATTGTTGCTAGACCTGGGTTGTAAACCCCTAAATGAGATGGCCCGGTTTCGTTTGGTGGCATTATGGCGACGGATCTGGACGACTCCGGAGCTTAGCCTCTTTGCCAAAGAACTAGATGAGGTCAAATCACTGTGGGGTGCCTCTAGAATCCCATGGCTTAGGGAAGTAAAACAGGTATTGTTAGAGATGGGTCTACACCAGCTCTGGACCAATCCGGGGGGTTCCATCTTCCCCTCTAAACAAGATTTTAAAGACCTGTTCTGGGCTTCTGTTAAGCTAACTGCCGTTACCCAATCGGAAGATACTAATTTAACAGGTCTTTTTCTGACTCACAAACTGACACCTTCCCTTGAGCCATATTGGGATGTGATTTGTAAAACCCTTGACCGGAAATTATATCAGCAATTCCGTGTCGGGACGCTCCCTATTAATTCCTTTACTGTTAAGTGGGCTGCAAACTCAAATAATAGCTGTCCTTGGTGTCCGGATCATTTAGAGAGCATTGATCACTTTTTCTTTGCCTGCCCAGCCTATGGAGCCCCACGTCTAAAATGGCTCAAACCCTTATGTTGTAGACTGGATAGTAAGGGGTACCTTGAAGCCCTGAGGATTTTTCGTACTAACCAGTCTGAGTTTGTTGTGGTTGGTGTGGCCAAGTTCTTAGGTTGGGCATGGATTATCCGTACTAGGAATCCCAATATTTTATAATGGTTTTAAATATTGATGATGTTTTATAATTGATAATGTCTGAAGGCATTTTTATTGTAAAGTCTTTATCAATTGTTTAATAACTTTTTAAATGTTCTTCTGATATGATGGTTTTATTAATATTCCATGTATTGTATACTTGTCTTTTATGAATTCTATTTCGAGATAAAGACTTATTGAACTGAACTGAACTAACAAGAAGGATTCTTACACTTGTAACAAAAATGTAAGAAAGAATAAATCCAACATGCACATGAAATTCAACTATTAAATCTAATGCAAGAGCTTCCAGGGAATATTCATTTCAGGCCTACAGAAATCGGCCAACATAAAAAATAGCACACAAGCCTTACGAAATTACATATAAATGAACACTTTTTACTCAGCACTTCTAGCTCAACACGTTACATAAGCACGTCAAATATGTGAATAATTGTCAGCAGCATACACCATTTCTGCATGTTAATATTTTCAGCTAAACATGTATGCATTTAACATTAATTTCTACACGTTTACATGAAAACATCTGTAACACCCCACAATTCACATTATTACAATTGATGTTCTACTGCCCCAGGTTAATATGACAAAGGAATATATGAGGGTGCAGACTACTCATGACTATGATACACCCCTAAAAAAATGAAAGAGTGAAATGTGCGCTACATCAGTCCCCCCTCTGATGACAAGTGTCATCACACCCAACTCAACTCCCTGTAGAGAGCAGCGACCTAAATAGAAGTCGTAGCCAGTCTCCCCTGTCGAAACCTTTCTTAGCGCTTAAGATTCTCATAAAGACTGTCCTGCAGTCTTTCCATTCTCCTTTCTCTCTCTCTAATAGAATTTTCTGCTCGTCTAGACTGATGCCACATGTAGGCCCTCACTATTCCCAACAACAATATGACGCAGATCATAACCATCATTATTGGTCTCAAGTTGCCAAGTCATGTATCTCATGATGTGTCTCGGTGATGTTACTTATGTACTTCCTCAGATCCTTACTATGGTCTGGAATTTAAGTACAGCACTGTTGAACCCTCAACATTTTACAGACACCACCCTCTTTTGCTGATAACACGTCTAAAGCAAGGCGGTTTTGCATCACCATTGCTCTTATCCAAACCATCTCTACATCTACAAGTAACAAAGACCGAGCTGTATTGATGGACAACTTGTCTACTATAGTGGACAGCACAAAGCAAACATAAGGAGATGATGGATGGAGCACTGAAACTTTTCAGACACTCAGCCCCAATCACAGATCTGGGTTAAATCCATCATTGTTCTTTAACTTACTTTGCCACCCCAGTTCAGACCTAGCCACATGCAAACCAGTCTTGACCCTGTTCCTTATGGAAACAGTCCAGCCTGAACTGCCAAGCCAGGTCTTCCCTGGACTGGAACCAAGCATCTTAGGACCGGTTTTAGGGTATCACCCCTCATCAGCCAGGCTAGCTGTCAACTTAGGTCGAACAAAGCAAACACAAGGAGATGATGGATGGAGCACTGAAACTTTTCAGACACTCACCCCCAGTCACAGATCTGGGTTAAATCCATCATCGTTCTTCAACTCACTTCGCCACCCCAGTTCAGACCTGGCCATATACAAACCAGTCTTAACCCTGGTCCTCATGGGAACAGTCCAGCCCGAACAGCCATGCCAGTTCTTACCTGGACTGGAAACAAGCATCATGGGACCGGTTTCAGGGTAACACCCCTCATCAGCCAAGCTAGCTTGAATCCAGTGGCAAAGTGAGCAAGGGACCCACATCTGGGCATACCCTGCCAACTTAGGGCAAAGAAAGCAAACACAAGGAGATGATGGACGGAGCACTGAAACTTTTCAGACACTCACTCCCAGTCACAAATCTGGGTTGAATCCATCATTATCCTTTAGCTCACTTCGCAACCCCAGTTCAGACCAAGCCTATGCAAATCAGTCTTGACCCTGTTCCTCATGGTAACAGTCCATGGCGAACTGCCAAGCGAGGTCTTTCCTGGACTGGAAACAAGCATCCTGAGATTAGTTTCAGGGTAACACCCCTCATCAGTCAGGCTAACTTGATTTCAGTGGCAAAGTGAGCAAGGGACCCATGTCTGGGCATACCCTGTCAACTTAGGGCAAACAAAGCAGAGACTAGGGGCCTGATTCACAAAAGTAATCTGAGACAAAATCCTAACTTTACGACTTTCGGTATTCCAAAAGAGCATTTAGGAGTAGTAAAGTTAAGATTCCTAACTTTACTACTCCTAAATGCACTTTGTGAATACCGAAAGTCGTACAGTTAGAATTTTGTCTCAGATTATTTTTGTGAATCAAGCCCTAGGAGATGATGGACAGAGCACTGAAACTTTTCAGACACTCACCCCCAGTCGCAGATTTGGGTTGAATCCATCATCGTTCTTTAGTTCACTTCATCACCCCAGTTCAGACCTAGCCATATGCAAATCAGTCTTGACCCCGTTCCTCATGGGAACAGTTCAGCCCGAACTGCAAAGCCAGGTCTTCCCTGGACCAGAAAGAAGCATCGTGGGACCGGTCTCTGGGTAACACCCATCATCAGCCAGGCTAGCTTGAATCTAGTGGCAAAATGAGCAAGGGACCCATGTCTGGGCATACCCTGCCAACTTAGGGTGAACAAAGCATACACAAGGTGATGATGGACGGAGCACTGAAACTTTTCAAACACCAGTCACAGATCTGGGTTGAATCCATCATCGTTCTGTAGCTCACTTCGCCACCCCAATTCAGACCCAGCAATATGCAAATCAGTTTTCATGAGGATTTCATGAGGGGATAGCCCTGTCCTCCTATCTGGAATGCTGCACAAACTTATCAAAAGCAAAGGCAATGCATGAGGCTAGTTCAGAGATGTTGAGGCGCACACTTTTGCTATTCTCATCTTTAAAGTCCCATTAATCTGCTCCACCATTCCTGACGCCTCTGGCCTGTAGCTACAATGCAATCTTTGAGCATAGTTTAAGGCAGTGCACATCACCTTTATGATCTCACTGTGAAAGTGAGTCCCTCTATCCGACTCCAATGTAGTTGGAATCCTGAAGCGTGGGATAAGTTCCATTGACAATAACTTTGCTACTGTGAGGCTATCACAACTTCTAGTCAGATAAGTTTCCACACATCATGAAAAGATGCACAACAACAACCAGAATGTATCTCAAACCATTGCACTTAGGCTTCTCGACAAAATCCAACTGTATTCGGGTGAAAGGACCTCCTGACGTTCCAATGTGACTCAAAGCAACCACAGTTTTCTTCCCAGCATTCATCTGTTGACACGTTACACATCGATGACACACTGCATCAGCAATCACACGGAACCTCGGATTGAACCATGTTTGCCTGAACAATCTCACCATTGCATCCCTCCCAATGTGAACTGCTCCATGAATCTGTCTCGCCATAGGATTTAGCAAACAATCTGGTAACACTGTGCTACCATCTGTTGAAACCCAAATGTCATCTTCCCTCTTTTTACATCCTGCCCTTATCCAACAGCTTGTTCCTGCTCTGACGCTTCTCCCTGCAGACATCTGACCTCATCCCAGGTATCTGCGATTGCTAACATCATGCTTACCTCGGTTCTCTCTGTTCTCTTTCCAGAATATTCCCCATTAAAAATATATGCATGGGTTGCACAAAAGCGTGGGACTTCATCTGCGTATCGATTGCCCGCAGTCACAAAATCTTCACCTTTCCCATGTGCAGCCCATTTTACAACCGCTGCTTCTTTTGGTCGCTGCAAGGCTTCCAACAATTGCCTCCCATACTCCCCGTTTCTGATGAGAGATCCCGATGACGTTAGGACATAGCTGTCCGAAGTCATGAACTGCACCAAAACCGTACTGGCTATCAGTATAGATGGTGACTCGGATCTGATCGGAAACAAGGCATGCACTGGTCAAAGCGATGATTTCAGCCACTTGTGCGAGGTATACTCCCTGTAAACAAGCAGCTTTCACAACTCCAATAATGGTACAGTCAGCAAAGTCTGCTCTCAAGTAACCTGCATTGCCTCTAAATCATCAACCATCAACAAAAAGGATTTGGTCAGAGTCAGGCAGTAGCTCATCGACAATGTTGGGTCTTGGTTTAGGACAAAGTTCAAGGAACGTCCAGACCGTCATGATCCTCACAATCTTCCCCATCAACATTTGGGACATGAAAAAAGGTAGCACGATTTAAAATAGAACACCGCTTCAGGGTTACACTCTCAGCGGTCAATAAGATCTTCTCATACCTTGTCAGCCTGTTATTCGCCAAATGCAGTGTTTTCTGGTTCTTGTCATCAGAAGCTCAACTGAGTGTGGAACATATACAGTAAGTGGATGACCCATCATGATACTTTCACATCTTTCACTGCTAATACCTGTTGCAGCTACGGATCTGAGACATTCGGGCAATGCTGAAGCTACAGGATCTAATGTATCTGAGAAGTAGGCCACTGGTCTCTGGACACCTTCATTTGTCTGAGTACATGTAGAGCACAACCCTCCCTCTCACAGCAGAATAGCAAAAACGCTTTGTTGTAATCAGGCATTCCCAAAGATGGAGCGCGACAAAGGCACTCTCTCAGCTCTAAGAAGGCAACCAAGCAATCGTTAACCCAGGGTACTGGATCACTCACATCTTTGTGTGTCAGTGTCTGTAAAGGCTTCGCCTTCAAAGAAAAATCTGGGATCCATTGTCGGCAGTAGCCAACCAATCCCAAAAACATCATGACTTCCTTTTGTGTGGTAGTCACATTCATTTTTATGATCGCCTCAATGCGGTCTGGTGACACCTTTGTCTTGCCTTTTTCAAAGCGATGACCCAAGTATTGGACTTCTGTTAAGCAGTACTGAAGCTTGCTCAGTGACACCTTGTGTCCATTTTCAGCAAAATGGTTCAACAAGGCAATTGTATTATCCCTACAAGCCTCTTCTGTCTCCGATACAATTAGGAGATCATCTAAGTACTGCAGGAGTACCAAATTCTGTGGCAGCGCCAAGCTCTCGAGGTTCTTTTTCAGAATTTGGTTAAAGATAGATGGACTTTTAGTATACCCTTGTGGGAATCAACACCATGTAAAAACATGATTCTCCAGCCGGAGAACAAATAAAAAAGAACTTTCTTCATGCAACGGGATGGAGAAAAATGCTTAGCACAGATCAATCACAGTAAACCAAACAGCTTCGCTAGGGAGATGAAACAGAATCACAGATGGATTCGGTACCACGGGACAACTTGGAATCACAATTGTATAACTTTCCAAGGGTCCTGAATATTTGCCACACAGCTTCTGTAACCCAATGATAGGTGAGTTTCATGGACTGCCTATTATATCCTTCAATATACCCTGTGAAATCATGGAATCAATCACAGATGTAATCCCTGCCACCGTTTCTGGGGTCAGGTTGTATTGGGGCATTCTTGGAAATTCTATGTTTGGCTTGATATTTATACGGACTGGCTAATCTCCTTGAATCAGCCCTATTTCTTCTCCTGCTAAGTCCCACACCACTGGAGAGATGTTCTGTTTTGCCAATTTGAACGCAATGTCATCAACATTAGTCTGCAGTTCAATTCCTTTTGGTGCAAATATGGTACAATTTAGTTTGCACTAGAGCTCACGCCCTAACAAACAGACTGAACTTGAATCGCACACCACAAACTGTTGCCGATCCTGAAAGCTTCCTATTTTCACTGGTACCTCTTTTGTCAATGGGTTTGGGAATACTGCAGATCCCACAGTAGAGTGGGTAGCACTAGTATCAATCAAGAATGTAATGAGGTGACCGCCCACATCTGCCTCCACATATGGTCCACTCTGGTCTATCTCTAAGGCTGCTCCAAGGTTACAGTCTTCCTCCCCCCTCAGGCACCGTCATTGTGACAGGTTCTGATTGAATCCATCCAATGCTTCCATAATGGTCATTTGGTGGTAGGCTCTATAATTCTGCGGAACTCTCGGTGGTTATGGCACTTGCACCAACTGGTTTTGACCACCCCCAATGTAGGATCTTGATCTTGTCACAGTATTTATCACATCTCGCACTTGGGGCCCGATGTAGGTAAACGCGATTTTCCGATTTCAAAATACCGAGGCGGGCCGAATCGGTATTCTGAAATCGGAAAACGAGATGTAGGAAAAAAATACCGAATGAAAACCGATTCGGTCGGCATCGGTAATGAGATTCGGTACGTTCCGATTCAGCTCGGTCCGAATCGGAAATTACCGAATCGGCCAACAACGAATCGGAAAACACCGAATCGGCTACCACCGAATCGGATATTGCCGATTCGGCGAATACCGATTCGGTAAAAGCCGATTCGGTAAAAACCGATTCGGCAATCATAGACCCATGGCGAAAAAGCCCATAGGAATGCATTGCATGAACCGATTCGGCTTTTACCGATTCGGATAATACCGAATCGGATTTTACCGAATCGGATTTTACCGAATCGGTAAAAGCCGACTCGGCAATAGGCGATTCAGCCAATGAGGTGGCTCCCCCTCCCCCACCCAAACAGGGAGTGGCAACCCTGGCAGGTGCAGACAATTAAGAAGTTTCTAGAAGTTTCTGGAAAGCCTGCCTGAGCCCAACACACAGTTAGCAGCAGTGGGAGAAGGAGGTTGCAGACTGAACAGCAGCAAAATGGCAGATCAGGCAGGAAGCCAGAAGTCCTCCCAAAAGAGGAAGCCCAAATTCACCACCACAGAACTTCAGGTGCTGGTTGAGGAGGTGGTGAGGGTGCACCGCCAGCTCTTTGGCAAGCTGTCCCTCAACGTGCCAGACAGCACCAAGAGGAGATTGTGGGCCGACATCGCCCAGAAGGTCAATGCTGCTGGAGTCACCCCCAGGTCCATTGAGGAACTTAAGAAAAGGTTTTACGACCTCCGCAGCCTCACGAAGAGGAAGCTGGCCGACCTCCAAAGGCAGGCTGGACACACCGGAGGAGGCAAGAACCCGGCGCCACCCCTCACCGAGCTGGAGGAAATTGTCTCCAGCACCATCGAGAGGGCGAGCATCGTAGGGATCGGGACCCTGGACAGCACTGCGATGGCCACAGCTACAGGTAAGAAGCATGCGCATCATGACACACCCTACCAGACACCTCCCCATTAGACACAATGCATAGGCAAACACCAGCACTGTACTGTCACCAACATACAAGAGACAAGCATCATGGTACATGTAGTCAGCAGAAGTTAGCCAAATATGTCAGTGCAGAATCACAAGACAGGAAACAGTGTGACACGGTGTAAGGAGATGCAAGGACATGTGGAATGCCATAATTGTACTGACTGTAATACATCAGCACTCAGTTTACAAATGCTTCTTTGTACCTAGGGGCACCATCAGGCAGCACCACTGTGGCAGCAGAGGGAGCTTCGACATCAAATACTGCAGTGGCAGGGCCGAGCACCAGCCAGCCTGGCCAGGAGGAGGAGGATGAGGATGAGGAAGGAGACACCCCAGGGCTTGGAATGGAGGGAGTCCTGGTGATTGATTTCCAGGCAGTGCACTCCCCAGTACTGCCCAGCTCACCCCCCTTGCAATTTTCACCTGACAACTCCCCCACAAGGCAGACCATTCCGCCGACAACAGCTCCTGCCACAACCGTGGCCTTGCCACCCGTCCAACCTGTCGTGGGAGCAGGGGCTCCGGGACCGGCCAGCACCACACCACCACCAGTGGCACCCCAGCCCACTCAGCAGGCCGGAGGCAGCAGTGCCAGACGCCGTGCCACCACCACCACCACTGCTGCACCAGCACGGGAGGGCAGTGTGTTCCTGGGCCTGGAGGGCCAGATGGTAAAAATCCAGCGCCAACAGGCCAAATCCACCATGGCCTGCCAACGCCAGCTCCTGCAGCACAACCTGCAGATGGGGGAGTTGGTGAAGGGTTTCCAGGCTGTTGTGGACAGCAACAAGGAGGTGGCAGCAGGGTTGGGCAGGCTGACCACTGCCATCACCCACTCCTCTGCCAGGCAGGAGGAGCATGAGGTTGCGCGCAGGAGGGATGCCCGGGTGCTCAACCGGGCCATGGCCCGCCTTGCAGCGGCGACCGCACAGCTGTGCCATCGCAGCTCAAATCAGGAATCGGCGCTCAGTCAGCATACAGCTGAGCTGACTAGGGGGATGGCCAGGATCACCACGGCCATGGAGGCCATGTTAATATCAAACGCCGCCTCCAATCCTGCCCTGGACCTGGGTGATGCTGGAGACAGCAGCAGCCGCAGCAGCCCGGCCAGCGCTGCATCAGAGCCAAGGAGGAGCACCAGGCGATCCGCTGATGCTGCTGGCCATTCGGAGGGGGCCGAGGGACACCCCAGTGGGTCTGGAAAGCGGGCCAAAAAATAGGCTGGCAAGGGGGGATGAGCAAACCAGAACCCTGGACTTTATTTGAGTTAACAATCTCCATTATTTGATGCACATCAGTGCTGTAACTGTGGTGCATCTTTATTAAAACTTTTTTTTTCCAAGCAACATTTAGCTGTCTTTGCATCTGTACTCAGTCAGAAATAGTTCTCAGTGATCTCCTCACGTCTGTATCTGCCATCACATGGCGTACACACCCCAGCTGGCTGTGTCAGTGGCACAGCTTCGTCGTCGTCATAGTCCTCGTAGTCAGACAACTCCACCTCAGTGCCCTTCTTGACCGCAAGGTTGTGTAACATTGCACATACAGCTATGATCTTGCAGCAGGTGATGGGGGTATACTGCCTTGCACCTCCACTCTTGTGCAGGCATCTGAATCTACTTTTCCAGATGCCAAAGGTCCGTTCAACAACATTCCTGGTGCGTATGTGGGCCCGGTTATACCTCCTTTGGCTGGGTGTGGAGGGGTTGAGGTAGGGGGTGAGTATGAATGAGCGGAGGGCATATGCACTGTCGCCTGGAAGAGAAAAGGGTCACATTAGACACATGCATACATGTATTACACCTACCTACTATGTGTTATGGGGGTCTGATGATGTGGCTCACCTAGGAGGTATCCTTCTCCAAAATCGCCAGCCATCAGCCGTGCATATATGCCGCTCTGTTGGAATATATATGAGTCATGGGTACTTCCTGGAAATTTTGCTACCAGGTCTGTGATGGTGCACTTGGCATTGCAGATCACCTGCACGTTGATGGTGTGTGTAGATTTCCGATTGCGGTATATGTATTCGGTGTCCGCTGGTGGGCAAATCGGAATATGCGTGCCATCTATGCAACCGATGACTTGGGGAAAGTGTGCCATCTGGTAGAAGTCCGCTTTGGTTTGTAGCAGTTCTGCGTGGGTTGCAGGGAATGAGATGTATTGGTCCATCCTGTCTATCATGGCGTCAAGGAATATGTGGAAGAACCTTGACAGGCTGCTCTGGCTCACCCCTCCTGCTGCTGCTACTCCACTTTGATAGCTGCCAGACGCTACCAGGTGTAGGCTGCATAGCACCTGGACGTGCGCAGGGATGGCGTGTGCCCTTGGGGTGTGGTGGTCCAAGTATGGCTTAAGGTCCCTGATGAGCTCAAGTATGGTGTCAGAGTCCAGCCTGTATCTCTGTAGGATCTCAGCCTCAGTGAGCATGAACAGGGATATCCTCTGTCTGTAGACCTGTTCATTTCTTAGCCATTCCCTCTGTCCTTCCTGCTGTAGCCGTAGCCGCCTCGCAATGACATAGAAAGCTGCCATCCTGCAAGTTGCAATGCATTTTGGGACTGTTTATATGGGTTGGAGTTGGTTACCACCTGATTGCAATCCATGGTAAATACCGAGTGCATTCTACCGATTTTGAGCCGTTTTCGGTGTTTCTGTGCCTCCCTACATCTCCCCAACTGTCGGAATCGGGGAATTTCCCGATCGGAGATTCATACGAATCGGCATGTTTTCCGATTCGGTTCATGTCCGAATCGGTATTTTTTCCGATTCGGTACATGGACCGAATCGGTGATTTTCCGAATCGGTGTCACTAACGAATCGGTAGTAGGACCGAATCGGTGATTTTCCGAATCGGTGTCACTAACGAATCGGTAGTAGGACCGAATCGGTGATTTTCCGATTCGGTGTCACTAACGAATCGGTAGTAGGACCGAATCGGTGATTTTCCGATTCGGTGTCACTAACGAATCGGTACATGGACCGATTCGGTCTTTGTAACCGAATCGGTGTTTTTCCGATTCGTTACATATCCGATTTTCGGTATGTACGTATCGGAATCTTTCCCATTCGGTACACATTCCGAATCGGTTTTCTATCCGATTCGTTCTGTTTTTGGTTCCCTACATCTCGATGGCTGTTTACCGATCGGTAAGGGCCAAAAATCGGTATTTTCGGCCGATACCGATCGGTAAAGCCCTACCTACATCGGGCCTTTGGTCTCCCTCTTGCATCTGGTTTGCTGGATTAAATCGACACTCATGCTTCCAATGCTGATTTTGAGGCAAAAATGGCAACCGGTCATTTTTTTTAGTGTGGCAATGTCTATATCTGTCTTGTAGTCTATAGGAACACCTCTCCCTTTTCACTGTCCAGAGTTACTCTGAACATTCTGAACCCCTCCTTGATTATTCCCTTTGTTTCGACCCATTGTTCCCCCATTTGTCTGCGCCTGATCTACTCTTTGCGCATTCCTCATCTGGACCTACATCAACTTGTCCTTTATTCTCCTTTGCTTGGAATCCACCTTATCACTGCAATAATAAGCAAACCGTAAAATGTCATCCATTGACTTGCTTGGCCAGCAGATTAAATATAGCTGGATCATAAAGCTAATTTTGTGTCTCAACCCCATCACAAATTTGGAAACAACCAGTCCCATATCTTTCGGATCAATGGTGTCCAACCCACTATACTGCATGAAGGCTTGCAGAAGCTGTTTATAATAAGCATGTACTGATTCTTCGGGTTCCTGGTTGTTCGACCTATTTTATCCCAATCGTTATATTATGGGGCTATTTTGGACTGCAACCATGTAATCACATGTTCCAACTTTTCATAACCAAAGGTGAAAGACTGTGAGTTATAGGATCTCTGTCTGGTTCAGCAGAAGGCCAATCAAAAGCAATTTTAGAAGCTGACCATAAATCACTGGGAACTGCAATGTAAACAATGTGTTCAGATCAATCTACAATACCTTCAAGATCTTTACAAAGCGATAGACTTGCTTGTACCATTCATCAGGCTTCTCCCTCAGCCAAGGAAAATAATTTTTGAGTGCAGCTAGATCACCCCTATGCCAAGGTACATGCACATACCCACTACAAGGCACCTCTCACCTCAACTCCTGCTGTTCCCTCTCCTGGAGGTGGTGTTTACCATGTCACCTTCCTGAAGCTCTTTTTCTTTGACCAACTTTCCTACCATTTGTCAAGAATGCTCCAAGCGCATATCGCTATAATCAGCTCTCAAATGTGTGTTTTCAAGCCTGTTACTCTTCTCTTTCAGTTCCTGATTGCTGTAATTCAAACTATGGTTTCCCTGTAACATCTTTGTTTTAGACAGATCTACATCATATTTTTGAGCCAATTCTGTGAATTTCTCATGTGTTCATCTCGCCGTACGGATGACATCCTTTGCCACAAACAATAACTCGTCTTGTTCATAAGTGTCTATCCTTTCCACAGGCAATTTTCCACTGATTATTACATCCACCTCAAACTTCAACCTCACTACATCCAACAACTTTTCCTTTACCACAGTCTTGATCATGCCCTGACTCAATGTGCTATTCTGTCCTTCACTATTTTGATTTCTCAGCCAATTCTCTGAATTAGTGGTCTCTAGGACATGCTGATTTCCAGAGGTTCCCTGACCTGCACTTGCTTCTGGTGTTCTTCCCATGGGTCCTTTGACTGGCACTTCCCACATCCTCAAATTTGAATTTGAGTTCGCTAAGGACACGGATCGTATGGTACTAGACTCAATGTGTATTCTCGAAGGATCTAGATTCGCCAGCCAAGGGGTACTAGATTCTACAGGTACCAGAAATGGACTGTTTCTGTTCATGGTTTCATTCCCTCCAGAGCTGGTTCTCTCCTCCAACCCTGACTGTTGCTGACTACAGTTTCCAACTAAGCTTGGGCCATACACAGAGACTACAGGTCCAATGGTGACAGGTAACGTAAGGGCTTCTGGTAACCGTACTTCAGCATTAACTCCACTTGACTCTGCACCTCCTAAAGCAGGTGTCCCTGTTCCTTCTACTCCAGTTCTACTCCAGTTGAAATCCTTCCCATTATTCCTGCATTAGGGCCTGTCTGTGGTATTAACAATGTTTCCGGATTCCCTGTATTCATCAGTTCTCGCCTTCCCTCTTCTAAATGTGGATTATAAAGTGGAGGACACTCCAATAATAGTTTGTCCAATAAGCTGTCATCCGTATCACTCCCATCATTCTCATTTTCTCCTCCATTCCTATCTTCAGTATTTCCCTCTTTCACCAGCATCGCGTACAACCTATCACCCTCAATGGTGTCTACTCTCCATGTTTTAAGTTGTGCATCCCATTGTGCATCCTGATATGACTTCATTGCCTTTTTCATATTCCCATGAAATCTCTCCCTGTTTTTGTATGCCTTTTTCATATTCCCATGAAATCTCTTTTTTCTGTTTTTTCCATGCATCTAATGCCCCAAACTGTTTTGGTCTAGGCAAAGGCCATAGCGAAGACCTCACTCCCCTCAACTGATACAACACCTCCCATCAAAACAAGCGATAACGCAGAAATGCCAAATCTCCCCCTTTTTCTGTGATTTTGTGCCAATTTTCATGCCAAACTATAGTATGGAGTCCTACATTTGTCGCCATATAATGTGCTGGAGTATCCTTGAGCAATGCTTCCTCACCCACTCGAATGACAACTCCTTGATCCCCCTGAACAAATCTCGCAACACCCTAAAGCACTGCATGGTTAGATCAAAATTTCCCCCTGATAGACAATTTCCTCGATCGGGGCTTCCTGATGACTACCACCCAATCCAAGCATGGTGTTACACCAACCAACCTATCGCAACTCTACACAACTTGACATCACCTTTTCCTCCTAGTAGCGGTTCACCCTCCTTCACAACTTCTCTATCCCCGTTCACCCACACAATCAGAACTCTGTAATTGTCTGCCTTCTGAAAGATCGATAGAATTCAATCACCCAAGAACATTCACAAACAGCCCTCGACCTATGCTGGTCACCTGAATCAATATAGTCCACCCCGTACACAAGGTTTAACACATGGTTTCCACACGTCCCATTCACAAAAAGTTCCCTGTCTTAGTTGGAACGACAACTCCTGAAATCTGCGATTAGACAATCACAATAATTTGGTGTCTTCTACACCATTTAATATATCTCAGGCTCTTAGGCCACTTCGGGACCTGAAACTCAAATCTCAATCCTTGGACCACGTCTGGCCCGAAACCACCGTCACTCAATTTTCACAAAAATTCCGCTAGACATCACTCACTCACATCACTCCTGCAATCTAACACACGATGCATCCCTATTGATACTCACTCCTCCGTTCGCCGCTGTTCTCGCTGCACCATCAAACTCTGTTGGTCTCCGGCAAAGTCTGACGCTCTCTGCTCTCGATCATTGGGTCTATTTTGGGGTTCTAGGGATCTAGATCTGTTCCAGATTTTTCTGGATTCTCCCCCTGCTTCATGTGATAATTATCCTCTGCTACCAACTGAAGGAGCCAGGTTCCATGTTCTAGATCCGTTATGGAACCTCAGGTCGATGGGACATTTTATCAGCATGAAAGCGTAGGAGGGAGAGAAACCATTAGCAGATCAAACATTTCAGTTCTAATGTACTATGACTTTTTGTGGATATGTCTTAGTTTCTTTGAAACATGTATCCATCAATAGTACATTTCTGCCATATATTGATACATGGTATCGTGGTACCATTCGTACCCTGGTACACTGTGTCTCTGTGGGAGTGTTTATTACTGTTATCATATATTGTATAAATGCACATACACATATACATTGGTGTTTACAAAATAGGGTATGTGTTACAGAAGTGTCACAATTTTTCAAGCTATATCCATTATAACAATAATAACAATATACTACATTTTAACAACAGTATAAATTGAGAGGAAGAGCGATAACTATATCGTCTCAATGCTATTATTACATTTGTTTCACCTCTGCCCTTACTAATTCCTAATTGTTTGTTGGGTCGGTACTAGCTGGCACTGTATGTTGCATGCTCACTATTGTGCAGGCGTTTTCTTAGATACGGCAGATGTGTTTGTTGGATTGTGTTCAGGAGGTTGAAGGGGTCAGGCACATTGGGTGGGGGGAGGTAAATTGTTTCCGTCTTTTTTGTGTGGTGTTGTAAGTGTTACACAGTTGTGACTATAATTGGTCTATTCCGGGGGATCGAGCATGGCATTTGGGGGGACATTCAGTTTGGCCTCTATGGTAGTGAGATACGTCTTCCAATATGTATCGTGGTTGCTGGGTTTGAGCACCTATACTGGGAAATTTGTATTTCTGCTGTAAGAGCGCTGTGCAGGTCTTGTAACCAGTCTGGCATAGGGGGGGGGGGGGTAGGTGCACCTTCCAACACATCGCCCGTCTAGGCTGTAACCATAGCTTCGTCTAAAAATGTATTCAGTGGTTTCAGTTTTACTGGGAACTTAGTGACTCCCAAGATAAAATGATACCCTCTTAACGGTACTAGTGTGTCTCAGGTTTCTGACAGTGTTTCCGACACCTTAGTCCAGAACTAGACTATGTTCGCACACAACCATACCATATGCACAAATGTGGCCTCTGGGGTATTGCATCGTGGACATGTGTCCTCTGCTCCAGGGTACATTTTGGGTTAAATAAGAATGATGTATATAATTAATTTGGGTGTATTTAAGTCTTGCGTTCATTGAGATAACTTTAGTGGATCCTCGAACTGTTCCCATTGTTTATCTGTTAGTATAATATTTAATTCTTCATCCCAGTAAGCCCTCAGAGGTGTCAGTGAAGGAGCATTGTTGTGGAGCATTGCACTGTATAACATTATGATAGCCTGTCTGGCTGTTCCGTATGTTAGGAGTGTCTGGAGAAGTCCAGATATCTTTGGTTCCACGTGCATTGCTTTCCAAATCTCTCTCAGTTGATTTGCTAAGGAGGCATAGCACAGGAACGCACCTAGAGGTATTCCGTATTCATCATGTAGTGTGTCAAAGATATAAAAGATGTAATCGATGAACATATCGCCCCATTTATCAGGTCCTACTCTAGCCCAACTTGTTGCTTCCGTTCTGTGTCCTCGTATTACCTGACCTGGTGTCACCCTCAGTCAGTGGTAGTACAGGAGCATAGGGGAAAGGGGGTTTCTTCTAACCTAGCAGTATTTATCAAGAGATTATTTGTATTTGTTGGTATGACTGTATCTATATTCATCAGCCATTCCAAGATTGGTGTTGTGTAAGTTGCTGTTACCATTCTCCTAGTTCCATTAGATTTTGACCTGCTAACCACCTGGCCGACCATTGTAGTTGTACAAAAGGGGGTGGTGATGGACGGAGCATCTGAACCAATCAAACACTCACAACCAGTCAAAAGATCTGGGTTTGATCCATCACCGTTCTTTAGCCCACTCTGCCACCGCAGTCCATCACCACCCCCTTTTGTACCGCTTTTGGCCGCCATAAGTGTGGCAGGCTATGCTCTGATGTGAGTCCCTTGCTCACTTTGCCACTGGATTCAAGCAAGCCGGGCTGAAGACGGCTGGAATGACAGAAACCGGTCCTCGGAAGCTTGTTTCCGGTCCAGGGAAGACATGGCTTGGCAGTTCGGGCTGGACTGTTCCCATGAGGCACAGGGTCAGACTGATTTGCATATAGCCATGTCTGAACTGGGGTGGCAGAGTGGGCTAAAGAAGGGGGATGGATTAAACCCAGATCTTTTGACTTGGTGTGAGTGTTTGATTGATTCAGATGCTCCGTCCATCACCACCCCCTTTTGTACCGCTTTTGGCCACCATAAGTGTGGCAGGGTATGCTCTGACGTGAGTCCCTTGCTCACTTTGCCACTGGATTCAAGCAAGCCGGATGGGGTGGCAGAGTGGGCTAAAGAACGGTCATGGATTAAACCCAGATCTTTTGACTGGGTGTGAGTGTTTGATTGATTCAGATGCTCCGTCCATCACCACCCCCTTTTGTACCGACCATTGTAGTTGAGCAGCTGTGTAATAGTACTCATAATTTGGGGCTCCCAACCCCCTTTCTGCTAGTGGTGCATGTAATTTTTTAAGAGACCCATCTCCTATTCTTAACCCATATCAGAGTTAACAGCAATGTTTTCAAGTCCTGAAATATTTTTGGGGAACTTGTATTGGGATGGCTGTGACTAAATACAATAGTCTCAGAAACAGGAGCATTTTGGAGATGGCAATGCAGCCCATGGATGAGAGGGGCAGCTCTGTCCAAAAGGGAAGAGAAGACCGGGCCTGTGTTACTGCCCTGCCCAGATTCCCTTCTAATATATCCTCCAATGAGTGAGAAAGCTGCACCCCT
The DNA here is from genome assembly GCF_964263255.1 of Lissotriton vulgaris. Lineage (NCBI taxonomy): Eukaryota > Metazoa > Chordata > Amphibia > Caudata > Salamandridae > Lissotriton > Lissotriton vulgaris. Next base: position 728,466,387 of record NC_141691.1, read on the forward strand.
AAATACTTAAATGAGTCATGAGGCCATGTGAGCGGTGTAGTAGATAGTGCTCCCCTCTATTTTGGTCATAGGGAACAGTGATGATTATTCCCCATTCAACTTGAGCCCAGAAATCCCACCAAATTGCTTTAGAAGTGCCATTAGTTCAGGTAGAATTGCCGCATTACCATTAAGATATATTAGGGTGTCGTTTGCACATAATGACACCATGCGCCATCTATCATATGCACTTCTTCCCCAATTCATGGCTCATTTTCGGAGTGCGCATGGCAGTGGTTCCATTGACAGTGCAAAAATTATCAACGAAAGGGGGCATCCTTGGTGTGTGCCTCTTTCAATATTAAATGGGTCAGAGATACTAGATCCAGTCCGGACTCTGGCCGTAGGAGCATTATACAGTAGGAATATCCACTTCATGAAGTGTGGGTCTATACCATAACATCTTAGCACTTCCTGTAGATAGTGCCAGCTGAGGGTGTCAAATGCCTTCTCTACATCTAGAGATGCCATCCAACCGTGTGCTTTACTCAATTTTGCCCAATCCATCAACATAAACAGCCAACGTACGTTTAAAAAGGGGATTCTGTTCGTGAATAAGGCAGTTTTGGTCTGTATGTACCAGTATCTGGACCACCTCCATTATTCTATTCACTAGTATTTTCCCCCAGGATTTTATAATCGGCATTTAGTAGAGACAATGGACCATATGAACCAAGCATTAGCGGATCCTTGCCCGGTTTCGGTAGTGCTATTAGGGTAGCCTCTTGGAGGGAAGAAGGGAGTGCACCTATATCATATGCATCTGTAAACATTTTGTGTAGGTGGGGTACTAGTTGAGAGCAGAAGGCTGCATAGAACTCTATTGGCCAGCAGTCTGCTCCTGGGGTTTTAGCTTTTGCCATTTGTTGTTTGGCGTCTTCAATCTTCGTGGCTGTGATGGGAGATTCTAGCTCAGTCAGCATAGCTGGCAGGACCTTTGGCAGTGTAATATCATCCATAAAGGATTGCAGGTCTAAGTCTATGTAGCCCCGGTGTGCTCTGTAGAGACTGGAGTAGGACGTGTAAAAGGTGTTGTTTAACTTGAGCTGTGTGTTAAGTATTTGACCAGTACCATCTTTGATGGCCAATATTGGGTTTCTGGGTGTTTCTGCACGTATTAACCACGCTAACACTCTGCCAGACTTAACCCTGTTCACGTGTTGTCTGGCAATGGATTCTCTGTAATCTATAATTCCTAACCGGTGTATGACTTCATTATAACTCGATTTATTTCTCAGTAGGGTTGGTGCTAATTGAGGGGTGACAGGGGTTCCCTTTTCTAGGCATCTTATCTCTGATTCTAGTTGTGCCACTTCCGTATGGAGCGACATTTTTGCGCTGTATACTGCCTTGATCATATGTCCCCTCAATACTACTTTAAATGCATCCCATTCAATACCTAGAGTTGAGGCAGTACCTGCATTATCCTGAAAATAAGAGATAATATTCTCAGATACACAGGAAATCGCCACATTGGGATACTTGCCCTGGTCTTCCCCCATGTCAAGGACAGCTGCAGGGAAAGTTGTCTGGGATGTGCAGCCCAGATACTTCACCCGTGTCACCCTTGCGAGGGCCTCTTGGGAGCCAAATATCATATCTATTCGGGTGTGTAGGTCGTGAAGTCTAGAATAATATGAGTATTCTCTTATCTCGGGATGTAGTCCCCTCCAAGCCTCCTGTATCTGCAGGTTATAAACCCACTGCCTTAAACCCTGTGCCTGCACTATTGACTGCACACCGGGGAGTGGGGGGCATGATCTATCCTTGTCAAGGTCGTATGTACAATTTAAATCTCCTCCCTAATACACCGTTGCTAAAGTATCATGAAGTAATGTGGGAGTTAGGATGTGTAGAAATGCATCTTGGTTGGAGTTTGGAGCATATAATGATAGCAATGAGATTCAGTGTCCATCTAGTCATCCACCCAGTAAGACATAGGGGCCCACTGGATCGATTAGTGTATATTGTATCTCCAATGGGGCCCCCGGTGCCACCCATATGAAGGCCCCTCTAGCATAGCTAGAATATGTAGTACCTAATAAAGTCCCCTTCCAGCAATTGCGCATGCTCGCCAATGAATGTGCTGCGAGATGTGTCTCCTGTTTGAGAGCTATAGTAATTTTACGTCTACGGAGGTATTGGTATATTCAATATTGTTTGGTGTGTCCAGCCAGCCCCAGCACATTCCAGGTCAACAACACTATTCCGGTGTGCAGTGTGGTTGCCTGTGGTTGCATGTTAATAATTGTTGGAGTAGATTCTGTGAATCAGCTTTTCACATCTCCCACCCTCTTTCCAATGTCTGTAGGCTTGATTCCTCACTAAGGAGCCACTCCTCTACACTCAAGCAAGGCCCAGACCTTGTCTGGGGTTGTCCAGAAGTGTGTGACACCTTCATGGTGGACCCAGATGGTTGCCGGGAATTGTAAAGCATATTTTATTTCAAGGGTCCACAAGGATTTCTTCACTTCTAAGAAAGAGGATCTGCATCTTTACACTGATAGAGTGTAGTCTGGGTAGACGTGCACCGGGGAGTTTTCAATGTACCATGGTCCCTTAGCTCTGGCCACTTTTAGGATATTATCCCAGTCCCTATAATTGAACAGTCATGCTACATGATGCGCTGTGAGTTGCCTGGATGGTATGGACCTTTCGGTACCCTATGGGCTCTTTCCACCGAGAAGAAAGTCAATTACTTTCCTTGCATGATAGTGTTCACGAACCAGTGTTCTAGGAAGAGCTCCATGTTGGGGCCTTCCACTCGTTCCAGTAGACCCACTATGAGAACATTGTTGCGTCGGGACTGCTCCTCTTGATCATCCAATCTGCGCTTCAATTGCTCCACTTTAGTCTCTATGGCCCGCAGCTGCTTATCTGATTCTTTCACTGTGGGCCTCACGGTGGCTAAGGTTAACTCCATTTCATTGACTTAGTCTTTCAACTTTTTATGTTCCTCATGCACGATACTCCTGCCAATGTTGATCGCGTCCTGTTTCGGCTCCAAGGTTGATTTAATGTGCATGACTGCCGCTAACTGTTCCTCAAGTTTACCCAAATGGTCAGTGAGCGTTTCTGTCAGGGTCCTGTTCGAGTTGTCACAATCTACTGGTTACGCGTTTACCTCCAGCGTATCCCGGCATGACGCTGTGGACTCATTCTACTTAGGCTTCATCCTGCTGGTGTATGTAGTATTGTCTGCACCTTAGACAGTACAAGGGGTTATCTTGCAGGAAATTTTCAGTGGTGATGGTAATATCAGGGTTAGTTGGGCCTGGTTACCAACATGTCGGTGTAAGTTTCCGCCATGATGAAGTCTGTTTGCAGATCACAGTCTAATATGTTCCTGATGGTTATGTGCGCACACGTCTTTAGTGGCTCCAGGGCTTTAATATATGTATTGTGGCTTTATTGCCGCTATTTGATGGACCTTAGGGGTCTGTGCATGGCTTTCATGATGCTAGTAGGCCTCTGTACTGGACGCACATTCCTCGTTATCAAGGTTAGGCCCACCGCTGCAAATCTTCAGTGCTATTCCCACTGGCTGACTGGGGAGGTGGGGAGAAAGGAGCCAAATATCTCACACTGTATTGGGCAAAGCCCGCGGATCTCGCATTCCCACACTTGCGACGATCTCACCTCTGTTTACAGGTTCAGAGGATCTAGGCCGCAAGGTGGCAGTCAGAAGTCTGGTCCAAGTTCACTTCCACCTCGAAGGCCATCCTACATCCTGGTCTGGTATAGCGGTCACCAGTAGCGGTCGGCAGTAGGTGTTTCTATAGGGCGGTGACGTGGGCAGGAGGAGGGGCAGGGTGGGGGGAAATAATGTATGGATTACGGAGTTTTACAGGTAAGTAAACATTTAAATACATAAAACGAATTTCGTTGCGCACACTGCATCACCAAATGTGATGCAGTGCGCGCAACGAAATTCGTTTTATGTATTTAAATGTTTACTTACCTGTAAAACTCTGTAATCCATACATTATTTCCCCCCACCCTGCCCCTCCTCCTGCCCACGTCACCGCCCTATAGAAACACCTACTGCCGACCGCTACTGGCGGTCACGCCATCTACTTGGCCACAACACTCTTGCACAGGGTGCCGAATGCAACACCCCGCAATGTCAACAGGTTGAAAGATCAGCAGCACTGGATGCGCCAGATCTGCCCACTCAATCTCGGCTCCCCGGGTTTCCTCCTCAGGACTACATCCTCCGTCCTTGAGCTGAGGACCTCGATTGGTTCAGCTCTCCCCCACAGCTCTGTTTATAATCAGGGGGGTAAAGGAGGACTGTTCCGGCAGCCCTCTCCTCACCTCTGGCAATTGTTGGTCTGCAGTGGTATCTCCTTGTGTGCTGACCCTAGTCCTCAGTGGCCTCTGCTCAAAGCACACGCATAATTTGCAGCCCTGCTACCTCCTGGTAAGTTCTGTTGTCCTCGTTCAATGGATTATTGGTGCAGACTTGGTGTCCCAGGGTCGGGGACTGTTCCTGCAGTCCACGTCTGTTAGCATATAATGATTTACTGTTGTGGGGTGCAGGATACTGCAGGATTATGTGGGGGCTTTTGCGGAGCTCTTTAGGAAGCTGACCGCCTTCTTGGCCACGCCCTCCCCAATGTACTATGACTCTTAAGAATCACAGAGCCATTAACAACAAGACATACAGGCATCTCAAAGTGTGGGTGCAGAAATACATTGGAACTAATACAAAGCCAAATCTATGGATGAAGTTAAGGCGGTGCAACATGCACAGGATAATTAGCTCGAGAATCAGGATACAGAAAATTATTAAGCAGACATCCAAATTTCCCTTCATCTGAAGGTCGTGGGTATAAAGCATTAGTCTGCCCCTACACTAGCACTAACGTGACATCCCTACATAGCATTTCCCAAGGCAAGATCAGTAAGGTGTCAGCATGTGAAGCCTTCCTAAGAAGTCTCTTCACATCAGTTGGGTCAAGTAGCATGAAGCTACAGAGCTCGTTCTAAGATGCTCTCTCTCTCAAGGCAAGGCAGAAGTCCCCCGACACTTTCCCTAGTTATGATACATGAATAGCACAGGTAGTATCCCATGGTCCTTTGCAAAATCACACCATCCAGCCAGGCCACCTCCTCGTAGGTACCTTTCCATTAGCAGCGATGCTCCCAAGCTTTGGTGAAATTACCTTGATTACCAGGCTTGCTACGATGAGTTTGTACACCAGTTCTCCATTATCAGTATCAGCGCTCAATGTATCCTCTTCTCCCTAAGCCTAACTCCTAAAACAAAGACATTATTGTAACTATCAAGGATTATTCTTACACCTATAATAGAAACGTGAGAAAGAACAAATCTAACATGCACATGAAATTAAACTATTAAATGTAATGCAAGGGCTTCCAGGGAAAATGCATTTCAGGCCTACAGAAATCGGCCAACATAAAAAATAGCACACAGGCCTTCCGAAAATTATATATAAATGAACACTTTTTACTGAGCACTTCTATATCAACACATTATTATAATTCACATTCTACTGTTCCAGGTTATATAACAAAGGAATATATGCGGGTGCGTACTAGTCGTGACTATGATGCACTCCTACAAATGAAACAGTAAAATCTGTGCTACATCAACCTTCGCCCCGGTGATCATCTTTGTACACCGAAAGGAATCACAGTCACAATACTTCCCTTCGTGGTACAAAAGGTTTGGTGGATGGCCACTGTATGTTTTAATTGACATCCACCAAACGTTTAGTGTTTTTTGTTTTTCAGAAACAAACTTCCAGAACTGGAGTTTGTTTCTGAAAAACAAAAAACTAATGACCCTCAAAACCTAGGAGTTTTCTCCCAGCATGTGAGGGTCATTATTTTTTTCCCAATCCTCACTGCCAGGTTTTTCTGGTGCACGATGTTCAGGTACACCTACATATGCCAAGATTCAGGTATTATATGACATGTGGAGACACTGCCGTTGCGGCTAAAGGGGAATGCAGCCTGTGTGTGGAGTACATTTTCTTTTCTGGATCCAACCTCTTTGACGTTTCCTGCAGGGGTGTAGCTATCAATGGTGCAGCAGGTGCAGTTGCACCCGAGGAAAGATTTAATGATTGGCTGTGACAGGCAGGAGAAAAACAGACATTACACCATCCACCCTACACAGGGCGAAAAGTGTAATTTCCAGCCACCCCTACTGTGCTGGGCTGTCAGATGAACTGAGGGTTTGGCAGGCAGGGTACTCTGTCACGTTCACGAACACTTTTGCATTTTTGTAGATCCCTTGAGGAATTTATTCGATGGTTGTTGAAGTTAAATGAGTTTTATGACTGAGATTCCTGGCTTCCTAAATTCCTCAAGGGGACCTACCAGGTTTATATGAGTTTTATGACTGAGATTTCTGGCTTCCTAATCATGCTTGATGGTTTAGGTTAGAAACGCTCAAAGCTAAGATGTATTACGAGTAGAAAAACATCTGCCATTTTTAATTTATTTTTTAGGCTTTTTTATGTCAGCGTGTTTATGATACGAGCTGAGATGAAGGGTTTTATTTGCAATATTTTGGCGCTCACTTCTACTGACCAGCAATGAGGTTTACTCGTGTTGTAGAACTTCACTTCGACTTTATGCCGAAGGGATGTCACAGATTAGTAAAGTAGCAAGAACATTGAACTAGTATAGGATAGGGACCCTATTACGAGGTGTCATGACAGTCACTTAGTTGCAGGGGGGAAAGATGCTCATTTTAACTTATTTAAAAAAAAATTACTTCAAAGTTTTAATGCATTGAATACATCCATGGTCAAAACAGATCTTTCAAACACTAATAGGAACACCTCATTTATTAGACATTAAAAAATAAGATAACCCGGAAACGCGGAGAACAGCATGAATCCTGTACAGTATTGATTGTAATTAGGGCTCCCGGTTTTATGGTTTTTTTTTTACATTTCCGTCTGTATTTATCCATATTTCTTTTTTACCCATCTTATTGGTACTTATGAATGTTTATTTTGCGTTTTGAGAATAGAAGAGATTATATCTCGTATATTTCCACATTTATTTAATGGAAAAAGGTGCAATCAAACTTTGATGCCTGTCTGGTTTTAGCACATTACACAGCCAGAATATAATAAAATAATAAACCCACATGAAAAACAATTAGCATATTAGCCCACAAACCTGTTGAGATAGGCAAGAAATTAAACAAATCTCATTATCTTTCTCACTTCCCATGCTGCAAATATGTACAGCTATTGACCTGCAATTCATTAATCTTGGCATGGAGAGTCATCCAAAGGAAGCCAAATTATCTGTATTTTTCCACTTTTAAAAATAAGTACAGGTAGGAAACACAATGTTTTCAGTATGTATTTATCTATAAAAATCAGTAAAAACGGAAAACAGGGAGCCCAAATTGTAATCAAGCCACCACTTAAAATGTATTTTCAATGTTCTCGACACCTTTCCTACTGCCGCTCGGAGAAGCATATTTCAAATAAACAGGCTTTTATTGGGATGACCACTGGGTGGCAGTGTTTCCTCGTCTGCTGGTTTGGATCAATAAATGCCACGGTTCTTCTATGTCCGATGACCTGAATGTAAATCTTCCCCAAACACAGCAAACTTAATTTAAAAAGAATGAAAAAACAAGCTTTGTGTTTCCCATGTAAGTCGGGTTACTCAGAGCCCACCTCGCTGCAGGGACTGAGGGCAGAGAATCGATGGTTATTTGATATTGCTAGTTTGCAGGGAAAGCACCTGAAATGTCCCCCGGGCTCGCGGGCTATCAAGATAGCATTATGGAGTTTCCGCGCTCATTTCTTATTCTCGGCTCGTCGGTCTAGGGCACCTTTGAGCGCCGATTACGTAACGCCTCGGTACATGAATGGGCTGCAGCATCCTTCCTCACTGCAGCGCTGCAGCAAAGAGTCGGCTGCGCCACGTGACGCTGCCTTGTCACCGCCAAACCTGAGAAGTGACCGCAGTTTCGTATTTCCAACCTGAGCTTAGTCCCCTGGCTGCTAATTAGGCCGGGCAATCCTCCCAGAGCTGACTGGCACCGTTTACAAGCTGCTCTCGGGTTTCACGAAATAAACTAGGTGACCTCACTGCGCAATACATGAATTAATTCATTTTTTGAAGGATAATAAGAGCCCTGGAAAGGCGTTTCTCCAAATGTCACCCGCTATGCCCGTGTGTTCTTCATTTAAGTATGCTAATTAGGTTTTTATGATAAAGTATGCCAATTTAAAGCAACATTTCCAACACCAACCTTCAATAAAGTCACCCTACATACTGGCACTAACCATATCTGAGCAGTTTTGGTGTCCTTTAACATGCATGTTGAGGACATCACAAATTGTTAAGTGGAATTGTGTCTGCATTCAAATCAAATCATGATACGCGCTTACATTTTTGATTTTGCCTCGTTGTGGATCATCACACACACTGAATTGTGGGTGTTACGAGAAGTTTGTGAGACTCTTTTGTTCAGTCAGTGTGCATACCCCAATGTCTATCATTAATCACAAAAGGGCTTCTGGGAGCTATATAAGATGATTGGATACATTGTATCGCAATTCAAATGAGCGCAGTGGTATCACTAATCTTAAATCCCCTCACAGTTCCCAAAAAATATGTGAAACATTTAAACCAGCAAATGAAAGTATACAATGTTTAACAGGTGAGTCTTCAATCCTTTTTAACAGCCTCAAGCTCTAACAAAGTTCTCAATTCTACAAGATAGCATCTTCTAAAAGTAAGGGTCCTAAAAACCCAGGTTTACTTTAAACTTTAAACTTCCATTTCTATTTTAGTTCTCGTTTTTGTGGGAGTTGAAAAGTTATTTGAAAGCCCTGTCAGCAGCAGCAGCAGTCACCCACGGTGGCTGCAGTGGTGCAGCTAGGGTGCTATGGGCCCCAATGTCATAGAATATTGTCCCTCTTAATCCCTAGTGCCGAAATAAAAAAGCAATATTCTGGGTACAGTGGGCAACCTTTCCCCCAGTGTCACCATTTATGGCTACTTCCATGCAGTAAGCACCATATAGGGGCGGACCCACATAGGGTACACTATTTTACTCCACACACAGCCTGCAGTATGTCTCCCCTAGCCTGTATTGCTATATGTAGGCTATCCCATTTCGAGTATAAACCTGGATTAACTGATAAAACCCCACCGAAAGGAGCACTGGAGGTGCAGGTGGGCACAGAGGAACACCAAGGCTGCAGAGGGCTCACAGGGTTACTGGGTGCAGGATTTTCACAGGAACACTGAGGCTGCGGGGGAACAGAGCTGCACTAAGGCTGTAGTGTGGTCACAAGGGTGCTGAGTAAGCATAGGACTTGCTGAAGAAGTAGAGTTCAGAGGTCCACTGAGACTGTGGGGGAGGGTGGGAATAATGCAAGATGCTGAGACAGTGTGAGGTGGCATTAGGATAGTCAGAAGTCAGAGCAAAAAAGCACAGGAGAACATTACAAATAAATACATAAATGCAACAAAAGGAGATTGTTATCAATTTTGTATTCTGCTGTGCATCCCACATACATGCCAACATGTTCAAGCTGCAAAAAGGGAGATTAAAAAAAATATGAGTGAAGTATTTTCCCCATTGACTTAAATGGAAGCACAGGAAATTTTAGGGTGGTAACAGCTAATATAAAGCCGTGTTGGGCTTAATAAATTGTGGGTCCCCGTCCTGAACTCGGTTGTTTGGCATGTATGCTCCTGAATCTAAAGCTGGAGCTGAAGAAGGAGCCTAGTCATGGAGATAGCAAGTAGCAAGAGAACACAAAGACAAAATATCTAGTTACTCAGACGGTGAGATACAATGCCCACTCATATGAAAGTAAGAGTTAGAGAATGGTTTCTCTTCCACAGACGCCATCTTGAAAAGGGACAGGAAACTTAAAAGTAATACATCAAAGAATAGTCCAAGACATCTTCCTCCAGATCTCTCCAGGCTGTTGTACAATTGTATTTTTGACAAAGGTAAAAAATACTTTAATGCTCCATTGAACAGTATTGCTGTTAGTTATTGGAATTTCTCCACTGTCAGCTCTTGTGGAGTGGGGGGGAGGTGAATTACATTTTTACAGCTTTTTTTTAAATCTGTATTCATCTTCGGGGCTGAAAAAAAGACTCACCCCTGTAGATGTGGGGGGGGGGGGGGGTGATTCCGGAGTAGGAGACCGGTGTATGTTCTCCTATTTACATGCCACCCGTCTGCTCTTGGAGGATGCTATATGCAGTCAGCATTCATATGCTTGAAGCTCTGAGGGGAAGGTGCTCTTCAGCTCAGTTCCTAGTTGTAGAAGGGACAGATGACTCCTGGGTGTGGGCAGACTTGCGGATTCACATCAGATACTATACCAAAGTAAAGCTCACGATGTCACTCGTTGGTCGCTTGCAGCAACTGCTTCTCAAAGGCCTCTGACTTTAGTCAGCCGGAACTTGCACCCTGGAGCCATGCTCACAGCGCATGCTGAGAGCTGTACCTGAAAGAGATTGGTATTGGCTGGCACAAGCTGACATGGTTCTGGCGGCGGCTTCCACGATGGCCACCTCCACATTAGACAATAGTATTCTGGCTAGATTCATTCATAATGCTCCTTGCCACTCCCTCCTCTTCATCTCAGATTTAACTATGGTAGCTCTGGGCTCCCTGGCCCTCGATTGAGGTTGCAGTGGCCTCAACCCTGAGCATCAACGCAGAGCACTGGCCATGCTGTTCCTGGCATATGCAGAGCTTGTGGTGCCATGCCACATGTCACTGGGGAGATCTGGCAGAAGCAGGGGTGTTTTTAGGTCAAGCTAGACAGCATCTTGACCATTCAGTCACATGTCTGCCAACAATGATCTTTTAGCTCTCTGATTTTCTAGGGCTTTACATAATACACTTAAAACTTGCTTACACAATTGTGCCATTCAATTCCAGGCAACATAACCACAATAAGGAACTGTATAGACTGTCTATGTTGTAGCAACAGAAGAAGGAAGCAGTGAACTGCTAATGTTGTGGCAACTAAAGATTCCACCGGATATATTCTTCAGTGCTTTTAGGAGCGTTGTTTAATTCTCCTATAACGCCATTCAGACAGAGCAGTCAAATTGTACCAGAGAATGCAACTTGGCTTAGACCTTCACTACCCTAACCACGTTTGCCCTCATTACAAGCTGCCTGGTAATCCTCTAGTAACTTTGTCACCTTTCATAATTCCTTTTGGGCCACTAACTCTTGCTGCATTATGGTGGGCAGAAGGTACGCCCTCTAATATGAGGTACTTCAAAATCAACAAATAGCAGCAAAACAGTTTATCTGTGAGACCTAGTTTGGGTGGCCATAGGTCAATCAGATCTTAAGAGGGAAACAACCATTACAACGCAGTCATTACAATGCACTACCTTTACAACGCAGTAATTACAACACAAGTACATTTGCATCGCAAGCAATTACAACGCATGCCACTACAAAGCATTCCATTACAATGCATACCATTACAACGCATGCCATTACAATGTATTATAAGGTAAGAGATGGATTTTTAAAATGTTTTAGGGTGGGTATGGGTTTGGGGTTGTAGTGTAGTTCCTATATTCCCAATAGGCTCTGCGCATTGGAATAACATAAACAATAGTGTAGACGTAGGACTGAGGTCGACTAGGTCTCTATTGAATAGTTTAGACTTAATTGTGTGTGCCAGCTAGCTCAGAGGTCACTAGAAACTTTCTCTAATACACAAGAAGGGATTAGCGTCCGACAACCATATAACATGACAACTTTGTTCCCCCTGAAATAAGGAATATCTCCAGAGTCGCGGAAACAATAGATGGCTATTTTACTCAGTCAATCGTGCATGCTTCGTTTCACCAGAAGTGCAGAGAAATAGAGAGACGGGCGTTTTCAATAAAAGGGTTATTTATTGAGCAGTCTTCTTTCTCATGCAAGAGAAATTAATTGCCACAATTGCAATACTTGTCATAAAATAAAGTGCGTACAGTAAAATGAGTATTATGAAATAATACTGTAAAAGCATTTATATGGTTTCTAAGCCATAAGATACTTAAAATGGATAAAATACATACAATGATAAAATATTGACTAAACGTACTCAACTGGTGTTTCTAAGATACGCCTACCCCGGTGTACCTAACCTAAGCCTAGTACGTGGGAAGGAGTAGATGAGTTACAGTTTTTGCCAAGAATCTGAATCAAGAATTCTCTAAGGGTATAATCAGCTCCGTACCTTGGGTATAGAATGAAGGAGGTCTTGTATCTCTCTCTCAGGCTCGATCTCCCAGCAACCAGCGAGGGTGACAGGGAAACACTGGAGCTGGATTTCTCGGCAGGAGAAAAGACAGCATCTCTCTCAGTGCGTCAGCAGGGAGGGTCGGCTTCTTGGCACTCGCATCAGCAGGGCGTCGGGCAAGTAGATAGCCGATCTGCTCCAAACCACCGTGTTTTGCTTAAGGCAGATGTTGGTATATTTATACCCGGAAGGTGCAGAGTTTGACGTTAGGTTGGACATAAGACGTCACTAAGGACTCGCAGTTCTTTCAGGACTCCAGGAGTTCTAGGACAAAGCAATACCAAAGCAGGGGGAATTCCCGGGCTGCTGGAGGCTAGGTTTGCTTAAGAACGCATTGTGCTTTCTAGGAGTCTATGGGAGTAGCCTTGGCTATGACTTAATATGGACATGATTTGATATAACCACATAAGGGCATAAATCGGGAATGTTTTAAATAGAGTCCTAGATACGTTCACAACACCCACTCCACGTATAATGTCCATCATTACTAAATACTAAGCAATACTAAACATATAACGATGCATGTGTTTTCCAGCCCACCCCAAAATACATAGTAAGCACTTGAAATGGTATATACACGAAAAATGAGTATAATACTGTACGTTTTTTTGAAAGCAGTGGTGTCATTCAGATAATGCATATTTTGTACATTTAGAATGTTGACTGAATGAATCACGAAATTTACATTCATGAAATGGCTCTTAATACAGAAGAGAAGGTCGAGACCATTTCATCACATATTTATACAAGACTACATGTGCTAGAGGCTAAGTCAAAATATTGTCTCTAGACATTTTAAAAATTGAAATTCTTGTTCTCTAAGAATAGTTCTACTTTAAGCAGAGTATCATGTGCCAAAAAAGGTAAATATTTTGGGAACTGGAGAAAAATAATTTCGCTTTCGGGAAGAAAAATAGTTCCAATGTTTTTTAGAAGTTCTGTTTTTCAAAACTGAAGGCCGAATTCAGATTTCAGGGAACGCTTTGTGCTCGCTATTTCAAAAGTTATTGTCGTTGTTAGGAGAGAACATTAACTCAGATAGGCTGGTAAAAAATTCGTCTACAACAGTAGGTGAAAGTTGGACCAGGTCCGAAAAGGTAGAAATAGTGCATATGTGCAAAGAATTGCCATCATCGGTGTCTAGATCAGCAATGGTCACGGCAGGTTATACCTGTGCGCCGCTTTCATCTCGTACCTCACCGCCACCTAATCATAATGGTGAGGTCTCAACGAATGCCGTCATCAGAATGGGTAGCCGCTGGGGTCAACACGTTGCATGAGTCGTTACCGAACCAAGCAAAGTATCGACATCCATAGGTACTGCTGATGGGAGTGTGAGACAGATGTCTAACACGCATTCTTCTCCGCAAAGCAGGCATTGTAGAACAGGTAAGATGCAATCTTGCCAGATTGGTCTGAATGAAAGAAACCAGGTAGTAATCAGATCTCTTAGCCGAGCCAAGCCGAGGACTTTAGTAATCCGCTCTCGGTATTGCATTGCTAGGATCGTGTCTTCCATTGTAGCCTGAGTTTTGTCTGTGATTTGACTTGACATATCGGAGCAGAAGGAACAAAAATAAGATTCCTGCTACGAGTCCCAAGATGAGAGGCAGGCCGCCGAACACAGAGTGTACGAAATTCGGGAAGATGCCCAGGACTGTTTCAAAGGGTGCTAACAGTCCCGAAAAAATTGTCTTAAATACATGTGCGATGCCACTGGTATCTGACATGTTTAAGATTTGACTTAACATTTCTACGAAATGCACGGGGCAATTTGTTGATAATAATGCATGTATCTCTGCTGCTGTCCTTGCAACTTGCAGATCATACGTTTCTCTAGACGAGGTTAAAGGCACAGTTGTTTGTAAAAGAATAGACTTCATTCTGCTTAAAGTATCAATTCGAATAGAAGAGATATTCAAAGAAGGCCATATTGCCGCCTCCATGTCTGGTTTGCTGTATCGATACAATACTTGCATACAGCAAGTGACCCTGGAAGTAACGCTCACGAGATAGGGCGTTCCTGGCACCATGCCACAACAGCTGTGGTCACTTATTATAACATAGCTACCGTTGGAAAGCTGCCTGAAAAAAGGCTCTATCTGTGTAGCAGGGGTGAAGTGCAGGTGACATGAAAGGTTATTTGATGAACCTTCGCAGGCTCCATGCAAGTTAATTCCTTGACACAGAAGTGTACCGCTTAGTGAATTTTTACAGTTGTTACCACTAAGAAATACTTCTATCTTGCCCCCACTCCAACATCTATGACAGGTTTTTCGGAGACTGTCAATGGCAATCTTTCTAGTTTTTCAATGCTCTGCACCATATAGTCTGCCCCTCTTTGTGTCAAAGAGATTTGTTTATCAGTAAGGTTAAAGATACAAAATAATGATGTTGTGTTGATTAGACGCCATGGCACGTAGCCTGAACGCAGATTTTGTAACGTCCAGCCTAACTGTACAATAGAACGTAAGTGGGACTGGCCATGTTGTAACATTAGCATATCCTGTCCTATTATATCAATAGCAGATGATACAATGCTGTCCAGTGAATAAATTCTGGAGGACAGAGTCGTTAACCCATTGTCCACTACAGACAGTGATTTTTCCAAATGAATACAATCAATTTCTCGTATTTTTTCAGCAGTTTAAATTTGTGTTACTTTCCAAGCTTCGTTGTAAGCTGCGTATATACCGGCGTATATGAAACGTTTTTGACGCTGTTTGCGAGGTCCCAGTAAGAAATCTCGCAAGTCAGCACCTTCTTTAAGTAAAGTCAAGTGTTGCTTAATTTCGGGTAGTGTGGATTTCTGTAGCCATTCGAGGCATAGTTTTCCTACACTGTATGTTGTTATTATCCCTGGATGTTGTCTCTGGGAATATCTTGGGTCTGGCCTGTTCTGTTTGAACCCCTGTACTTTGTTCAGGAACCTATCTTGACAGTTATTTGTGTCTGTGGGCCAGATCAACCATTTTTTCCAATCAGGATTAGTTCTGTTTTGTTTTAAAATATAGGACACATCTAACCCCTCATCTGTAGTGTTATTTCTATCAGGCATAGGCTTTGGTATAGACGGGTTGTTTACATCTTTTATCTTGGCTAGGCCAAGACAGGTTGTTTGTTGAATGGTGTCATTCAGGAACATTATTTGTTCTGGGATCATGCAGGCTCTGAATAATGATTCTAAACCTTGTACCTGCCATTCTTTTGTACCCCAGACAGTTTTTGTCTCAATGTTGTTTTTCCAAAATTCAAAACCAAATGTAGACATTTTTTCATAAAACTTTTCAGAATAAATCAGTTTAGTATTTGTCAACATGTTTTTCATTCCTGTCTTATTCATAATTTTAAAATAAAACGTTTCTGGATCAGTGATATTAAACCCTGAGAAGTATGGGAATTTCTCATAAAATGTTTTCGAGCTGCCTTTTGGCGGAGTTGGACAAGGTTCCCATTGATTATAACTGAAAACATTTCTAGGATTAGCAGATTTATGCAAATAATGATGCCCATAGTGATTAAAGCAATACATTTCTTCATAATTTGATGAACCTTGTAAATAATCATGTTCTGTACATTTTGCTGAAATTTCTAAATCTGACATCATATTATTAATATTTTCAAAGTCCCAATCATCAGAGAAAATACTAGGTGATACAAAGTCACTTAAAGAAATCTTGAACTGATGTGGATATTTCAAGAGTTCAACCGGGCCATAGATTTCGTAATCAGTATTGTCCCATGCTACACCACCAGGTATAGGAATGGCTGTGATGTTCACTGATGACAGTTCTCTTTTTTCAATGTGAGAGGATCTGTGAGGTTTTAGAACCAAGTTGATGTTCTGACTTGCTGTGTCCATTGTACTGTATTTTCCATCAATCATTCTTCCCAAGCTTAAAGCCAAAATGAGCCAGAGCAGGAGGAAAAGTACACCTAACACAATCCACAACTCAATCCATGGTGAAGTCAGATATGTTTCTACAAGTTGAAGAAAGAGTTCTGTAATTTTGTCTTTGAAAGTTTTTTTGCTGGCTTGTCTTCGTGGTCACTTGGATCATCAGAAAAGTCATCGAAGTTGATAAAGTAGCCAGATGCAGTTCTGTCAATTGTTGGAATTGCTTCCGGATTTTCATTAATCTTTGGATTTGCTTCTTCCTTTGTCATATTAGTATAGTCAGAGGCTACATCATTGTAGACAGGTGTTTCTTGACGGACTGTTGCAATTTGGGTTTCAAGAGGCACAAGTGCCATGGCTTTGTTGCATAGTCCTTTTTTATTCACTGCAGGTTTATCAAATGTGATTAGTCTTTCAGTTTGACCCTCTTGGATTTTAGCAAGGTTTGGTCTTCTGCTTCATCTTGGGAGTCCACTGGGCCTACTACTTATTATTGACCACATGGTTGTGGTTTTACCAGGTCGATTGATACAACTCGGTTCTCCTTTTTACCAGCAAGGGGCGGTAGTACTACTGATCTTGTTCCGCTGATAGCTAACACAGGTACTGCTTTTCTGTAAGAAGGCCCAAATTCCTTCTTCACCATGATATTTTCTCTGACCAGATCCCCAATCTTCAGAATCCAGACAGGTCTTGCTGGGACAGATGGTTTTTCTTCAGTTGCCGTTGGCTCTAGCTTTGTGTTACTTAGATTTTTTCTTGTTTCATTCAAGTCCTGTAAAACAGCCAAACGATCTTTGATATCAAAAGCTTTTTGTTCCACCACTGAAGTCTGACAATCGAGGTCTTCGATTATCATTCTTGTACCAAACAAAAGTTCATACGGAGTGATTCCACCTAGAGAATTTCTTGGCAGAATATGAAGACTACGTTGGACACTTATTAGATGTTTGACCCAACCGTCACCCGAACCTAATACCCTCGCTGTTATAGATTGCTTCATGTCATGTTTGTTTCTCTCCAGTACCGCATTTCCCCCAGGATGGAATGGACTAGAGTACCGCAATGCAATGCCCAAGCTGGCCATGGCCTCCTTGTAAGCTTGAGAGCTAAACGCAGGACCCTGGTCAGAATGTAGCATGCCAATTGCGTATGTGCCGATAAAGACTCACAAATCTTTTACAACAGTTCTGGCGTCAGCCGAGCGCTGGGGCCACATCCAAATGAATCTCGTGCAGGAATCCACTGCGACCATGATATATTTATAGTTGCCATTCCTTTGTAAGGGACCACAGTGGTCCAGGTAAAACACATGCTAATGGTTTATCTGCGATTAGAAGGGGCGTCTGCGCAGGTCGTTTCACTGTTGATACCTTCATATTTTGGCATATTTCACATTTTAAAACATAGTTTCTAGTCTGCTTTCTCATGCGTGGCCACCAGCATCTCTGTTTTAAGAAAGATACTGTGGCGGAAACACATGCATTTGCAGAGGCGAGCCCTTCATGTGCCGCTAAGATTAGTCCTAACCTATGTTCCATGTTTGGAATTGCCCTATCCCCCACTCCAGGGATTACAGCAAAAACAACATTGTTTGCATCAGTTTTGTATGAGTAATTTACTGGAAAGCTTTTTGGGAGTGTCTTACCACTGTCTTGTACTGAAGCACTGACAGCTAGCAGTATATCGCTGTCTATCTTTGTTTTTGACCGAGTGATTGCAGCTACGGAAGCCGTTTGCACAGCTGCCTTCGCGGCCTCATCAGCCAATGAATTCCCTGCAACGTGAACGCCATCACGCTGATGACTCAGTGTATGTATCACGTGAGTCTTTTGTAGTTCTTTCTGCAAAAGAACTACTTGTTCCCAAAGCATGTTATGTTATGTTTGATTCTGCCACCTTTTGCATCTTTGAAACCATTTTGAACCCAGTTCTGCAAGTATTCATTGTAGGACTGGACGCAGTAATATGAATCGCACACTATTAGTGTGGGGAATTCGCGATCAGTATTTTCAAGCGCCATTTTAAAAGCCTGTAGTTCAGCTCGCTGAGCTGTACAATCTCCGAGTGATTGAGTTTTAGTAACCAATGGTCTAAATTTTCCTTCGTGCCATCGACCTTTAACAATCGCGCACGCAGCACTTTATGCTTGTTTACCCCCAACTGCGGACTGTGCTGAACCGTCTGTATATATTATACAGCCGTAATGTTCCAGAGGCAAAATTTCAGCTGGTAGAGGACATTCGTATTCGTATTGGAGAAATTCTTGCGTTTTTAAGTTAGGATCAAATTTGTATACTACGTCTGATGCAGCAAGAGAATTAACCCATTGTTCCCATCTCGGATGTAAGGCTTTAGCATTCGGAATGCTTGCTTTTGTTACTGCTTCTAGGGCAGGTACCGGTGTAACGATTAATATACGCTTACCTGGTGCGAGGGCTCTTTCTTTTGCTACAGCAGTTTGTACCGCAGTTAGAATTTTTTCAGTAGAACTGAATTTCATTTCAGCTTGTGTGTACAAGTGTGATTTGTAAGCTATTGGTACCGTTTCTCCCTCATTAGAGGTCAGGTATGTAAATCCGCATCTTCCTGGGATGACTCGGATTACTAGGTTGCGTTCGTTTGCGCGTGTTTGCAGTTTTATTTTAGTTAACATTTCTGTTTGTAATGATCTTAAGATTTCTGTGTGTTTCTGAGTCCAATTAATTGGTTTGAAATCAGGTTTTATGAATTCGTAGAGTGATTTAACCCTCTCTGCATAATTTAGAATGTAAGTTCTTTCGAAGTTCAGGAAACCTAGAATTGATTGTAAGTTTTTCAGCGTTTTTGGAGCTTGGAGTACTGCACACTTCTCTAAGAAGTTGTCTGCTAGGCTTTTGCCTTCACTTGATAATTCATATCCTAAAAATAGGACAGTCTGGTGGGCAATTCGTGACTTTTTAAAGTTAAATTTGTACCCTTCAGATGCGAACCCAAGTATGATGGTGTTCACTCTTCTCAAGTGTGTCTCCAGGTCATTGTCTGTAAGATAGATATCATCGACATAAGATAATGCCTCATCATCATATATTTGTAGTAACTCTGTTACCCTGGCTGAAAATAATCCTGGGCTATTCTTGAATCCCTGTGGGAGACGACAACATTGCTTTTGGGCCCCCATGCTTGAGAAAGCGGTTAAATACCTGCTTTCTGGTGCAATGTTTTGACAGAAAAAATCATTTGAAATATCTAATGTCGTTTTATATTTTTTGCGCACGATATTATTCATTAGTGCTGCACTGTGTGAGTTTTGTACTGCAAATGTTTTGCAACAAGAGTTTAGGTGTCTGTAGTCCAAAACTAGACATTATGAATCGTCTGGTTTGGAGACAGGAAACAAATGATTGTTCACTTGTGAGGTGCAGGTTTCAATCACCCCCTGATATTCAAGTTGATCTAAGATCTCTCTGACTTGTTTTTTAGCTTCTTGCTTAACAGGATACTGCCTCTGTGCGGTAGGTTGATTTTTTAACTGGTTTTTATGGTGAGGAGAATCCTCATCCCATCCTACATGTTTTTTATATAATGCAGGGGCTTGGGCCCATATGTGTATTTTCTATGAATTGGAATGTGATTTGAGAAGGCAGGCATAATCATTTCTTCGCCATGTGGGCACTCCCTAACAAACTTTGGTGGCCAGTCTTTCTCTGCTAGAAGGATATCATAGCCTTTAGATAGATTCTCCAAAAGAGACCTTTTATTCTCCTAGTTTTGTCCCCTTCTATACGTAATGTTATTTCATATAATTTATGGGGCACGCTAACTCTGATGTCTGCAGTTTCCACCTGAATGTATTCATTCGTGTCTACTGTCTCCAGAAGATTCATCAGGATCTTGCGAGCTATGGTCACTTCTGCTGCGCTGTCTAGCATTGTTTGGGCCCACTCTCCATTCTTGAGTTGTGTCCTCAGGATCCTCGGCATGTTTTACTTTAATACTGGCCACCTTCTTTTTGGGAAATAGTAATTTTTTACTTTGATGAGCAGGTTCTTTGTCTTTGGACTTGACACGCTCTTCTTTATGTTCTGACCGTCCTCTTCTTTCTGTGAGGAAGTCTGAAAAGATCGAGAGGGACGTGTATCAATATCTTGATATCTGTCAGGTTTTCTCAAATTGTCCCTATTTCTAAGGTTATATCTTTTCTCAGAGGACTCCCTTAGGGAGACTTGTCTCTCTGTTGAGGAGATCTTCCTCTGGACTGAAGCTGTTTTTCTCTGGGAGTGGTCTGTTTATTACCCTCCCACTTCTTCTTTTGAGAATTGAGATTATTTTTAATCAATGTTTTTTCAGGATTTTTAGTTAGTTGTGGTTTTAGTGGTTTCCCAACCAAACTAACTCTACCTAATTCTTCATAGGATTTTTCAATTATTCTGTCAAGTTCAAAAGGTTGGTCTGCTATATCTGTTTCTTTTCATTTTTGGCGGATCGCCACGGATGCTGCTTCTCCTTTTATGTTGGCTAGAAGTATAGCCGAGACTTGCTTAAAGTCTTTCAGTAATTTCATACCTAGATTTAAGCAGGCTCTGGATCGTATTCATTTTGAATCTGTCTTAGTGCATCTGGTATAACCGCCATAGACAGAACATCATGTGTTTTTGTGTAGATTGAAGCAAAGACTGTTCCTCAAGTGTCACAGTCCTCCACATGTGGTGCAATCCCCATTGGTAGGCAATTTGTCAGAATTCTGTGTTTTTGGTGAGGTGTAGTATCAGGAAATACTGCCTCTATCTGAGTAATTTTTTGAGCTAACCAGAACAGAATTTGTTCCCGTTTTGTGGGTAACTTGACAATGACTGATTGAATAGTCTGTGGTGTGATTTTATTTGTGTTCCCCTGGTGAGGGGTGTGCTGTGGAATTTTTATTGCTGGTTGGACTGTTAAAGTCTGCATGACATATTGTACCAATTGTCTATGTATTTTAATTAGTTGTTTTAACTGAACTAAAAGTTCTCCGCTTGACATTTTTTCAATGTCAGGATGTGGTGTATAGCTGGCTAGAACCGGCCATGTGGCTCCTGGTCTACCTAGTGGACAGAGCCTGGTAATGTGATTTTGATGTTTTAGGGCGCCATTAAACCAGAGCTCATGCTCTTGGTAAGTTAGTGGAATTTCAACCTCCTCGAAAAGGGTGTGTTCCTCTGGAGGTTCCTCTATTTTGTAGTAGTGGAACTCACGTGTCACAGCATTTGCTGCTGGAAAAGTTATCCATGAATAGAATACCTCTGTCTGCCGATATTCATGTACCTCGACAACAAATATGACTGTACCACCTCTTGATGATACTCCATTTTCTATAAGTTTTATAGTTAAGGTTTTCCTTACATTTACCGGGATGAGTATCGCATCCGGTTCATTTTGTTGGAGACTTGTGTCTTCCGCCAAAAGTTGAGTTGCTAGTCTAGCTCTCTCCCTTTCTTCGTCACTTTCCGCCATTTTACTGACTGAAAGTTTGCAGATCAAGTTTCAAGGAAATAAAGATTAGGTGCACAATATTTTGGAACACTGTATCCTTCAACATTGACTAAACCAAAAACTAATACATAGGAATCTCTTCCTACTAAGTTTTGGCGGATATTACCCTTTTACCCACTCCAGACGTCTATTGGAGTTTTTACGGGAAAAGGGGTCTGTGTGAAAAGCACTACTGAGTTACTTTAGTATCTAGCGTTAAATTATC
Organism: Lissotriton vulgaris; assembly: GCF_964263255.1. Lineage (NCBI taxonomy): Eukaryota > Metazoa > Chordata > Amphibia > Caudata > Salamandridae > Lissotriton > Lissotriton vulgaris. Next base: position 728,488,333 of record NC_141691.1, read on the forward strand.
GCCTTACCAAACGTTGGACGCCATGTAGTGTAGTTCCTATATTTCCAATAGGCTCTGCGCATTGGAATAACATAAACAATAGTGTAGACGTAGGACTGAGGTCGACTGGGTCTCTATTGAATATGTTAGACTTAATTGTGTGTGCCAGCTAGCTCAGCTAGCTCAGAAGTCACTAGAAACTTTCTTGAATACACAAGAAGCGATTAGCTTCTGACAACCATATAACATGACAACTTTGTTCCCCCTGAAATAAGGAATATCTCCAGAGTCGCAGAAACAATAGATGGCTATTTCACTTAGTCAATCGTGCATGCTTCGTTTCACCAGAAGTGCAGAGAAATAGAGAGACGGGCGTTTTCAATAAAAGGATTATTTATTGAGCAGTCTTCTTTCTCATGCAAGAGAAATGAATTGCCACAATTGCAATACGTGTCATAAAGTAAAGTGCGTACAGTAAAATGTGTATTATGAAATAATACTGTCAAAGCATTTATATGGTTTCTAAGCCATAAGATACTTAAAATGGGTAAAATACATACAATGATAAAATAATGACTAAACGTACTCAACTGATGTTTCTAAGATACGCCTACCCCGGTGTACCTAACCTAAGCCTAGTACGTGGGAAGGAGTAGAGAAGTTACAGTTTTTGCCAAGAATCTGAATCAAGAATTCTCTAAGGGTCTAATCAGCTCCGTACCTTGGGTATAGAATGAAGGACGTCTTGTATCTCTCTCTCAGGACTCGATCTCCCAGCAACCTGTGAGGGTGACAGGGAAATACTGGAGCTGGATTTCTCGGCAGGAGAATAGACAGCTTCTCTCTCAGTGCGTCAGCAGAGAGGGTCGGCTTCCTTCGGCACTCGCATCAGCAGGGCGTCGGGCAAGTAGATAGCCGATCTGCTCCAAACCACCGTGTGTTGCTTAAGGCAGATGTTGGTATATTGATACCTGGAGTTTGACGTAAGGTTGGACATAATCGTCACTAAGAACTCACAGTTCTTTCAGGACTCCAGGAGTTCTAGGACAAAGCAATACTGAAGCAGGGGGAATTCCTGGGCTGCTGGAGGCTTGGTTTGTTTAAGAACGCGTTGTGCTTTCTAGGAGTCTATGGGAGTAGCCTTGCCGTATTTGGACTGCATTGGCTATGACTTAATATGGATATGATTCTTATGCCTTCATAAGGATATGATTTGATATAACCACATAAGGGCATAAATCGGGAATGTTTTAAATAGGGTCCTAGATACGTTCACAACAGGGTACATGGGAATAGTAATTTTTACCCCTACACTATCAAACACTTACCCTAATGTTGCACTCACTGGAGTGGGAATAGTAATTTTTACCCTTACACTATCCAACACTTACCCCACTGTTACCCCAAAAGTTTTATGCATTGTAATGGTATGCGTTGTAGTGATATGCATTGTAATAGAAAGCGTTGTAAATATAGTTTTTAAAAATGCGCTGTGATGGCATGTGTTGTAAAATCATGTGTTGTAAAGGATGTTGCCATATAAAAACTGCGTTGTAAATGATTGCGTTGTAAATTGTTCTATTCGCTTTCGAGGCTCCAAACGTCTAGAAGAGGTTCTAGCAGACCTCTGTGACTAGGCAACACAATGCAAAATGATTTCCTGGTACCAAAGAGATTTCAAAGCTAACAGTGGCATGCTGGATAATATCATGGCTCTCTCCTACCTTGCCCGTAATACCCTGAAGATAGGAAAATCGTTCCATGTCTGTTTTATAGATTGTTGAAAAGCTTTCAATAGTATAGACAGAGACCTTCTTAGGGCCAAACTGGCCAAGTGCGGCATTCCCATCAAAATATTAACATAATCATTCCATTATATTCCAACAACTGGGTACATTTGACATTTGGTACAGAGGGTACCCTGACCAAGATGGTAATTGTTAATAAAGACCTCAAGCAAGATTGTGTGCTTGCCCCTCCTCAATGTAACCTGTTTGTTGCTGATATGGAGGCAACAGCTGCAAATCCTCGAGCATGACCACCTAACACTAACACCCACCAACTGAGGATCTTGCATTTCGCAGATGAAACAGCTATACTAGATTACACCTTCGTAGGGCTACAACACTCGCTAAATACCCTCCATAGTTACTGCCACCAAACCAACCTCGAAATAAACTGTGTAAAAAAAAAAAAGGTCTAACCTTCTCAAAAAAATGAAAATCATAAGAATCTGAACACTGGGATCATATCTCAAGTACTCTGTCTTACAAATACCTAGGGGTGGAATTTGAATCAACAGGCCAACATAAAGCCCACGTGTGAGAATTGAATAAGACAAAGGCAAGGCTAAAATTCTCATTAGGTAAAATAGCACACAATCTGATTAGACCTACAGTGAAACCATTTCCGAATATATGAAATAAGAAATTTCTACCATCACTAATATATGGCCTGATACCTTTCTTCTACAATTCAATATTAGGCTTAATAATGTGCGGACAAGAGTATACTGCCCAATTTTTAAATACTCAACTCTATCTGCCAAGCCCAAATTCACTTGAAATTCAACCCTAGGGAACAATCCTTGAACCAAAAGGATACATTATTAAAACTCTAGTCAAAATTAAAACAATTGCACCAAGGTTCACTTAAATATAATCTCTGCCAAGATCTGGAAAAGGCAAAGGGCACCGCATAGTCAACAGCTATTGTGCCTATTCCGAATATACTTCTGATATCACCACTGTGCGACTGCAATATAGCCGATGAACTATTAAAAATGATTCTCAGGAGAGAGATCACAGCAAAATCAAGAGGAATGGATCTGTCAAATTTTTTGTACTCAGGTAGCCTCAACTCTAGGGTGGCTATCAAGCTCAACACACCAAGATTGGGTTCTGCCATCTTGGGAGTGGGCAGAATAGCGCACTCTGAGACGGCTAGATGCCACTCTTCGCAGGAAGTCATCATCAGGCGGGAAAGCTCCTACTAGCCCATTGACTAGTGACTGTCCCATCCTCTGTGGGCAATTTCTGGGAATAACTATGGGACTACTGGCACCCAGACCTCAGATGACATCTGGACTGGAGAGTGGACCGAAGAACCACTGCCCTGCTGTTTCCTTGACTTGGCAAGAGATTCTGCACCAACCACTAAACTGCACCTGCTGATATTTGGGCTAGCAAAGAGAGGAATGTGCCGGTGGTGCCTGGCTTGTGGGAACATTGCTCACGAGCTGCAGACAGAAAAAGTGAACACCAAGAGTTAATTGGCTGAGTTCCTGTTACAGCACTAGGGCCAACAAATCTGATATAGCTAATTCTGGCCAGCCAATAGCCACAATCGCTTGTCCGTCACTGACATACAGCCCAGATGACGAGTCACAATACTAGAAAGTTGCAACGAGTCTGCTGGACCTGGGAGAGTTGTTGGAGTGCAATTTGGTTGCCCAAGACAGACACAAGCCTTCACCAAAGGAAACCACTGGTTTAGCTGTGAACGAAGACAAGTATTGCAGTGCCAACTGGAATGATGCTGGATCAAAGAGAATTTTGAGGGAGGTCGATCCTGGTGGCTAATGTCACTCCACTTGGAGAGTGGACCGAAGAGCAGCCCCAGGAAGACACCCGTCAACCACACACCATCCTCAGCATCTTACAGCATCTTCAGCATCCTGTATCCCTAGTATCAGGATCACACTATTAAAGACTATATCAGTTCGTACTCAAAGCCTGGACGTGAACAGGAGACTGCTTTGGTGACAAGGTAACTATCCTCAGGGCCGGCTTTAACACTGGTGGAGCCTTGTGCGACAATCTCTGTTAGCTCACCCCCAACGACCCCCTATGCCAGGGATTCCCTCACTAGCACCCTTTAACAGTGTCCCTCAAGTCTCGATAACCACTGTGTCTCAGATTCATTTAGTTTTTTTTAGCACCACTCATAGCAGTGTAAGGTGTCAGAGCACTTTACATCACACACAGATTGCACAGAGACAATCATATGTGTGTAAATCAGTCTATATCAAATGTTACATCAAGTAGGACTACAGGGTGCAGTGTAGGAGTGACATGTCATCGATACTGGTGGGCAATATAGTTTGAGTCCTTATTCTGGAAAAGCACAAATTCAGAATTTAAAACGTAACATTATTGTTAGGGGTTCTCTTTAATAATAGGAATTGTTTTCTACCCAAATTAACCTTTTTCACAAAATTAGGACGATGAAAGAGTGGGCAAAACAAGCACATAGCTCTAACATATATCTTGAATTTTGCATGCAGCTCTTTGATGACAGTTAACAGCTCAATGTTCTATATTAGGATTTTGACTTATAAACCACAAGTTACAAAATGAGCTCTCTTACAGAAGAAGTAACTCACTGACCTAATTACATTATATGCACTTTGTTATCTGCACAATACACGTTCTTAGCAGCAGGCATTTTAACCCTCTGCCCTACCTTAGGATGAGTTAAAACTTCCACTAAACAAGTTGTGTGTAAATGCTTTAGTTTATCAAGCAAGAAAGATGCGCTACGTCTTGTGCTCGGATGCTGAAGGATGATATGTAGTCTAGACTGAGTATCAAGAAGAAGTTAGCTGAGCTGTTTGATGCACTTTGGTGTGTGAACTCAATAAACCTGTTCAATAATTTTTCCTATCTGTTGTACTTCTATTTGATATTCATATTAATTGTTTCTGTTAAAAACCTCATAACAAAGCACAACAAAATGGAGATGAACTGGCAATGAAGAGCCAAAACATTGTAACTCCCATACCTGTTTATCCAGGCTGAACTTTATCAAGATTATGATGGGTCAGATTAAACTTTCAAACTCCAGTTATTGTATCATTGTTGTTCGACTGGCTATGTTTGGGTCAGGAAGAAGCTTCTGCATAACTTACAAGAGGTGCAATGTTATGAAGAATTGATGTAATGTGTTAGCATGGATGATTTGATCATGGTCTACCATTACTCTGTTAATATAAATGAAGTTATTGATGAGATATATACAAAGCACTTATTTCAAAACATGGTCCCTGTATAATGAAAATGATTTTTAGGTTATACATCTCACTCTATTTTACGTCCATCATATGCTCCAAAGAGTTTTTAGGTGTATGTGACACTCGGTTACTCCTGATGCCTCTCATGTCAAATTTGGTAATAGTTTATTTGAACCTCTCATTAATTGCTGTGGGCCTGTGGGAACTTTAGGGAAAGCTTTGACGCACATCAGTGATAGAGAGCTTATAATCTTGGAAGGGGGCTTGCCTAAAGTAGTTATAAAAAAGTAAGCTCAAATGAAGAGAGCTAGAGGCTCACACTCAGATAAATCATAGGACAAGGGTCTTGGCATTTCATGAACCAGTTGCTAAAGCTCTTAGAGCGGAGTAGGGGTCATCTAAACCTAGTAGTCCCTCCATAGCTTTCGATTCACTAAAATGTAAGGATTAGTAGAAGTGACATCACACAACTTCTGACCTCAATAGCACCAATAGCCTTTGACCCTGAATCCCAGTAATGCCACATGATCTTAAAATGATTATTTGCTGGGAAATATCCATACAGTTCAATTATGGCATTGCAATTTTTTATAAATTAAAATTTTTATCGCAAGCAAATGGTGCCACACTGAGGTGCATTGTTTTCCCTTAAATTACTTTGGAATACCCTTCTATAATGAAAATAAATAAAATCTCCCTAACTTGCTTAGGCCAGAACGATTGACTTTGCCAATACTTGTTTTTCATTCATTCACAATAATGACGTTTGACAAGTCTAAGAAAGTGTATTTTTCCAGTCATTCTAAAGAGTGCTGCACTGCTGAATTCATTAATTGTGCAGACAGAAAGTGTAATGTCCCAGTAGGATCTGCAGTAAGTAAATACCGCTCATCAGGGCACAATTTACCTGCTGTATCTGCCACTGCATTTGTAACCTCCGAGGTCAGGGTTCGTAAAGGCAGTGTAAGATGTCACAGAGGGTAAACCAAAGGTCGCAGCTGTAGAAGTCTGGGCACCTCTAAATGACGTCCGTGAGGCCATCAACTGTAGTCATATCTGACAGACCTTCCACGACCTCAAATATAAAATAACATAATACAAATGCAAAAATACAGACAATCGAGTCAACTTTGGCCCTGGAAGAGTCTATAAATGAGGATTGATAAAAAAATGCCCTCATGATGGCCCAACTTCACAAGGGTAGAGAAGTTCCAGTTTTATACCTTCTACAATGTCTGCTCCAGCTGCTAGAACAACACAAAAATACTGCATACAGAACCGGCGCCGAGAATGGAAAAACTCGCACAGAACCTCCGCTTACTGAGATTTCACAGGATCTGAAGCTGGAAATGCCGTTTGATCATGATCAGTCAAATATGTAGTCCAGATAATTTTCAGTTGATTCAGGTATATTTCAACAAACTAATCACTCAACCGACTAATTTTAGTGCAGAAAACAGAGAATTGGAACTTCAGGTACTGAAGTAGAGGTTAAGATGGACAATTAGGTGAAAGTCAGCCATGCCCGACTAGAGGTAAATGAGAAACTCCAAAATAAGAAGAGTTGTAAACTCAATGTAATATTTTTTAAATTATGCAGGTGATGCACGTTCTTCAGAGCATATAGTGGCTCATTGCTTACTATTTTTAAAGTAACATGCACGAGAAAAGTAAAAAACGGAACAAATATTCAAAGGAGCAAGAAATGCACATCAACAAATAGAAATATATTTCATAACTTAGGCAATATCTTTGCTGGATTCATTTTCATATCGTAAGGAGTGACCAAATATCAAACTGTCAAGCACAGTGCTTTATATGTGCCTTCTAGGGCTGTTGAATATTCTCAATGTATACAAGAAGTCCCTCAGAAAGTTTCAGCATTTTAAATTCACCACATGCCTTTACAAATTGATTTGTAATATAGTTTTTGGCCATATTCCTTGGATATGTTCAAGATCTGGTACACTTCCAGAATATCAAGCTTTAACTATCAAGCTCCCAAACTATCCTAGTCAGAATATCTACTGCAAAAAATGTGTAAAGGTATGAATGTACAGCGAAATATAGATGCATTACATTTAATCCCCATACATGTATAATGAGGATATGTACCTTCAAAGTATCTAGATGTGGAGTTAAGGATAGTAAATCTCTATTTTCCTACACATAGTTAACTTCACAATATTTTGGTTCTCGACATTTAGGCTATGATATTTAGATGGAACAATATTTTTGTGCTTGATATATATTGACATCCTAAAGATCTCTCTGAGCCATGCAGTGAAAAGCAGAGGGTGCTGATCTTTTGTTTGTAATACAATTAATAAAATCACTACTGATATGGCCAGAAAGGAAAAATCATCATGCATTTTGGGAGTAAATCCTAGCATGCTCACAAGTGTGCCGTGAATGGAAGTCAACCACTTTACACTAAGCCTGGGCGGAGTTTGCGGAGGTCCGCGTAAAGAGACAAAAAACCCTACAAAGCTACGCTGAGTTCCGCGAGCTGTGGAATGGATTACCTCACTGTTCACACTGATTTTTAGTGCCGGATGTTTGTCCCGGATTGTAAAATCAGCGCAAAACGGCATCTCGCACAGTGCAAGACGGTGCTGCTTTTTTCTGTTGCTCGGGTAGAAGTTCTACTTGAGCACCAGCTTCCTCAACGCGAACGGAATGTTTCTCAACGCGAGCGATAGCGACCATCTGTGACCGCCTGTGTTGCTTGCTCACGCTCACCAACTTACCATTGGCAAGCGCAAGTGAGGAAAAGGCTCCCCTCTGCAGAGCGGAGTTTTTCAGAACACCACGAGTTCCGCGGAGCGTGGAGTCTGAAAAAACTATGCAAACTCCGCTAACAGAGCAGAGTTCACCACCCAGGCTTTCTATACAGCTGAGATTTTAGAAACAATCTGCTCCAACTACGGATGAATAATAGGACATTCTGTGAACAAATAGGCCATGTCAACTACCAAAAGGCATAAGCATTGAGTTGTGGCTCGTTCCCTCAGTATTTAATAGAAATAAAAAAATAAGTGACACTTCTGCAACACAGAGTTGGGAGCCATTGTATACAGCTTGTTAAGCGCCAGAGTACATTGAGTCTTTTGGGACACGTAGCCATTCAGACAATTTAACAGCCCACTTATATAATGTTTCTTCTCCCAAACCCTGAATAAATTTACTATATGAGGAGGAGATGATTAGCAGGCTTATCCATTAGAATATTTGCAATATTGAGTCAGCATCTATGGGCCATACAGCAGGATTTTGGATAGAAAACTAATCTTGTACCTACAAATATCTAAGAGTTGGTTACAAGAAATGTCAAATTTGACTTGCATGTCCATAAAACATTTAGAGGCTTTTTGGATCCCACTATCACATTTGTACGCCCTTTGCAAAGAAAAAGAGAGCTACTCGGTCACACTTTCTCGATTGACATACACGCACAGACACTTCCATCAATACCTGTCCTTTTGTTCTGTGCCTGGCTTATGCCAATCCTCAGGTACTTCCTTGCCTTCTTAAAGGGGAAAGTGTATGTGCTGCCCTCCCCCTCCCCAGGGCTTGCATCAGCCTAGTATGTGCTACAGAGCACAGCTTACCCTTAAAGTCTCTATGCACATGGGCCAGGGATTGGGTCGAAGAGCTGGAGGCCAACCAATGACAGGAAAAGCCAAGCAACTGGCCCAACTGCCTCCACTGGTAAATGCCCGCTGTATACTTCTCCCAGGAAGGAAAATCAGTGTTCAGTAATTCCAGAACACTGCAGCAAAAAAACGGTTGTCCAGTTGGTGGGAAGCACTCTGGAGGCAGATGAGACCTGGGAGCCCCTTAATATCATATTTCGCACATCACCTTATTACAACCATCAACCAAAAGCAACAACCTTGGGATGTGGTTGAGTTGAAAATTAATGTTTTAGTGGCAGACATTGGTTATGAAATCTGAGGAGCTGCCGAGATGAGGTGCAATAAGAAAAAGAATATAGCTCTTGTTTTGTGTATAAAGCTTTATGAGCGCTAATTGTAGAATACATCAACACGTAGAATTTAATTCTTAACTAATTTATGATCGTGCATTATCCATCATATACCATCGATTCATGTGCTGTTTTACTTGTTGAATATGATTTTAGAGGCTATCTTGTCACTAGGAATTTTCTGCAATGAAGGCTGGTGGAATGAATGGGCTCTGCGGCCGAGGTCTGGTAAAGCGAAAGGGTGTGTTGAAGGCAAAGGATAAACTTAGGCCAAAGCAAGAAGATAAAACTCATTTAACCCCTTCACTGCGGGGGATATTCCCCGCTGTGCTGGGGGGAGAGGGGCGCGCACAGCGCTCACATGCTCATGACGAGCTCAGCTCGTCATGAGGCACGGCGCTCCTGTGCTCATGACGAGCTCAGCTCGTCAAGGCCACACCCGTTCCCGTGGAACGCTCAGCACAGCAGGGGAATTAACCCCGCATGCGAGCGTTCCACGGCTCATGACGAGCTGAGCTCGTCATGAGCACCGGAGCGCCGTGGCTCATGACGAGCTCAGCTCGTCATGAGCATTCAAGGGGTTAAATTCTGACAAAATGTTGAGTCAACAATTTGATTAATGTATATTTGGCTCAAGCAGCCCTAATATACCTTCAGAGCCCTCAGTAGCGGGCTCTACCGGCCATAAAGGCCCGCTCCAGTGTTAAAGACCCTCACCTAACAAGGGAGCAGGCCCTTTACTGGCCAGTAGATCCTGCTACAGAGTGCTCGAATGTTCTCATTTGAAAAACAAAGGCCTCACGTAGTTCTAGGGGGTTGAAATCCCCTCAGGCTCCGTGAGGCCTTTGTTCACAGCTACAGCTGTGAACAAACATTGGAATGTTAATGCTCCAGGCTTCTACCAGCGATTAGAAGCCTTTGTCTTCAGTGGAGAACACAGCATTCCAATGTTCTAATTTTCCTTAGACAATTAATGATTTATAGAGTTTTACCTGCAATATCATTGTTTCAAATTGAGCCAAAAAATCTGGAGTCGCTTTATAGATTAATCACGTGAGGCCAGACATTTTGTGTCTGTGAAAAACACATCTAACATATAAAGATCATGGTGTTCATCATGGATCTGGTTCAGTTGACTGGGTGATATCAGAGCTGTCTTTCTCATTACCAGGATAATGATTATGCTTTTTCACCGTGTATAGAATAATATTAAATTGATGTCTGACCGTGCTAAGCAGTTCGTGATGACTAGAGGTAAATATGCATACACAACAAGAATCCACCTGATTGGGCGATGTGTTCCCTACTGTGGTGGGGAGCACATAGTGTTTTTAAAATACCCCTCACACACCAACAGGACCCTTGGTGTCATGCTTCATCATTGGGGTCTTCGCACCCCTCTACGGGATGCAGCGTGATAACTTTGTGTTCTCACTGGCTCGAGTCACAGCAATCGTAATCTCCTTGCTCCCGCGAACGCGGCTCCGCGGTTCGGGGGAGCAAGGAAAGCAGCTCCGCGTTCGGGGGAGCAAGGAGATTACGATTGCTGTGACTCGAGCCAGTGGGCCAGAGTAACCCCCAACGTTTGGAGGCTCATGAGGCATTGTACCAAGAACACAAAGTTATTTGCATATTAGCAGAGAACTCCATTGAATTTGTAGGCACATTACAGTACTACATCTTCACTCTTTTGTAAAATACACTTTTTTACTTAGGAAAACGTGAGTAAGGTGGGGTGTGGTGCACCCTGTCCTGAAGAAGGAGTTGATCTCCGAAACATGTCGACGCACCCAAGAGGTGATGTGCTTAATATCACATAATCACCTCTATCTGCACCCATTTTAATAGTACCAGCTTGGGGGCTCATTAAAATAGTTCTCACCTACCCCACGAGCCAGGCACTTTTTAACCATTCACTCACTTAAACTACCTCACCACATACTCACAAACAACCCTCACACGCACCAAGCATAGTCTGTAATATCAGTGCTCCCGCGTCGTCGTAGGTCGCAGCACGCCGCATCCCGTAGAGGGGTGCGAAGACCCCAATGATGAAGCATGACACCAAGGGTCTTGTTGGTGTGTGAGGGGTATTTTAAAAACACTATGTGCTCCCCACCACAGTAGGGAACACATCGCCCAATCTGGTGGATTCTTGTTGTTTATGTATATTGTTTGGGAGAATGAATCTACCCCCTATCTCTCTCTCCCCTTTTGTTGATTATAGAGGTAAATATGACAATTTTCTTAAAAATGACCAAATGTAGAAGATTCCAAGATTTTTACAGATCTATCTTTAGAGCTAGCCCAACAAAGTGACCCTATTATAGTCACTTAAATTTTAATATCAACCCTAATCCAGCTTGTGATTGAATTCATAAATGGAATGCATGTGGAGCATCCAGACAAGGTTCTGCAATATGATGGCAACTTAGCTTTGCAAAATGTTATGGAGGGGACATCATCAGACAGATTTAGAATATGTATTTTTTTGCATTCACGTAATTCATATTCACTTATTAATTTGATTTGGGTTACTAGCAGTTTTACAATGTTGCATGTTCCAATGCGTTGCAGTGCTGCTCTGATCATTACCAAGCAGAGGTGATTTTTCAATTTGAGGCACACAACCTGGAAATTTGGAGATAGACATTCGATCGTCAGTTACTCATAAATACGTGCTTTTTAAATGAATCGCTCCGGAAGTGGAAGTTTGAGTGTTATTAAGGGGGCACTGTTTTTTAGGTAAAAATGCTCATGGACAACATAGTCTCATTCAGACAGTCCAGCAGTATAAACTACTAAGAAAATATGTTTTGTATTAATTAGAATTCTAAGTCTACACATCGTCCAACTCCTCTTACTTTCTTACACAGACAGAGATTGTAAAAGTATGTTTACATTATTGTCCTGGACATGATTGTTTTAACTTTGATCAAGACCAACTGCAGGTGGAAACACTGTAGAGGTGCCTTCAATGCTGAGTAAATATAATAAATCAAACTGTTTCTCGAGTGCTGCTTCCTTAATTGGATTTTGAGCTACATGTCTCTGGAGTGGTTCCCATTGCAGGTCAGCAGCAGAGAAGAAATACTGAGTGTTGCGGATTAGAGGGACTACATTGTGTCTATATCTTTGTCTACTAAAATTCTACTGTAGTTTAATTTCTAATGACAGTAACGCGTAACCAATAAGAATATTACGCACCCAGACACTTGTAATACGTTAATAGCTGCTGGTGACATCACGGTGCTCAAGTGGCACACTGGCCTTTAGTAAGAGTGAAGGAAGCACGGTTTTCGAATAGCAACTGTTCATAAAATAAATTGTCACTGCACAGTATTAATTGTAACTTGTCTCATTTTCGCAATGCTGGTTCTCTCGGGCAGATCACAGGAGCAAATTGAGTATGTCCTTGTTAGCAATAAAAATCAATGAATTCACGGTTTTAGAGGAGCTGGTTTATTCGCTCCTCTACCTCTAGGAATTATGGAGCATATTATCAAGGGGGTTTATCTCCGCTTTTTTGGCTTTAAAAGCCAAGAAAGCGGAGATAAAATTATCTTCCAATTACCTAGCTGTCGCTAACACCAGTTAGAGACAGCTAGTAGGAGATAGCGACCGTCTTGGGCCCCACTTTGCATGGTAGAGAAATTTATCACTAATGACATGCAAAGTGGGCGTGCCAAGATGTTAGCGACTGGAAACAGTCGATAACATCGCTATCTCCGATTACCAACTTTTGGAGATATTCGCGCTAAGCCCGAATATCTCCAAAAGCTAACACCTGCCCTGAGCAGTTCTTGGCCATGTTATCCAATGGGAGGTGGATAACATGGCTAAGAGCATTAGCTCGATAATGCCTGAATATCGCTGACTTTTCAGAGATATTCATGCATTGCGGCCGATTTTTATCGCATTTGCGATAAACCTTGGTAATACCAAGGTTTATCTGCGATAAAAATCGCCGCAGGTCGGCGATACATTTTTGTCTCTAACCAAGCAATAGCAATAATTATCGCTATTGCTTGGTAATATGCCCCTATGTTTTGTACTGGACCGGTGGCCACAGCTAAATCCTGCCGACAGCCTGCATATAAATAGCCAAGAAGCCCCATGTCATGCGTAAAATCTTCAGGAAATCCTGACTTTTTAGCTTGCATCAGGATGCATTACGGGACATGTAGTTTTTATTTCAACATTGAAAATCCCAGGATGCAAAGTGCTCTAGACCAGAAAGACGACAGGTGGAATGTGTCACACAACATGACATGGTGCCACATGTCAGCGATGGAGTTTGCAAGAGACCCACATATTACAGGGGACAAAATATCACCTTACTTTACATTGTAAGGATATTGCAAGTTAACTAATAAAGTCACTCAGCCATAACATCTCTCCACTGGATTGGCAAAAACATTTAGAAAGATCTATTACAAACAAAGCATCCCTATTAAAAAGCCAGACATGTTTAGATCAAAACAGTCTATCTAATGGGTAAAGTTAGAGGGCCTGAGTCACAAAGAGCCTCCGCAGTCTTGGCTGAGGCTTCGCACTCAGGACTGAATCTCTGCACTGCCTCATTGCAGAGAATCCGCAGCAAAAGTGAAAAGCCTCTGCCACTACTGCGGAGATTCTTTGTGAATCGGGTCCTTAATCTTAAATCACCAATCGATATAGTGCCAAAAGTTATCGCTTACGGTCATTGCACTTCCTGTGCATTCTGTTTTTGTCAAAGTCAAGTTTGTACAAATTCCGTTCTACTATGTGCTAGAAAAAGGTGATCGCCGAACCGCTGTCTTAATCAAGCGCTTATATGTGTGTGCGTGTGTGTGTATGTATGTGTATGATCAATATTTATATACACATATATAAATATGTATAATTATATTTGTATATATAATTCAATGAAAAAACAAAGGTTACAGGGACAAATTGAGCAGTTATAGTTACCTGATCTGACTATAACTTATGTCCCTGCAATGCACTGCTTATGACCTCACATATTACATCACTCATAACATGGTCAGTGGCATCTCAAATTACATCACTGATTCCACTATGCACCACTCCGAAAGTACGCCACTCAAGTGTACACTACACTACTCTATGCCACTCCACTGCCTGCAACTGCACTATACGCTATTTCACTCTGCTCCACTCCACTCGACGCCACTTTAGTGTATGCTACTCCACTCGTTGTCACTTCACTGTATGGTATTTCGGTATACTTCACTACAATGTACGTTACTACAGTCTACGCCACTATATGATATTCCAGTCTATGCCAAGATACTCTATGCCACTACAATGTACAAAACTGCACTCTACACCACTACACTGTATGGTATTACATGATACCCCACTACACTGTACTCTATTCCAGTTTACACAATCCCACTGTATGGCACTCTAGTGAATGCTACTCTACTGTATGGTACTCCACTGCACGCCACTACACTCTATGTTATAGCGCTGTATGCTACTCCACGCTCTACTCTATGCTATTTCATTCTATGCTGCTCCATTGCACTTCACTCCTCTCTATGCCACTCAAGTGTATGCAACTCCACTCTACGCCACTAGATTCTATGCTATGCCATTGGACCGCACTCCACTGTATGCCACTCAATTGTATGGTATTCCATTTTACCCCAGTCCACTGCATGCCACTACAGTCTACTCGACTCCACTACATTATATGCCACTCCACTGTGCGCTACTTCACTAGATGCTATTTCACTGTACGCTACTGCCCTGAACACTTTCCCACTATCAACCCCTACATTGTACAACACTTAACTGTATGCTATTCCACTGTATTCCACTCTACGCCACTCCAGTGTACACAGCTCCACTCTACACCACTTAATCCTATGCTATTTCATTGCACCACACTACACTGAATGGTATTCCACTCTACCCCATTCCACTGTACACCACTAGACTGTAAACCACTCCACTGTATGCCATTCCACTGTACGGTACTGCACAGTTCGTCATTCCACTATACACCACTTCACTCTATGCTGTTGCACGCTACACCACTGCACTCTAAGCCACTCAACTCTACACTGTTAAACTGTACAAAACTACACTCTATGCCACTCTACTATATGGTATTCACACCACCACATTCTATTGTAGGCCACTCCACTATACGCCACTCCACTCTACGCTACCCTACTATATGATATTCCACTCTACGCCACTACACGGAAGGTAATGACTACACTGGCATCACAACACTGTCAGATACCCCATTTTGTCTACTCCACTTTATGCTACTCCGCTCTGCACCACTGCTGTGTACACCACTTCACTCTACGGCACCCCATCCTACCCTATTTCATTGGACACCACTCCACTCAATGCAACTCCACTGTATGTTATTCCACTCCACCCCACTCCAATGTATGCTACTGAATTCAACACTATTTCAATTCATACCACTCCCTTGCACCCCACTCTACGCTATTCCAGTCTATTCCACTCCACTCTATCCAACTCCATTCCTCCCTAGTGAGTTCTCCTCTGCTGTACAACACTCTACCCCACTGAAAAACAATCTACACCCCTACATTGTACCACACACTGCTCCACTCTATGGCACTCCACTATACAACACTTTACTCCACTCTAGGCAAGTGAGACAGCACACTCTACTACACTTTAAGCCACCCTACTCATCTCCATCTATGCCAGGCCACCCAACTTTACTCCACTCAATTCTATCAAATACTGCTCCACTCTATGGTACTAAACTATTTCACTCTATACCACTTTACTTTACCAAACTCATTGACAATCAACTCTACAACACTCAATGTCACTCCCCTCTAACACCCTATACAGCATTTTACTAAACTCCACTCCACTACAGACCTACAACACTCTAATCCATTCTGTGCCACTACACTTTACTCAACTGTATGACAACTTTCAACAGTGTATCAAACTGCAGTCCACTCCACTGTATACCACACCACTCCACTCTATAACAGTTTACTATACTCTATGCTACAACAGCCCACTTTACTCCATGCTATACCAGTCTATTCTACAACATAACACTACACTCCATGACACTTTCATCCAGTCTATCCTACGTGACTCCATTTCTCTACAATTCATTATATTCTACTATACAATACTTTACCACACTCGACACCACTGTTCAACACTCTTCTCTACACCACTCAACTCTACCACACTTTCCTCCGCTCATTTCAACTGTAATCTACAAAACTCTACTCCACTCTATGCCATTCTACAACATTGTACTCCACTTCATCTGTGTAAACTTCACTTTACAATTCTCCTCAACTCAGCAATGCACTACTGTATAGCACTGTACTCCACTACACAAGACTTTTCAGTACTTTACAAAACCACTCCACTGTACTGTACGGCACACCACACCACTCCAATCTATGACCCTTTACCCAACTGCATGCTATGCCACAAAATTGTTCTGCACTCCACGCCACTCTACTGTATGGGATGGCTCTCCACTCTATCACACTGCAATGTACAACATTGTCCTCCAATGTGCTGTACGGCCTTCCACATAACAACACTCAATTCAATGACGCTCGGTTCTAATATTTGAAACACCTTTTTGGCAACAACAAAAAAACCTTGAACTTTGCAGAAAAAAGACAAAGGTTAAACCTTGTTTAAGAGTAGTGGGGACGCATCAACACAAAGTCCAAAAAGCCAAGGTTTATATCAAAATTACTCCTTCTTTATTCATTAAGTTTTGTAGACAAGTTCATAATTTTAATCATACAAGAATCAGCCAACGTGTTTCTCCCCCACATCGGGAGCTTCCTCAGGGCAGATATTTTTGATGATCTCCAACTGTAGTTCCGTAATCTGATTATGAATAGCGTAGTGGCGATTGTATTAAGAAACCACTGTCACCTTGATTCGTCAGCTCCTATGTGTATCCGATGGCCTGTATTATATTTATAAACAGCCTTGATTGAGTGGTTGCAGATCAGCAAAGGTCCTGTAAATATGCCTCACAGCCCATGGATTTAAAAGGATCTATCAGCTGACGAAGCTTCCATCGCCTCTCCATTGTACTTTTGCTTAAATCAGATCGAACGAAAAAGGTTAAATTTTTTATTGTGACAGGGGTGTTGGGTCAAGCTTTTAAAGAGACTGCCTGTCTCAGTAGGAAATTACCGAAATGAATCAGAAGGAGGCGTGGAAACTTGCTTTCTTTGTTTCTTTGGATTAGAGGTAGTCTATGAACTCTTTGAAGTTGCAAGTCCCAGTCCCAATCTGAGAGGTCTATAAAAGCCTTCTGAAACAGTTTGACAACGTATGCCCTTGGATCTGACCCTTCTGACCCTTCCGGGATGCCAAAAAGTCAGAGATTTTGTCTCCTTTGGCGGTTTTCCATGTCCTTCAGCTTGGTTTCAAGGTTCGTTATTTGCACAGCATGTTGGTTAGTTAAAGACTCCGTATGTACAGCCACTTCTTCCACATCAACTACTCTTTGCTGCAGTTCTTCGAACTCTTGAGTAACCCCCCTAATTTGCTGGACACCTCCAGTAGGGAATTCTCCAATTTGTTATTATCTTCCCTCAGCTGAAGAAAGTGTTGCAGTGCTTCCTGTCGATGGTCCGTAAGAGTCTTTAGAATGAGGTCGAAAGAGGAAGTAGCATATTCTGGGTCCAAAGACCCCTCTAGAACTGGTGACTCATTAGTATACGAAGTACCTGGAGCTGAGATTGCAGCATCAGCGGTGGGAGGCAGACTTGTGATTGTAGTAGGGCTTAGAGCAGTAACTGTGATATTACTAGCGGGCTATCATTCAGGCTGAGATTTTATCTGATCCATGCAAGTTGGTTTCAAGCCAGCTTGAGCAAGAAGCGGGGACGACGTATTATCGACAATTGGAGCAAAGTTGACTCCATCTCCTAAATTGGTATCTTCCGTTGGGCTAGCACCAGACAGGCGCAAAGCCATGTTCTTGACACCCCGCTTCACTTGGATCCATTTTCGAAGAGGGCTTTCATCCCTAATAGGCTTTGTACGTAGATTGGAGGATGACATAGCAAGACTGGAAGCATTAATATTCCCTTTCTTGAGTTTATTTTTAGCTTTGGACCTTCCCTTTTTACGCCCGAGGGGTTTAGCAGTTCCCGTGGCTACACTGCATACATCATCTTCATCGAGGAACTCCTCATAATGCACACTCGAGCCCTCTTCTGCCTCTTCGATAATTAAACCCACCAGTTCCGATATATCAGCTGCCTCAGGTAGTTGTTCCTCTATGCCTGAGCCAGACTGCAGGGGGAGTTCGTTTAATAATTCAGTGATTTTGCCAGATGTCTCGTTACTGCTAGGGCCTCCTATATTCGGGGTGGTCTCATCCTCCAAAAAGTCTACGCCACCCTTCTCTCTTCTTTCAAAGGTTGTATCATCTTCAGCTTCTACTTCCGCCTCAGCTTTGTCTATAGTGTCAACCAAATTAGCTTTTTCATCCGCCTTACCAGACAGTTTAGTTAGTGTAAGACATGCTTGTTTTTTATCACCCATGGTTTTACAAACTACTGCCGCTGCAGCTGCTATTGCTAAGTCAGAATGGACAGTCACACTGTTGCCCAGGTTTTCCTTAATGGATACAATGTTGCCACCATTCCCCTCTAAGTTGCAGCTGGAATTGGAGTCTGAAACAACAAAGAGCGGGGCGCGGATCAATTGCTTACCCGCTAATTGCTCCGTCTTCCCTGCGGCCAGTGTTTTATCCGTAGTGGCTAAATCCATTGGGTCGGCAGAATTCGGCATCGACGTCTCTGAGTTGGCCCATCTCCCCGCTTGAGTGGCTCTATTTGGAATCTTTGGGGTCATCCCCATTTGTGAAGCCAGCCCAGCACCTAACAAGCCAGACGGTACCGGTGTCTTCGCTGCCCACAACTTGGCACTCGAAGTGAGCGGAGCTGCCAACAAGGTAAGGCCCGCCCAGCTGATCCCCGGTCTGCAGAGCGTCCGTGTGCTCGGCAATCTGAGTGCAAGTAGACGCCGCCTACACCAACCCCTGAAGAAACGGAGCATCCAGCGGCCGTTTATGCTCCCAAATGTCCGTGGCGAGAGGCTTCAAATGGGAAAAGACCTTTTTCCTCTCTGTCTCTCTATTTCAGTATGAAATTTAAATTATTCTTCCATAGGAATCCCCGTGGCAGGGAGCCGGGAGTCTCCGAGAAAAGCTGCCACTCCGTAATGGCGTCAACCCGCCATCTTGATTCTCCGTCAGGTTTGGTGTTCTACTTTGGTTACCTTTTACTACTTTTCTGATGCTCGAGAAAAAATATACTTGAGCGTCAGAAAAGAGAAAGAAGGGATCGCTTGCACTGTGCAAGGTGCTGTTCACAATGATTGCACAATGGGGACAAGTATCCGCACTGTGCAATCACAGTGAACAGCATTTTTCCATGAAACTCAGCCACTGAGCTCTGCGTAGTGCGACTGAGTTTTTATTGAACTTCGGAAAGCTCCGCGTAGTGCAACTCCATGAACTACACCCAGGGTTAATTACAAACTCACGTGTCTGTGGGCCCACATGGACTACTGCCCTCGGCATATGCTGTGCATGAGTACGTCACAGATTTGAAACTGAACGTGGATTATTCAGAGGCAGAATACATGTCATTGCACGCAAGGCGATGAGTAAGAGGATGACACGTTGCAGTCCGGAGGGAATAGGATCATCGTTACGTAGGTGATCGTACACTACCGCCAATTGCCCTGGTGTCACTAACTGTGTGCATCGTGAGCCAATGACACTGGGCTGTGGGCCACTGCTGACCACTGCCTCCGGCCTACACTGCGGTCCAGTAAGTCACAGAGTCTTGATTTAGCGATGGGGGAGTCCATTTCAGTGTACCAACATCATCTCAGACTACATCTTCTCTCAGCCCCTGTGCCACTAATACAAAAAAGGGGATGGTTGTATATCACTTGCACAGAGTTGTGATGCAATCCATTCAATATTTCTGATTGCTCTAAGGATAAGGTAATGGCCACACAACAATTACCAGGCGTGTAGACAGATCTACCCTGATATTCACAAAAGAGGGGATATATCCTGAGCAAGTTCCACAATAATTAGATACAATTCTTAATGAGTGTTGACACCATAAATCTTCTTTATTTCTTTATGATTCTTACAAAAACAAATTTCCTAGCCGCCAATACATGTTTCGTCTCTTTGTGGTGTAAACTACAGACTTCCTCTGGGCCGAAATCTCACTGCATTGTAAAGTAAATAACAATTATCCAATATTAAAAAGTTCTTATGTTGTATTCCAAAGTACCTAAAATCAAAAAAGCTATAAGTATCCAGTCCGTGGGACAAAAGGGAAGTCTCTCCAAAGTCCCTGGTATGTCAAATATCCATCTGGTAACCGTAAAAACAGCGTGCTCCAAAAGCATTACTGTAGGACGGCGTGCCACTAAGTCTGTTCCTTGACAGACATGGACACTCACTGGTCGTACATTGGTGGCGTCTGAGTCTATGGTCTAGGGGGTAGTTTTCCATCCTCATGTAGCTGATACCGAATTGGCTCTGGCAACAAGGCTGTCGCTTCCCACCCCACCATTTGCTATTTTCCGGATACAATCAGAACATTGCATCATGCCCTGGAAGACACCTTCCACTGTCCCCTCAACCCTCCGTCCCATTCACCTCGATCGATAAGGACCCGCCCAGTCTGCGTGGCCCTACATCAGTGCACCGCAAGTCACCATCCCGTGGCAGGGTGCTTGTACCTGCCGCTGTGCATCCAGGGCCACTAATTCTGTGCTGGTCAGGTCCGGGACACTTTCTTCTAAGATATTGGGTGGCCTCTGAGATGATCGCCTTGGGGTCCTCAACGGCATGTGTCTGTGGCCCTGCGCTGTCCACTGCCTCCGATTCAACTGCGAACCACCAGGGCTCACACATCAACTCGAGTACTGACCACACTGGACGTCGCATCACCGCAGGAGGCACACACCACCATTGCAAGGGCCAACTCCATCTACAATTTGCCAGAGTCGAAACAGGGCTACTGGCATACTAATGGAGTTGCTCAAGCCTGTCGTGGATGCCACCATCTGCCTAATCGCCTGCTTTACAGCCCAGGTGCCACTAATTCAGTGCACCACAAATCATCGTCCATTACTGATTTGCTCATGTACTGTGGAGAGCTCACACAGCAATGTCACCTACGGCAGTGCGGGAGACCGCAGACGATGATGAGGAAGATGATGAATGTGTGACAACCCCCCCCCCCCCCCCCCCCACTGCAGCTGCATCAGGACTGACCTGAAGGGATTCAATCCTAGACATTTCCTTCACATTAGTGCTCACACCTCTATTGCCCCAACCTCAGTGCACTGAAACTCACGATACTTCTGTTAGTATGTTGGGTGACTTCTGTACTTGCTCCGGCTCCCTCCATGTTGCTCAGCAATTGACTCTGTTATACAGGTGTTTCTTGTTTCCACTGCACTGGTCTCCACTGTTCAAGTTGTTGCCAGCACCAAGCACTCCAGCTGGGCAGGCTTCTACTCACCCCACACACATCCAGCACAGGCGTCACTGTACATGTGGACAACAAAGACAGACGAGGGTTGAGGCTAATAACTTGCACCTGATTATTGCTAATGGCTTTATAGTATAACGATGGTGCTCACAAATCCAGGAAGTACACCTCTCTTTACTTCCTATGAGGAAAAACCCAAATAACAACAGGAACAAAATTGCAATAAGCACCCATCAGAAATTATAGCATCATTATTCTTCATAATATCGTAAGTCCAAAGGAGCTGTCCAATAGGAAAGAACTCCGAAGACTGCCGAAGAAGAGGGATACACCATCCAGAGAGTATACCAAATATTGCATAACAGGAATACGAGTGGCTGCAGGGAGGGAGAAAGCGAAGTGTGTTAAGCCTTTTCCAGAGGAGTCCCCACTAATCTAGCAGAAGCCCTGAAGAAGTCTCGACAGAGATGAAACGCGTTGGCTAAAAGAATCCGTATTTGACTATTTGGATTTTAAAACGTCTGAAATGTATCAATAAAGAACACTTTTCGACTACAAGTGGACTTTGGACCTGCTTTTTCTATTTTTCTCTCTGGACTTACGATAGTATGAAGAAAAATGATGCTATAATTTCTGATGGGTGCTAATTCCAATTTTGTTCCGGTCACTGTACACGTGGCCCTGCCAATAAAGGGGCCGGGCGCACATGCCAGTAGCCAGTTCAACATGATATATGTGTATGTCCCTGCAGTCTTGTTGTATGCATGAGGGCCCTGCGACATTACATTGTGCTGTGTACAGCGGACGCAGACATGTCACCGCAGGCATCGGCTGAGACCTTGGACATGTAGCTTTGTCGTCAGCCACTCAATGCATTTGAGGAGTGGACTGGGCAGTCGTACGGAGGTCCAGCGTGGGGGCGTGAATGATGATTCTGTAGCTCTGGGCGTGGTTCATTGCAGGAAATGTGCACATGCATGTGTATCTATCATGGTGTGGGTCTCCTTTGTGGGGTGTTGGTTGTCCCTGATGGGACTTGAACACCCACGTATGTGATGTAGTTCGGCTTCCATGTGCTCTGAGCCCACCCGCACCTGTTCGGCCACCTCCTTTGGGCATTCTGACACCTAGTATTGGAATGCGTTGTGTGCCTCGCTGAAGTGTTTGGAGCCTGCCGTGGTAAAGAGTGCCTCTTGCTGAGTGGTCTGTGCAGAGGCTGGGGTCTCCTCTATGTAGCTTGGCTGCCCTGATCCTGGGGACGGTTTGCCTGAGAAGTCCATGAGCTGTTGTAGGGCATCGGTGTCAGTGGTGTGGTGGTGGTCTCCGGCATCACTGATGAGTTGTCTAGTCTGACCTGCTGGAGGTGGTTTTTGTCCCTTTGCATGTTGACATTGTGTTGTCATTTATGTTTGCGCATTTCTTGCTTACATGCTAACTGTGTGACAATATATATTGTGACTGTTTGGGTGGTGCTGGCAATTTGGGGGGAGAGTGGACATTGGGACTACATGATGGATTTGTGGTTGCACCCATGCAGATGCATCTCACAGTTCCCTACTATGTCCAACGTGATTGGCCTGTTTCTGTGCAAAAGCGGACCCAGTTGTGTCCCCTGTTCTGCAGTGTGGGTGTTGCACTTTGTGCCACATTGTCATGGGATGTGCTGTGATTGCTATGAGTGTGTGCTGCAGTTTGCCACAGGGATAAGGGACATGATCCTTGGTCATTTTGGGTGTGCAGTGTGCTCTACTGTTTTTAAAACATTTTTTAATTTTGTTTATTAAAGTTTATGGTACTCTTGCATAACAGTTGCCACAGCTATAACAATCTCTGTAAGCATAGTACAATACGGAATCCCTAAGATCACATTTTCCAATAGTATACAGTTGAGCATTTTCACATCACTGTAGCATCACATTAACAGTTCAATAGATTAAGTTAATGCTCAGTCTAGAGTAAATCAGGGTGTTCTCCTAGATATGCCGTAAGTGGCTCCCAAATATCCGAGGACTTGGAGGAAGTTGGTAGTTCTTCTGCATAGGTTAAAAAATTGTCCCTGCAATAGACAGCGTCTAGTATCCTGCTTGTTAGAATACGAGTTTGCTTACTATCCCAATGTATCGCTACTCTACCTTTTGCCAAGAGCAACAGTGTGGCGATCAATTTCTTCTTTGCAGATTTCACAGGTATGTAAACGCCTAAGGGGCATAATTGTGGTGTACATGATAGTGTGCATGAAATAAGTATACCTAAATGGTAAATCACAGTCTCCCAGTATTTTCTTATCCTATCACAATTCCATGCAAGATGTGCAAAGTCTGCCTGGTCAATCCCACATCTCTTACAATGTGCATTGTCACGTAACCCGTATCTATGGAATTTAGCTGGAGTGTGATAAGCTTGATGTATATACTTATAATGAATGATGCAGAGGTTGCCATTGGGTGTGAGTAGTGTAATAAGTGTGCAGCATGAAAACCAGTCATCGTCTGTCAGGGAAATGTCTAAAAGTTTGTTCCAGTTGTCTTGGGTCTTGAGGGTTTGTGTGCCAATTTCCACTTGTACCAATTTGTATAGCCGCAAAATCATATTTGAGTGAGTGGGAGTTGCTATCAAAGTTTGTAATGATTGTAATGCAGGAGGTTCAGCTGGGTATGTGGGATACAATTCCCTGATGGCTGCCCTCAGTCTTTGATAAATAAATCTGAATAGCCGTGATTGGTTGCTGATATAGGACAGGTCATCGGGAGTGATGAAAGTACCATTCGGATATAGATCACTCATTTGCATTATGCCTATTTGCTCTAGGATCATCATGCTGTTTTTTTCTTGTGTGACTGATAACGCGGGGTGATAAGCCAGCGGTAGATTCGGGGTGTATATTGGGGTTTTGTTTGCTATTTGACTGATGCTGTGCCAGGCTTGTGATGTTGTCCGAATTGTGTTTATTTCCCGCAATGATAAATGATGTTGTGTATGTGTGAGCATGCTTGGTAGTGTTATTGGGTCAGCGTCGCCATCCTCTACTGCAAGGTGTGGCAGATATTGCACTGGGTGATACCAATAGTATGCATATTGTGCCTGCGCACATAAGTAATATAGAAAGATGTCAGGGACTGTAAATCGGCCCGAGGCATATGGTAGTGACATGGTTTGGAGACTTATGCGGGCTTGTTTTCTGGCCCACATCAGGCTAGTGAAGTTTGTGCTTCTCTTTTTAAATATTGGGGCGGGTGGTTTTATTGGTATATTAATGAAGTGGTACAGCAGCTTAGGGAACAACACCATCTTTATTAGTAATATTCTGTCAGTCAGTGATAGGGGGAGTGTAATCAATCTAGTTAATTGTGTTTCTATGCGATATATTGCGGTGCCATAGTTATATCTAAGTACCACTTCAGAGTCATGGTGTATCCAGATTCCAAGATATTTAATTGGGTCTTCCTACCATACAAGAGGGAAGTCCATTTGTGATGCTTTGGTATTTGCTAGTGGTATAACTGCTGATTTGCTCCAGTTAATGTGTAGGCCCGAATAGAGCCCAAATTGTATTTATTCTTGTAATAGTGGTGAAAGGTTCTCCTCAGGGTCTTGAAGGTATAGTACCATATCGTCTGCATATAATGATATGCTAATAGGTCTCAGGTTGAACCGCAGTGCCGTGTGTGCGTACTTCTGGCATATTTTGCAAGCCAGCGGCTCCAATGCAATGGAAAAGAGCAGCGGAGACAACGGGCATCCTTGCCTGATGCCAGGTTGTATCGGTAATATGTCTGATATATGTCTATTAACCGTAATGTGGGCAGTGGGTTTGTTGTATAGCAGGGCAATCCAGTTGGTGAACATGGGTGGTAAGACAGTTTTTTGTAAGATCTTGACCATGTAAGGCCATTGGATGGAGTCAAAGGTTTTAGCCGCATCTAAAAGCACCGCCACAGCCTGTAACTCTGAGATTTAGCTGATGCAGAAGGGAAAAGATGGCACGCAGATTATGTGCTGTTGACCGAGCTGGAATATTTCCCGATTGGTCGGGTAGAACTATAGTGGACATGAGTGGCTGTAGTCTTGTGGCTAATATTGTTGCCAATATCGTAACATCTGTGTTTATTAATGATAGGGGTCTGTAAGACTCTGCTTTTTCAGGCCTTTTATCTTGTTTTAAGAGTGCCACTATAAGCGCTTCATGTAGAGTTGGGGGAGAATTTTATGATTATAGGCTTCGTCATACATCTCAAGCAGATGTGGAGTTAGCAGGTCCAGATATGCTTTAAAAAATTCAGTCGTGTACCCGTCAGGGCCAGGTGACTTACCATTGGGTAGTGACTTTATAGACAGCTGCACTTCTTCCTCCGTTATTGGTTGGGCTAAGTATTCACGGTGCATATCTGATAGCCATACCAGTGCTATGTCTTCAATATAATTCAGAATTTCTGACCCTAGTGCTGTGTGTTGTGTTCTATAGAAGTCACTATATGTCTCTACGAATGTGTTCAGTATGCTCTGGGTGTCGTAATTTAGCTGCCCATTGTCATCCTCTATTTGTATAACAGTGTGCTGTTTATGCTCTATGCAGACTTTTTGTGCTAGCATTCTACCTGGTCTCCCACCTTCTCCCATCCTACGTGCTGCATGGCGTCGGAAGGTATATTTTATTTCATCATCTGCTAGTGTATTATTTTGATTCATTTCGTCCCGTAGATTGCCAAGGGTGAGTGCATTAAGAGTCTTATTATATTCTGCTTCTAGAATTTTATGCAACCTTTGCACTGCTCCAATTGAGTTTGGATATCCTTCAAAATGCCAGCATTCGTGCTTATACAGATGCCTCTTAGAGTCCTTTTAAAGGCCTCCCATAGTGTACCTGCACTGTCAACTGATTTTGCATTGTCCGCAAAGTAATCTTCTATTGCCATTTATATTGTGCCTTTGTAGATGGGGGTCTAGAAGTGCAATGGCATTGAAACGCCACACCAATGGAGGAGGTGTATATGCCGGAATCAATAGTGCTAATAAAACAGGTTTGTGGTCTTAGAGGGTTTTGGGAAGATGAGTTATGTCCTTAGCCCATGTGGAGGCTTGACTTGTGAGGAGCTAATAATCCAGCCTCGACGAACTGTTATTTGCTGTTGACGAGTGTGTGCTATCCCATGTAGTTGGCTTTCATATGCGCCATATGTCAAGCATGTGGAACTCTGTCATGCAATTTAAAATAATTGAGATTGTACATGTATGATGTTCTGTGGTATTTCCAATTATGCCCAATAGAACTGATGCTACAGCGTTTGCGATTGTTTATCTTCGCTCGCGTGTACTACTCTGGAAGGTGTGGTATTTATGTGTGCGCGAACATAAGACCCCAACAAGTATGTGACTACCAATATAACAAACTCCCGTCCCGTTCCTCCCCCCACCCACTTCGCCATCCCAATTATGGCAAAGACAATTCCCTTTAACTACTGACAAAGCTATCCCTCCCCAGTCCTGTACTCAGATTGATTACAAAAACAAAAATCAGGGGTTGTGGATACACTGGAGGGCGGCGGCCGCCAGGCGACAACCCCAACAATGACGCAGTTGGGGGACCGTGCCACAAGCACATAGTATTGTAAATGCATTTGAAAAGTGTGATTTAACCTAGATATAAAAGTCATTTACCCACACAGTGGAGGTTGCAGATGTTGAACATTTTGATACAGTGGTCTCCAACAATTAACCATTCAACCTCACTTACATATCCAGTGGGTTACGAAGTGTCTCAGGATAGCGCATTAAATGTATACGAGTCCTGTATGACTATGACAGTCTGCTCCACAGTTCTGAGCACCAAGTCATATGAGATACAGCATTTATTCAACATTTGAGGTATGGTCCTGTTCAGCGTGTGATCCCCTCAGAGATTTACGACGAAGAGCTTGTGGGTGCTTTAGCTGTAAGTATTTAAGAACTTCCTTAGGATTGTTGCAGATTGTAATTTTATCGCCTTCTTTCATTTTCAGGCAAGCAGGGTATATCATTGCATAGGGGATGTTGCTATCTCTCAATTTCTTTTTCACATCAAGAAACTTCTTTTGTGCCTCTTGCACTTGTGATGTGAAGTCAGGGTAGATGGAGATATTCATTCCTTCATGGTTTAATGTTCTTACTTCCCGGGCTTTGCGAAGGGCCGCATCTCTATCTCTATAGTTCAGAATTTTGGCGATTATGGGGCGAGGTCACGCTCCAGGCACCAGTGGTAGCGTAAGAGACCTGTGGGCCTATTTAACAATGAATACATCAGAGAATGTTTCTCTGCCAAGGAGAGTGATTAATATTGTTTTGATATACCATTCCATATTCCCTGTCCACGTAGATTCCGCCACTTCCATGATGTGTAGGTTACAGCGACGTGACTTGACTTCCAGGTCTTCAGTTTTAGCCAAAAGGGTCTGTAGGGTCTTATTGGCTTTTGTCTGTTTCAATTCAAGTTGATGCTTAGAGCCTTCTGCTTCCGATATTCGGCATTCTGCCATGTCTATGTGCTCTGTATGTTTGTCCAACCTCTCTGAGGGGGCACGGGGTACCATAGTAGTCTGCTAGGATGGGTCAGCAATTTAGACAGCAGTCGTGGTGTAGTCACTACACAGCGAAAAAGTTGGCGTTCAGGCCTCCAAGCAGCACTGCCATGTCAGAAGCCCAGGGTTATTGAGGGGGACCGGCCGCAGTGGCAGTAATAGGATTCGGTATGTATATGCAGTGGTCACACGCTATACCCACATCCCCAGACAGCAGTGGTGTGTCTCCCTATGGGTTATAGTGTGACGAGTAAATCAAATGTAGCGCTACACCTCAGGTTTGCCTGTGAGCTTCTTGCGCTTGTAGAGACTCGCGGTTATGGGCCGCACGCGCCCCCCACTGTACTTCAGCTCCCCGGCTCTATACCTGATCAATGTCGAGGTGGCACTTGAGTTCTGATTGTCTCTGCGCTTTCCCTTGCACTCTCATCATCTGGGCACAACCCAGTTCCAGCGATGGCAGAGGTTCGTGACTCTGAGGAAGTCACGGCTGGATTTTCCCCGCTGCTGGCGTGGGTAGTCACGGTCTAGCCCTCTAATCTGTTTTTACTCATTGGTGATCTTATGCAGTGTAGCAGCGGGCAGGAGGGGGATATGATCGCTGTTGGTTGTCCGCAGCAGGCGCTTCTTACCGGGTAGTTCAGCGCCAGTTTCGCCCTCGGGCCTCCACCACACAGGTTGTGCCCCGGATTTGCGTGCTTGTTACTTCGCGTTGCGGGTGCTCTCAGTCCAGGCCTCTCACCCTTCTCTGCTCGTCGGTAACCTCAGGTAGTTTAGCAGAGGGCAGAGGGCGGATATGATTGCATTTAGTTGTCCACAGCCTGCACTCCACACCAGGATTTCGGCACCGATTACGCCCTCGGGGCTGCACCACTCAGCTGCGCCCCGGATTTGCGTACTGGTTACATTGCGACGTACACAACCTCGGGCTCCAGGCTGTTGCTCGGTGAGGTTAGCAGCGTTGTTTTGTGGCACTTCAGACGGATGTGGAGCAGAAAGAGACACCCGATTGCCTTGCTGGTGTTCTCCGACGTGTGGTCGTTCGATTTTTGGAGCAGGTCGTAGGTTATT
This sequence comes from Lissotriton vulgaris, assembly GCF_964263255.1. NCBI lineage: Eukaryota > Metazoa > Chordata > Amphibia > Caudata > Salamandridae > Lissotriton > Lissotriton vulgaris. The sequence continues at coordinate 728,517,475 of NC_141691.1, forward strand.
CACACAGGATCATTGTAGGATTGTGGCTCAGTCGGAAGAGTTCGCCTACGGTGCAGCCATTTCCTAGCGTGGCTAGCTCCGCCCTTCGCAGTGTGCTCTACGTGATTGTGCATGGGTGCCATTGTGCCTGTCTCCCCCTGTCCCCCGGCTCCCTGTTCGTTACTCTCCCTGTTGTCGTGTCCGGTCCTCTCGAGCTGTGTCCGTACTCCCACCCCCATGCACCATTTCCACACTGATTACTGGCCTCCCTTTCCTCCTGCTCCTCCTGTGGCACAGGACTCCCACCTCCAGTCACAGTTGCTGCCTTCCTGTTTGTGTCGTCTTTGGGCCTTGTTTCGGTTTTCAGGTCATGCCAGCCCCTCTTGGCCTCATTCATTGGCCTCCTCAGCACTCTGGCTGCATCCCAGGTAGTCTGATTGTGGGTCAGTTGCTGGTGGTCTGTGGAGCTTGTGGGGTTCGCTTTGGCCTCTGCGCTTGGTGTGGCGCGCATGGGATTTGCAGGCCTGTGCAGGCCTGTGGCTGGTTTTCGTAGTTTTTAGTATCACGCTTGGCCTCATCGCAGCTTTTTATCCGTTCATGTTTCGCATGTTTGCAGCGTGGTGTTGATTTAAACGCAGCCATTTGCCGTGTTGTCTGGTGACTATCACATGGTACCGCCATGTTGTGAATACTTGGTTAACAAGGCATAAAGTTCCTGCGATGGACTGCGATGTTGTAGGTTGCGTTAAGTTACTTTTGCGATGATTATCACAAGTTCTTGCAAATATACCCCTTAGTGTTTTCATTGCAACTGGGCAGCACATTGAATAGCTTCATAAAACGTAGTTTTGTAGAGAAAAATGGGAAATTCATTTTACAGTGTGGAATTTTCTCTCACATTTGCAAGTAGCGTGAATTGGAGTCCCTGGTCGTGTTTGGCTAGATTCAGTTAGCACGAAAGTTACATCACTTTATGTAGAGAAAAAACACTTGCATGGAAAGGGAAACTGGGGAATTTTGCCACCTTTGTACACTACTAATTGTAATTGCATTTTATTCCAGGTGTCTAAATAGATGTTTAATGTGTTATTATATTGTTTGTTGAGTGCTACAACGACAAATAAAATATGTAGTGATTATTATAACTCAATTATGGCTGTACATCCGTTTGTAATAATGATAACAATTAAAGAGTATTTTAATCTAATTTGAGGTTAAGAGCAATTCTTTTGATGAATGAATAGTATTTATTACTAGACAATGTATTTAAGGCTTGTGTGATCATTTACTGAACAGTGAAGCAGTGTGTTCACTGCAGTTGCCTGTGTTGAACCTTGTGCTTACAGGTTCGAATCTAAGTATATCTATTCTAACCTTATAATCTGATATTGCGGGCTTTACCAGTTGTTAAACACCCTGAACCTGAGTTATGTGGCTCAGGAAAGAGCCTTTAAGAACTGGTATAGCCTGAGGCAGAATGGTTATATGGCTATTACAGCACCTCGCTGGGGATCAATTTTAGGGCTTTTCTATATGGTGCTGCCTAGTGCATTATATCTATTTCATTCTTAGCCCTTCCTTATTCATGGATCTATTTTAGTTGAATTAGAGTTGGTAATTAATGACATTTAAACATGTACCTGCTTATTCATTGAATAACCACAGACTCAGTTTCGATTTTAAAGTTTTATCTGAAATATTTTAGTGAATCAAATACAAATTCCAGTGTTAGCATCATTCTGAAGAGGTAAGGTTCAGGTACCTTAATTAGACTATAAATCTTAATGACGAGTACCTCAGGAAAAAGAGGATAGAGATAAAAGGCATATGGACAAAATACACAGATTATATTTACCTAGGATGATACAAGATCAGACCCCTATGGCCAAGAGTTTGGGCCCCTCTGGAACATTAACGGGTAATAGGTTCAGGACAGGATTAAGAAAGAATAGGTTACCTCTTCTGGATTTAATGCCAGAGTCAAACCCCTCTCTGATGCTAGTTTCCATCCTCAAAATTCTTCCGCAAATCTCGTTCCTAGTTTCCTCACCTCCTCGATGTTCTTCCACAAATCTCGTTCCTAAATTAAAATTGTGGAAAGTTCTAAGTCTGCATTCAGGTAATTTGATCAGCAATCGGACAGCATCTCTATCTCTCAGCATTCTGGCAGCGATCAGGCTACTTCATATAGTTAACTATCCTAATTATACCTTTTGGTGGCATGTTCCACCCCTAAATGTTTCAATCTTGGGTAAACTGTGAATTCTGATTGGACAAGCCAAGGGGATGATCATCACACCATAATAAGTTTATTACTTTTTCTGAAAAGCATTGTTTTATCTTCCTGCCCATTAATTTGTTTCACCCAAGCTTTATTCCCCCCGTTTTCATATTAGTTTTCAAACTTTGTTTAACATTTATACATTTGTTCATTGAGTCTTCAGGGTGTTCCGTCATCTTTCAGACTATGAAAAAAGGTTGTCCTTGATCGAGTTCCAAGACTTGAGATGACGACTCCAGGTTTGCTTTCTAATGCGACTGTGCGCACTACCCACGTGGTTATTAGCCTCATCTCTCATTTAGGTCCAATTACGAACTAACAGAGAAGTCAAAAAGACAAGACGTTAGATTCAAATAACATGGTTTCACTGTATACCACTTATTTCTACTCTAATCCCATTTAATCAAAATAATTCTTTAAGCATTAGCACTTAGTATAAAATACAGTTTAGTTTCAAGCGAGCAGATGCTTAGCATGTGAGTTCTGAAGCGACCATTTTCGGTGTTAGTGCGCAGAAGAAAAGCTTTCCCTCCAAGCGTTATGACATCATGCAACTGGTGCATGCGCAATTCAATTCCCACGTTTTTTAGCGGCCATTTTAGTCTCATTCAGGTTACTTGTTAGTAGACACATAGCAAGCGTCCCCTTCTTCTACACTGTGTTCAAAATTTGTGTAAATTAATATCACCAACATTTATTAGTACTTTATTATGTTTTTATGAGAGGATTCACCCAGCAAGTTGCTTACATGCAAATCCTTGCTGTATCAGAGGTCTGGGCTTCTACCAGCCATAAGAAGCCAAGAGCACTCTATTGTTTTCAAAGTAGCTCCCACCATTCCAATGTTCTAATCAACCTTTCATTCTTTTGAGGTAAATAAAGTGCTAAACATGGAGTCCAGTAACAATATATCAGTAGGTAAGTTGAAACGTGGTGGACTGAAAGTCGCAAGTTTTAATACTGGCAATGCTGAGCCAGCCTTCCATCTTTGTGAGACTAGAAAATTGAATACCATCACATTGTTAAAAATATTCTTCTGCTATTTAGAGCAGAAGTTCGGTTTTAATTACTCTTTAAAAATAAGTTAATAAATATATTTGTTATCGGTGTCACAGTATATCTTTGTGTTTGAATATGTTATAAATTATGTGGTTATGTTTGCACAGATATTGATAGTCAAGAAAAGTATTGTTTATGTTACATACTTCAGAATAATCCCATTATTAGTTTTACAGTGTCTTTTAATGACCAAAAACTCAGTTTGCAATACCTGAGTTTTTAACAGTATTTTGGGGAAGATTCAGAGCTGTTTTTTTGTCAATCTACAATTTCATGAGTTACTTCCAATTATTTACTGTAGTTTGTGTTGATATAAGCAGTAGTGCCCAGAATGGCTCACAGGTGGCGTGGGGGGACGGGTGCGGGATCGCACGGGGGGGGGGTTCATGCGATTAGGGGGTCAATAATATATTTTTTAAATTAAACCTACATTGCTGCTGGTCTGGGTCTCTCATCTTCACTGCTCCGGCCCTCCTGCCTCGGACAGGAACAAGAAGCATGCAGCCTCCCTGCCCTCCCCCTAAGCCAATCACAATGCCCCAGTGGAGCACTGTGATTAGTCGGGATGCCGTCTAGCCAGGTGCTGTAGGGGATGGTATGTTCTCAATATAGGCTGTAATGCAGCCTGCAAAGAGAAGTGCAGAGTGCGCATGATTGGTTTGGACGGCCCAAGAGGGCCGACCAAATGGTCTTTGCACACTCAGGAGTGGGCAAAACACTCCTGCCCAACCTGGGCAGCTCCACCCACCCACGCGCCCACAATGCGCAAAGAAACATAAAATGGTAATAACCAAAAGTTATTACCAGTTTATGTTTTGGCTTTCTCGCACTGCGAGAAAGCAGTGGAGTGACGCTTCTCTGTGCGGAGTCACCCTTGGATATAAGTAATGGATGAATAGTGGTGAATGAGAATGCCTCTGTATGATTTTGAAGACTACCATTTTTTGTGCATGATTTTCCGCTATGTGTAGGAGAACAAAACAATCTTGTGACTGTCCACTGCATGTAGCCTATGTTCATGTGCAAGTGGAGATTGTCACAGTAAAACAGGCATCAACACAGCCTACTGCAGATGCAGCTTGCAGTTTAAGCCCAAGTCTGGTATCTCAATCCTCACGAAAATCTGTCTAACAACACCAAAGATAATACAATTCAAAGCTTGTTTGACACATCTTCTAGCATTGCCTTGTCAGATCTACATGAATTCTGGGATGCCTGCAGTAGACTTAAAATGAAATAACAATGGAAAACTAAAAGAACATTTCAGGCAAATTTTGTCTGGATTTTTCTAAGAGTCCCTAAATTATTAGTAAATGAACACTTTTTTGCCTTTAATCTTTACCATGCACCTCTTTTGGCATCTACATGAAACGTATCATGCCAGCAGTAAGATAAACAAGCAAGTGTCTGACTAATTGCATGCAGCTATATGAAATAGCACCAAAGTAATCAGCAAGATTTTGATCCCCTCTTGGAACCGATAAGCCTCTTGCATTGTCAGGGACGTGCATTCCTTCCCTGACTGCCCCAAGTGTAAGGATGTCTCGATCCACGATGCAGATTTTGATGTCATGTGCGAACATGGTGCGTAGCATGACATAGGCTTCTCTCAAGGATCGCAGTATTTTTGAACAGGAGGGGTGCCCAAAGCGCCCCCTTCATGGTGGTGAAAGACTACTGCCTTTTCTAAGAGTTCAAACAGCACAAGTGAGGCTGAACAAGTGTGGTGGTGGCAGAATACTATGTAGTGATCAGTAGGAGTGAACAGGCCTTTTTACCTGTGTCACTGTAGTGAGGCTCACTTATTTAAAGTTCGGCTGCTGTATGCTCAATTCACCCTTGACCTACATCGGTTTGGTGTGTAGTGCTATGCAGTGTGTGTGTGTTATACATGTGCTGGGTGTAGGTGTGCCTGTAAATAGTACAATACAGGGATGATGCAGTGCTGTGAAGTGCTTGTGTTTTATACATGTGATGGGTGTTAGCGTGCGTATGAAAGGGATAATACATGGGAGATGTAATGATTTGCAGTAAGTATGTGTGTTATATGCATTTGCTGGGTGTCTGGGCACCTGTGAATGGTAAAATACATGTAAGGGACCCCGACAATTGCATCCCTGTAGCGAGGTGTGAGGAGACAGCTACTGCACCAATTGTGTCATTGCCCATGTGCAGGTTAAAGTTAGTGACCTATGCCAGAGGAGGGCCACCACGAACATTGGTGCACTGATTGGATGGTTGCCCCAAAGCAGGTTTGAAGTCGGCAATCTCGTATTCCAGGTGAGACCACAGGGAATATTACTGCCATGCCAATCTGGGCGTTACCCGTTTGCGGAGCAAAGTCGGCAACCCTGTGTGCTAGGTGGGTTCACCATGAAGATTACTGCCATGTTGATTGGGCCATAGCCAGTGTGCTGAGTGAAGTTGGCAACCTCATTTTCAAAGTGGGGCCATAGTGAAGATTGATGCTGTACCTATCAGGGCGTAGCACATGTGCAATGTGAAGACAGTGACCTTGTATGCCAGGGGGGCCACTGGGAAAGGCATGGAGCGTTGTCTGGTTGACACCATCATAGAGAGAAGGAGGCCACAGTAAGATCAATTTTAGCCCAAAACCAGCACCAGTAGCCTTGAATCCCACCCTAATTTCTGGAAAAGATCCCAGAAAGCTTACCAGCATCAGAGGAGCATTGAGGATCTCTACTTCTGCAGGACTGCATGTGAGGAACTCAAAGACACCCAACCGCTGACCCTCCAGGACCTCTGTGAAGAACTCACTGAAGCTGCTACAGCTTCAGCACTCGCAAAGGTCATGCACTTAGGACCTCCAGTTGAGCAGGTCTTCTTGGTGTGGGTAAGACTGATTTACGGGCCGGTTGCTCTGGGGGAACTTGCCTGCAATATAGCACTTCAGTGCTGGAACACTTTTGACTTTAATTAAGAGTCAGAGTGCGACTCCTCAGACTAGGACTACTGGGGGGCTAAACCTGAATGTCACCAGAGTCAATGGAGACTGATCACTACCACTAGCAAGAGTAAACTGAGACACATGAAGCTGCCTGTTAAAACACTAGAAACCTGACCTCAGGGGACTGTTTGCATTGTTGGTGAATGCCATATTTTACTTTGTGTTGGCATACACATACTACTTTTTTCATAAAAGCAGCATTTGAATGGGCATTAATGAACGTATTTGGATTTGTGAGCCTGTGTTCATCCTCCAATGTCACCCCCCGAGAATCATTGGACTGCTCGACCCACGCTACCACTGAGAGTCAAGTGCTAAAGGGATACTTGACTTAGTATTTCAGGAGTCAAAGTAGTTCGAGCCCGGGACATTAGTAGTAAATGGCCTTGAACCCCACAGTTAGGCCTGGTGACTCCTGCTTGCCCTGTGTCCCTCTGAATAGGGTTCTGACACCCACCTTTAACTATGCTGCTCCCACCCTACCAGTCACATCTCAAAGAATCCTGAAATCCCTGCAGTGGGCTTAACTTGCTAACAGGGTTAAAAATGTCATGGTGATTCAGTAAACAAAGCTATCTTATCAATAAATGAACACTTTTGACCCCCTTATAAACTGTACCTCCACTTGATAGATATGTATGAAACTCACAATATCGAGAGGAAGTATGTTAAGTGTCTGCCGAATTGTGTGCAGATTTACAAAAGTGTGTCAATGTTATTAGCCAAAGATTTCTGACCCCCCCCACCACCTTTAATGCTGCTATCACCCACCCAAAAATGTGACTTTCCAGCCCTGGGCTTAACTTGCTAATTGGTAATTCCATGCAGGTTAATTAAACAGGACCAAAGTTATTAGCATGTGAATAGGTGTCTCCCTTAATTTTTACTACATCCCCTGATCAATTTGCACAAAGCTTGCCATACAGAAGTCTAAACATTCTAAATGTCATGTAAATTCATCAACGGATGCTACACTTATTATATACTGCAGGATAATATTTGCAGCTATTGTTCAGTTTGATGAGTACTTTAATGATTTAGGATACTCTAATATATGTAAAGAGGAATTTGAAGATATACGGTACATCAATACAAAAGGAAAACTCAAAGCTTTCTAAGAGTTACACGTAGATGTCGGAACTTGAGGACTAAATGGAAGATTTTGGTGAGATGAATATAAGGCTGTTTATGCTTGCTTGTAACTTTATTAATTTGGGAGTTAGTATTGAATATTTACCTTATATTATATACACTTGCAGATTGAAGTGCATTTTCTAATAAAATGTAGTGATTGGTAGTGTTAAGGCTGTGCACTGCATATTTTAAGCTGATCTGGTGGGGTAGATAATTGTTATTTGTCTGTAGTGATTATCTAGTTCAATTTAAAACTATGTAATTTGTGAAGTACTTGAGATGGTTTGTCAATAGTTAATGAATTGTAAATTGTCATTGAGAGTATGATTGTTCTATGTATTTGAAGGTATCCGTAACTATTGATAACTTCCTAATGTTCCCCCTTATATTATTATTTTTCATTTTTTTTCCCTGTCAGGTGGGTTTTCATTGTAATTACCCATATTTTTGCTTGTTATGCTTTTTTGTCTATCTTGCGCTG